>NC_088604.1:25300269-25925269 GCF_036013475.1 Columba livia
TGATAAAAGAGAATGAGGAAGAAGAGGAAATGAGCATCTCCTCACATTTATAGAACAGATAAACTTTTTAAACACCATAAGAAAATACACGTCACGGTTCCCTTCATTCCAGGTATGTCTCCAAGGGAGAAAATACCAAGGGCACAAGCGCTGGCAAATTCTCTTGGACTGTCATATTTGACAAAAGTTGCTAAAGACAACCGTAGCAGAAAAACAGGCAATAGGAGCTGGAGTGAGGATGGTTTGTTTGGTATGGAACAGGCAATTTAATGTAAGACAGTCAACAACATCAACCAGGATGTCTTTAAAATGCTTTCTGGTATGTGGAAAAAATCTCTGCTGTGGGATATTTTGATTTAGGAGCTTAGACAGCAACCAATTCTTAGAAAGCTAAACCAAAGCTTTTACAATAAAATGTAGAAGTATTATGCCCAGCAGGAAGTTTAGTACAGAAACATGTTTAGGACACCTAAAGATGAATTATGTACTAGATGAGAAATAAAAAGATACAGAATTGCCTGTGATCAAAATTATGTAGTTATATTCAATAAGGTTGAGTCCAATCAGTGCTGCTTACAGAGGAATTCAGTTCAAGATTAAGACACCAAAGTTACATGTCCACACGTATGTGCTTGCATGTGCCATCCATGTCTATAGTCAATGTAGATCACGGAGATTAGAAAATGCCTGAGCTTACCAATCCCTAGATGCGTGGCTATGGACTCCCAAGGATCCTTCCTCAGACAACCTTGCTCAGAGCATCTGAGTGACTTATGTTAATAACTAAGACTTGCTGTACTAGGCAAACTCCAGAAGATTAGGCAAGCTAATGCAGTGCTAATGTTGGACCATTGTGAGTCTGATCACATAGTCTAAAATTCAGAACCAAGGTTTCTGCTGATGAAAAGCTGGGAAAAGAATATCCCAAGGCAAAACGTAATAATTGGTACCTGTCAAGGTTTTTTTTTGGCATTAAAAAAAAAAAAAAAAGTGAAGAGAGAGAATCAAAACACAGGAAAAAATTATGCAGGGAAGCAGCCTGTTGTGTCTTCTGCAAGGCCTTCAAATAAAGACTGGTGGTCTTTTTGAAAAACTCAGGTTTATTGTGTCATAGGGGCACCCTGAGGTTAGTTTAAACAGGGTCCAAAACAACTTTTATTAAACAGGTGAGAAACAGGGTTTTAGCACTCCAAAGGTGACTTAAATACAGGTTTGGATATCAGTTGAGGAACATTATTAAGGGGCAGCAACTAACAATTCAGGAGGTCCACAGTGTGCATGCACATGGCCTCACCCAAAACAATGCCGGAACCGCCCAAGTCCGGGAAGAGTACATACACACTTGCCTGAACACAGTATGGGATTATTTTAAAGGGATACACGTACTTGTATTGAGTACAGAAAGTGTACGCTCTCAATCCTGCGAAGGTAAATTTATAATACACTTGCAATCCTGCAAGGAGAAATACACGTGCAAATGTGCACGGAATACTACACGTGCTTATGTGGAAGCACGGGATGAAAATGCACTCGCAATTCTGCAAGGGTTAATTTATACACGTGCTCGTATTGAGCACAGAAAGTACATGTGCAAATGTGCACGGAAAGTAGATACACTTGCAATCCTGCAAGGGTTAATTTTACATGTGCTTAATACAAGCATGTGTAATACAAGAGACCCCCCTTGTCGCGGGTCTCTTGGAACGCGAGCAAGATGCTGCCGCCGAGAGTCCTGTTTTTTATTGGCTGATCAGATCTGACTGTAGGCATTCCAGAAGCTTCTCTGCACCCCCACCGTGGCTGTGGGGTGCCTTTGAAGCTTCCAAACATCCCCCACACTGGCACCCAGCGGCTCACAGGCACCTCAGCACTCCCTTCTCCTAACGGCCCTGGCCAGGGGCTCTGGAGCCAAACAAAAGAAGCTGTTAGCCTCAAACAGCAGAGAGAGAGGGAGATGTGCCTACTCCTTCCATGATGAAGAAGGGACAGGATGAGAGGGGGGTTTGCATCCTGTCACACCTTGTCTCAATACGGGGCTAACCACATGAAGTGTAACAGCCTGTTATACAAAAGAGGACACTCAGAACAACTACTAGTCCTTTCTGTCCTCAAACTGAATTATCAGTTTTTTGCCAGACTGATAGCAAATGAATAAGTAAATTATTTCCCATTAACAACAACAACAACAAAAGTATTTTGAAATGGTGTCTTGCTTCTCTGGTTTACCCAGATATTTTTCTTCCTGCTATGAGATTTCCAACTTCCCCTGACATGTAGGTCAATTTTTTCTCTTCACCCTGTTAAGCATCATCTAAATCACAGAATGACAGAATCAACTGGGTTGGAAAAGACCTCAAAGATCATCAAGTCCAACCCTTGGTCCAACTCCAGTCCATTTACTAAATCATGGCACTAAGTGCCACGTCCAATCTCAGTTTAAAAAACTCCAGGGACGGCAAGTCCACCACCTCCCTGGGCAGCCTGACCACTCTCTCTCTGTAAAGAATTTCTAATATCCAGCCTAAATTTCCCCTGGTAGAGTTTAAGCCCATGCCCCCTTGTCCTGTTGCTAACTGCCTGGGAGAAGAGACCAATCCCCAACTGGCTATAACTTCCCTTCAGGTAGTTATAGAGAGTGATGAGGTCACCTCTAAGCCTCCTCTTCTCTAGACTAAACAACCCCAGCTCCCTCAGCCTCTCCTCATAGGTCTTATGTTCAAGTCCCTTCACCAGTCGTGTTGCTCTTCTCTGGACCTGCTCCAGCACTTCAATGTCTTTCCTGAACTGAGGGGCCCAGAACTGAACACAATACTCCAGGTGTGGCCTCACCAATGCAGAGTACAGGGGAAGGATCACTTCCCTTGTCCTGCTGACCACGCTGTTTTTGATACAGGACAGGATACCGTTGGCCTTCTTGGCCACCTGGGCACACTGTTGGCTCACGTTGAGCTTCCTGTCAATTAGTACCCCCAGGTCCCTTTCTGTCTGACTGCTCTCCAGCCACTCTGTGCCCAGCCTGTAGCGCTGCAGGGGGTTGTTGTGGCCTGTTGTGCCCTGGGGGATATAGCGGAAGATTTGGTGAGGATGTTAGTTAAACGTAAATACGCTCAAGTGACTTGCACCTGTCTGTAGAAAAAAGCACATACATCACACTAATTGTTTTACTGGCCTTGTGTGCTTGACGAATAGAACCTCTGTGTTAGATAACATAGGCCTGTGAGAAACTCTAGGCACCTTATCACTACGAGATTCCTGCTGCGTCTGCCTGAAGCTTGAAATATAGGTGAGCTCAGCAGGCCCAGTGATCTTCCAGCAGGGCTGAACTGACCAGCGCCTGCGTCCCCCCTTGTGTCACCTCTGCCTGGGAGCTCAGGTGCTACTTTGGAGATCCCCCAGCAGAGAGGTAACTAAAATAAAATTTGCTCTTTGCAATGCATTCGTGGCCTCTGGCTCTTCTTGTGACATGCCTGCGTATGTGTACACATGGCCAAAGCGCAGGACCCGGCACTTGGCCTTGTTGAACTTCATGATGCAAGTAAGACAAAATAAAATTCATGCTATAGCTTCTTGTGGAGGATGTAGTCAGTGGAGTGAAAAATAAAATAAAAATCTGCATGTGAGCACGCAGCTGAAAACATAGACTAGAAAAAGCAAATGCACTGCAGTTTAACTTGGCACAGATAATACTTGTTAAGCCAGGAACACACCTGTCATTCAGCTCATTGGCCCTGGGTCAGTAATCAAATGCTTGATCAAGCATTACGCAGTCTTGCATTAAGCAAGAAACTGTTTTACAGTGTCATTGCTCAGAGGACATGTAACTTGAAGCCATACTTTCATGTACATAAAGTAACAGTGGTTTAATTATACCAAATAGCAAATGCTCATTTACTACTCGGTTTGCGGACGCTTTTTCTCTTTTTAGTTAACCTGTGATCTGACTCAAAGACAAGCTTACCAATGTGCAGCTTAAAAACACTAAAACAAACCTCGACTCCAGCTGCAGCTAACAACCAGCGAACTGACTCCATCTTGCCTCTTCCATTAAAGTAGTAAAGTTTCGGTTTTCCAGCCATGACTTCAAATTTCCTGTTACCTAAAACAGTTATAAAAGATAATAAGTTAATAATGATCAAAAAATCTGATGGCAGCTGGAACAATGGCTCACAGGTCACTCACATGTCAAAGATTAAAGTTAATTTTTTAAAAAACATTTCAGTAAGGTTTCAGTCTAAACTGATCTGGTTTCACCACTCAACAGTCAAGTCACAGTATTTCACAGTTTTTTCATTCCCCTGAAATTCAGGAATGGTAAGCATTAAGTTGCTAAGTAGGAGATAACAGAAAAAAATTAACTCACCGCTAAACAAATCCTTGAAACTTTTAGAAAATGTAAGTTTTAGCACTAGAGCAGTAGCTCTCACCACTGAAAGCCAAGTTTTGACTGCAGAGGAGAAGGGGCAGTAGACAGGTTTTTCCAATCTGGCAGTCCTTTTATCAAAGAATGCCAAAAGTATCTAAACGTTAATTCTACACATACTTCGGTAAAGTATGGGAACACATTTTCAAAGCCTCTCACTTGTGTTTGTAGTTGTAGTGATGTAGGGTAAGTATGTGACCCAGAATCAGCAGAAACTTCAAAATAATTACCATTTTCTTCTGCAATAATCCAAATTAAAATACAAAGATTCGGACTGTTGCACTACTTACCCTTCTACTGGTTACACTTCTTTCCCTTAATATTCCCTGTTGCGAAGAAAAACCTTATAGACTTTTTAGTTGATCAAATGCTTTGCAAGCAGCACTTCAGTTCTCAAACAGCCTCATAAACAAGGCTATTAATCGTTATTTTTTTTGAACAGACTAGTGTTTAGGTCTCAGCAGGAATTGGATCCCGCTGTAGAGCCATAAGCCAAGGGAGCATCAACTTCCATCACACTGGCACTTCACACGCAGAACTCAGTAACAGCCTGTCCTGGCTGCAACTGAGAGCTGCTCTCCCTCTGCAGGGAGATTTCTTGTCACCCCAACCCACAGCTCAAGTAATCCTGGAAAAGAGGCTGTTGGCATGCAAACAATAACCTCCAGTTCCCAATGCTGCAAGCATTCCTTCACAAGCGGAGGGAAAACAACAACGTATGAAAGACCTTGAACAAACCTGAGGCAAGCAATTCGCCTGTTAGCCAACAGGCACAAAAACAGAACACATAATACAAGGCTGCATCAAACCATGGGAATTCAGATGAGCCAAGCTGTTCGGCCCTGCACACTTGCTTAGGGACTTCCATTGCTTCTTAGGTAAGTCACTGGAAACTAAAATATTGCTGAGTAGTATCTATACTGCTAATAAATGTAACAGCAGATGAAAAACAGGAAAAAATACTAAAGAAAAGTATCACAGAATGGTTGGGGTTGGAAGGGACCTCTGGAGATTGTCTAGTCCAACCCACCTACTAAAGCAGGTTCACCTAGAGCAGATCACACAGGAAGGTGTCCAGGAAGGTTTTTAATGTTTCCAGTGAAGGAGACTCCACAACCTCTCTGGGCAGCCTGTTCTGTGCTCTGGCACCCTCCAAGTAAAGAATTTTCTCCTCATATGCAGATGGAACCTTCTGTGCTTCAGTCTGTGCCAATTGCCCCTCATCCTATCATTGGGCACCATCTGGTCCCATCCCCTTGACACCCACCCTTGAGATACTTATAAACATTGATGAGATCCCCTTTCGGAAGAACAGAATGGAACAGGAGTTGCTTGTACTAGAGCTAAATTCACAGAAGAAGAAGAAAAAAGCCAAAGGTGATTCTTAACTTGAGGTTTAAAACATTCAAGAAACAGAACAGTCACTTTTCTTCAGTGCACCTTCCCGAAACCTGCTCCTAGCATCACAACTGGCATATCAGCACAGGAGATAAGCGAGTCACTGTTGCCCAGCACACACTGATGCTGCAAAGTAAAATAGAAGGTAAAGACACAGTGGATGCTTGTCTTGTAAATGCAGGGGAACAACGAGCTTTGAAGCAAGCTGTAGCATTCTGGTTCTTAAGACTGAGTCTGACATGCAGTGCTGGAAGACAAAGTCTAGCTTGTGAGCTTTTAGCCAGGAGCTGCAATTGCAGGTGGGTTGCTGGTCATTGCCCTCACCATGGGATCTCAACAGCAAGAGGGACTTGGGGAAAAAAAGGATCTCAGTTTACTCCCTTGTGATTTGTGAAGGCCACCTGGGCTAACAGGCAGAAAGAGGGAACATACATCCACGCGAGAAGCCGCTGCTCCCCTGCTGGCTGCACAGACCAGAACACTGGTGAAGAGGCCAGGAGGCCAGCCGCGCCTGGCGTGTCCTGCAGACCCAAGGCTCTGCTCACACCCAGCAGCCCAACTCCAGCCCGACGCCAGCTATCCTTGTCACAGCTCTCCTGTCACACCAGCCCGGGGAAAGTCCCCTAATCAACTTACAACAGGTAGTATCCTCCTGGGCCACTGACTCCAACCCCTTCCATTTGTGACATGTTCTTCATAGCCCGAAGATGAAGAGCGGTTCATGTTACTAAATGGCGAGCCATAACGCTAATAGTTGGCAGTTAGGGGAGGGCTTGGAAGCAAAGAGCAGAACAGAGAACACTCTCACATAAGAGACGAGAAACGCTGGAGTACACACCTCTTGTACCAACACTCGACTGGCTTGGGGCGAGCAGCCCAGGACCAGGGACATGACATCCTGATCAGACACCACAGTGGCAAACTGCACCTGGCACAGCACCCACCCACCCACCCCCCGCCGCGGTGCTGACAGGAAAGGCAAAATCACCAAAACCCACATTATCCAGACAGAGAACGCGAATAATAAATAACAAGCAAAGAAACGAACGCGGCTTTTAGCTGGAGAGGCCCGCAGACCGTCACCCGCCCGCCCGCCCGCTTGCCAATCCATGAGGAAAGCGGCCGGGCCGGGCCGGGCCGGGCCGGGCCGGGCCGGGCCGGGCCGGGCCGGGCCGGGCCGGGCCGGGCCGGGCCGGGCCGGGCCGGGCCGGGCCGGGCCGGGCCGGGCCGGGCCGGGCCGGGCCGGGAGCCTACGCACGCACCCACCTGCCCCGCCAACAGCCCCAGTCACCGCCGCTCCGCTCCCCGCCGCAGCGCTATGAGGCGGTGTCAAGCGGGACAGCCGCCAATAGAAACCCGCTACTCTGCATAGTTAGCGAAGGCTTCTGGGAGGAAAGCGTAACAAAAAACAAACGAAAAAAAACCTTTAAAAAGTTGGGGTGGTTTAGCCTACAACGTTTGGTCTTTACTCAGAGGTAACTCCGTGGTGTGCGTCACTGAATATTCCACCTCGCCGGCATCGCCGTAACAGGGAGAGAATTTAACTTCAGGGCCTTTATATAGCTTTTAAGCAGAGTTACTACGCGGATGTGAGGGCGATCTGGCTGCGACATCTGTCACCCCATTGATCGCCAGGGTTGATTCGGCTGATCTGGCTGGCTAGGCGGGTGTCCCCTTCCTCCCTCACCGCTCCATGTGCGTCCCTCCCGAAGCTGCGCGCTCGGTCGAAGAGGACGACCTTCCCCGATAGAGGCGTACCGTTCATCGGTCAAGGGTATACGGTAGCTGCGCTCCCCTGCTAGAACCTCCAAACAAGCTCAAGCGGTCCATTTGTAGGAGAACGTAGGGTAGTCAAGCTTCCAAGACTCCAGACACATCCAAGTGAGGCACTGCACGGGGCAGTCTGCCATTCTTTTGCGCCACCCCCCGGAAAATAAGCTTTTCCAAACCCTCCAAAACTCCCGCTTGCACATCTCCTTTGCACTGCAGCAGGAAGCAGTAATTACTTTACATCCCAGTGAGTCTTCCTCAGTTTATCATTTCTACCCACATCACCTATGGCTCCTTGAGCTCCTCACTTTACACACTCCAGCTACAATCCGGTATTTTTCACCTAGTTTATCACCTGTACAAGTCACTTTAAGTCCATGTAACAGTTACTGAAAGGGCTGGGTTTGTAAGTTATCAACCTTCTCCAGCTTCTACTATCGTGAAAGGAGGGGGAGAAAGCTGAGGAAAGGTGACACAAGACACTAAAGATTAGAATAGAATAGATTTCATTTGGACTAGACCTACAATGGCCATCTAGTCCAACTGCCTGTCCTTCTGAGGTGTTACGCATCTTCAGTTTGATTCAGCACTGCAGTCAGTTTGGTGCTCAGATGTCAGCTCCTCTGAAACTGCCAGCTTCACATGAAGCTCATGGTGTAGTGCAGAAACTGCATGCTTAGACTCAAACCTGCAGAAAGAGCACAGCTGCCAGGAGGCAGTACCCCTCCCACAGGGCACCACATGGAAGGCTTATTCAAAAAAAAGCAAAACAAAACCAATCAAAACCCCAACACCCCACAATTAATGAAAGAAAGAAAGAAACAAAAGCAAAACTGAAGTTCTCTTATCATAAAAGATCTAGACTCCACTCAGTCAATATTTCTTTGAGAGTAACTTTATTCTGGAAAGGAGACAACACAGAAGGAATGAAACAAGTATTTATAATGTTTTTGAACAAAAACACTGAACAAACAAGAACCATTATTTCTTCAAGAACTTACTCCACCCTCTCCTTCCACATTAGTTCAAAAACATCCTTTCAATATGTTTTCTTCCTCACATTATGGAACAACCTACTCATATCAACAGTCTTATTAGGTACAGAAATACCATGGAAGTGGGTTTTCTGGGGTGGCTTTTATTTTTATTAACATCATGGCACTTACACCAAACTTTTATGAAAATCTGGGTTACACAGGTGAACGAGCCCCTTGTCAGGCTCCTTTATTTCCAACAGTCATTACTACATGTTATGCATAAAAGCCTGAGAAAATGTAAACAGTAGGATTCTAAAAACATTTTGCATAAAGATGCTGCTAAATATTAAAACACAAAGTAGTACACTACCTATGATAAATTCTCAGATATGCTGCTTGTCCAGCTTTCAGTATAATAAAGCCCTACATCTTTTCCGTATTTGTATTGCACACTGAGACAGCACAGTAAAATACATAGCTCAGTCCTTGCTCAAAAATAACTTTCCAACTTCAGTAGGAATTTGCGTGAGTAAAGGCTACGAGACTGCTGCCATTATACTTGTAGTCAGCAATTCTTCTGTCCCACTACATTAAAACTAGCAGAGGTGATTCTGAATATCAAGATTATTAGCTTTTTTTCCTAAAGGTAGGCTTTCATTCAGGAAAGCAGGAGATAGGCGGGAAAAAAGTACTACTTCTTTTTCTAATCTTTTTGCCAGACTGACCAAAACCTGAATGCTGTGGTCGAGAAAATCACCACAGGGCTGAAAATGGCTGAGAACTTTAAACATGTGGAGTAGTCCCCATCCTTAGCAGAGAGATTCAGGCATCTCCAGAGGGCTGGCAAGTTCTCAGGAGAGCTGAATTTCTCTGAAGATGATTCTCACTCACCACTCGTTGACAGTCAGCTCACAAGAAAGGAGCTCACACTTGGGTACGTGCGGTTAAGTAGGACCAATCCAAGCCCCAGTAGCCCATTCTAGTGACTTGTCAATCTCTTGCTTTCACTAGTAGGAATTAAGTATATGGAACATGCCTACTCAGATCTAGGGATACTTAGGATAAGCTCAGGTTGTTCCCTCTTGAGACCAATAATTAAGTGATAAAATAAATTAAATGATATTAAATGATATCTAGACATAAATACTGATATTTCCCCCAAGGGAAAAAACTATCTTTCCAGTTCTAACACAAATATACCTATCATCTCCCTTTCTGCTCACGCAAAGATACCATCAGTATGTGCTTTAGAAATTGAATGGCTGTTTTAAGTTCACTGTGACACAGTGGCACTGCCGCTTTGGAAGCAGTTAGATGTGGAGTTCATACTTCCTATGAACAAATAACTGGGGTGGCTGGACATGTTAACATGTCCTTGGCATCTGCAAGTCTTGTATGCATACTTCTTTTTAATGCATAGACCCTTCTGCTCCCTTTTTGTCTTCTTCTGTGGACTGAGTCCATAAAGTCCAACAGCTACCAGTGGTCCTCACAGCTCCCTGTGGCACAGAGCCAGCAGCCTGCTCTGGGGTACAGCTTCCTCCAAGTCCCACACATTCTCCGTGGGAGGACTGGAAAGGCCAGCATGAGTTATCCATCTCCAGTCCCCAGCAGCTGCCCCTCGTGGGAGCCAGCAGACCCCACAGACAGGGTCTCGCTGACACGCTTGCCCTTTACCTCCTTCAAAAGGCCCGGGTGCTGAGAACTACACCTCCCCTGATCCCTTCAGACTGGATCCAAGTCTCATAAATACAAGATTTGCCTGATCTGTTCACACAATGAGCTCAGAAGGTGAGCATCTCTACACACATCTGCGGGAAGTTCACAGCAGGCTTCAGCTTTGGCGGTGCTGGTCTAAACTCCAGCGATAAAAGATGCTCTCCCACCACACTGTACTGATCTATCTTCCTTCTGTGGAAGGAGGTGCAGGAACACCCAAATGCTGTTTCTGATCTACATCCATCTTTTGCTGATGGCTGGACTCTGGTACAACTTTCCCGTGCAGAATAAAACCAGAATAAGGGGTCATTTTCTTTTATGTGCAATCTGACAATTCATCTTATCTTATAAACTGAGTTAAACTGCTCCTCAAAGAGCTGTATCTGTTTCTGTGAAATCAACCACAAATTTACAATGTTTTTTAGCAGGACCAGGTAAAGTCCCACTTTTCCCAGTAGAGCCTGGGGGACTAACTTACAGAAGCTGACTTGTTCTTCACATTGTGAGTAAAGATGTACTGAAGTAAGCTTAAACTGACTCATTTCCTCTGCATTTTTTTTTCCAAAAATGATTTAAAACGGTGATGAAAATTAAGTCTGCTACACAGATACTGTTTTCTTAAACTCTGCTGCTGGTGTATTGTATCACCAATATGCTGTTACTTTGAAACCAGATTTATAATTGTTAATACTGTTTCAAACATGTCTTCAGATCTCATATTCCTAACAACAAAGCAGCAGCAGCAGAATCTGATTTTTCTCTTTAGACATCATTAGAATATTTAAATTAATTTAACAGAGGTAGGTCTGCATTCTATTTCCTAGCAAACAATGCCAAGAAGCAACTTTGAAGCGGAAAAAAGAGCGCTGTGTCAGAAAACAGATTTACAGAAGGGTATTCACCCTTCACCAAACAAGAAGACTCCCCGAATTTGGTAAAAGCAAAAGAATGGAGCTGGAAAGCTGGACAGCGGTCCAACAAAAACCTGGCAAAGGCAAAAATAAATACATTTTAAAAAAAGCTTCCCACTGACTTTCAGCAATCTCTCAGTGTCTGCAAAGGAGAGTTTCAGCTGCTGGTCACTCATTCCTTTGATGTCAGTACAAAGCAAATGAGTACAGGACAACAGAAGGTTGGCATCAAGACATGGCATCACTGAAATTATACAGCCTCATTTAGCACGTAAAATTCAGAAAATGTGTACTGAATGCCCCTTCCTCGGTACTTCTCTTCCACTGCAATATTGCACCACTTCACTTTTTTAATCCACTTTTATAAAAAAGTTAAATCTAATAAAGGAAAATTTAATTTTTAAAAAAGTTTGTTATAAAAATTTCTCATATAAAAATGCCAAACCCCCTAAGCCATATATACAAAATGTATCAGATTTATGAAAATAACTGGACCCAATTATATAACAAAACAATTTTATACAAAAAGGTACAAGAATGCATTCAAATTAATACAAATAAAAGTAAAATTAAAAAACCCTTCAAAATGTCTCACTCATATTCCGTTTCTTTTAAATATACAGGTACACAAAGCAGTATATCAAATTGTCTCATGCTATCCATCATTTGATGGGAAACATGCCCTAGTTCGGAGGGTATTTCCGCACATCACCGGTGAGCACCATACTTTGCAGACCAGTCAACGCGCCCATGGATCGGGTGAGCTGGTGGTGGGAGAGGCATCAACCTCGGGGTGCTTTTGGTAGGTGAATTGAATGATGGCCGTCCAAGATGTGGTCTTACTGACTTCAGAGCAGTATAATCTAATGGATAAAAGAAAACGCTATGAGATAAAGGTTCGGTGAGTAGCTGACCACACTTATCAGCAACCAGATGCAGGTCCACATCCTTATTTATTCAGGTAATAAGCCTCCTTTTTAAATAGAATTTGCTGATGGGAAACAATAGTGTGGATCCAATCCCTGAAACCTTATCAGACAAGGAGTATTTATATCACTGATTTGATAACCATGAATTTTGTGCCAGCTCTCACACCACCCTCTAGGTCCCACTGAAATATGCTGTGGATGAAACCACATATTTCATAAACAAAATAAAAATAAATTAAGTCCTTCTCCATATGAAGTACTGCAAGGCGACTAGCTGTAGTTCCAGTCAGTCAAATATTTACAAATAAAGTAAAGCAAAGACGTGGTTCAGTGCTGTGGATATACAGCATTACCGGAGTAATGAGTAAGGTACAAGACAACTTTGGTACCATACTTACTAGAAGACGGATCCACAACTGGTGCTAAATGAACCCTCTGCCCAGCAGAGCCGACATCCTTCTTCAGAAATGAAGGGACATAAGCACTAGTTAGACTGCTCGATCCTACAGGCCCTGAAAGAAACAGCAAGGAACACTTGAGCTCAACCCAAGGGATCTCCCGTATTATCAACAAATGACAAAAGTGTGCATGGATGGGTCAAACTCAAAATCAAGCTTGACCACGGACTGATGAAAACAAGAACTTTGTTGAAAACACTAGAAATCCACAGATCCTACACATGCCTGCATTCAGGAGGCTGTCAGCACCAGACTGTGTTACAGATGAACGGAAACAGGTACAAATCACGCTCCTAGAAGGACAATTTCCATTTCTACCTGAAAACTCAGATTTTTTTTCAAGGTTTCTCAAAGTTTTCAAAACGTAGCATCTCAGTTGGAATTATCTTGTCTGACTTTCACCAACTGCATCCTATATGTATACCCACGCCTGATTTCTGTGCAGTGAGTCTGGGGCTCTGGTGCCACACAAAGCTCTTACTGAAGCCAATAAGAGTGCAATTTAATAAACTGGGACAGGTGCATGTTCCAAATTTGGAAAGTCAGCTACAAAACTTGTCCCTAGGATGAGCAGGAACAGATCTGACTGACCCGTAGGATAAGCTGTAGAATAAGCTGTAGAAACTGGAACGAAAAACAGTCTAGAGTCATAGTGCACAGGGACACTAAACACGTCAGCATGCACAAATCGGGCCCATGGCACATAGGCCTATAATGCACAAGAGCAGCAGAGCAGTAGCAAAGCATATTGTGGGAAATTATGGTATTAAGTACAAAAGGGAAAAACTTAATTATATCTTATGCAGCTACAAAAGCAGCAAAAACTTGCAGAAGAGCCAGGAAGGAGACGTGCTACGTATGTAAGGTTCTCATGTAGTTTAGCCATTTACAATATCCTCCCATCTTGAATATTTAAAGAACAATTTTCTGAATAAATTACATGCAAAATCTTAAGTCTTTATTTTTTAAACCAGTTTCTAAAGGCCCAAAATGCTTACTGGGGCCAAGATTCAATAGAAATTTTCCCAATCAAACATTTTCATAACAACATATACAAAACAAGTACTTCACTGCAGAACTGTAACATCACATGAAAACCTGAAGCCAAGGAAGATTTAGAGAGGGAATACATAGATATGATCTAGAAACATCAACGTGTTTAAGTATATCTGGTAAAACCTAATGTGAAAATCAACAAATTAATGACTTCAAATCAAATAACAGGGATTAAATACCTGAAATACCAAATGCCCCAAAAACCTGAAGAAGAAAAATTGAAGAGTTTTGCTTTTTTTCAAATCTACAATTATTCCACTATTTTAAACAGCATCAATTAAAAAACATGATGAGAGATTATTTTATTTGCTTTATTCGCGTAACAAGAATGGTGTGTATAGCTAGCTCAGCTTAGATCAGCTTCCTCCTCTATGACTATTTATATACCAGCTGGCCTAAAACAATTTGGGAACCTGAAAATATGACTTATAAAAAGAGATGAGGGAAACTGCAGGTGAGATGAAGTATTTCAGGTTGAACAGACCTAAGCTATCCATCCTTCTCCGCATGTGGTACTTCATAGACTCATAGAATCATTTTGGTTGGAAGAGACCCTCAGGATCAAATCAGACTTTTGGGGACTCATTACAAGAAATTACTGTGTTTCCATTTAAGGTAGTCTCCAAATCAAAGGAACAGTGCTCATAAACTGATTTCAACAGAAATAACAGACACTGTTAGCAAATATCTTCAGAACCAATGATGTATTACAAATAGGTGAACCCAAAATAGAGCTGTCTGGAATTTCAGAGACATCACCCATTATCTTTTCTCAGAGTGCTAAGCACAGCTTCTTACCTGAATTCATCCTGTTAATACTACCTCCCAAAGCAGAAGTTTTCCCAGGCAAACCAGAACTGGGCCAGGCATTCGACGGAACAGACTCTTTGTTTGAAGTGGAGACTGTGCTATTCCTTGTGCTTATTCCTATTGCAAAAATGCAAAAACAACCATGCTGAAATCTGCTACACAGGCTTGCATTAATTTCATCTGATGCACAGTCTTAGAGCAGTTGTGCAGTTCAGTGAACTGAACCAAAACCTTTCCACTCTAACATGCCTCTGGGTTACAGCCCATCCTCTCACATGTGAATGCTATGCTGAACCACAGGCCCTGTTCCTGCAAAGATAATGGTGTACATAGTTCCACTGGTGTCAATGGCTGCTCTATGCCAGGGAACAGAACCCTTACATCGAGGCCACAAATACTCTCAAGTCACAGAAGATGAACGTTGCTACATAAATTAAATCTATACTTCATATCAAACACAACATTTTACAGCTTTTAGCGTAACAGTGGCAAGATAACCTGAGAGTAAATAATGGTAATTACATTTCCCACAGTAGTGTACTTGTCTTTGGTGCATCTACTGAAACCACAGATTGTGCAAACAGTTTGCAGTAGAGTTCATATGTCGCATATTATTTGTATTTAACATACATCCCATATTTCAGCAGGGTGTCTAACATGCAAGGATGCAATTACAATTTATGGTAAAGCAAAGGCAGGCTTGGGATCAATGTGTTTTACAGCCTCCTCTAGTAACACAACTCTTAAGCTCTACTTAAGCAGTAATCCAATTTGAAAGTCATTGAAATTAATTGTTTCAAGAGAAAAGATCGAGTTTACCATCACAATACCTTCTAGTGTTAATTTTCAAGTACTAGTACTACTAGTTAACAAACAGCTAACACTGCCTTTATAAGCAGAAAAGACGATTCATTTATATCCAGCTTCTTTTAAAATACAGGCAGGCATGTTGCCCACCTCCTGTACTTCATCCTGTCCTATTGCTTGTCTCAGTATAGCAGAGGTTAACATGAAGACAGGCACGTGGTTCCTCCAGAGAAACAGAGATTTGCATTCTCTTTAACTCCAAGCTACAAGCAAAGCATATTCTCACTATTAGTCAGCTTCTGTTGGTCATGGCATTATACACTCATGAGGCAAACCTAGGGCACCTCCTTTTCCAGTCTAGGAGACCAGTCTTATCCTTCTTGGGAAAATGGAATAGCTTGGCACGTTAACAGACATTTTCTAACACACTTTAAAGTACAAGACAGTATCCAGCAGGACGAAGTACCAACAATCCCATCCCTTCTTGCAAGCAGGATTTATCTCAGTTGCTAGACTGCTAGAATGTAGTTTCTCTCATGGCCATCTACATTAGTAAAGCTCTTCCTCTCCTCATCTTCTTTATGCAGTATCCTCCCCCACTGCAAGCTCAAAGGATAAAGCCTAGTGTACCAATGACTATTTCATACTACTGTTGGAATTAACAGAAAGAAGAAGAAATAAGTGTTTTTTACTAACCAGGTAGATACCTAGAATGTCTCAAGTAGTGTTGCTTTGCTGCAGAAACTCGCAGTGTGGGAGTGTCCTGCCGTGGAAACGTCACGTGGGAAGGTGCGCTGCTGCCAGAGCCCACAGCATCTGAAGGCTTCAAGTCCAAAATGCTTTCAAATCTATAACACAAAAATTGCTACACTTAGTCCAATTCTTACAGTGCATGTTTATCCACAGTTGGCCTTCTCATCTCCAGGAATCATTTCCTCATATTGTGTTTGCTAAAGCATAAACACACAGACAACAGGGAATATTTTCAGCCTGGAGCCATACCAGTGCCCTGAAAATCAGATTTGTGCTTCTAGTTCCCTTATATATTGCTTTTAAAGTTTTTATAAATCACCCAGTAAGTTTTTCTCTGTTGTGTATGACCCTCAGAAACTGTAGCTTAGAGTCACCCAAAACAGTTCATATGCATCGAATACATCAAAATGGTTCATATGTGGAACAGAAAGTATATATTCAAAGATTAACTTGGGAAGACTTAAGCTAAGCATCATTTTCAATGGGGAAAAATGAACAAGGAATTGTATAGAAGGGTGCACTGTCCACCAAAATAGGTGTTGCAATTCAAAGATCAGCACGCAACAAGCAGCCAAGGGAAAGACTAACGAACAACATGAAGAAAAAAGAAACAAAGCCTAAGGAAATATGACCAAATAGCACACAAACATAAAAGAAACCAACTCACCTACAAATAGTTTCATCACTCTGCCTCTTCTTGTTTTTCAGGTCTGTCCTTGTGATGGAAGAGCCGAAATCAAGGTCTTCCAAATCATCCCAGTCTTCAGAACTCTTCACCGTTCTGGCAAGATGTCCCCATCTTCGCCTAGTTTTTGGTTTAAGTTCACCATTTATATTCTCGGTCCCAGCAGACGTTTTCTGTTATAAAGATTGAAAAGAAACAAACCCATGTGTCTACATCACAAACCAAGTGCCAGGAACAAAGACGACTTTTTTGTTTTCCCCCTCAAAGAGTGACAGTGGTAGTTAAGTTTTAACAACAGAATCCTAATCTTTCATTAAACATGGTAAGAACACAACCTGTAGCTTGTAGACATTATTACATACCTTCTGCATTTCATCCTTTAATAAAGCATCTTGCACTGACAGAAGAAAAAATTTCTTAGGTCTCAATTCCAATTCTATTTACATTTCACTATAAACCTCCTAAACAATTAGCTCATGCTCAATTTTTATTTATTGATTCATCTTGGGAGTACAAAACTGCAGGCATGTTCATGTTTCCACAAGCCTGTACCTAGATACTTAACAAAACACCTTTCCTGAGGGACAGTGCAGGTATAAATTTGTGCCTCTCAGGTATTTAAGCTCATCAGTCCATTTTAACCTTGCACAACTCTGTATATGGCCAGTGCAGACCCTGCTTCAGACCAATCTATTAGCAGCAGTATTCATAGTCTGCTCTCATCATCATGAGTCCAGTCTCCTTGTAAAATCAACAGAAAAGGTAGCTTCTGCTGAAAGAAGAATCTGTTGTTTTCCACGGCCAGTACAGAAGCCCAAAGGGACTATTATTCTCAGTTACAGAAATTGGATGCCTTAAATGGATGAAGGCAATAGCTTCCCTGCCTCTCATTTCAATACGCTTTAGCTTAATACTTTGCTCTCGGGCATCAGTCTCATTAATATTCTGACCACTGTACATCCTTTTTGCTTGTATGAAATCACAGTGTCATCCTTTAAGTGGTGCTTTACAACACAAGTAAGCATAAAATGGCTTTGAAATAAGAAAATGACTTGCTTGCTTTACAGCAATTTGATTTAGATTCCAACAGAGTAACTTTCCATTTCTAGCAGAAAGTTGTAAACTATTCTTTATTCCCATTTCATGTCCTTTTAGTAAAGTATCAGAATCTCATGAAAGAGAACAAGAAAAAGAAACACAATTAAGGAATAAGCAGGCAGTATACCAGGAAGCATATCTTAAGCTAGGTAGACCTTTACCTGCTGAGGAACCTTATTGTGAATTGCAGGCAGAAGAACCTGGTTAGACTTATCTTCCTGTAAGTAGTTACTGTGCTCGGCCCCCATGCTGTCTGTCTTATATGGGTACACCAAGTGCTGAGAAGACTGGTTTTGTTGAAAAGGCCTTGATGAAATGCGGGCATGAGGTTTCGGAGGGGGTTGTGCTGGAGGTACAGGCTTAATATGCAGAGATGATTTATTATGCAGTTCCTTTTGTTTCCCGAGTTCCTGAACACCCAGGGCATGCCCAACCTGGAAGTACTGATATCGAAGTGCCTAAAACATAATTAAGATGTTAGGATCCACCTTAGGAAAACAAAGTTTTTAACTTACCCTACCCTTATGTAACAGTACGAATTTAATTCCCTTTTTATCTGGGGTGGGAAACAGCAGAAGACCCATCTCTCAACACCAGATTCTAGTAAGTACAATCCATGTCAGAATAATGCTGCAACAGTAAGGTTTCAACAGATACCACGTTATCAAATCCTCTGTGGACTTCCACAAAAGGAAGAGGTTCTGCAGAAGCAAGACAACCATGTAAATGGTACCCAGCAGCATGTTTCATTACGTGCTGTCTCTTCATGTGTGTCTGTGTGTACATGTGCAAACACATGCACACCTGTCATCATAGATTCAGCCATCAAGACTTGAATGACTCCAGAGACACCCCATCTCTTCCAGTTTCCAATTCCAAGAGTGAATCAAGCAAAAGAAATAAAACCTTTATGAAAAACAGCCTCTCTCTTCTTCAGAAGACATGTTGGTAGAAATATCTTTATCCTGCCTTACAAGTAATTAAGGAGTTGTCAGTAAAGGCAATTAATCTCTGCCCATCTTGATGTTTCAGGTCTACCCATCTTCCAAAAGACTTTTCACTGAAAAATAAGCTTCTAAAAGCGCAGAATCCTCAACATATTTGCACCTTACTGTAAAATATTTGTTAATGGCTCTTAATACCAAGCTATAGTCAATATTTTTTGCTTTTCATTATGTTTGAGAGTTCTCCATCTATTTTACTTTGTAATTGTTTTAATTAGCTTTAAAACTTTTTATTACAATTTGTACTGAAGGTCTGATCTAATCACAAAGCTTCAGCTTTGGTTTTATTGCAGTCAAGTCAGATTTGAACCTAGAATGACATCTGGTTTTCAAAAGGTTCCCTGTTCATTTCATTAGCTGGGTACCACCACTACAGTACTGATACCTGAAATCAGTGGCAACTGTCAACATCAACTGGTCCATTATATGTGCAATATTGTTACTTGGGCTATGCTTATGTACAGGATGTTGGGACATATCCACAGGGCAATTGAGCTGAGCGTGCCCTGCAAACTGCCTTGCATAAGCCAGATTTATCCAGGCAATGCTGGGCTGGATGAGCAGCCAAAGAGGTGGACTGAACGCTGGCTGAACGGCCAGGCCCAGAGGGTGGCAATCAGTGGAAGAAAATCTGTCTGGAGGCCAGTAGGTATCAGCGTACCCCAGAAATCAATATTGGAGCAAATACTGTTCCACATCTCCATTAATGATGGCGATGCAGAGTGCACTCTCAGCAAGTTTGCTGATGACACAAAACTGGAAGTAGTGGCTGATACAGCAGAGGGTTGTGCTGCCATCCAGAGGGACCTCGACAGGCTAGGGAAAAGGGGCTGCCAGGAACCTCATCAAGTTCAACATGGAGAAAGAGCAAGTCCTGCACCTGGGGAGGAACAATCTCATGCATCAGAACATGCTGGGGTCAACCGCCTGGAAAGCACCTTGGCAGAAAAGGACCTGCTAGACAGCAAGTTGAACAGGAGCTACCAATATTCCCTTGCTGCAAATAAGACTAATGGTATCCTGGGCTGCACAAGCAAAAGTGTTGCCAGCAAGTCAAGGGTGGTGATCTTTCCCCTCTGCTCAGGAGTGGTGAGGCCACACCTGAAGTGCCGTGTCCAGTTGCAGGCTCCCCAGCAGAAGAGACAGATGGACATAATGGGGAGTCCAGTGAAGGGCCATAAAGACAATTAAGGGATCAAAGCACCTCACATATGAGGAAAGATTTAAGTGAGCTTGGACTGTTCAGCCTGAAGAACAGAAGGTGAAGGGGGATCTTATGAAGGTATGTAAATGCCTGAAGAGCAGGTGCAAAGAACATGGAGCCAGGCCCTCTTCAGTGGTGCCCACTGCCAGGAGAAGAGGCAACAGGCACAAATTGAAACACAGGAGATTCTCTCTGAACACCAGTAAACAGGTTTTTACTCTGTGAGTGTGACTGGGCACTGACACAGGTTGCTGAGGGCAGGGGGGTTGGACCAAGTGACCTTCAGAGGCTACTTCCAACCTTCACCATTCTGTGACTCTATGGCACGTAGCAACAGAATCACAGAATGTCCTGAGTGGGAGAAAGAATGGCATCACAGCCTTCCGCTATACATCCTGCCTTCACTCTGCTGCCATTCTTAGTCATTGGATTATACTTAATTCAGGTGTACTTATATATGCTGCGGTCACACATGTGGCCACTCAGCACACACACCATGCAGTTGATGCTACCTGCAAAAGACTGATTACTCTCTTTTAATTACTCTCCTTTGTCTTGCAAACTGTTCTTGGCTTCTGCTCTTCTCCCTTATAAGAACTGCACTCCTGAGCAACTGTTAGTTGACTGCCTATAAAAGGTGTCTTGTAGCAAAAGAAAGTGCACCATGCAGATGTGAGAAAAAGAAAACAAAACCAAACCTGACTAGCTGTTGGCCGCTTTTTGGGGTCCCACTGCAGCATGTCTCTCATGAGCTGCACTGCTTCACTGCTAGCATTAGGTATGAGGGTTTTTAGGTTGTTAGGTACACACTGAGGCCAGCGAAAATTCATGGAGGCTGAAAGTTGGTAGCCTTCAGGCCAGTCATTCTGGAAGAATAAGATTTTGAATTATAAAAACAGTTCAGCTGTAAAATACAGTGTCTAGGTACACTAGCGTATAGTCTCCTATCAGTAACAGGCTATGTCCAGCTTGCTCTAAACTCTTAAAGATTTCACTAGTAATTTTCACCTCAGTCCTCTGGTGAGAGGTAAGTCTTGCTTTGCATCTGACCAAGCCAAAGCCACAAATGGAATCAGGACACAGAAGTATTGTCATGATTCCAATTTCTAGCCTCTTAAACCATAGGCTTATATGGAATATGCAAGAGAAAATGAAACTTCCACCTAATGAAATCACAGTCTAACTACTTTTTTTGCTGTTCAGGGGTCTCTTTCTCCTCCCCTAAATGTCAAGTTTTATGGCAGAATTACATAGTGCTTATTTCACAGAAAATAAGTTTTAATTTAGTTTACTGTATCTGAGATGAATGCTGTATGGTAGCAGTAAGTGCGAAAATTGATTATTTTTATGCTTACTGCTCTTGTGCTATTCTGTATTTTAGAACACTTGTAGTATTATTGCAGTGTGGAATGCCACTGTAGCTACCTTCTTTGGCGTCCCCAAGACTTGGCAAATTTTGAATATAGTATCAATTTCACTGGCGCCTGGGAAGAGAGGCCGCAGTGTGTAAACTTCTGCCATTATACAACCAACAGCCCAAATATCTATCGGAGAACTATAGCTGGTGGATCTCAGAAGGACTTCAGGAGCCCTGTACCTGTAAGAGAGAAAAAAAGAAAATAAACAAATCCCCAAAATCCAACACTCAAAACAACTCAAACAGACATATATGAAACCACTCAGCTCTTCATTCTTTGCTGCTAAGAGCAAATATCCCTTTAAAAATTCCTATTCTTTCCTATCCTATAGACAAGGTTTCATTTTTTTCTAGAATGAAGAATTAAAACCTACATAAACTCTTCTAAGCTCTCTAATGCCTTCCTGACACACAGCAATCCCAGCATGTCCCACCTGCCTTATCAGGTCCCTTCTCGGTTCCTGTGCTGCTGCTGCCATCTGTAAACTATCTTGCATTAACTGAAGCTTTTCAAATTATGCCAAACTTAAATAAAAGTTTAATAAAGAGGAGGCATCAAAACTGGAACTACCTTCAGCACAAATGTAATACTTTACTTCTTCAAAGGCTTGATTATAAGTTTCACACAATGCAGGCAAATACCAGCACCTACCATCTGGTGGATACATAGTCGGTGTAGGGAGGTCTAGATCGAATTTCTCGAGCTAAGCCAAAATCTGCTATTTTCACAAGTTCCGGTCCCATGCAAAGGAGGTTTTCAGGTTTCAAGTCTCTGTGAAAGAACCCTAAAATTCAAATGAAATATTGATGTGCACTGTAATGTCACCTTTAGCTTTACAGGCCTCTGACTTCCAGGACTTTGGCCACTGATGATCACCCTGAGAGCTGACCAGCAACATACACTAAAGGGTACTTAGCACGCAGAATTGCAGAGGGCAGCAAAACATGTTGAGGGAGTTATCATTAAAATAAGTAATTGCTTTTGTTAGTAAAGTGGGTCTTGTTCCTACTGGCTGGTACACCAGCTTCAGCTTTTACCATTATTGCAAAAACTAGTTGGCATGCCATGCAATGAAAGCTGTTTGTCACTCAGACTGTATTACTTTAAGTATATCTTACAGAAAACATGCATTTTATTCTGGTATCTATGGGTACCTTGAGAATTATCCCTTTATTCTCCATGTCATGGAACCACTAAATCTAGAAATGTCCCCATTAGGAGCAGATGAGTTTTAGAAAGTGGCCAGCTACCAGTTTGAGAAAGTAGAAATCTAGAGAAAAGGAACTAAGCAACCCCCCCAGATCAAAATATCAGGCAACTATAAAATATGGATATTTTCAGTAATCTGAATCTCTCATAGAGTGTCATTCTTTCAATCACTCCCTGTACTGAAATTAGTAATGTAACTGTTAGTGTACTCATTAAAAACTTACATAGACACTATCTTGCTCTAATTCAAAATGTTTACAGCTAAAACATAACCTACCATGCTTATGGATAAATGCAAGCCCTTGTAGGATCTGATACATAATATTCCTAACTGTAGACTCAGGAAAGAGTTTGTTTCTGTGGGATAAAAGGGAGAAAATAAATATTAATGATTAAGCTCACACACCAGCTTATACTATCTAATGAACCAAAGATAAAAGGTAACAATGACAATAAAACTGTTAGATGCATTTTAAGCACTCACATGTACTTTATTTCTCCAACAAAATTTACTAGTATTTGCAGAACTGCCATATTACATTCTATTAAGACTATGTGACATCAAGCTAAGGCTGTGTGGGACATTTCATTTCAAAAAATGAAAAAGAAAAAAAAAATTGGCCAAACTGAGCAAACCTTAACATGTACAGTTCATCAGGCACGCTCCTCAAGATAGCAAGGGTTCATGTTAATTTAGTGCTTTCAATGCACAGTTTCTTCTCTCCTCTCTTCTAATGCATGTATAAGCCATACTTTTGACTTTACCTTGTTATTACCTAGCAGCTGTTGTGCTACTTCCTTCTCTGCTGTTACCTGAAAAACAGTCTCATCTGCTACTACTGAAAACAAGAGTTTCTTCTCATAATATTCAGGTGAGCAGATCAGCCATGGCAGGTGGTTTAATGACAGTCCCTCTTACCAGCTGCCCCTCCACATGCCAAAGCAAAGTAGAGATGGGCTGGGATGGAAATCAGCAACTATTTTGCTCAGAAAGAGCCTAACAGTGAATAAAGGAGAAGGCTGGGGCCTTGTTCAATTTCCTGAGCTTGATTTCTCTCAAAAAAAAACCTGACCGTCACATATTTCAGAAGTGAGATCAGCTACTAGAGTCAGATTTTCATATTTGCTTGCTTATTTTTTAAATTACAGCACAAAGAGAGTCGTATTTCTTCTACAGTTCCTTCCAGCAAGACTGGCAATTTTAACTAAGACTTTAGCAAATAAATCTTATTCTTAAAGGTTTGACTTATACAATGCCTAAGCCCAAGCCTAGCTACACTGTAGAGAATATTATGTGTAGCACACTTTTACAGACATTTACCTTCTTTGTTTTCATAAGGAGGTAGGATATATCAAGCATTTCTAAGAAATTCCTAAAGATAATTGGTTTGTATGTTATGCACTCAAACTATTTTCTCACGGTTCATCATTTCATATAATTAAAAATCAGCATCCATACATATGTACACAATTTAGCTGAAGTTGTTCTATACCTGTGCATGCACAGTAAGTATTTTTATGCTTAAAAAGGTATTTTAGGTAGTATTCAGAGACATAACAATAACCTTACTGTGTTAAATCAAGTAAGATTGTTGTCATCTCCCAGGCTGATTCTACGGCCCATAAAGAGATAATGGCCTCCTCAGAGAACAACTCAAAGGAGGGAGCTATTTTGCCCTGAGTTATCCTCTGGAGGATGCTATCATGGTCCAAAGGCTAAAATAAAGACTTTATTAATGCTCCAGCAAATATCAAAAAGCTAGACTTCATTGAGAATGGTGACAAATGAAATAAACAGTCTTTTGACATGTCAGTTCAAATTGCACGGAAAAAAAAATTCCTAGAACAAATCCAGAATTTGATCCCTCATGATTATCATTTCAGCCACTTTTTATTTATTCATTTATTTGAGGAAGGCATAACGGAAGAGGTGGTGGTACCACCCTCTAATAGAAAAAGCATTGCTGGAACCTAGAAATCAAAAGCTCTAGATTCAACACCTCTTCTGCATGAGGGCTGTTACAAGTCCACAGTTCCTAACTCTCAGAATGTGCCAGGCTAATCTGGGAAGAGACACTGGAAAATCTCACTGAACTGTTTGAGATATGCTCAAAGGTGACAGCCACAGCTTCTACTGTAGCACACAGCTTTAAGCCATAGTGATCTAAGCCTAAACAGAAAAAAGTAATAGGGGTGCTAGAAGCACACTACGCAAGTAATGAATTTATATCAGGAATGGGTTACGATGTTACATACCTTTCTTTCATTAACTGATAAAGATTTTCCTTCATGTATTCAAACACAAAATACAGATGATCATTTTCTCTTATAACTTCTTTCAGTTTTACTACATTGGCATGGTTTAATTTCTTCAAAGACTAGAAACAGAAAAGACAAACAGGATTTTACAAGGGTTTTACTCTAATGAAAAAAAAAAAAAACCAACCACAACTATTTTGCTCATGCAGAATACTTGGCTCCAAAAACTCTTTACTATTTTAAATAATGAGACAGCTCTGAGAACAAAGATCAGATCTCCAAGCATTACCAGATGCACA
This sequence comes from Columba livia, assembly GCF_036013475.1. Taxonomy (NCBI): domain Eukaryota; kingdom Metazoa; phylum Chordata; class Aves; order Columbiformes; family Columbidae; genus Columba; species Columba livia. Next base: position 25,325,454 of record NC_088604.1, read on the forward strand.
TATAGTATACCTATTAATTAAATGTGCTCATCATTCAAAAGCCAGCTATCTGGTATCATAGGAGGCACCAGAACAACTGCATTTGCTCTATAAGTAACTTTCTACTGGCAGAATTCACACTCTTCTTGTACTTGCACTGGCAATAGTCAGGTTAGACTCAGGAGAAAATATAACTCTGGAAATTCTCCCTTGGTATTGTGGACTAACCCTGGCGGGCAGCTGAGCTCGCTTATCCCTGACAGTGAGACGGGGGAGCGAATCGAAAAAGTAAAAGTGAGAAAACTCATGGATTGAAGTAAACACAGTTTAATAAGTAAAGCAAAAGCCACAGACACAAGCAAAGCAGAAGAAGGAATTCATTCACTGCTTCCCATCATCAGGCAGGTGTTCAGCAATCTCCAGGACAGCAAAGCTCCAACACATATAATGGTTACTTGGGAAGACAAACACCAACACCCTAAACATTTCCCCTTCCTCCTTCTTCCACCAGCTTTACATACTGAGCATGACATCATATGGTGTAGAGTATCCTTCTGCGGAGTTGGGGTCAGCTGCCCCACCTCTGTCTCCTCCCAATTTCTTGTGCACACCCACCCAACTCACCAGTGCGGAAGCGTGAGAAACAGGCAGGTCTGAGGTTGTGCAAGCACTGCTCAGCATAACTGAAACATCTCTGTGTTATCAACACTGTTTTGGTCATAAATCCAAAACACAGACCCCTACAAGCTGCTATGAAGAAAATTAACTCTATCCCAGCCTAAACCAGCATACGTGGGTCTTCATTCTCCCCCTTTTTAGATTTTCAGTGTATTCTGCGTTCATTCTTGCTGTAGCAACAGAGTACCAATATGTGGTACTATGAGAAAAGTGACTTAGGATTCCTGCCTGTTTGCAACAGTGGTAGCAAACACTAGAAATTAAGGGAGGTTCTTAGAACATATCCCTAAAGCTTTGCTGGTGTCAGAATTTCATGCTAAATGTCTGCCCCCAAACCAAATATCCAGAAATAACTGCATATACAAAGGTTACTGCTGAGCAAAGGGCATGTGTTCTCAAGCCCTAAAAAACAAACACCAATTGACTTCAGGTTTTGTGATAGGAAAGCTCTCTCACCACTCACTGCAAGAACCAAGCAGCTCTCTACAACCACATGATTGTTTGTAAGACTACAGAACTTCAATAAGAATTTTTGTGAGATTACAGTCACCCCGTTCAAATACAAAGCCAGAAAACAGAACTGTAATACCATATGCCACAGCTCATGTTGGGGAGACTTTTTGACAAAAGGGGCGGAAATAATTTGATGTTACCCCAATATGTGACAGGGATTGTCTAATTTTAAGTCAACCACTGAATGAAACAAGTACCTTAACCTCTCGAAGGTTCATACATTCCTCCCAGGAATAAAACTTTCTCTTCATTCTACAATAGTAGAGGGAAAAAAAACAATTAATACATGGTCAATATCAGCCGGTCTTAGACCTGTAAGTCTCATTACATCTTAACAATTCAGTTCTTCCATCAAAATATAAGGTATTATCTTCTTTGTGAAAGAACCTTAGATCTCTAGACAAGGTACACTCTAATAGAATTTAAAAGCGCTACTATTACGCAGGATTGCTTTTTTTCAAATATCTATATGTATATCTTGGTACAAAAATTTCAAAGCCTTTAACAAGTCAGGGTATGCTATTTTTCTTTCCAGGGTACAATGTGATGGAGTAGAGTCTAACTGTAAAGACAAGAAGGGTTACAATAGTTATGAACAACTCCAACTAAATATTGAAACAAATCTAATGAAGATCAAATTAAATCACTTCACTGTGTCTCTAATTTTATCATATTCTTCTTGCTTCGCTTATCTGTATTTTGATTTCTCTGTAATTTCAATATCTTTCCCCTCTACGTTGTATTTCTTCATTTTTCCGTGTTCACTGCATCCCCTGTTTCTCTCTCCCTCCCAAATCACATCTATCACGCCAACTGCTTTTTGAATTCTGCCTTTCAAGCTCTTCAGCAACTCAAACAGGACCAAATTTCTGTTTTGTTGTAAGCCAGAATATAACTCTGAACATAGTATTAGTGTGTAAAATACGGTCTTGTTTGTTCACATGCATTTTGATTACGACTCAGTTCTTTCATACATTAACTCTATGCTTTAGGACCAATAGGATGAAAGGTCACGTGTATACATGCACAAAGAGCACACATTAAACTTATAAAAATACCCAACTGCTTAGTGTCTGGATTTCAGAGGGAGTTACGCACCCTTTGAAGATCTGAGTCTTTGTTAGACACTAATAATAATTCAGTATTACTTATTATTGTAGCAAGGTTCCAGTTTGTAATCACCTCTTATAATTGGAATAGTTTAAGAACTATAAGCCCTTCATTTCATGAAGGGGTCTGTACTATTTTTTTGTTTCAGCAGTGTTTTTGCAGTTACTGTCTTGTGCGTTCAGTCACCAGGCCATTTAAATTCTTAATAATGAATTGGCATTAATGTGTAAGCTAAGAGAGTATCATCTTCTGATTTGTTCTGAAATTTTTTGAGTTCATGCCATGCTGCAAAATGAAAATCAAAGGTGCCTCTGGCAAGGTTTCATACAGAAAAAACAGCCTCCGCACAGAGGACTTAGAAAGTTGCTAAAGCCAGCTATTGACTGTTCATACAAAACAGGATTGTACTGAAAGCTCTTTTGACCAGTATGTCGCTGGGTCATGGTCGGTATTTCAGGAAGGTGCCTGCAATGCTTTACAGCCATCTCTTACCAGAACTAGGACAAATAAGCCATTTACAAACTAAGGTCACTGCTGAAGCGGCAGAGAAAATACAGTGGATTTCTCCAGGAATTTTAAGAAAATCTTAAGCTGAAAAGACTAACTTGTAATTTAATATAAAGATAAAGATAATGGAAAATGGGATTCATTATGTTAATTATCGGTGCGGTATTAACATTACATTGGAAATTAGACCATGAAACATATGTTTCATGTGAGGAGCAGGGAAGAGGCTGCAGATTCCAAAGCACCATTGCAGAACACTTGTTTGACTGCATGCAGTAGCAAAGCACTGTTACAATAACCTGGTACATCTCACCCTCCTTATCTTATGCTGAGGCTCTGGAGAATATAAGGAACCTGAGCTTTGCATGCTGCCCCAATACAGCTGCAAATACAAATGTGTGCAGTGTGAAGTACTCAAATCAGCATGACCAAGTGATGCAGACCATAGAGTGGAAAAACCTGGACCATCCACTCTTAAGTAACAAACGAAAATACTTACTTTTTAATGGCTATTAGCTCTCCAGACTCAATGCTTCTCCCTAGGAGGACAGAGCCATAGGTCCCATCGCCAAGCTGTCTGATAGTTGTGTACCTATTCATGATGAGGATACTTTAGCTGCAAATGCATTTCAGTCCTTAGTGTTTCTTCTCCGAGTGTAACCAGTTCTTTCTGTGGCAGCATAAATATAGAGCACTCAGGACAGTGTGAACAGTTGCAGGAATCATGTTTTCAAGACTTAGCCTTTGGTCTGAAAGCACAGAACATAATCCATTTGATTTCTGTACCCTTTTAAGATTGCTTGCTTGCAGAGTCTCTTCTCCTCCAAGAGACAGGCCCTGCAAGCTACACACAAACACTTGCCTTGGTTACCCACCCAAAAGAGTCAAGCCTGTATCTGGACGTAACTGGGTATGATCCCCAAATCCACTTTTACAGTCAAGCTAGAGGTACCTTACAGCAAGCTTGCAGGCAGCCCTCATGGGAAAAACTACTACTGAAAGCAGAGGATAAAGTCTCACAGCTTAGAGAAAACAGTCTGCTATCAAAAAAATGAAGCATTCTAGGAGGGCATCTGCTCTACCCAAATTATCAGACATGTAAGTCATCACTCTCACAGGCCATACTGCCATCAGTTAAAACAATTTCCTGACTTTTCATAAGGTCCTATAATAGAGATACAGCCATATGTATTCCCTTAAATCTTCAGAGGAAGAATATTATATTAGTGCCAGATAAGACCACATGTATTTCACTACAGTAGCTCTAAGCATGAATCAGTCGCTAGGAGTAGTGGATATATTATATTATCTGTCCAACCTTTTGTCCTGACACTGCAGGAACAATGGAATAGCGATAATAAAGAAAAAAAAAGTTCTTATTCCATCATTTAACCTAATTGCTGATAACATTTGCTACACTTCAGTTTAGAACAAATGTGGCCTATTCTATGTAAATTAATCATACATTTGGAATAAAATAGAATTACGCTGCAATAAGAGTTTTGTCCCCACATTCTGTCTCTCACCAGTTCTAACAGGACAGCAATATCTGTGGTGGGTGACTTTTCCCTTTTTAACCTGCATTTCCACTACACTTCCACAATTTTTTAGCAGCCTTAAATCTCTCCTCCGTCTCATTTCATGGAGACACATTACAGTTTTAAAAGTAATGGGATTATGTTGTTTGAACTCTGAACTGACATTAATGCAGAGCCACAATCCTGTGGGTACAAGATGTCATGAAGATCCCTTGTTTTCAGTCTTCTAAGCCTGTTAGTCCCACTAACACGGCCTCAACAACAAAAACCCACAAGAACTAAGAAATGTGAGGTTAATATACCTTTTGTCTATTTTACACATAATGTATGAAAAAGAAACAGCACGTCTCTAACACTATGAATAGACACTGAGTGGTGGCTCAGACAGGCAGGAAGGAATTGCCCTTTTGCAGTACCAGCTTCTCTCCACACGCTCTACAGAGAACCAGAATTGATCACCTTAAATTAGAGATCTAATCCCACATTTTGAACTACTCAGCAAGGAACACAGAGCCTGTCTTTGGCACTTTGGAGTACCAGTTTCTTTTTGGCTAGTTTTCAGGCTGTGCACCTGCACGGCATAAAGCCAAGCTCAGGCAGTGTTCTGCATCCAGGATGACAAGCTTTGGTTACTCCAGCTCGTCAGTATCTGGATGGCAACTCAGAAGGCTCAGCCCCTACATCTTTATTCAGATCCTTGCTGAAAATCTCAAACAACAAAAAAGCCTTGCACAGTCTCCTAGCCCAAAAGTGTAATATTTTTTGGTATCCAAACAAATAATTTTATACAGTAACTTCAAAGAGAAACAGATGGGACTTGAGGATTTTTCAGCGCATACTCCCCTAATGACAGTGTTCCAAAATGGTAATCATAACAGATGGGAAGGTTTACAATTCACAGACCATTATGCTGTCCCTGGCTTACCATTCCCACATCCCTTTCCAGGGGACTGCAACTGCAGACTGGAGGAGAATCTTTGCCTCATATTTGATAACCAGAGCAAACCAAAAGATGCGTAACACGCTGGAATGTGACATTGCTAGTAATCACCACCAACAGCTATCATGGCTGGATCATTTGTCTGATGTCTCTTCAACAGATGAAGTGGCAAACATAATTGCCTACTCCTTACTGTGGATACTAATTTAAGCCCCTCTCTCTTCCACAGAACTTGTAAGAAATTATCAGGATTCCAACTCTGCTGTGAAACATGACCAAAACAGACAATAGAACTGAAATATTTTTGAGGCACAAAGGGGAGGCAAAGAACCTCAGAGAGGAAAAAACAGCCAGAAAATAGAGATTTCAGTGAGGAATGCATGTTAAAAAACATGCCAGGATGCGCAGAAGTTAACATGGTTCCTATGGAAGCACAAATCCACTGAACAAAACCTAAATACGGTCATCTTTGGTTAATTAAATCAGTACCATTTCTTGTTGGGCTCAATAGTGGAGCTGTTTTCAAAAGTCTGTTTTATTCTGCAAGATTTATTTTCTATCCTTACCACCTCCTGCTATCCCTCTCTTTCAACTATGAGCATAAACTAAGCCTTAGCCTTAGCCTGCTTCACCTAAGTGGAGTCCCACTGAAAACACTGAAAAGAGCACGAGTCTCTGCAAAGCAGTTTGCGGAGCTACAACATGTACAACCTAGTCTAGAACAACAATCTAGGCAAATTCGCATCACTGGGGATGTAAACACAAACTGCAAAACTGTCTTGAGTAAAAGACTGTGTTGACACTTAGAAGAAAACAGTAAAAGCCTTGTTTTCACCATATTGTAACGCTGTGTTCAGACTGTACCTCGACTGCCTCCCCCCCCCCCGCCCGAAATCAGCCAGCAAAGCCCCTTTAAAAGCAACCCTAATTTAATGTACCAAGCTTACTTTCTGAAGTATAACTCAAACTTACTATTTCGCATATGAACACGTTAAATGAGAATAATGAGAATCCTCTCCCGTCCGGAGGGCTGCAGCGCTAAGAACTGAAAGTGAAACTGGCTCACTCCGCCGAAGCTGAGAAACGCAAACAGTAAACAACCAGCAAGTGCCTTTCAAAACGCGTCCTGTGCTTCGGCAATAACCTGGAGGTGTTACTAGCGGGATGCACAGAGACGGGCGGGGTTTCCAGCCGCGGGTTTCCAGCGGTGTCGTCCCAGCAGCCGCTGTTTGTTTGCTGGTGAAGGCTTTGGGGTGCCCCTGGCGCCGAGAGCCGCGGCAGGAGCAGGGGGGGCCCGGGGCATTAGTGCGACGGCGGGGGGCAGCCTGCCCGCCGCCACAGACCAGGTCGGGACTCCCGCCCGGCCCTCACACCGAGGCGGTGACCGACTCCCGGCCCCGACACACGCGAATACCCCCACTCGGTCATTTATGGCCCTGGAACGCTCCGCTTCCCTCCCGCCGTACGGATCTCCCCGCGGTACTCACGGCGTGCGCCTCTTCCCCCCTCCAGCCGAGCCCCAGCCTGCGGGAGCCGCACCGAGGCCCCTAATGGCGGCGCTGCGGCCCCGCCGCCCCCCGCGGCTGCCACTGCGGCCCTCCGGCCCAGCCTGCGCCGCCCCGGACGCGCTGCGGCCCACGGCGGCCGCCGAGCCCATGGCGCGGCCCGCCGCGCCCCCCGCCCCGGCCGCTCCCCGCCCGCCGGTGGTGGGGCTCCCCGCGGGGGGATAGCGCCCCACGACCGCTCACCTCCGCGCCGCCCGCCGGTCCCCTCGCAACAGGGAGGGCAGCGGGGGCCCGCGGGCCTCGTTGCCGCGGCCTCTGCGGCGGGGATGGTTTAGGGGTCTCCCCAAAAGTGGGCGGCTGTCGGGGGGTCGCAACAGACGGTGGAGCAGCACAGCACTACTGCTGCCAGGGTGGGGATTACGGCTGAGCTGGATTTTAACGTAATTAAAAATAATAATAATAAATCCTCTGATGACTGGCCTCTCTCACACCCCCAAGAGGAGTTTAAATAACAAAACAGGGACGCAGAAGTGCCAAAATGTGAACACATGGCAAGAATACCGACGTTTTAACCACTGCCCGGGGGACCTAAGCTTTCCCCAGCTGAGGGGACCCTGGCTCCAGCAGGGTCAAGCTAAGAAATGGAGGCAGGGGAGGCAGAAAGGAAACTCAGAACAACGAAAAATTGGCCTTGAGCAGCTGATCATCAGATTTGACTGTAATAATGATTCTGTAAGTCCTAGCTTCTTTTTGCACTTCTTCATTTAGGTTTTAAAAGTAAAACACAGAATTACTTCCCGGCGTTTGCAAGACAGGGTGAGCTGGTGGCATAATTCAGGAGCACGGCACAGCCAGCTCCCCTTGTTGGGGAGTATTCTACATCTGCAAATCCCACAGTGAAATACACTTAAGACATTCATTCATTAAAAAGGTGTGATGGAACTCTGAAAAGCTCTAGATGCCCCAGCCACCCACATCTAAATAGAGACTGGTCTTTGGAACATTTATGCTTCCTATACTGAAAAAAGAATAATAATGAAAGTGGTTAAAATTATCTCCTAGGGACATGCATGACTCTCAGTGAAGCCAGTAGGAGCCGTGCTCCTACTATTAAGTCATCCCTATTACATCTCATGCATAAACATGTACCAGTACCCAGCCCAGGGACAGCCCTAGTGTCCTGTTTTCCTGTTGCCAGAGGCTTCTTCACACCCAGGCAGGAAAAAAGCCCAGCAGCTTTGATTCCAACCCTGAACTAGAAAGCAGCATTAAAGATAACCAGTTGTATTCATGATTATCTGAAAACCGCATCTGCACTGCTGTCATCTCAGCCATTCACACAGAGTCCACCACCATGCCAGTACCCAGAGGCATCCCCAGCCCTCCCACCCAAACCACCCTGCAGTCCCCCACCACCTCCAGCTGCCCAGCCAGGGATGGGGACTTGTCAGGCAGACAGCCCCATCACCTGTCACACTGTGCAGAGCAGCGCTACAGCCACCAGGACCTGAAACCCACTGCAGGTGCCCAGTTCCTGCGCCACCCAACTGCCCCGGCCACAGCCCCCTGCCCCACTGCCATCTCCAGACACCTGCCTCCTTCTGCTCCTAAAAGCCTTCAGGGCTGTAGATACAGGTAAGGGTTCACGGGTTATATGTAAAGACCCACACATCTGGTTTTCTTCTGGAAAAAAGAAAAAAGAACATTACTGTAATACAGATTCAACCCCCCAGTTTTAGTCCTGTTTTATAAAACCTGATGAGGTGCAGAGGGCGCACATACTGACAGCTCACTGAACGGGACGGGCAAAGGACATTCACATGACCTGAGCAACACTATTACCTATACAACCGCAGTACTAGCCACTCCTTTGTTACCCGGGTTTTAATCTGTCTCTAACGAGGCCCCGCTCTGCCCGCAGCCACAGGGGAAACGGCTGCTCCCGCACCGAGTCTTGCTCCTGCCGACAACGGGCCGAGGGGCCGCGCCGAGGGGGTGGGAGGCCGCCCGCGGGGTTCGGACATCGCCGCCTTCGCTCGGCTCCCGCACCGGAGCAGCGGTGACGTCCCGGGCCTCAAGCAGAGCACCGGCCCCGCGGGGAGCCGGCGCCGGCCGCCGGGACCGCCGCCCGGGAGGACTACACTTCCCGGCAGCCTCTGCTCCGCCGCCGGGCGGGGTCGGGCTGGGGAAGCGCCGCTTCCCAGCCGGCGCGCCCGCAGCCCAAGGGCGTGTCGCCCGAGGACTACATTTCCCAGCAGGCAGCGCGCCGCAGCGCTGCAGCAGAACAGGCGGTGCGGGGCTGCGGTGCACGCTGGGACGAGTAGTCCGCGCGGCCGGCGTCCGCGCCTCAGAGCGGCCCGTGCGTCAGGCGGCGCTCTGACCTTGCGGGTTTGTCTGGTCGCGTGTCTCCGCTGCTCCCGGTCCGCCTGCCCCTCACTCGCCGGGAAGATGGCTGCCGTACGCAGGGCCCGCAGTTACTCCCGCTGCGTGGTGCGCTTCTCCGACCGAGAACTCTGCTAATTTCCCCCCGCGGGGAGGACACACGGACCGAGCGGGGGGGGCAGAGACCCCCGGGACGGGACAGCGCCGCCCGAGCGTTGGCAGCATGGTGAGCGGGCCCGGGCCGGCCGTGTCCTGCGCCCCGCTGCACTGCGGCCTGGGGCGGGGGAGGGACCGAACCGGGAGGCGGCGGTGGGGGCTCGGCCGCTGTGGCAAATGCGGGCGGAGGCCCGCCCGGCCCGGCCCCGCCGCCGAGGGGCCTGGGGCGGTACGGGGTGTGTGCCCGGCGGCTGGAGGAGCGGCCCCCAGCCCCGCTGCTGCCGGGCAGCCCTGCCCTGTCCGCCTGCCCGCGGGGCGGCCGTGACGCCCGGGGGCTGCGTGGGGTCGTGGCCGGGATCGCAGGGCGGATGACTGCGCCGCACGGAGGCACGGCCGCCTTCCGCTGGGGCATTTGGGCTGATGAGTGGGGCTGCTGGGTTCGGGACCGATGTGGCTCTCTGTAGAAACACCGGAGCAAATCCCTGTGACATTACAGATGGGCGTGGCCCACCTTTCTCTTTCTTTCCTCAGAAAACATGGCATGAAGTCACTTGGTAATTTAATGGGGTCTGAGAGCCAGGCACTCTGCGTTTGAGTTTGTGATTTAGCATATCAGGAATGTTGTTTGGTTCAGTATTGCTTTTCTAACTGCACCTCAACGTGGGTTCAAGTATCCATGATGAGAACTTGATCATTCAGAGTTAAACTATTTCTGTAATTCAGGAGCTCTTAAAACTCCTTACTACTATGATTACAACTACTTTTTTAACACAGTGTTGCTTTGACAGAAAAATTGAGAGACCTCCTCGTTTTTTTTTGTAATACCAAGCAGAACATTAGCTATCAGTCACTGTTTCGCTAAGTCGTGCTTGCTTATCCCTTCGTTCAGTACAGTTCACATGTAGCCGTGTTCAGTTGGTGACAGTCAGCTTTGAACTGTTCGTGATCTTGGCTTTCTTTAGCTGAAACAAAGATCTGAACTATTGAAGGACTCGGCATTACAGACAGTTTAGTAAGTGATTGTTGTGCTCTGAGGAAACTGGCATGCAGTTATTGATTGCAAAAGAGTTAAAGCTGGGCGAATAAAATAGTTTTGCATTTGGCAAATGATTTATAAAGCTTTGCAGTCAAATCAGAATCAAATCAACTCAGCTGACTTCTTTTTACAAGTTGCAGTCTAATTCAGATGTTTGCTTTTGACATGTTGACCTTTTGGTCGCTGGACTGGCTACCACTTTTCTCGTGGAAAATTATTTGAACTGATGGGTACACACTAAGGATGTCTCACTTTCAAGCTGGATAAAGTCAGTGTTCCATATGACAACTGACTTATAGCAGAAGGGAGGCCAGCAGCATAAAGATGAATCCATTAGATCTATCCACCAAGTAGCAGTTACAGTGCAGTGTTCTGTGAGCTTCAGAAACTGTAACTACAATTTAAGTATTGTGTCGAGTGGGGGACATGGAGACAATTTTTACAAGTTAAAACCTGCTTTAGTTGTGGTCTCATGATCTGTCTGTTATTGAAGATCCTTGCTTCAGCGATACCTGTGTTTGCTCATTTGTTCTAGCAAAACCATAGGGTTTCAGCAGATCAAATAGTGAAGAGGTTGTTAATAGAGATCATTTTTCTGGTTCAGTTAGCCATGCAGTAGCTATGTGAATGAATTACTTTACTGTTGAATTTAGAGGGATGACCACTTAAGCTGCCACTGCTGCCAGAGGACAAACCTTTGATATGAGAGACTTCAGATCACAGGTGCACTCAGTACAGAGAAAATAATGATGAAGACCAAAACTTTGGTTGTAATCAACTTTGTGATGTTTTTTGGCAGCTTTTGGGCTGTGGACTAGATCTTCATAGTATGGTGTATTTTTTTTTGTTTTGATTCAGAGCACATTTACATTTTAAAGAGCGTTGAATGATGTTTTGGAAGCAGTTGGTCCAGAACTGTGATTGACAGTTGACTCAGAAATGAGGGAGAAGTAGGGCAGTTGAACAGAGACAAGGGGAGGAAAATCAAGACTCTTAAACAGATTACTGAAACAAAAAGTTTTTGAACACGAGGCAAACTTCAGCCAGCTTCATAAGCTTCTAAATAATTTGAACTCTTGCTCTTAAATTAGTTTATTTACAGACTTCATGAGTTAAAGGTTATAATGGGTGTGCCTTTATGCACAAGAAGATAGTGTGTTGATATAGTTTAGAAATAACTTCACTAGTCTCTGCATTTTGCAGATAAAACCAGGCATTTTCTGCCCAGACTGGGAGCTGACTAGACGGAATTCAGCTGCGAACCAGAAGCCTTGCATGCTGCGCAGGCAGGAGTAGGCCTTATTTGTGTCAGCCCAGCGCCATAATAATGCACTTACAGGCATCCATTTCAGTTCTGGCTTGTTCCTAGGTATCTCCGCTTGGCCAGTGTAGACATAATCCCTGGATGCTAAAATAATGTGATGATAGGATTCCTGTACTCATAGGACATTAACTGCCTGCAATCAAATTCTGGAATGAAAAACCATGAAATTTCTAAGTTATTTGCTGCTTGCACAGATTTGCTTTGGAGCATTCTGGCTTAACTGTTTTTTCCACCGAGAAATTAAAAATGCACAGCCTTAAGATCAGAGTGTAAAAACAGATGCAATATCTGTTTATTTTAACCAACCAGCACTGCATTATTAATTGTAAAAGATAAATTGACTGAGACATTAGTGAAAATAAGTTTATAGATGACCAGCCCTGTAAGTTTGTGGTCCTTTTGGGAACCAGGGAGAAGAGCTACAGCCGAGCTCCAGGGAAGTGCTTATCACCAAGACAAAGAGATTAAATGTTGCCTTCTCATCAGGTTTGCCAGTGTAGTTTGTTCATGAACTTCCAGATGCTATAAAAATTTTATAAATTTTCTGAATACAAGAATGCTTTGATTTGCACTTTTTTAAGTAGTTGTGGTAATCTTAATGCCAGGTTTACCTTCTTATCATCTCACTTTGCTTTATGTACTTGCAGAACTATAGAATTTCAGGGCAGAATGACAGAAAAACTGGGATGTTTCAGCTGCAGGAAGAACTTTAAACAAATATCTTAGTCTTTGTTGAAGTGTTTTTTTTTCCTTGCTGACATCTTGATGCTGTTGTAATTGTAGTGGCTCATCACTGACAATCAGAATTAGTTTTTATTTGGTTTAGTATAGGTTCCATAATCTAAAGATATTTGACAATGAGAATATATTTGCATGTTTTTAAGTTTTGCTCTTAAACTAGCTGTCTATCTCCTATGTAGAACCCTGTTAAATTTAGTTAAATGTCTTACTTAAGGTCTTATTTGTGTAACCTGTCTCACAGGAGTACTGTAAATAAAACCAGCTGTCAAGTTCTCATGCTGTCTTTTTGTGTTCTTTTTACTTTCACATGTAGTTTTTGAAATTGCACATATTATCCCATAATTTTCATAAAGTATTCTTAGGCAAAGCACTAGTCTTTTTGTGCTTTTGTAAATATTAAACAAATAAAAACTACTGGTTATCTTTACAATGAGAAGATAGTGATTGAATTTTAATTAGTATCACACCACTGTTTAATACTGAAGCTTTGGTTCTATGCTTTGACTTAGACACTAAGTGTATTTATTCTGGTATTATAGCATATAAGCCTTCAGGTGATACAAAACTGTGTTGGATTGATGTGACTGAAATGCAAAACCCAACTTCATTGTTTAATAGGGAAGTGCAAACAATACCAGTATTTTAAGATTAATTTTTATCATCAATTAAGATTGATCTGTTGGGCAGGTGTGCAGGGTGGGGAAAAGAGGAACATGCTTAATTTTTTTTTTGAGTGTCCATGACAGTCATGCTTTGTGAATGTGCTATAGGGACTTATGCAGACTGTATAATCATGTCTGACTGCTCTCTACTAGGCAGAGGCTGAAGAAGATTGTCACTCTGATTTGGTAAGGACCGATGACAATGAAAGATCCGGTGAAGCAAATCTTCAGGTGTGTCTCTCATGTTAGTGTTTTTTTACAAACATAGTACTGCTGTGATTTAAGCTGCATTACTTACGCTCCTTTAGTTACCACATGTTTGTTGATCTGGCAAATGCTTGATCTGTGTGCCCCTCCAAAAGCAAAATAGATAAATTTTGCATTGTGTTCCAAATGTCAAATTCAGCCTTCAGTTGTCTGTGGAGATGAAAAGAAAGTTTGTGACAGATTTGGAATTTATTTGAAGAATTTATTTGTAGAAATTGGACAACAGTTTCTGTATGGATCAAACTCCAGTTTAAGTTGTCACTTTCTTCTGGAACAGAAAGTTGATAAAAACAGTTTGATAGAAAAGTGAGTTCTCTTACAATACTAGATTTCTATGTAGTTGCCCCCCAGAAGTCATGATGATTGGAAGGGACATGTAAAGGGTAACTTCAAAGATGCTGAAAAAAATGCATGACAGGAATTATAACTTCTTATTGCACAGAGCATAGTCCTTTTTTTTTTTTTACAAGAGAACAGAGTGTGAGGTCTTTCTTGTATATTATATAAATGACAGCTTTGATCGTAATAAAGCTTACTATGCTTGTGTACAAAAAATCAGGTTTTCTAAATTTTCATTTCAAGAGTTAATGGACTTCTTATTTAAGAGAACTCTGCATAAACAAGGACAAACACTGTGTGTAGGAAGAATACTTTTCTATGGAGTCGTAAGTGATTACCTTAGTGCTAACAACCTCTTCCTGAAACATCATTTTTTCTTTTGAGGTGAACAGTCCAGATAAAAGCGCTTCTGTTATTGAATGAGGTTGAAAAAGTACTTGTGCATTAAAAAAAATAGTATAAAACAATTGCTAACTCTTGTGTCTAAACTCACTGAAACTATTTAAGACTTGGAAGTGTAAAGCATAATTTTGAAAATCTTTTTTTGTGTTTGTACTTTGTAATTTCTTCTCAGAAGATATCTGAATATGTGATACTAAAACAGAATTAACTGGATTTTCTAGGCAGAGCTTCAGATGTTCAGAGCTCAGTGGATGTTTGAGCTTGCCCCAGGTATGAGTTCTAGTGGGTTGGAACCTCTGCCATGCAGAGCATCTTCGAGAGGACCTGGAGTAAAGTCTGTAGATGGCAGAGGGAAACAGGAGATAGCAAAAGAGGAAAAGGTACAAAAAAAAAAAAGAGAAGTATAATTTTGGGGTTTTTGAGTGTGTTAATGTGGCAGTATAATTATCCTAAAAGCTAATGCTGAATTAAATCTAGAGAAACAACAGAGGTGTTTAACCTGTTGTCCCCATACCAATGTCTTTCCGTAATGCTACACTGATTTTTCTAGTTTTTATACTTCACTTTGTGTCACCTTCCACATCTGCTTTCTGAAAGACTGTGGGTAAGGGCAAAGTAACAGGAACGGGGGTAGTTTGTTGATTGGGAATTCCAGTTATGGCTTGTATCACGAGTATGTCTTCTCACTTTATTTGTGGAATTATTTTATTAATCTGCTTCACAGGGTACAGTAGATAAGATGAAAAATAAGTCAAGTGACAATGTACTTGTATTTGTAAGGAATTTAAGAAGTGTTCTGTATCGTGTATTGTGCAGGCAAAAGAACTTTTCCTGAAGGCGGTGGAAGAAGAGCGAAATGGGGCCCTTTATGAAGGTACTATGGAGGTCTACAACAGACACCCTTAATGCAGAGGAATCTAACACTCTGATTTATGTGCAAGATTGCATGATGCCAGTGAACTTAAATTGCAGGCTACTAGTAATTTGAGAGCTCAGTTATTCGGATAAGCAAACAAGTTTGCTATAAAAGGAACCATCGTAGTTCTAAGGTTGACTAAGCTTTTTCATACCAACAGTTGCCAAGTAAATTAAAAAAAATAGGAAAGCAGCCTATTTAAGCATTATGTATACAAAATGGAAGCTATAGCTTCATCTGCTGGAGTGCATTGCTTGTATGTTGCATACAGCAGTGGAAAAGTAGTAACAGCCGGCAGAGTTGCATTCACAAAGGTGTTTTAGACATCTGGGTTGCGTGAATATCAATCCATTCTTTCTCAGTTGAATTTGGTTTGAGACTTAAAGAAACAAAACAAAACTGTTTCTGTACATACACCTGTATCAGACCTTAGAGACACAGTCCTACGCCAGACACAAATATATTGCTGAGCACATGCTGGGACATCTGTTTGCTGACCACACTTTGATCTGCTGACTAGACCTGGGTCGCTAGAATCCAAGTGACATTTCAGCCTGCTGCTGAGATATGCTGATACCTGATGTTTGTGAGACACTTAAGTGCAGCAGCTTGTTTATGTTGAAGTACTGTACAGGCCTTGCTGCAAGATTAAATGCTAAAGTTGAGGCTGATCTCTGTTTAGCTGGCTGCTGGTTTTCCTCATCCTCACTAGCCAAAGGATATTGCTTGTCAGTCACCAGTGCTGACATGAACTCAGGGAAATAGGAACACTTACTTGCCCCAAACTTGTGCTTCTTAGACTCATTAGTGTGTCAAATTCTGACTTCCAAACTCACTGATGTTTTGTTTTGGCTTTTGTTCTGTTTTTAAGGGTCCAAAATGAGGGAGAGTTGCCCTCTGGTCTTGGTATCACCATGAGAGAATACGGAGACATATAAATACATATATGATCTTAATATTGGTATTTAAAAAGACTGAATGTACTTAAATTAAGGAGGATCCACAGAGTTAACTCAGAAAAAAGACATTCTGCAGCTTAAATAACAGTTTTTTCCTAGAAGGTGATTTTCTTGGGCCTGTTTCTTTATTCAGTGTTACGGCATCTTTGCAGTGTTAAAGGCAGAGCGACTTTGCTGTAAGAAGCCTGGTCGGTCTGCTTTTCCTTCCTTTCCTGTAGTCTTGTGCTTGCTGCTCTCCTCCAGTTGGGTTCCTCACCCTCAGTGGCTTGAGTGGCTTGCTTCTGTGCCCTCTGTAGTTCTCAGGGTTTTGCCACAGTAAAATTTACTTGGTTTGTTTCTGTTGTTGATGTTTTAAAAGTACAACAATATTTTGATGATCTTTTTCAGCTTTTAAATGTTATGTAGGGCTGAATGACTATTTGTACTATACTGCGTACCTGCATCATCTTTCAAATTCTCATTCATGTTCCCCATAGTTTCTTACGAATATAATGCCTAAAATCTTCACAACTTTTTGAGAAAGCTTTGTAAGTGCTGGGAAACAAAGGAAATCAGGTCTTCGTAATGTTTTAATATAAAATTTTGTACTCCATAACTGAATTTGTAGTGGTTAAGGCAAATCTGTAAAAGCTGACATACATCTGAGAGCTCTTCACTCTGAAAGAATATATGAAGTCTTTAGTTTTAGAAATAGATGTTCAATATGCCTCTCTTCTTTATTGAACATAAGCCTTATCAGTTTAGATTAAATAAGATTTACTAGGCGAAGGCATTTTCTACCTTTTTATTCCTATAACTGAGGCCATCTCTCTGAAAAAAAAAATCTCTGTTTTGATAAGCTGGTATAAGCATCAGACATATTTAAACATTAAACCTTTCTTTTCAGCCATCAAGTTTTATCGTCTAGCCATGCAGCTTGTACCTGACATAGAGTTTAAGATCACCTACACACGGTCCCCAGATGGTGATGGAGTTGGAAAGAGGTGGTGAGTATGAAAATTTACTAATTAAGTGCCTAGGAGTACTGAAACCTGAAAATTTGTTTCTAAAGCAGGTGAATGGTCTGCTGTCATACCCAGTTGTAAGTCTCTTAAAATTTGAATAGCTTGTCTGCTGTGATTTGAACAGACTGCTTTATAGAAAGTTTTACAGATGTATTAGTCTAAGGAGGGCTTTTTTATACTCTAGTTCAAAGAAGGTATTGATCTTGTTTGTTAATTCACATGTAAGGATTACATATAGTTATGTTGTTACCAAAACCAACCAACAACAAAAACCACAACCAACCAACCAACCAAACAAACACAAACAAAAAACACAAAAAAACAAAACAAAAACAAACAAACAAGCATCAATCATTTTATTACTTTTGACCTCTGATTTTCAGATTTATAAATTATACATTTAGGATCATCCACAAAATTGCAGATGGCAAAAACATAAATTGTTAAAAGCTTTGTTCCATGGAATAAGCATTGTAATTAAGCAAGGAAATATACTACTGTTCTTGTGCTGACTAACAGAGCCAAATTGGAACATTTCCAATAATTAAGGCAATACATTTAGAAGCTTATAGATTGTAGTCTGAGTAGTCTGGTCTTTGGTCATGAGAATACCCCTAGCCTCAACACACCAAATGTGTAGCAGTTTAAGATTGACCTAACTTGAGCTCAAGTCTTAAGGACAGGATTCAGGTTAGGGCCAAAACTTCTGTTACAGTTCAGCATACTGAAGACAAGTTCATGAATCAGAGCTTTCCAATTCACAGCTTACTGACAGCAGACGTAGACGCTGCTGATTGCTACAAGAAATCAAGAGTTTGAAAACTGAGAATAAAAGAGTAAAGTACAACCATGTCCTTGTGGTATTACTAGCTCAGTATTGTTGCCCCGGGGCAGTGTAGCTTCAACGCAGTAGTTGACTCAGTATAAAAGAGTGAGATGAGCTAAGTATTTTATTTACAAGTTACTTTAGTTTCTGAATGCGTTGCTAGCATGACATCTTTGCTGTGTGTTTGTACACTAGGAAAAATATTGGATAATAAACTACAGTCACGTACAAAAATTGTTTTTTTTAGGATTATTTTCTTATTTTAGCATCACTCTCTTCATTCCCTTAATTAAGCCTCTCTGTCCGTTTCCCACTTACTGTATGAATTTTCATTTAGTTTTGTAAATGTTGCTGCACCGTCCTGTGCACTATGTGACAGTGGAGGAAAAACAGCCAGTATTCTTAATTGTTGTTTAAAAGCAGTATTTGTAGAGGTGTGACTTTTCAAGAGACTCTAGTTGTGCTTTTGCTTTCTGAGTTACCGTTGTAGGTGTTCCATACAATCTTGCTGAGGAAAAAACAAATTACACCGTTACATTTGAAAAAAAGCAATTTACAGTGTGGCCTGAGACTGGCCATCCTACTCATCAAAATAAAGGAAGGTGTGTTGTGCAACATCTTACTGTGGTCTTCTTTATGACAGGCCCAAACATAATTGTCTTTTCTATAATTCTTTAAACCCATTGGTAGGTCTGCTAGTTGCTTTCTTGCATTCTCAGCTCGTTTGATCAAACTTGTTTAGAGCAGAATTTAATAATATTAAAAAGTGACTGAAAGATCCCTTAGCTAGTTTGTATACCAAGGCAGGGGAAAGAAAGCGTTTTGTGATGAGATCAAGGAGAGTTGTGTAATTTGTGGTTACTTGGAGCAAGCAAGAATGCGCCCATTAAATGATCATATTATGTCATACAACTTAGATTATTTTTTTTAATGTGGTAATGTTCTTTTATTTTTAATCCTTCAAATTTACTGACGAATAGCAAGCATATTGCTTCTGTTCTGCCATCTTGTTCTTGCTCCTGAATTTTCTTTATGTCTGCCTGTCTACAACATTGGTAAAAAGTAGTTTTCCTAAATGAAAGTTTTCCTTCGTAATTGATGAATAAACACGCTGAAGGTCACTCTTGACTGAATAATGCAAGAGTAAAAAAAATCCTTAGTTGTTTTCAGTGTCCTACATTGTAACAAGGATTACAAAGTATGGCTTTCTGTTAATTACGGTAAATTATTTCCCGCATATGGCCTATCTTAGACAAAGCAAAAGATCGGTTTTCTGTTTCAGTGGGGGACAGGCAAATCTTCAGTGACTTCTGAAACCAGTGAACCATGTACTCTCAAATCCAAAATAAACTGGAATTAAATGAAAAAATAAGTGTTACTGTCAGATTGGTTCCAGTAAAATGTAAATGGACTTGATAGGATTGTAGTAGTTGTTTTATCATATGATTAAATGAGATTATTTAAAAACATACAGGAGACAACTACATTGAATGAGGTTAAGACAGCGAATTGATGCCAAGATATGGACATCTGTTGGTGTGTTTTGTCCAATTGTGTTGGCATTCTCCCTTTTCTAGTGTCGAGGATAACAAAGAGGATGACAAAATGGCTGATCTCCTGTCGGATTTCCAGCAGCAGTTAACTCTTCAGGAATCTCCAGTCAAACTTTGCCAGCCCGAAGTTGATGTCAGCCAGACCCATATCTCAGGTATGAGATAAGATGCTCTGTAAGAGTTCAGGGGCAGAATTTATAGAGATGTTTCACTCAGACTTTATTAAGACATTGGTCTCCTTCATTCTAAAGCCACCTTTAAAGAAGTGTACACAATATCTGTTTACTTCTGTAGTTAGATGTGAGGGGAAAAAAAGATCATTAACGAGCTAAGCAGATATTTTTCTCATACGTGATTTTGCCTTTATTGGACAAGTAGAATTTTTCAGGATCAGAGTTGTACTTAAAAGTAGCATCTTAAAGAAACAGACTTGCTGAAGTACATGTATTCCAGTTTTCCTTCCAGTTAATGTTTGAAAAAGTAAAATGTGGTTTTTTTTGGTTTGGTTTATAAATATTTATTACAATTCTTAATTGTGAATAAGAGACAATTGTTCTGTGAAGAATATGCATAAATGCATTTCTTGTTTTTATCTGATTCTGTATCAGATTTTTCAAACAAATGTATTTTCAGGTTCAGCAAGACTATATAATATGGCTAGAAAGGCCTTTGAGGGTTAGTGATTTTCAGTGCTTCAGTTCTAGGGTAGTTGTCCTAGGACTTCCTTATGAGATCTAAATTACAGAGAGCACTTGTAAGCTATGAACTCTCTTAAAATCAGGTGCCTCTAAAACATGTGTGTTTTGCATCCCAGATTATTAGTTGCTCTCGGAAATTGTGGCCTGGCCTCCTCTATTCTGCTCAAGGAAGGAAAATAAATGCAGCAAGCTGTTCAAGTCAAACATAAAGCAAATGGGATTTTTAAAAATTATTTTAACAACTATGGCATTGTACACTGGGAAAAGCATCTTCTGTTTTTTTGCAAGCAAAGTCAAGATGTTGTAGACATTGCTATAAAGTGATGTCAGGAGATGTCTCATTGAGCAGCAGTCTTAGTCTCTTTCTAGCCTTCCTGCCAGTCCTGTGTTACAGTGTCACAGTATCACAGTGTCTTGTTTACCAACTTCCTTATAGCAGAGTGACAACTGTTCAAATCATGATGTCTGCTTCAAAAGTTGGTAGGCTGGAAGGTAGGCTCTCTTGGTCATCACAGTGGTACAAGAGTCACAAACCTCAGCAGCCCAAGGAAAACTGGAACAATATGAAGCAGCAGATCTGGATGAATTGATTTCCTCTATTCCATTTTACTTGTTATTGGTGTTCCTGATGTTATAATACTGGTTAATGCTTAGTACAGCACAGGATCAGACCTCTGTATGGAACTGATGTACTGAATATAGTTACTTCCCCTCTCTAGCGTATCATGAATTTTTCATGGTAGTTTGGTTTTTTGTTTTTTTCTTTCACACGAGTAAGGCTTTGGACTAAGATAGCATTCTTTGCCAGAAATACTATGTACCCAGTATTTGGAGCAAAGTGTCTTAACAATTCCTAGTTTACTAGCAGCTTAGAAACATGGATTGTAAGATAGATAATCAAAGGCTTTGACTGACCGGTGACTGTCAGGATGGCAGATGCATGCATACCTGTCAGCAGATTTTTAAGCCTCTGTGTCTCCTGTTCTCCAAGACACTAAGAGCTCAGATACTGAAGAGCTCTTAAATTTTCAGAGACTGTTTTGTATCTTGTAGCCATAAAGGCATCTGCACAATTTTTGTTTATATTGGAACATTAATTTAATGATTGCAAATATGGGCAATATAGCAAATTTATGACTTGTCAATAATAAAATGTAGAATTAAGTCAGATCCATGAAACCAGATGTGTGTTAAATGACTACAGAAACTGGTGCCCAATGACGTGTATGTACTTTTTATCATGTTAGTATCCTGAAATGTGAGACTTAAGTTTCATCAACTTTTATAGCAAAAACCGTCTCGTTCGATTTGTGGGAGTGCAGCAACACAATTTTTTAAGAAGCGTGTCTTTTTACTAACAATCGGAATTCCGTTAAATTGCAGTTTCTACCACTGATTTTACAGTTAGTTATACTGTTTAATGTATTTTTGTGCCGCTCAGCTGTTTTCTCCATTTGATCTCAAAGCAGTTAGACTAAGTAAAATCATCGAGTCTTATGTGCATGTGGTGATACAGTTGCAACCATGGGCTCTGGGAAGCAGCAGTGGTTGAAAATAAATGAAGTATAATTCCTGATGCTATTAGTGAACAAGATTATACACAACTGAAGCAACAGAAAAGACTTAGAGAGGCAGAAAGGTATTAGATGTAATTTTGGCTTAATTTCCCAGGGCTTTCTCCCTGAACTTTTAGTGCTGTGAAAAATTTTTTATATGATCTTGTGGAGCTTTCATGAGAATTGTGTCATCTTGTATTATGTTAGAAAAAGCCTTTCAACACAACAATGCTGTGTGATAACATTTTAAAACACTGGAACTGTACCACAACATATAAAGTGGTATCATATCAATTTTGTGGTGAATAGGTTGTCCTTAGGACCTCTTCTCCAACACAGAACCTGACCTGAGCTGGTTTCTCTTGTCATGCAGGAGCAGTATGCTTTGAGGTAATGTGACACACTAGGACAGTTTGAAGAAAACACTGCTTTGGAGGCACTGTGGATGTGCAATATGTATCTGGAAGTTTTGGTGTAATGCTTTAGAGTTGTGGATATTTGTACTCTGAAACTGTTTTATCCTGTAATCTTACCATAATACACTTTCAACCCCTGATTTTTGTTCTTTTGTTATTCTAATATATAGTGACTGTTAAACATTTTTTTTTCATGGCATCTGGCTACAATGTGAAGAACTCACATTTTATTGCGGCAAGTGAGAACTTCAGTAATGGTCAGCCCTGGGATTATAGGTAAACTATTGATTTACAGGTTACCATCTAACAAGGGTTTTTTTTCTCTTTGCAGTGTTGCCTATGGAAGTACTAATGTACATTTTCCGATGGGTGGTTTCGAGTGACTTGGACCTAAGATCATTAGAGCAATTATCTCTTGTTTGTCGAGGATTTTACATTTGCGCCAGGTATTGCAGATAAGTTATCTAGAGTGAATCTTCTCTACTCTAAGGAAGAGAAAAGAGCTTTTTTTATGCTTAAGCGTATGTAAACAGTATGGAGAAGTGGATAATAAATCCATAGAGCAAAATTGCCTGTGTTGGAAAGGTGTTTTGTGGGTTTTGTTTTTGTTTGTTTGTGGGGTTTTTTTGTTTGTTTTCCCTCTCCCTCTTCCTTTCCCTTCCCTTTTCCATTCGGTGGCTAAATTGTACATGTAGGACTTTTTATTCCCATGGCAATTTTCATGTTACACTCCTCACAGTGCCAACCAGCTTTTGAATGCACCACTAAATGATAGGTTAGATAGATGGCTTCACTGTGACAGAAAAAGTTGCTCAAAGTCTTACTTGCTTGACCATGTTCGAAAGTCAGAGTTGCAAGGTCTCCAAACTAATGTCTGTTGTGTCGTCATCCTCATATGGCCACACAGAGGAGCGCTTGGCTGCTGCAATGTTTTTGTTCCGCCCTTGGCTGAAAATGGCATTGTGTTCTTGGATTTTACTGGGAGAAGGAAGTGGCTTTAAAAAACTCCAGGATTAAGTAAATTAGTCAATGATCTGAAATTATGAGCTATTATAGCTCAATAAAGTTTCTTTTAGTTGCCTCCAACTGAATAATGGAGTGTGCTACTTTGATATAGAAAAGCTAAGCGAGGTTCATGAAAAAGTTACGAGGTTTATTTTTTCTCATTTTCACTAGAGATCCTGAAATCTGGCATCAAGTCTGTTTGAAAATATGGGGCAGGAGCTGCAATAAGCTTGTTCCATATGCCTCTTGGAGGGAAATGTTTTTGGAAAGGCCTCGTGTTCGATTTGATGGTAAGGTGTACTTTTGGAAACAGTTGTATTTTTTACTGCATGTAACCGTGACAGAAGCAATCAGGTGGATTTGGTGTTTATAACGTCATTATTAGACCTAATCTGAATTCGTTTGGGCATTTGAATCTGTAGAACATCTGTAAAGAGAATGGAGGGGTGCAAGGGACAAAACAAAAAACTTTCATGTGTTTAAGTAACAAAAGACAAATAAAAAGTTTTATATTATTTGTTTTTTCATCGTAAATATTTTATGTACTTAACTTTTATTTGTATTTTTATCTTCCTTTTCTGTAGGCGTATATATCAGCAAGACAAAATACATACGTCAAGGAGAACAATCTCTTGATGGTTTCTATAGAGCGTGGCACCAAGTGGAATATTACAGGTAGAACTGTAGTACAATGAGTGAGTGAAATGTTTCTCTCTCTTAAGTTCTTTAAATCCAGCCCTTGGTATCACAAACATTAATCATTCTGTAAAACTCAGTGGAACTACTACAGTGTGTAAAGCTATTTATATTTTTGAGAATAGGTCTTAAAAATTAGGATTTATTATTATAATTAGAGGTGGGCTTAGAAACTCATTTCATCCTCAGTTATACCATTTCACTTGGATATAGCTTAAACAATAACAACAGTAATACTCATCCACAGGTTTCTTTCACCAAATCACTTCTACTTTACATTTGTGATATAATAATTGTTTTCAGCAGAGAGAAAACAAGTTATTTTAAAATAATTTTCTTTTGACTTATGTGTAACCAATTGTAAATAACAAGAGGCTGGGCTTTCTCAACTTGCTGTAAATACTTTGCCATTTATTTCCTCAGCCTGTGTTTCTGCTGTTCTTCATCTTGCTGTTCCCTTCTGCCGTCTGTTCTGAGGCTATTTCTGTAGTATCACAAACATCAGCATGGTATCTCAGTACTGTAAACATTTATCAGATCCCAGAACTTGAAAAAGTCCATATGACATTGTCCATTCTGTACTGATACTGTAATTAAGATTTTGTTGATTTGTCTCAATCAATGCTAGGAATGGAGAAACTTACTTGAGATTAGTTTTGATTCCAGGGTAGCCTTCTCGCTTTGATTAGAGGTGACAAAACTCCTGAACTTTTGCCCTTTTTCATAACTCTTCATAATTTGCTCTTTTAATCTTCAGAACTCTCTTTAGGTTTCGGATTTCTTTTTTTTGCTGTTATATCACCTATGAAGAAATATTTTTTTTCAAATCTTATTACCTACCAAGTTCTGTATCCTCTGGGAAATATCCTGTGATTAAAAAAAAAAAAATCAGAGAAAAAATAATTTGTTTTCTAGGTTTGTATTGTGTAATTATATTCTTGCAGGTATTTGAGATTCTTTCCAGATGGCCAAGTTATGATGCTAACAACTCCTGAAGATCCGCAATCTATAGTTCCTCGCTTACGGACTAAAAATACAAGGTTATTAAAGTAAAATACTTGTATCTACAGTTTTCATCTTGCTTTTACTTGGCAGTTTGTATTTACCTCTGTCTCAGATTCTATATACTGGCTTAACAAAACAAGACTAAAATACAATATTATTATATTAAAATTTGGTCTTTATGCAAAGATATCTTTCATTTTAAGGTCCTGCTACTGTAAGTAGATTTCCTTTGCAGTTTATGTGATTTTCAACTTTTAGAGGAGGTAGATGGAATAATACGTGCTATTAGCTTGGTGGTTTTAGAATCCTTTTAAAGGTACTGTTTTGTTCTTGACTGCCTTCTCGCAGTTCTTGACTGTTTGAAGTAGAGTGAAAATTTTGGTGTGATATGACTAAATCATTGCTTGATTTCTTTTTGATGTTTGCATGAACTTGTTAAAAACATAGAAAATTGTTTGTGACTTCAGAACACGTTTGAGCTGTTCACCAGAAGTCTGAAAATATTTAGCAGTGGACTGGGTAGAAGTGACTCACTCACTTTTACTGTCCTACCTGGACAAATTAAAAGCAACTTTCCAAAATGTTTCCATTGATTCGTATCATCAGTGAGCCTGCTACTTTACTAAATGGAAATTAAAAAATGTCCTTGATTATGATATGTAGTCAGTGCTCTTTCAATTGTTGATATTTGCATTATAAGACAGAGAACATTTGCATTTGAGACAGAGAATATTTTTATGTCCTTGACACTCTCCTCCTCTTAACCTTCCAGAACGGATGCAATCTTGCTTGGCCATTATCGCCTTTCCCAGGAAATGGACAATCAAACCAAAGTATTTGCTGTATTAATGAAGAAAAAGGAAGAGGTAGGTAGCAAAAGAGAATAGAGGAAAAGTAGTTTAAAGAGGTGGCTTTTTAATAAGTTTTTTCTCAGACCAAATATTTTAAGGCACCTGAAGATTTGCATTACACCAGAGAATTAAAAAATTAATTTCATTTTTAAATGGTTTAAAATTAAATTATAAATTGGCATCGTAATTTATTGTACCTTTTCCCAAATCTGTAAGAACCTTTTTATTAAGACAGATAAATATCTCATTCACATTTGAGCAATAGTTCTCCCCCTTAAGCTTAATGGCTATATGTGATGCTATTTAGGTAGTTTGTTAACATTGTTAACAAACAGAAGGGAAGGATGAAGAGGTCGTTTTCTGAGATCAGTTTAGACTCTGGCAGTTATATTCCACAGCATTAAATAAAACTAAATAAGCAGTATTCATTAATTGAACTCTGAATGATTTGGTCAATTTATTTACATCACAAAATTTTCAGATTAACACAGTGTCTGTCAAGAGAAACTTGTGAAGAGTTACAAGTGTTACACTAACAGTGAGTTTGCATAGTTTGGGTGGTGCCTTCCAAACTTCTATTACTTTCTGTAAGAACTTCTTCCGTAATTAACAGCTAAATTGATGTATCTTAGAATCATAGAATCAATACCAGTACGTAGCCTTAGGTATAAGAATTTAACAATACTTAGGCCTCGGGATAAATAGTCGCACAATATGTTATTTATATGTCATGAAACTTCTTTTCTCTTCTCTTCTCTTTGTACAGAAACCAATTGACTACCACAAATACAGGTATTTCCGCCGTGTTCCTGTGCAAGAAACAGATCACAGTTTTCATGTAGGACTGCAGCTGTGCTCCAGTGGGCGACAGAGGTTCAACAAACTTGTCTGGGTACATCATTCTTGTCACATAACTTACAAGTAAGTACATGGGGAATAAGATGAAAGAAGGATACTTAACTGTAGAAACAGGTGGCATTGATTTGTCCAGCACTAAGTGCAGAAGATGTAAAAGACTGAGACTTCAGAGGCTTTAACAGAATGTCCTGAAAACAGTAGCTGGTCCTGATTTGATATATTGTAATGAAGTTCTACTTTAAGAAATCCCAAGATTTTAGTAACACTTTTTAATGGTATGGGAAGATTCCTCAGTAGTAGAATTGCAGTATTTTAGCTGTTTCAAGGATTTACGAACAGTGTTTGGGTGATTTCAGAACTGAATCAGGTTTGAATGACTTAGTGTGGTGCTAGTAATGGGATGTGGAAAACACATATTCAGTAAGGTATATTTATTTTTCTCTGTGGATGTGCAAGCTAGAAATGTCTGCACTCATCATGTGAGAACTGTAACACTTACAAACTACATAATCCAGCACTGCAAAATATGGGCATGAGACCAGCCCTTCTGATCGCTAACCGTGGCCACTCTTCTTGCACCTGACACTGAATTACTGGCAAGTTGGATGTCCAGATGTTTGATGTTGGCATTTAGGGTGGATTTAGGCCTTGTCTTTCAGTCTGTTTTTAAAGGAACATAGCTCAGCTATTGGGCTGCAAGTATATAAAAGCTAGGAAGTAAACTACTGGTGGTTGGGAGTATAGGTAACTTCCATAAACACAAATATTGCTTTTATACAAACTAATACTTTCAGACGTAATTTATGAAGTTTCTGTACTGCTCAGGTTCTGCTGTACCTCTCAGCCTGGTGGTATCCTTTTGAAACTAGAATAAAGATGAGTATAAAACACAGCTGGGAGGATGTATGATTTTGGTCACTGATATTCAGAAATACTTGGGTTTCTTTTTTAAAAAGTTCTGTAAACATACAAGTTATTGCTGTCCCTCTGTATTCTGAATTCAGGGTTCTAAGTGAAACAAATAAAAAGGGATTTTTTACTTCAATATTAATATGGTGACTTGAGTGACATCCTGTGCTGTTTCAAGTCTTGGAGCTAATAAGAACGGAAGGAAAAACTGGTTTATTTGGTATTTATATAGAAGTATAGTCTATATAGCGTGATTCATCCAACATTCACATGCTTTCAGAACAAGGCAGTATGAAAGATGTATTCCAGCTGTAATTTGGAGTACCAATTGTACTGTGGAACTTGATTGCTTTATTGAGGGACTTGAGTAGCAACTTGTCTCTAATTTAACTCTTATGGTACCCTTTGCAGATCGACTGGTGAGACAGCTGTTACTACTTTTGACATCGACAAAATGTACAGTCCTTTGTTCTTTGCACGAGTGAAGAGTTTTACTGCATTTTCAGAGAAGCCGCTCTAAGAAACACCTTTTCCTCTCACAATTCTTGCATGAATAAAAGGTTGTAGCTAATGAGCACTTAAGTTATAAATGTGTATATATTTGGAACATTTTGAAATTCTGGGGAGTTTTTTGAAGGCAGCATGTTCTGTTTGATGATGAATGGCTGGGGTTTTGTTTTGAGATCAAGCTTGAAGAATTTGGCAACAAAGTTTTGTTGTTTGTATTCATTTTGGTTTTTAAACAGATTTTATAAATCGCTCTGTTAAAAATGTGAGTTCATCTGCCTGGACACTGGCTTGTCCAAAAGGAATTGTTATAGGAAAATCTCACTGTCCATGGGACAGTGTATGTGATCTCTGGTGAAGGCTTGAAATCAGAAGGGGAGAAAGTTGTCTTATATCTGTTAAACTGTGTGGCTTAAAATAACTTCAAATAAATGTTTTCTTTAAATTAAACTTATTTTGTTTGCCTTTAAGATCTGGCATTTTGTCAACATCAACCTTAAGAAAAAACAATGAAGGGCAAGCAAGCATGAAGTAGAAAATGTAACTGCAGAGATACATCCGCACCAATGCAGTGATGTCAGTTGGTCACACGTGTAATTTGATGTTGATGGAAGCTGAGTGGAGCCTTCTCGACAGGATGGGCGCAGAGGGCTGTGGGCAGTGAGTTGTTCTGTACGGTAGGACGAGTTTGCAGGGTACGCAGCTCTGTGTGGGGAGTGTCACCACATACTGCGAAGTGCTGGTGTGTACCACACATGCATTGGCACAGGTAAGCAGGGCTCACTTGGACGTGATCGGAATGTGTTACAACCCTTCATCCAACCTCGCTACAGATGCTGTAAATCCTTTGAGCATTTGTTGTACTATGATAAATGTTGAGGCTGCTGTAGATGTTCAGGTGCTGTGTACTGCTAATCATGAAGTGTACCTTGAGGTTTGGTGCAGGTACTGTACGCTGCTTCTCCGGCATGTATCAACTGGGGGGGTAGTGCAGACACTGTAATGCTGCTTATTATATATGTATCTTTGATTCTAAAAGAACTGAAGCTTTTTAGTGTAGTTTTTTAAAGCTGTTTTGCTTAATTTACCTTTGAACATCTCATTTCAAAATACTGACCTGGGCTTGAGGACTGAAATGTGAAAGCTGGGGAAAGAACTAGACTTGTTCCATAATTTATAAAGTGTATCTTTGCAAGGAGCTACGTGATTAAAAATAGATCAATAAATCATGATTTTGAAACTGCAATCCCTTGCAATTTCTTATTTTGCTGAGAAATCATTATTGTCATACAGTTAAAGATGGTCGGGTAGGAGTTACCATGCATAAACTACATGCTAGGCAGGATTGACAGGTAGAATTAGCCTCTTAATGCCTGTTTGTTACGCTGTTCACAGGTTGTCTGAGAGAAGTAGATAAGCTTTCAGGTACATGAGTTCTGCACGAGGAGGTGAAACTGTAGTTTTTCTAGCTAGACCAATAAGACTGGCTACAATGCCTCTTGGGCTAATGTCCTCAGACAGCAGTTGCACTATGACTTCATACAATACATTGTTTAATAAGGAGTGTGTTGTGTTCTCATTGCTGAAGGGAAAAATGATTGCTTAGAATTTCAACTTCATGTTTTGAAATATTGCCAAGTTTGTACACAGAGAAAGATGTTAGTTACCTACACTTTTGTTGAGGGTGAAAGACAAAGATCTGATTGTTCCTGCTGAGAAGTGTCAAAAGTTTTGTCACAAGAATCACAAGACGATATCAATTTTTTGTTTAGGTATGGCTTTGTCCAGTACCCATTGTTCAGTACCATGGATGTAATAAAAGAGCCTTTCAATTCAAACCCCTTTTCATACCAAGATTTACCTGCTTCTTCTAAGCTTTTGTTTTTAATTTCCTTGGCCATGTGTTTGAAATACAGGATGTTTCAAAAACATGGACCAAATTTCTTCCTGAATTGCAATGCAAATTGAGTCCATCTCTTTGAAACACCCTGTATACTCTGGGTGTAAAGGAAAAGCTAGGTAACATCCTGGTATACGCTGAGATCTGTTACAAATTGAGATGTTGATTCAACAGAAGTCTCAGACAATGAGTGTTTAAGATTATGTGAAATATTCCTTCACCAAGAAAAATTGCGTGAGCCTTCTATCTGTGAGACTGAGCTGTGGTTAAATGCTTGTTCCTTTGCATTTAGCAATGCAAGCAAGTCAAGCTAGTTTTGTCTCTCAGAGTAGTTTATCAGCAGATACTATTACTGTCCATGGGCATCTATTAAAATCGTACTTGTTTCAGTAAATAAATGGGTGACTAGTTGCTCTTCATCCTATCTAGTGGTTTTTGATAGTACAAGGCTTTCATTGCTAGAGGCTTTATGTTTTTATAATTTAGTTTTATTTTCCTTTTAATTACCATATGAAGACATTGGTGTAACTAGTTTACTGCTGGGAAATTGCCCTTTACTAATTTTATTTGTAACTTGAATAAGAGAATAAGGTATATAACTATACAGTCCTTTTCCCCAAGAATTTCTTGTATGAGCTGAGACAAATTCACTTACAAAAATGGAAGGAGGGCTACAAGAGGTGACAGAGACACGATTATCAGAGTTGTAGCTCTCTTAGCATTGTATTAGAGTGGACAGTTTTGTGGAGAGACGATCCCCAGATGATCAGATGTTAGGCTGACTTCACTCAGCAATGAGCAGCAGTTAAAGGTTTTGTGTGTGGTGCTGGGCTGTAGAAGGGGCAGGAAGCAGAGATGGGGGTTTGGTGCTGGGAGCGAAGTTCCAGCTGTGGGCGCTTCCCAGCTGCTGAGTTCAGCTCCTGGTCCACTCGGTCACCATGAGCCAAGCTGGTCAGAATTTCAAAAACACATGACGTTTACACAAGGTTTTTGTTTCGAGAAAGAAAACGATAGAGTCAGTATTTGACTCTTTTAATCCAAGAAAATACCCCTGGAATGTGTGCCCAGTGTATTTGGAAACTTCTGTCAATGTTAAAAGGGTTGAGCTATTGAGGTGCTTTTCAGTTTTGTCTTTTCTACTGTCCAAGATAAGAAAAACATGAAAGCTTATATACATTTGCAGAACAATTTGGATTTCAGAAATTAATGTTACGTGTGCTACTGAGTATTGATAGCACCTGTAAAGAAATCAAAGACTTCCGTTTGACAGTCAAGCTTTGTGCTTTATGCTAAAACTAGCAGCTTTCTTAGGAAAATGACTCGTGTAATTGTTTGCTTAAAAGGAGCAGTTAGTGCTTCTTCGCCTTACCTCTGTCTGGTCCAGAGTATAGTTCCTGAGTCCTTAAAATAATTCTTAAAACCGCAAGTCCTAGATAATGTTGGCTGAAACAAAGGATTTGGAAGAGAAACTAGAGTCTGTTATTAAACAGAACTTTTGGGGCTATTTAAAAGTGGCATTTTGTGTCTCAGCTAAAGCTGCTGTCAGCTCTGGTAGGGTAGCCCACTTGAAAGGGTCCCGATGCACCAAGCGGATGTGCACTTACCATTCCAGGCTGCAAGAAACAGGTGTTAAAATTACAGTATAGTATTTTATGGAACACATATTCAAAGTATGAATAGGAAAAAAAAATAATCATGAAACACGACTGCTTCTGAAGACAATACTCCTGCATCTCGTAGGACTGACAGCCTTCTCACCTGGGCAACTGCAGGTATTCTGACAACTTTTGAAGATGTCTGCAGCACCTTTATTAATTTAGCATCAGAATGCTCTATGAGAAATAGCTGGATATGATGCAGAGCTGAGAAAGGCAAAAGTAATAAAGTCCTGACAAGTTAAATTTTTCTTTAATGTGCAAAGACAAGATGAGTAGACATTTTTTCCACACATTTTATTTCTGAATTAATGAATTTTCACCTGATAAGTACAAGCACTGTGACCCCTTCATGTCTCTGTGCCAAGTTTATGCCCGAAATAAATTTATTTTCATTAGTTCTGCTTCCCTAATGGTAAGAGATTGCTAAAACAGAAGTTCTGCCCGGTTTCGTTTGCAGACTTTTTTTGGAAAGGAATTTGCTTGATTGATTCCCCACCCCCTCAAAGTAGCACTACCCCTGCAGGTCGTTGCAGCTTAGTAATAAAGAAGAGCTTTGGGATGCGGCTTCCCGATACGTGTTTACTGGTACCAGTGCACAATGTTGCTGTTCTGCCACGAGGTGGCGTGCCGCAGTTTTCTTTTGTACTTAATAAACAGAGTGTATTTATTTTTCCCTACAACTTACTTAAAATTTGAGAACATTACAGGCAAAATAGAGAAAATGCAACAAGCAATAGTTCTGTATTACACTTAACCTACCAAGCGTTCAGCTCCTTATGTTTCTGCACTGGTGAGATGTCCATGGTAACACAACTGAATGGGACTAAACAGAAAGGCCAGTTCTTCAAAGGGATTTTAAGTATCTGAATCTTGGACTCCAGGAGGGGATGGGATCTGAAGCAGCCAATACGTGAAGCGGGAACATCCTTACATGACAAAGGATGATGTGCTGAGCAGATGTGTATCTTAAGCCTCTCATATTTTTAAGAAGATACTGCAGGTTTGTCTCACTGCTCCTTCCTACACTGCCAAGAAATTGGATTTAGCTCTGGTACTTCACACTTTGGTGTTTATTAACCTGGGTTGGCCAATTAAGATAAGTTTATAGGGACATTAATTTTTATCAGCTCTCAGTCGCACATTTGAAGAAAAAATAAAGTACAAAATATTGGTCCTTTTTCTTCTCTTTTCTGTGAAGCCCAGTGTCTTTGCCTCCTGACTTGAACTGTGGTCATACAAACAGCTGACTCTGCTTTTGAAACAAACGGGGAACAGACAGCTCAGGGCAGGACTGGTGGGGAATGGGATTCAGTTCCTACATGTGGGAGGAAAAGGCACAAATCTCTTCAAATTATACAGGAAATCTGATAAATGTGTGAAAGTAATAATAATTTACAATCAGTTTTCATTCAGAGTATATCTGTCAGGGAGGTTAGATTTGGCTGTTTTTTTTCCCCCTAGATGACCTATCCCAATGACTGTGGCATCTTCTCTGAGAGCAGCAGCACTGGAGATCAAAATGGAGACAGAGCTTAATCTTTTTGCCACCGTGTCTGACACGATGTGCAGGATGAAGAGCTGGGTCCTGGGCCGCCTGACGCCCACAGCAGCACCCACAGAGCTGGCTCAGTGCCCGCTGGGGCGCTGACCCGCGCTCCGTAACCCCCCTGCACAGAAAGGGCGGCTGCACCAAAAGTTACTTAGCAGGAACTGCATTTAGGCTAAACGTAATGGTTCTTCTTCCAGCACAGCCAAATCGTTCTCTGTACAGATTAATATAGGGGTGGGTGTGATCCCTCTAATTGCTTCTCAGAAGCTTTTCCATTTTCTCTTTATAGTAAGCAATGTTAATTCATAACTCACTGCAGCTGAATCCTTCTTCCCACACCTGACTGATTTTTTTGGAGATATGGGAGGGAATACCCAAGGAAAAGATTGTTCCTATTATACAACCCACAAGAAAACCTTTGTAATTCAGGGTATTTTCCACAACTTCTGTACTTTGGTTGCAGTAAAAAAAAATAATATATATATATATATATGTATATATATAAATGAAAAGGTCTTCAATTTGTTTTGGATAATGTGACATCTGCCTTAAATGACAAACGTGAATATAGTGGCTTGGTTCAGCGCTGCCTGGAAATTTAATCACACGGAGAAGAAAATATTGAGTACCTTTAAACTCACCTGGAGGACACATATTAGTAATTGACAGTGTCTAGACAGATGGTGATCTGGAAAGTAAAGTCTGGGAAAGACAAACTTAGAGATATTAAAGTCAGCAGCATTTCCCAGCGGTAATAAAGTGGGAAGAGTGGGGAGGTTAACACTCATAGCAGCAGATGAAACAGGTGCCAGCAATTTTGGTTGGAACCTGGTCTTTAAGAAGTGTGTCTTTTTAAATGTTTCACATAAAAAAATAAGAAAACCACTGAAGTCTGTAGAACCTGAAAAACTACCATAAAAAGTAGTCTGATGATAAGGTGAATATTTGTCTGGGTGTGTACAATGCAGTGAATCAAGTTTTTCTTTCTTTCCTCTTGAAGGGCTCTAATTTAGAGTCTTTTATGAGACTAAAATCATGTAGCGTGTTGTCAGCATGTGGTTACTTTTGTTCACAAGATTAGAAAAATGATGGGGCGCACTGCTGATCAGCTGCTGATCTCTGAGCTTCAGTATGGCAGCATTCCTGATCATCCTCTGCTAAAATTGCACCTGTTCTGCTTCTCATCAGGCCTGGAAGATGATTTGCTATAGAACAAGCGTAACCTAAACAAAGTTATGAACTTATGAACAGAGAAAAGATTACTGTTATCCCAGTTTTACAGTCAAGTCTGAGTTACGGATTTCCAAAAGACCCAAGAGAACTCATTGCTGCACTCTCCTTCAATTTAGTGATTTTTGCCTCGCTGTAGTAAGCAAGGACCACTGAAAATGAAGGGGTATTAGAGTGATGAAAGGCTGAAAATGTGGCTAGAAGTAGGAGCCCACAAGCTTTGCAAGAGCCCCTGCGTTTCAGAAATGTGCAGACTATGCAGCTGGTTTGGTTTGCTAAAAGCAGGGTGGGCTGAAGCCATAATGACAGAAGCGTCCGTCTGCACTACTTGCCCTGGGACGGAGCAGCCGCAGGGTTGTGGGGACAACCCACCACAGTCGGGCTCAGTCTCTTGCTGAGCAGGAGTCCGGGCTGTTCTTGGGAGGACACCGGCTGCCCCGTCTCCCTGGCGCTGGCTGTTTGCCTTTGTCATGAGGTGTTTGGGGTTAATGATGTACAGCCTGGCCAGGCAATCCTAACTGTAGCTATTCCCGAACCACCCACATTTCATGTAGAAGTGATCTTGAACTACACGAAGATGTGTGTGAACTTAAGCTTTCTCTCATTTTGCTCTGTTGCTTTCCTGAAGCCCAAGCCTGCGAGCAGGCTTGATTCCTTGAACAGGCAAGAACCAGACAGGGAGAAAGACTTTTGTCTCTGAATCGGAGGAAGTTATGTTGTGGCTGACAGCTAGAGGCGATCACGTGTAGGAACAGTGACCTCGGTGGAAGTAGTTACAAGTTCCCAAGTCAGTGCCTGCTAAATAGACGCAGCCAGCCTGCACACTTAGGCTAAGATCAAGCAGGACTTCTGCTCTCTTGCTATGACTGCATTTATCAACAGGACCAGGATGGGACAGCAGCTGGTAAAGTCATCATGGAGATGAAGAGACTATTTTGATGAAAAAAAGACTACGTTATATAGTTTACCTGGATAATCACAACTACCTGCAGCAGCAAATATGCCTGTGCTGCCATCACCCTGCAGTGAACCGGCATCAAAGCCTGCCTGGATTCTAAGCCCTGTGACTGTCTGCAGGTTGTTTTTTAGCTAGTGCCTAGTGCAGTGAAGGATGAAGCAGTCATCTTGTCAGCCTGGCTGTTTCCACCAGTAACTTTTGAGCTTGCTGACCAGTTTCAAAGTAAGTTTGACAGAGGGACCAAAGATTCAATTATATGGAGTTCTGACAGGTTTGATGAGAGTAGGCGATGGGTAGAAGGAAACACTACCAGTATCTCCATGGAGAGAAAGCCTGCCACATAATGTCTATTTTCAGTTTTTATATCATCACAAATGATCTTTAGTAGTTTGTTTATACTGTTCTGTTATTAGACGCCAAAGAATTCACAAGGGAGAGTGGCAGAGGCAGCCAAGCTCCAGCTTCACGATTTCTGCCATCTAAGACCACGGTTTTAATCAAGTAGGTAGACATTCAGAATCAAGTTTAAGTTAAACTAACCTCCAGGAGTAGGTGAGGAAAAGTGTAAACGCCCTCTGTGCAACAATAGGAGAGAGGGAGAAGACTGTCTGGAGTTTGGAACACTGTATTCCCGGGATGAGGCGCTGGTCAGGCATGGAGGAGTGTAACCACATGCTGCCCAAGGGGGTGTGGGCGGCCAAGAAGAACCCACAGACAGTGTTAAAATGATCTACTGAGGAAAACTTCAAGCTGCTTCGGGCATAAAAAAAGGTTTTGTTCTCTTATTGGAGTGGGGCTTCCGAGAGACCAGGCATTTAAAAACACCAAAGCGCTCTCTTAGTGCCTGTGAGGGACCTTTAGAGAAAGCATTAGTTTCACAGGAAAGAGCAAATCACGCGCTTTATCCAGCGGTCAGGCGAGATGAGGGAAGGCAGAAGGACAACCTGGTGGGGAGGCTGAGTGCCAGCTATCGACAGCGAGACGCCTCATCTCTGCTGTATGGAGAGGCCACAGCCTTGCCAAGCTGCTGAAGCCGCCACAGCCCGGCTACGTGCCAGGGAGCAGTGCTCCTCCATCCCTCTTTTCCTCCCTCCTTTCTTCCTCCCCTCCCTCAGCTGGGGCTGGAGCTCACTGCCGCGCCGCAGGGAGGCCACAGACGTGTTTCTCACTGAGCTTCTCATGCAAATCATGGTTATGGAGAATAGTTCTATCTGGCTGAAGATAAACCTTTCTGCCTTACATCAGGCAGTACTACTGTGTGTAAAGGAGTTAACAGTGAACATGGTAATTTAACAAAGTCAGGCAAACCTCCTCTGCCCCCAAAAGAACGGCTCCACAGGTCACTGGGAGGAAGCAGGGTTAAGCAGCACACGAGATAGTACCCCTGAAGGAGTGTTTTCTGGAAGTTCACAAGAGAAGGCTGGTCCATGACAAGAGTTTTAGTATCACTGCAAAGAAGTACTCAGTGAGCACCTAGTCCAAGTGCTTCAGGTAAGTCAGAGCTTGTAAAGTCACGACAAGAACCCCTATTAAATTACCTGTACAACTATTATTAACTAATGAGCTATAAAAGAAAAGGAAAATCAAAATGTACCTCACTTGAACCAGAGGTAAAAACCTCCCTCTGCCCATTCCTGGTCGGGGGGTTGTCCTGTTGGAGGAGGAGAGAACAGGAGGATACTGGCAACCCAGCAGCCTGCTGGGTGATGCTTTTCAGATGATGCTCTTCAGGTGAGCTTTATGTGCTTCACTGCACTGACCTGCTGCTGCCTGTAACTTCAGTGGCATAATGGTAGTCCTGGCACAAATTCCCCATCAGCAGCAAGCAGCCACACCTGTTGTGCTCTTTGAGGCTTTCCTCTGGGTCCCTGCTCTGAGTACCAAGCACCTGTGGCAAAGGGACTCCCTGCCCGCCCCTGGGCTGCACGAGTGCCAGAGGGAAAGCAAGAAACTGCCCCTCAATACTCAAGTTTTCTCCTTAGTGTATACAAAGGCCAGTAAGGATCAATTACTCCAGTAGAGAAAGATGGCAAAACAACATAAATTTACTTCTTATTTTGACTCACTTTGGCCAGGGTCTGTTTGTTCATCTTAGTTTCACCCACCCTGAGTCTGGACACTTGTTCTTTTTTCTCCCGCCCTTCTTCTGCCCCCAGACTTTCCTCCAAGCACGGGTGTCAGTGGGTCTCTGCTCACGCCATTTACATGTGTCTCATCTTGTCCTACCACCCCTGGCCCGGACATGGAATTGCATTCCTCTCTGCAGGGAGGCAGGAAGTCCAGAGGCAGTGAACATGATCCACCCCTACTCCTCTCTGGAATTCATTGCTGCTTTTGCTGTCAGCTCGGAGGGCCCTGTCTCCGGGGTCTCTGCTCTGCCCCGGGCTGCTGCTGCCTGGGCTGAAATCCTCCCTGAGGTCACAGCTTCTTCCTGTCTTTGCTGTGACTTGAGCAGAGGAAATCTGGATGTTTGGCAAACAGCTTTTCACAACAGCCAGTGTTTACACTATCCACAAATACTAGTTTCATCACAGCTGTTCTCGTGGCAGCAATAACTCATTCCCATAAGTGTCTGAGCACTGTCCAGCATAAGGTCAGGATGACACCAGCTTGCCCTGACACCCCTGATCCTGCAGGTGCCAGGGCACGGACTGCAGATATGGGAACAGCAACAAGTTGTTGTCCCCCTGCTCCTCACCTGGCATTTGGGACAGGAGAAAGTCCCACCAACCAGCCCCTGATGTGTCCTGGCAGGGACACTCTGCTGGGGCAAAGGGCTGAGGGACCTGATCCTGCCACAGGCATTTGCTGTCTCCTCTAGAAGCAAAAAAGAGCTGGATGCTCAGTTGCCGTGTGGCTTTTGCAATAAGCAAAGAGGACACTCTTGCGCTGTGGTTTGTATTATTTATGACTATCTGTCTTTAAAAAAGCAAATAGATTGGGCAATCTTTGGTGACGGAAGACTTAAACCACGTCACTCGTGATACAGTTGCCAAATGATGTGAAGTCTGAATCTTGACATAAATGGTTTTGAGAAGTGAAAAGCACTTGTCTGAGACAAGCCCTCCAGTTTTGCTTCCTCAGTTACTAACTGGAAACAGAAGGAATAAGTACAGTGTGAAAAGCTGGACAAAGACTTTCCTAGCTTGCCCTGTCCTCTGAAGAGACTATCCATGCCTCAGGAATACTTGCCATCCAAGAGATCATCTGGCATTGTGCACAGAAACCAAATAATCCATTGAGGAGAGCAAAGGATGCTTGTGGCATCCAGATTGCTGATGCCACTGTCTGCAAGGCCGCAAAGGCTGTGTCCTGCTGCCCCAGGGTGTTCCTGGAATGTCAGGACTTTGGATGACTTTCCGGTTATTCTGCATGGTACGCAGCTAATTTGAGCAGAAGAGGGTGGAGACTGCAACTGTCTGGTATGAGAAAAGCTACAGCTGATGCTAAATATTCCCAGAATAGATGAGGTTTCAGTCCACCTCACTGTCCACTTATCAAGCCTATACTTCATCAGCTTGTCTGTGAGAATGTTACAGAAGACAGTGCTGAAAACCTAGCTAATGTCAACATAAACCTCTGCTGCTCTCCCCTCATCCACCAAGCCACTCATCTCATTGTAGAAGGCTATCAAGCCGGCTAAGTGCAATTTCCCCTTCATAAATCTATGCTGACTACTACTTTTTGGTCCTTCATGTGTTGGCAAAGTTTCCAGGAGGATTTCCTCCATCAGCTTCACAGATTTTGAGGTGAGACAGGCTGGCCTGAAGTTTCCCAGATCTTCCTTCTTGTTCTCCTTGAAGACAGGATTGACATTGCGTTCTTCCAGTCTTCTGGAAACTCTCTGTCACCACGACCCTTCAAAGATTATCGAGAGTGACCTCACAATGACACCTCCAGCTCCCTCAGCACTTGTGGGTGGTTCCCACC
Organism: Columba livia; assembly: GCF_036013475.1. Taxonomy (NCBI): domain Eukaryota; kingdom Metazoa; phylum Chordata; class Aves; order Columbiformes; family Columbidae; genus Columba; species Columba livia. The sequence continues at coordinate 25,364,517 of NC_088604.1, forward strand.
AGGGTCCATGGACTTAAGAATATTTGGTTTATTGAAGTGCTTCCTAACCTCGTTCTCCTGCACGGATGGTGAGTCCCCCTTGCTCCAGGAGATGAGCAATATTGGTGAAGTTTACCTTGTGAAAGTTAAAACCTCATAGTGCCTGGGGACTGCAGCAGCTCTGGGAGAAATGGGCACTGTATTGCATCAGGGCCAGTCTGCATAGCTGGCACAAGAAGCAGGTCCAGACTGCTCAGGGTGTTCAGATGTGCCACGTTAATATCCTATTCACACTTCACTTTGATTACTGATTGCATCTATTTTCACTCTGACACCAGCAGACTTCCTTCATTTTTTTTTCTTAAATAATGTCTCACCCTCCTCTGCCTTCCCTGGGTCCTCCTGCCAGTCACTGCCCTGCCACGTGAAGCCTGTTCCTGGCACAGACAGGCTGTATCCCTGCTGAGGTCCACCGTGGGGGCCGCCTCTACCTTCTGCTTGCAATAAAGGAAAACACGTTAGATGTTCCCATTCCAACTCCTTGAGCGTAATTACTTAGAAAGTCCCAAATGACTATATTGAGGGGAAGCAGAGCAAAATTTCCAGGAGTACCAGACACACGGATTAGTAAACTTCCCAGAGGCTATGAGGAAAGAAAAGCTTTATGCAGTTGCTCAGAGTGTATCCCCTAAAGCTTCCTCAGCTGGAGTCCTTTCTACCACCAGCAATTTGTCACACTTGTTTCCTTAAAAAAATACAGAGAATGTATTTAGGACTATATTTTAGAAAGTATTCCATAACCTTGTCGTTTGTATAAAACAGTTCATAACCTCAGCCTGCCAAAGGACAAAGGCTTTGTACAAGGGGGTGAAAATGAAAACATCTGGTTGTGCTCAGTCTGACCTGCAATTCTTTTCACATGCAAAGCAGAGGCTCCAGGGAGAGGGGCAAGAAATGGGGCAGGTGTGTGCCCAGGGCTGGAGAGATGTGGGTCAAATCCCCATTCTGCTTTCTCATCTCCCCATTGCTATGACTGATACAGAAGCGTTTCCCTTTCTCACAATGACATTCTGAGGATAAATACACAAAATCCAAGTGGTGTCCAGCTGCTGCTTTGAATTATGAAGATAGCACCTTCTGATTGTATGTCTATATTTCATCTTTAAATGCTGCATGAGTCAAAAAAGGACCCATAAAAGCTGTGTTTCTGTGCGTGGCTAATGTCTCATTCTGAGCAACATTGCTGTGGTTCCCTGATGGCCTCAGGAGAGCCCTTATATATAAAAATGTTTGCTTCGGAGCAAGCACAAGGATTACTTCCAAAGAATTACCCCTTAAACACTGAGGCCAGTGCCCTCAGAGCTAAGACCTTGGGAAAGCAGTGAGCGTAGATCACACATACCATGTAGGGATATTTGTGTAAGATTTGTCAGTTGCTACAGCCATGTGAAACTCCAGTAAGCCAGAACAAAACATTTTGCCTGTGTAATCATCCACATCCTGACCTCCTTGCATCTCTGCTGCCTTCCTAATGTTTTACTGCACCTGCACCTTGCAGAAAACCACTTTCTGCAGCAGAGAGTAAAGTTACAGACTTGCCTGCAGGTAGATCCTCACCTATCAATTGGTGTTTCTTCATGAAGCTACTCTGAATATCTCCAGTGTTCAGTATATTTTCCTAAAATTGCAGAGGAAAATGCATTTAGTCCCATCTCTCACCTCTGATTCTTATCGCCACCCAGCTGGGTACAATACCTTTGAGCTGGTTCAAAGAGGCCTAAAGCAGTGACATATATACACTTATTTTCACGTATCCAAAATATGTTGCAAAAAGTCATTTTTGCAAAGGTCAGAGCTGGGATTACTATCTTCATATTTTGAGCTGTACAGATATAAATTTGGGACTATATATTGACCCACCGTGCTGATTGTATCTAAAGTGGAGGGAGCTGCTGCCAGCGTGGAAGTCACTGCAAGAACGTGTAAAGGTCAAACTGACCCTGGCAGCTTGTAAACCTGGAAAGCCTTTCGGTGTTTAGCCTTAGAAAAACCATGAAGTCTTAGTTCCCTCCTTTTTAAAGAGGAATAAGCTCTCCTCTTAGAACCTGAAATATGTTCCTCTCAGAAACATACTTGGTGCAGTGAACACTGTGGGGCAGCCATGGGTGCACAGGACCAGGAGCACGGGAGCTGCAAGAAGGCCCAGCCCTGCTCTGGCAGGAGATGTTGCGGGGAACTGTGCTCACAGGAAGAGATTTGGTTTTGGAAAACATTTGGTTCAGACTTAAGGACAAAGGAACAAAAAGCTTCCTGCTTCTCAGACAGGAAGATGGGTTTGGTAGTAATTGTCTTCTAGGAAGGTTTGGTACTAACAGTCCTTTAGGAAGCCTATGAAACTCAGTAGCTGGAGTTTCCTCCAGAAGAGCTGCCCATCTTCAAAGACTTGAAGAAATGTTTGATCTGCAGGAAGGAGAATCAGACATGAGTTAGAAAATGCTAATAGTTGGAACGGGGACAGTGAAGCCATGGAACAGGTTATAGGACCCGTTATCAAATCCCCTCTGCTCTAAATTTTGAAAAGCAGAGGAAGGTGTTGGCAAGTGCGAAGGGGATGGATAGATGGCACTTCAGTGTGGGACCCATGTCTGAGGAGCCTCCCAGCCGCACACCCTTGTGGCACCACTGCTGCAGGGCCGTGCTGGCAGCAGCGCAGGGGAGCAGGGAGGGGACACAAGGCACAGCAGGACGGCAGCGGGCAGGGTCCGTACCCTGCGCGGTCCCTCACTGGAGCAACCGGTTTGGCAGTCACAGAGGAATCTCATCTATGGAACATGCAGCCCCAGGGAACCGGCCTGTCCCTCGTCCTGCAGCTCACCTCCCGAAGCACTTGTGGCTCCTATTGATTTCCCTTTTTCTCTCTTAAAAGGTAGAGGTTGTTATTACCCTTGATCAAAGTTTCCTTCTCTGAGTTCCTGATCCAAAGAATCACCATAAAACATGCAAAGTTTGCAATTAGCATGGGAATAACTCATAGACTAAAAAACTTTGGATGAGCTGACCCTCCCCTCCAACAGCGGACTGTCATTTTGGGATCTATATTTCAATTTTTTCTGCATAAAACAAATCACTACACATCCCCTGTTTCATGAATTGAAATAAACATCTTGGAACAGTCCATAAATATAATTTGTTCTTTTCTTGTAAATGTCTCTAAACTCCACCCTTCATAATGAGAACAATTTCCCTAGTAATTAATGTATTCCAAAGTAACTAATGTGTTCCAAAAAAAGAGGGAATCTGAAAAGATGAAAACAGGAAAAAAAAAAATATAAGACTGAAAATGTTAAATGGACACAAGATACACCACAGTCTGAGGTAATGTGAAGAGTTTTTATTGTCACTTTTTTCCTAATAGTGTCCTCGTAGACTCATCCTAACAAAAGCTTTATTTCACCACTGCCTGTGGGACCACATCTTTCTCTGCAGGCAGGGCAGGACACAGTCAGAACCTCCAGCTGGGCAGCCCATGGAGCCAAGGCTCTTTACCTTTGCAGTGATTAAAGGAACCAGCCATGAAATGTGGCTTTGGACACAACCCCCTCAGCTCTTTCTGGCAGAGGGGACAGCAGGGATGTGTGTCAGTGCCTCCCTCTGCAGGGTGAGGGCTGGCGGCCCCTGGAGCGCAGTCCTGAGAGCAGCGGAAGTGCATGCAGGAAAGGCATGTAGATGTGAATTATGGGAAAACTTAAAGATATCTTTATGAAAGATCTCTGCTCTGGCCACTAAGTTCAGGAAAGAAAATTCACATTTGGCACCCTACTTTTTTAAACAAATGTAGGAAACTGACAGCTCCTGCTGAAATATAGCTCATGCAAGTGGTCAGAAAAGGGGGTGATGTATGGAAAGGATGCTGGAGGATTTGCTAGAGTCTGCAATGAAAGAAATGAGAAGTGGCTGGAAAAAGCAGCAGGGCACCTTGAATATGTGCATGAATGAAGCTGGGTCAGACAGTGAATATATACATGTATGAAACTGGGCTCAGCCATGCAGAGAAGCGTTTGGAGATACTGGTGGATGAAAGATTGGACACGAGCTGGCAATGTGCACTTGTAGCCCAGAAAGCAAATCATATCCTGGGCTGCATCAAAAGAAGAGTGTCCAACAGGCTGAGGGAGGTGATTCTGCCCCCCTGCTCTGCTCTGGTGAGACCCCACCTGCAGTTCTGCATCCAGCTCTGGAACCCTCAGTACAGGAAAGCCGTGGACTTGTTGGAGAGGGGTCAGAGGAGACTACTAAGATGTGGTGTGGAATGGAACACCTCTGCTATGAGGACAGGATGAGAGAGTTGGGGCTGTTCAGCCTGGACAAGACGAGGCTCCAGGGAGACCTTATTGTGGCCTTTCAGTACTTAAAAGGGGCCTATGAGAAAGATGTGGACAGGCTTTTAAGCACGTCCTGTTATGGTAGGGCAAGTGGTAAGGGTTTTAAACTAAAAGAGGGTAGATTTGATGTAAGGAAAAAATTATTCACTATGAGGGTAGTGAGGCATTGGAACAGGCTGCTCAGAGAAACTGCGGATGCTCCATCCTTGGAAGTGTTCAAGGCCAGGTTGGATGGGGCTTTGAGCAACGTGATATAGTGGAAGATGTCCCTGTCCATAGCATGGGTGTTGGAACTAGATGATCTTTAAGGTCCTTTCCAACCCAAACCCTTCTATGCTTATTCTATACAATAGAATTTGCAGGACTGGTGCAGTGGAGGCACTTAGATCACTACCTGAAGAAGCTGGAAGAAAGCAGAGGGTCACACACAACAGTTGTGGTCCTTGAGGTCATCTTCCACAGTCCCACAGGCTTGAACAAACGGAGTATCAAGGGGGATTGAAATGCTACCAAACCAGAATGGCAGTGAGGTGGTCTGTAAGAGCTGATACTTTTATTAGACCAATGAAATAGTGGGAAAAAATATTACAGTTAAAAAAAAATAACAAAGGCAAGTCTTCAGGTATGAAAGACCCTCCTGAGGCTTTCAAGAGGAGCTAATGAGGGAATTGGTGCAGTAGCACTTTCACATCTGCGTTGCAATGGAGCATTAGGCTGGTTGCCAGAGGATGAGGATGGGGAGAGGGCATTTAAACCTGTTCACCGTAGTGGGTACAGGTTAAAAAGCATGTCGCCATTGCAGTAGTTGAGACCTGTATGGTGCCTTCCCTTGGCCTTGTCTCACTCGCTTCCCCCTCGAGGTGCTGAGAGCTGCGTGGGACGTGATGGATGCTGGGGTGGGCGCAGTGCTGGGGGGAAGCGGCTGCACAGGGCGGGTTGGCTGTGGGGCTGGCATGGCCTCTGCAAGGCCTCCCGGCGCTGGGGACCCTCCCCAAAGCCAGGCTCCCGCTCCAGGTCGGAAATTCTCCAGTGCCCCCGTCCTCCCCAGCTGCCCTTGGGCACGGCGGCCACCCAGAGCAGCTGCCCAGTGTTGGCTCCTGGAAGCTTTTGCTTAAATGCCCCCTGAAATTAGCAGGTAGAACATAAGCATCCATGTTGGAAAGAAGCAAAGGCAAAGTCTCCTGCGTTGGCAGTGCACCTGTCAGAGACTTGGAAAAGCAAGGCATGGTTTAGTAAAACAAGGTGTACTCTAGCAGCATGAAATAACCATCCTGCATGAGGCCCTCACGAATGCATTAAATTAATACAGATAGTGAAGCAGATGCTGTTAGCAGAACCCCTTTGCAGGTTAATGCCAGTGGGCTTTAGGGGCAAACCAAGCAGGGGGCCCAGATCATGGGTCTGGGTTTGTTTCACCAGTTTTTGCCCAAAGCTTGTTTTACACTGAAAGAATTGTTAGACTGCACATTCACAGCCCTCAGGGTCCACTGGCAGCATATACTGAAGAAGCACCTGAAAATGAAATTATGCTAATACATTTGACACCACAGAATGTCTTTTTTTTTTTTTTTTCTATGGAGTTTGGAAAAGCTGAGCATGATGGTTTTTTAAATGGTTGTTAGGAAGTGATCTTTTCATTACAATAATATTATGCTTCAGCTTTTCCAGACTGCACTTCTATTTCCAGCTGATAAATTTTCCTCTTTACATTTCTTTATCCCACAAACGGAAATTTCATTCAGGGAGGGAGCAGCACACAAGAATTATTCTTCTGGGTCTTTTGTTCTGGATATTTCACAACTTCTTTAATTGCCCTAATTATTGGTTATAATTTTGCAAACTTTAATTCCTTTCAGAATACTCATTCTGTCCCATCATTTCTGATGAGTACCTGCAGGTCTCTCTTCTTTGTAATTCTGCTTTTGCATCCATTTAATTACAGTGATTTTGCTGACTGCCAGAGTAGCAAAGCTTCTTTCAGCTGTTCTCCACCTAGCACGAGAAGAAATTCCAACAGCCTGACGTAGGACCCAGCCCACCTTCAGCTAAAGACCTACTGACACCATAGGGAAAACATCCTATGTATCACTTGCTTTATTTTGGGATCATATATTTTTTTAGTTCTCCTCCCCGGCCTCTTGTGTGCATATGAAAATTGATTTTTTTCAGAAGACTTTTTGCAGATTCAGCAACAGAGGTTCTGCATGTCACATCAGCCTTCTGAGTTGTTTGTATTGCAGTTGGTCTTGGCAGAACACAACTATGGTTATTCCCCCCAAAAAACTGCTGGAGACCCATGAACTGGAAGGGTAAATGGTATCACTCTGACTGCACAGTTAGACCAGCTAAGACCACGCTCTACAATTAGATGTTTATGACATCTTTGGTCTGTTGTTACTCCCACACAATTTGAAGTGAAAGCACCAGGAAGATGATACAGGAAGGAAAAGATGAAGACGTGTCTAGAGGGAACTTGACCTCAGTAAGACCAGTAAGCTCTGGTATAAAAGAAAAAAAAAGCCCTGAGGTTCAGTAACATTTCCTAGGTGAGGAAGATTTTAGTGATCATGGGGACAGACTTAAACCAGTGATATGAATATAATTGTTCCTTTGTTCGTTAGACACATACACAGTGGCTCAGCTGCTTTTTCTTATGCTCATGTTCCCTGACACTTGTGTCAAGAGGCCACCATCCTGTACTCTGACTGTCCCATCCCACACCAGTGTGTCTCCATAAGAGTCACTCCTGAGCTCTGGATTTTAGTGTCCTCCTGAGTACTTCCATCAGAAACAGCTGCAGTTCTTACATTCATATTCCATTTGAATGGGTTTAACTTCCTTTGTTCGCTCTTTTAATCTGTTTCTTGGTCTCCTGGATCCCCCTGCTTCCCCATGTCACCCATTTAAGAAGTCTGTCCCCACCCAGCGCAATCATTCCTTTTATCTATAGCTGAGGGGGCACTGATTACTATCCCAAACATGGGGCTGGGGGGGATGCAGCACCTCTAGCACATCAAAAGACAAACTGAAGACCAGTGTTACAGAGGTGTGTGTAGCACAGCCTTTGCAAGGAAGGTCACTGGAGACAGCCTCACTGAGGTGGCCAAATCCTGCTCAGGGGCAGCTGTCCCTGCAGCACAGCATCTCTCTCCCTGGTGGGCATGGAGTCTGTGAATAAAAGGATTCAAGCCTGTGTTTGAAGTAACTGGGTTTTCTTAATTAAGGGCTGGGTGACCGGAGGAAGAAGGAATAAGGATTTCTGGATTTCCCTTGTTAATGACAAGCTGTTTTGTCAAGGTACCACAGAGAGTATATAACAGGCATATTTTAGAGGTAATGTTATATACTGTATTCTATAGTAAAATAGTATACAGTGTGTGTGTACGTGTACACATATTTGTGTGTGTGTATGTGTGCACACACGTGAATCTTCCTCCTGAGTTCACTTGTTCTCAAAACGTTTTCAAGTGTTAATTTGTTACAATTTTCTCATGGGGTGGTGCAATCAATACTATACGTTAAATCTAATGAAAACCTTCTAAAATTTTCCTTCAATGTCAATACTGATCAGACTAGGTATCTAGTTACTTTATTTCCAGATTTCTTTGTAAATAATTTAATTTTTGGAGCAGCACTGACAAAGAACTTGTAGCAAATTTTTCTAAAGGCAACACTTGCATTTATAAAAGGAAGGAGCTGGGGTTCTAAAGGTGTGTCCATGCTACTAAATAAAATTATGCCAAGGACTGCTGTTGGTAACGGGGACCAAGAGACACAGCCTGGCAGTGTCCACACTGCATCCTGGCCTTGGGTGACCTCTGGATCTGAAGTGAAATGATGCAAGGCTATTTTACACAGCGTCAGCTTGAGATTGTTAATGCTTGGAGCATGACAGCATGAAGGGGCACGGGCAGGTTCAAAGCAAGCTGTGTACAGTGATGGGACCCAAACCTGATACAACCTTGTCTGAAATCCTGCCAGGGAGTGGTCCCAGGCACGTGCTGTCCTCCTGACCTGTGCCAGGTCATTTTGTCTGTGAACATGAGTTAGCACTGGCCAAATCCACAGCAAGGACCATGTGAATAGTGACATGACCAAGCCTGCCCTCTGGCCCTGCTTTGTTTACCAGTATAGATATAATCCCCTGCTGCCATCAGGCCCCAAGAGACTCCAGATGGAGGATGCTGGCAGGGGATGACAGTGCTGAGCAGAGCGGGGTGGTCAGGACAGCCCTGCTCCTCCCTGGCTTGATCACACGAAGGCAGAACGTGGAAGTGTAAAGCCTGCGCCCACACAGACTCAAAGCCCAGACAGCCTCCACCGTGCCTTGAACCATGGATCGCTGACCCCGCAATTTCATTGATCAATAACAGTTACCTCAGTTTCCTGGCTTCTTTTTAACCTTGGAGAAGATGGAGAAAAAGCTGTCTGTGCTTTTTGGATTGATCTTCTTGCTTCTGCCTCTACTTTTGTTTCTGGACGTGGATGGTCATGAGCTCCTTTGGACTTTAGAAAGGAATTATGATATGCTAAAGTTATAATCAACTTTGTTATTAATCTTAATGGAGCAGAATTTGTAGCACCAGCCAAACCCACACATATAGCTTGATATAATGCCTTGTATTTAATAAGAGTTATTTAATGTGAGCTCAAGTAACAAACATATCTTGGATGAAGTGTGATGGGGTAGAAAGTCTCTGAAATCATAAACCTGCATTTATGTGCAGAAGAGTATCCGCACACTAGAGCCTCAACTAAAGCCATAAGGTCTTTTGCAGCCTGGCTACAGTGTCCCTGCAGTCATTTCCATTCTTCTCACACTTTAGACATGTTTATCAGAACATTACTTTCCATTAGTGTCCACAGATAATTAATTTTATTTAACCTGCACATAAGTGAAAGACTGGAAAACAAAAATCAGCTCGGTGGCTATGGTACTAAACTAGGACTACAGCTTCCAGAAATAGTGCCTATTATTTAAACACTTGCATACACTGTTTTCCACAGATAAGTTACATATAATGCACAGACAACATTTTCCATAGACAGTCCCTTGGGTACAAACATTTCCTGCCACAAGATACTCTCATGCTTATGCGTGGTGCCTTGGAGAAGAGGTTGAGATAACATGGCATTTCTGACTTTCGTTGGTTCTTATGTACTCAAGACAAAGTGCTTCAAAATCAACAGATTTTCATGGAATCCTGAATGAAAACTATAATGCACTGTAACATGATAGTAGCACAGGCTAATTCAGGTTGGAAGGGACCTCTGGAGGTCTACCTCAACCTCCTGCTCAGGCAGGACTAACTTCAGAGTTAGATCAGGCTGTTTAGGACTTTGCCCACCCATTGCGAGATTTCTTTTCCCTCCAGTCATTGTCGTATTCAATTACTCTTATTTGTTGGAACAAAAGATGTCCTTAATAAGTCTTAAATAACAGTCTTCTTTAAAATTAATGTAAATGTAAAGTAATTTTATACCAACCTGAAAAAATATGAATCGGCCTTCATGCCTCCAGAAGTTGGTAACTGGGTAACCACCATGGCCTCGGCAGGAAAGGAGCCGCAGGGGCCCATTGCAGTTTGGACAGCATTTCCCTGGGGCAAAGATGGTTGGAAACATTTTCCTTACAACATTGATCAGCTGAATCCCATGTGATACAAAGGTTCATTGGTGGTGAATTGTCACTTCTGGCTTGGGGATCAGAAACTACACTGAGAAAACTATGCAAAAAACTTTCGAAAATAAGCAAAAATAATAAAAGCAAACTAATAATTGCCTTCGTTCTGCTCCATTATTAAATGTAACTTGCAATAAATATTTCTAGTATAGCTTTATTATAAATTTTTCATGATAATAACATGGTCAGGTTTAGTTGTTGTTAACTTGGTAATGTCTGAATTGTCATATGTGTTCTTGTTTGATTTTTCTAGAGTACATCATTATGACCTTGGCCAGTGCTTGAATAACATCTTTCTTTAGCCAAAATGTTCATCAAATCCGAAAATCAGTATGTGCTAGCTCTACTGAGCAATCAACAATTGTTTGGAATGGCCTCAAAAATGTGTGTGCGGCTCATGTTCTCTATTTGCATTGTCTTGCTCCGGAGACATGGCTAAGAGGCCTATTTTCCAGTCATCACGGTTTAAGAACAACTTCTTTCCTGCCAGACTTGCCTCCTGAGTTACTCTTGGGCCCATGCAGTGATGAAGCCAACACTCAGGTCAGCCTGTACCGCACAGCTTTCTCAGTAGCCTGACCCACGGGCTTGAGAAGGCTCCCAATCAATCTCTAACCATCAGAAACAGAGAATTAAAATGAAAAAAAAAAAAAAAAAGAAAAGAAAAGAAAAGAAAACAAGAAAACAACTCCCCTCCAACAGTACAACAGTAAGAAGTGCAAAATGGATAGTTATAAAATCCAGAGCTGCATTTTAATGTAATGCATGGCAGTGGAAAGGTTGGATAATCCAAAGGGTATCCTCTGCTTTGATTTCCTTTATGTTGTGTTCACTTATGAACTGCCATATAATGAACAGCCATGCTCATACTCACGCTGTTGTTTTTGCCTAGCTTTATCACATATGGCTGGTCTTAGGTAGATCTTCCTTCCATCCAAGGTTGAGCAGTCATTGCCGCAGACCACCACCCCAAGGCAGGACTTTTTTAAGATGCGAGAGTTGTGGTTGTTGGTGTTTCTCATTGCCCAGCTGCTGTGGTGTCTCTGAGCATTTTTATCCTCTGAGCTATAGATATGTTTTACATAGGAATCGGGCCATTCTTGAAACCAGTCAGTCTGTCTCACATCCTGTGGAGAGACCAAAGCAAGCCACGTTTTAGGCTGGGGAGGAGAAAAGCTGTGCAAGAACCCAGCAGACCTGGTCTTCTGCTGGGTGTCCTCTAGCCTGGGTGACCCCAGCACCCCGGCAGGCAATGCTGGTCAGCAGAATGGAGCAGTGGAGAGAAGGCAGAAAATATACAGCTCCCCGTGGCTCCCTGCAAGCCCCAAAGTGTCAGAAAAGCCTGGCCAAGAGGTTGTTCTCATCCACCCACAGGTCCAGCTCAGTGCAGGGCCTCATGGGAGGGGAAGATAGAGCACTTGAAGTAAAATAGCAGATACTTTGCTTGCAGGCAGCAGTCACCACCTGACTAACTTCTGTTAGCTTTCATGGCAGAGATCCTGCTCTACCTTTCAGGCCATTAGCAGCAGCGTTACAGTGAGCCATTTGCCTTGGCTAGCTGGAAAAAGGGCAAATACTGAATCAGAGAGACCATGCCCACATTTGTAGAACTTCAGTTCTGGACTTCAGTGTATTTTGGCCTAACTGCCGTGGAAGACTTCTACAGTGATCTATATGAAGTCCAAACCAAAGAAACTGGACGTCCTGGTCAGGTTTTATCTTCACTGCTGTGGACTAAGCAAAAAAAAAACCCAAGGACAACACTGTAAGGACCAATAAAAATAAAACTCAATGGAAAAGAAAACCGTAAACGACCAAACACACATCACCTCAGTGGGTACAGTGAACACGGTAAAATGCAGTAAGCTGGAAAGCACCTACATACCTGCTGATGGTTTCAAGAAAAGGCTTTATAGGGGTACAAAAACTCAATAGGATTTTCCTTGAAATTGCTGATCCCAGGCACCAAGAGCCATGACAGCAGGAAGAACACCAACTGAGAAGAGGAAAACTCCTGTGTTGCCCCCAGATCCATTGGATGGTGTAGGAAAGGGTGTGGAGAAAGACTGCGGCTGAAATGTGGGTAAAGGTGGCCTCGTGGCAGAAGGCAGGGAAGGAGGCAGCCTGGGACACGGGGGATTTGGGTGAACAGCAGTGACCTAGCAGGGAAGAGACTGGGATCAGGTGAGAAAACAGGGCTGGGAGATGAAAGAGCTGGATAGTGAAGGATAGCGGCAGGAGGAATCTGGCACAAATATGCTAAGGCGAAGGACAGGGAGACAACATTGGGGTGCTGAGGGCCCTCCATGGAGAGCATGAGTGAGACTTATAGATAATAGGACTAGAAAAGGACCAAGGGACGGAAAGATGACTATTCTGCCTCGCGGCAAACCTCTGCCCACTGCAGCAGGCTTTTCCCCGGTGCTGGTGAGAGAAGCGTTGCCTCCATATGGGAAGTCATCCCGCTCGCCTGAAGTCTGATCTGCAGCGGCGCTCAGCACCCAGAGTTGCAAGGCAGCCATGGGTGCTGTGCTCACTCCTCACAAAACACAACCCAGGGCCAAAAGCAGGTCCTGGACATCGCTAATTGAGCAGCCACAGCAGGAAACAGTCTTTTAGCCCTGCTTTCTCTGCAGCTTACCCACCAGTGGACTAGAAAGGCAACACATCTGCAGTATCACTATTTTTCACGTATCAGCAGATCTTTCAATAATATGTTTAAGAAAAAATACATGGACATCTCAATATTTTGCTCGATATTTTCTAGTTTTTCAGCATAACACCCATAGCTCACGGTGGCAAAGAGAATAAAGGTAATGTGGCACAGATGACTGAGACAGCATTTAAGATCAGTGGTGAAGTGGAGAAGACTGATCAGAACTGGATAAATTTCTAAGACACAGACACGTACCTGGGGAAGTTTGATGTCATTGATATCCCAACTTCTCATTTCTCCATGTCGGGAAGCAGAGTCCTCCTGCTCCGTAACAACATTGTCTGCACCTTCCAGCATTTTTAATCTCTTCACAAAGTTAGCAAGAAAGTTTCTCCTTTGGTGCTTTTGAAGTTGACTGGCTGTCAGCACTCTCAAGCAGTTTACAACCAGGAAGCTGTTTCCTGAAGCTAAATGATAGAGAGGCTGCTCATTAAAGATAAAAATCAGTGTTCTTCTGCCAGAAAAACTTGTTCCATTAAAAGTTTTGCAAGCCAGCAATGCAGTGGAAAATATAGCTTAGAAACAGCCTGTGATGTTACAAAGGCATTGCTAACAGCAAACAATTCATGCTTTTATCATCTGTTTTGTTTTGCTCGGTCTCCTCTCATACCAAGTTTATTGTCATGTAACTCTGCTCTCAGCCTCTTTGTACGTTTGATCTGACTTTGGCTCAATACTTCCAGAGCCACACTGACTGAACATCTCAGCAACTGCTGGGGCTCTTTGAGTTGCTGCTTACCCATTAGATATTCTACACGCTGCACATGACGAAGGTGAGCAACAAGAAGGGACAGCTGCATCATTTCAGATGAAATGGTGTTCAGTCATTTCAAATATTGCTGGCATCTCTGAGAGTTTACCAATTGCATGAGGGAAGTGTAGAAAAGGAGGCTGGGCTGCCTGCATTTTTCTGTCTCAACTGCAGACTGAAGTAAAAACCAAACCAAACAAAAATCCCCACACAAACCAAAACCAACCAACCAAATAAACAAGCAAACAAAAAGCCCAACCAAACAACAACAACAACAAAGCAACCCACACCAAAGTATGTTTGATAAAAACATTTTTTGCCTGAAATCTCATAAAGCAGGCATTTGCCCTACTCTGAATTTCAGTACCGGCCAAGCTTAACAAAATATCCTCAGGGATCCCATGCATGAAAAAGTTTTTAGGTTTGTTTCCTTTGGCAGAAGTCACTGAAACTGAGAGAAAGGGTGAATCAGAAAATGAACAGGCCAGTTTTCTGTGTCTGGAAAGTGGGAAAACTTCAGTGGTATCAGCAAGAGCACTGTAATTTATGCCAGTTAAGGATTTGTTAAAGACTACTAAGTGGTGGGAGAAGAAGTAAAAACTACTTCAGGTAACTCTATTTAATCAAATTTATTGGGCACCATTTATTTCATTTTTATTTCTGGCTCTGCTTATAGTTGACACTTGGAAAATGACTTAGCCTTTATGCCTTAGTTTTCTCATTTATAAAATACCTGTGATCTTCATTTCTCTTGTTATATTATCACCTCACCTATAAAGCAAGAGTTTGTGGATATTTGCACAACAGAGTCCCACTGCTCCACTTTTTGGCTCAAGCTGTGGCAGTCGGGGAGAAAGAAGGCTATGGCAGAGTCCCCAGCAATGGGAAAAGGCCCCACAGAGGGATGCCTGGTAGTCAGCATCAGTGTGCTCGGGAATCTGAACTGAGGCTGGTTCTTGGAGGTCAACTAACCTCTTTGTAGTGGGTTAACCACAGCTGGCAACTATGCACCATGCTGCCACTCCCTCAATCCACCTCAGTGGGATGGGCAGAGAATCAGAAGGGTAAAAGTAAGAAATCTCAGGGGCTGGGATGAAGGCAGTTTAATAGATAAAGCAAAAGCCACACACAAACAAAGCAGAACAATTCACTATTTCCCATCATCAGACACGTGTTCGGTCATCTCCAGGATAGCAGGGCTCAATCAGGCATAACTGTTACTTGGAAAGACAAACACCATCACTCTGATGGTCTCTTCACTTCCTTCTCCTTCCCCATATGCTCATCATGATGTCATATGGTGTGGAATATCCCTTTGGTCAGTTGGGGTCAGCTGTCCCAGCCATGTCCCCTCCCAACACCTTGTGCACCCCCAGCCCACTCGCTGGTGGGGTGGTGTGAGGAGCAGAGAAGTCCTTGACTTGGTGTAAGCACTGCTCAGCAGTAGCTAAAACATCCATTTTACCAATACTCTTTCAGCACAAAACCAAAACAGATCCCCATACTATCTACTGTCAAGAAAATTAACTCTCTCCCAGCCAAATCCAGCACACCATCATGGGTTCAAATTAGAAGTTAGACCAGAGGAGAAGGGAACATCAGTGCTCAGAAATACTGAAGGCTGTAAGAAACATCCAGACTTCATATATTTTCATATTGCACTACAATGAAGACTGAGATGATAAAGTTAGGACAAACAAAATATGAGCTGTATTGGAAAACTGAGTTGAATTTCCTAAATAAATGACCCTTGAAAGCTGCGTTGCTCTAAAATATGAAGTGATTTGTTATATAATTCAAAATTATAGTCTCATTGCTTTTAAAATTACTTTTCAAAATGAGATGTCTTAGATATTGATTTTAAATTTTCTTCTTGTTAGACAAAATGGGATATTTATTCTTTTATGTTATATTGGTAGAGATAAAACAATAATTAAATATTACCTTAAAGATTAATGAAAGACAGAAAATTTTATAGTAATACACACAAAAAATTAAATTACAGAGAAACATACGTTTTTTGGCTACTTGCAGGCAAAAGCTAAAATAGTAGCACAAACTTTGAGTAGTAATTACAGGATGATGTGATGTTAAATTTCTGATTTCTCTTCCCTTCCCCTGAGCAAACTGTTCTGCTCCTCTTAAATAAAAAAGTGAAAATTTGGGTGCCAACACCATATTCTTTTGATTTGGGAAAAAAACCCTGTAAAAATGGGAATTGTTATATTAGGAAGGAATGATGTAAGTTGCACCTCTGTCTGGCACTGGAATGTGGTGCAATCCATTGTGTTTGAAAAACAGTGAAAGTAATCTAGTTCTTCTCCTGCCGTTTGGTTTGATGGGTTTTTTGTTTGTTTCTTTGGGGTTTTTTTTGTGTGTGTTGTGTGTTTTTTGTTTGTTCGTTTGTTGGTTTTTGTTGTTGTTTTTTCTTATTCCTTGTAAATGCTCATGGGTACAGAAGGTAAGCAGCAGGGTGTAGCAAGGCTCTGGTTTTGGTCCAATGTTTAACCTATCTGCTGATGATCGGGAAGCGAAGAAAACAGAAAGGGAGAAAAAAAATGTCCACAGATTGCAATTCAGATGTATGTGAATTAGTCTGAATAAATCCTTTAGAAGAAGCATTTATTTTTCTTACAGAACTGTTCTCAGTTAACTCATGGAGATGACCAAGGGACCCTTATGAGCAGTTCCACAAACACGAGGTGTCAGGCAAAAAGCAACTGTGATGTTGGAAAGACTGCAGTGAAGAGCCATACAATAACCTATAGTATTACCAATTCAGGGACCATCATTGATTTTACACTTACAATACTGTGCAAAAAGACCAGTACTTCCCAGAAAAACAAAGGGCTCAGGGCATAGGAAATCCATAAAAGCTAGGACTGTTCACTCTAGAGAAGAGACATATAAGAAAGGGCACTATAAAAATGACGTAAAAAACAAACGGGTGTAAAGAAAGCAGGGTGTGCTTCTTGTTATTTAACCACCCAAGAGCCCAAGGACACAGGGAGAAAACAAATGTCAAATTCAAAAGTGAGGCAAAGACATGCATTTTTCATTCACGGTATAATTGGGATCAGTTGGTGTAATGAAATCTATTTCCTCCCTCTACAAGTCTTGCCCCGTTTACTTCTTTAGACCCTTGTGCTATAACATTACTGCTAGTATCGCTGTACTGTGTCATGAAGGCTGAACACTAGTCAAGGCTAAAGAAATCAAAAACATAGGAAAGAAATAATATTGGAAGAAATTATATTTTATACTTACATCTGTGTGACATCTGAAATATGTTAGGATACAGTTAGAAGATATATTAAGCCTTGTATTTTATGATTTATGGCACATTCTGTGATTCTGTGTAATTTTTAACTAGCAAGAATTAGGAAGGTTTCTGATTTCCTTAGAAGTGCTTGGTGTTGACCACTGTTAGGAAAAGGATTATGGATCTTTAAAAAGATTATGTGTTACCAATTTTACATGAACCTACAGGTTAAATTAATTCAATATAATCTGCAAGCTCTTATTTGGAAGGGAAGCCTTTCAGACTATAACTGCAGGTGGATGTCAGGAGTCCTTCAGGAGTCACCTACGGCAACAGATGAAGGGCTGGAAAAAGCCCTGGAGCCCTAAAAAATCTCCTTGCATCCAGGCTGGTGGTCCGGAGGAGGCTGTGCAGCTCCGCGGAGCAGCGTGGGGAAGCAGCTGCCTGGCTGCACAGGTTGCCCACTGCTGTCTTTTTCTCGGGTGCCAGGCTCTGCCCAAGGACGGTGGCTGGTGGCAGGGACAGGTGGATGGAGGCTGATACAGACCCAGGGGCTGGCAGAGGTCATGAGAACAGACTCCTTTCTTGTACTGTTTTACTACCATGTGAAGAAGGTGCTTTTGGCAGTGCTCCCATCGGTCTTCCTTTTTCTCTCCTTGGTGTTACCTTTCAGCGATGACAACCTTGAACTGACCTCGGGTGCAGCTGGTGGCTGTTTACATGGGCTGAGTTACCTCTCCTGCCAACAGCCTGTGTTTCCCTGTCTTCCAGGCCCTGCCTTCAAGTGCATGATTTTCCCTGCGGCAACAGCTTGACACGAAAAGGTTCTCCCCACTGCTCTGACGGGAGCTCTCCTGCTCCTCTGCCACTGCAGGCGTTGGCCTTTGTGGCCTCTTGTCCTCCTTTGGTCACCCTTTTATTACCACAGAGTTTCATGGTGCTGCACCACAGGCACCAAGGAACAGGTTTATTAGGACAACAAAAATTGTTTTTTTACAATGAGGGTGGTGAAATGCTGGCAGGTTGCCCAGAGAGGTGGTAGAAGCCCCATCCCTGGAAACATTCAAGGCCAGGCTGGATGTGGCTCTGAGCAGCCTGATCCGGTTGAAGATGTCCCTGCTCATGGCAGGGGGGTTGGAGTAGGTAACCTGTGAAGGTCCCTTCCAACCCAAACTACTCTATGATTCTGTGATGCTACTGATACTCCTTGTGGAATATTTCTCTTGATTGGCCTGTCATTTTTTTTTTATTTTATTCTTTCAAATGCATTCTATAGACTTAAAAATAACAATTTTATCTTCCAGTTCAGACTTACGATTTTGTCAACTGCAGGATGAAGTAGTACGATTAAACCCCCAGATGTGGAGCATAAACTCACTACAAATAGATGTTGTTTGTAATGAGAAGAGAGTTTTGGCCCATGCACAAGCGCACTGGGGATACTCCTCAATTTCTGGAAATGAGCTTTTGTTCCCAAATGGCCCTGATGTATTCTACATCATTTGAACTGCTTATGCCATCTTCACCATTCAGTATCCAAAAGTGAAAGCTTCTCTCCTGTGGTATTACTATTTGAAAGATGGACACTTTCTGAAATCGAACTATTTTGAAATCCTTGGTTGCTTTTGTGTGTCCATTGTTTGTCTTTAACTCTTTAACTAAAGTTAAAACTGGTCTTGTTAATGCCCTTGATATCAGAATGGGCTTATAATCTCATATTTTATTCAATTATCGTATTTCTGAATTCCAGACTGCTCTGGATAAGAAGTTAGTTGTGGGTAGTATAGTTCTTCCAGCTTTGTTGCTTTGGTCACATTCATGTCACACTTGTTTTTTTTTGTTTAAAAGTTTAATTTCGAATCCCTGTCCAGCTATCCTCTTTGCAGAAGTGCTGTCTGAGGTGACATACTCAGCAGGGTTCTCTGATGGTTACATCACGTAAGACAGACACGTCTACAGCATAGATAATAAACCAGTCAGGTTACCCCAGAATTCACCTCAGAGCTCAAACACTGAGTTTAGTCTTGGACTATTTTTTTTGCCAGACTACAAATATGTAGTTTGCACCACTTTTGCCCTCATGGGGTTAGGTCACTACTCGGTACAGACTCTCAGGTTGGCTCTGTCAGACCACTTGGGAGGTTCTGTGCATTATCTGCCTGTATTGCACAGAACAGAGATGCACATGCAGACCATCGTGCCACCTTACTAAATGGACATTAAAATCCTTGGACTACTCTAACTCAACAGCTTGAAACCATCTCAGTTTTTCCTCTATGTCTATAGAATGATACTTCAGCTGATTGCAATATTCTTGTTTTTAACTTGCTTCTTATGGGTCCTTCCAGCAAATGGAGGAGCTGTGGGCACGATTTGCTGAAGGGTCTGCCACATGCACTTCATGTCCGCACACTTGTATCACATAAAGTAAAATCTCTGCTAGGCCGCTCGGTCCCTCTTCTTGAGGAAACTGATATTTGTACACTTGCGGGTGGGCTCCTAAGTGGCATTCCTGGATAATAGCCTGGTAGTTGTATTATTTACTATTGAACAGCATAGTGTGAACAACTTATTAAGACAGGGCAGTGCTTTAGCATTGAATGCTAGGAATATATTTTTCTCTGTCACATGAAGAACGTGGCTCCAGTTGAAGGGTTTAGGGCCTCAGCTCTTTCTTAACCACCTGTTCGGAGTGCTTTAGTGTAGGCAAATAGATGTTTCAATTCATTTCTTGATAGCTCTTTATTAAAGCTGTGACCTCTAATGCTTTGGCAGTGAAGCTTAGCTTTCTATTCACTGTATTAATCTCCACAATTTTTTCCTCTTAATATATCAGATACTCTGCAAAGCATGTGATGTTTTAGACATCCTAGTTACTTCCTAGGGTAAAATTCTTGGCAGCTAGTCCACACATGGAAAACCATCACAGTAATATTATAACAGCAGTAATATTGGGATGTTGTGGTGTAACTGGGTCTGGATAAAATTTTGGCTTAACTTGTGCATCTTGTTAACTGTCTAAAGTATCTTCCTTTTTTTTTTTGTTTTAAACTAAAATCAGGAATGCATATGCTTTAGTTGAAATCACTGGCTTCTACAGATTAATTAATTTTAATTGGAATGCTTTTTGTGAGTCTTATGCTTAAAATTTACAATATCTTAGTGGCAGTATTATAATGTAATCTAAAAATGGTTTTAGTTTATGGTCATTCTGCTTGCTTATTTTGCTAGTCTTCATGGCATAGTGTATTCACTTGTGTCCTCCCTTGACACCTGACATTCTGTCTGTCATCTTATCTTTGCATCTGGTGCAAATACATTCTAATTTTGTTGTTCTGTCTGGTATGAACATCACATGCATGAAAAATCTCATCTCATGGATTGACACTTGCTATTGAACATGGTGGTTTTTCTCTTCCTTACAATTCTGTAGTTTTCCCTTTTGTGATTTAAAGAATGTCTAATTGCTAAACGAGTTGTCTTTCATGTCCATCTGCTTCAGAACAGGAATTTGGTACATGTCTGTGATTATTGCTTTCCTTGTTCCCTCTCTGTTGTTGCAATATGCATTCTAATTTTTGTGTTGTAAGAACTGACTCATTTCTGATATCTCTGACAGCACACTCTGCTTTTCCCCAGGGTCAGGTGGAGTATCACAGCTGCCGAATCCAGTCTCATCTATAGGATATTCCAAAATAAATACCCACCAGATAATCATGCCCTAACTTCAGAACAGTTACTGTTTGTGGTATTATCACCTGCTGCAGTGATTCTATATGCACACTGTGTTCCGGTTTCTACAGACCGCATCACCTCATGGACTTAAGTGTTCGGACAGAAATTACAAAGCTTTAACTAATGAGGTCTGCTATATATTCAAGAATGGGAGAAATTTTCCATAGCCTAGGCAACTGAAAGGGGCACCCTGTGGGAGAAACAGAATTTCATCCTGGTTACTTGTTTTGCAACAGGGCACATCTTGCTTTGCCCCTGAGAAGGCACACACAGCTGCTCTTCCAATTGGGCTGGGCTCTGTATCCAAGAAAACAGTGAAAATTATAACAGTGACACAAGATCACATCTTTTTCAGTTTTGGGAGTACCAGATTATACTTGATTATGTATTTGATTCCAGTTTCTACTTCTGTTGCTGTTAAGAGAGAAAAATCCCAACTATAAGCCTGGAGTTGGTAGTCTGGTCTAGCCTCCTGAGATGGCCTCTGTCACCCCTTGGAATCCCTCAGCTCCCTCACCTCATCTGTCCCAACACAGCAGAAGCTGCTTCAATATTCTCTATTCAGATATTTCTCCTTGGCTTTCATGGCTCTCTCCAGCATCTATTTTGGTAGGTCCCCAGCAAAACACAGTGAAGGTCAGCTGCACTTCTGCCTCATGGGAAATGGAAATAAGCCAAACCCAGACAGATATGTCCACCCACATGGGAACTCCCTGCCTGTACTGATGCAGTGGTAGTTGTTGCCTCTTTCCTTGTCAAAATGAGGGCTAACGTGCTTTTTTCTCATTCTATGCCTATCTACCACATCAATGCATTTCTAATCTCATCTCTTTCTCAAGACTGGCTTGGAAAAAAAATCTACCTTCTTACGAGTTTTGTGTCTCCTTGCTATTGCATCTCACACAGGAGCAGGTTGCACAACTAAGTTTCTCAGGTTTCTGAGCTGATGCCTGTTGCCCGCAATGTCCCCACGAGCAGGAGGACACCCACAAGTTTGCTTTCCTGTACAAAATGCCTGTGCACCCACTCTGGCCCTGCCTTGTCCTGGCTGTGGTAGCCACTTTGCATTCCTGGTTTCACTGGCAACAGGGGTTCATACTGAGACATCTGTAATTCTGACAAAGTAATCCAAAGGTGCAAGAAAAGACCTTTTTCTCTAAAAATCCAGTGGACTCTACCGCAGTTAAAGTCCTCACACACTAACAGAGGAATTTCCTAAAAGTGAAGTCAGCAGCTTTGTTCTGCATTTCACGTCCCTTGTCCCGCTTCCTTTCTTCACTCACTCACTCACTCATCTATCGCTGAGCTAACTGGAGAGTGCACAATACAGTATCTACTATACCTACAGCTTTTCCACATTTGTTTTTTCCTCATAGAATAGTAGGCAGCAAAACTAGTAGCTCAGGATGCCTGGTTTGTGCTTTAGCTCTGAGGCTGACCTCCCCTATTTTCCTTGACTGAACCATGTTTGCAGAATGCCTTGTCAAACACTCGTGCAACCTGGACCCCAGGCTCACTGGAATCTGGGTATGTCTCTATAAAGCAGCACAGTTGGTTAGGTACTGGAAGCTGTACAGCTGCATTACCAGGTTGCTCTGCCAAGATTGCTTAGCTCTGCTGGCTGTAGTTTTTCCGTCTTGCACTACATCATGACATGGAGAATTTCTTTCTGCCTTTCTGCTCAGCTTTGTGGGTGTCAGACCAGCCTTGTTATAAAAGTCCATCCACACAAGTGGCGTGGTACTGCAGGTTGCTCTGAGCCTGCTGCGAACACACCCCTGCTCTCTCAGAAGATGGACCCTGCATTTGAAATTAAATACTGTACTGTTTTCAACATATCTAATAACATGGTGCAGCAATTTCCTGGTAATCTGATGACACATTCTGGTGATTGCTTATGTATCTGCTGTCATCCTGCAGCAAAAACTGCAGTTGGAGTTTGATAAGTGTCCCTGGGTTTCCTTACACATTCGGCACAGAAGGACAAGACTGTCTTTGTATTCTTTGTATTTCACTTGCCCATTTGTCCTTCATGAAGAAGAGTCCCTGCAGAGGCTCTTACTAAACTAAAGCCCCTGGACATGTAGCTGTGACAGAAGCCAGGGGAGACACCCTGCAGGGCAGTCCTGTCCCCACAGATCGAGGAAATTTGCTGTCAGTGTTGAAACCAAGAAGCAGAGACCAGGGACAGAAGGTACAGCACGGCATGCGCAGAACAAATGCAGGTTGTCACTGATGGTCCCAAAACCCCAGACCTCCGCGGGGCCACCAGCAGCAAGAAGGCTGATGAGGAGCAAAAGCACACGGGGAACCCATGCGTTTTGGCAGAAGCCTGTAGGAACACCCACAGCCTGACTTCAGCAGAAACTCCTGCTGACTATGTGATGGTATTTACATCTCATAACCTTATGGAAACAAGGTACCTGTGGTGCCATACAGCTCACTCCAAAGCACTGAGACTAAAATTATTTTAGTGTTGTTTTCTGAATTACCTTTCTTCTAGCTGCACTTTAGCTAGTTGCTTCTTAGGGGATAGTCTAATTTTGTGCAAAAATGTCTTTTTTATTATTGTTGATACACACGTGAAAATTGATTTTAACACCTCCCTCCTCAAGCAACTCCAGGGCTGCTAAGCAGAAGTTGTTGCAAAATGAGCAAGACAGAGAAAGTCAGGATGTTCGCATTTGTTCTTTCCACAGTATGTGCATGACTCCAATCCCAAGGAGGCAAATGGATCTGGAAAGCTCCATCAGAGAATTTACATCTTCAGGAATGCTGTTGAAACAGCATGGGGTCCTAGTGCCTGTGACTGGTGGTGGTTTTCATACCTTCTCTGAAGCACGCTGCCCGCATCCTCGTCAGACACCAATTCCTGCTACCCACTCCTGCTGGGGTGAGCCCTCTCTCCTGTCCACATGGATTGGCTGTGGTTTCATCCTCTGGCTTTGCATGTGCTGATTTCCATTCCTAGGTGCTGTTCGCAAACTTTATTTCACTGATCCTCCTTCTGAGGTAAAATGTAAAATAATTTAAATATTTATGGTTTAAATAGATAAAAACAAGAAATACTCTTATAAATTCCCTTGCACTTAAAGGTGATGATTTTAATCTTGCTGCTACTGTGCATATTTGGCATACACAAGATTTCTAATACATATTGTTCCTTGAGGCAGTCAAATCACTTTGAAAAATCTCTGGAAGTTTTTGTATAGAAAAACAGAGAAAAACAACAGCAAGAAAAGGGGCAATACTGTCTATTGGCATTAAGACCTACTCCTGCAACTTTTGTGAGGAACATGTGGAAAGTGGTGACTGGGATTTGGTATCAGCCCTTTACAACCCAGAGGTGGAGACTGCTGCTGACAGGCAACAGCTGAGCTCATCGAGGCTTTTATTTTAAGCCATTAAAACTCACTTATTTGTATATAAAGGACTTGTGCAAAGGGACTTTTCAGCAATAACTATAGCAATGACTACAACATTTATTAGTCACATAACAGTGAAAAAAAAAAAAGCAGAAACATGGAACTAGTTGGAATGCAAAGTTTAAGTGGTAACTAGTTCAGGGAAAGCTCCTTCTTTCACTTCCATTCAGCAAACTCTTCAAAAGGAAAAAAAAGGTTGGATCAGTCATCTCATTCAGAACACACATCTACTTACGGAAAACAATCAAATGAGTAGCTGGATTTGGGATAAACAACTCCTGTTAAGATCATACTTAACGCATTACGCAACACAGAGGAAAACCAGAGGGCAAACAGAGAGAGGGCTTCTTGCAGGTGCAGGATGCACAATATGCCCTTAAATGTTGCTCTGGTCCATTTTCTCTTTCAGTCTTTGACAACCTATGGAGGGAGTTCATATGGTAAAATGACGTCCAACCACCTACAAACCCTGCTTGGCTACACAGGTTCAGCAAGTGACTCCGATTAAATTGCTGTGAGGAGCTCAGGTGCTGGTTTCAGTTTTCTTGCTTCCCTTTCTTCCTTGATACTGGCCCAAGCTGTATTCAGGTTGTGCATAAATGACCAAAATTTTTCCTTAGGGTAAATTATTTTTTTGAGGGAAAAGTGCTCTGTGGCAACCTGAATAAATAAGAAATGGACCCTATGTTCTAAAAGATCTTAAAAGTTACATTGGAAAGTAAACACTACACAGCTAAAATATGCTTTATACTTTCCAGTGGTGACAGAGTACCAATACTAAAATGATTTTAAAATCTCAAGAAGAAGTTGCCAAATATTTTCAGAGGGCTGAAATGAGCTGTGCTTGCTGAGGTCATTAATAAGACCAAGAAAAGCTGCATTCAGTGCAGTTTCCCATCTATTAGCTCACCCTGCCTCTCCAGCAGTCTCCAGAGAGAGCCGCTGGCTGCTTCTTAAGGTCACTGAATCATTTCACTACAGCAAATGATCTTGCTAGCTGGAAATGTTGGAGCGGCTCCCCACATTTCGTTGCTGATGTATCAGTGAGACACTTCAATCCCTGCGCTCACAGGTGAAAATGCACCAGGCCCAACCTCCCCGCTGCCTCCTCCATTTTGTTTTCCTCGTCCTCCTTCATGTTCTTTTATGTTCCTAACAGCATTAAACTGATACAGATCTGTGTATTCTACAGTCTGTGGGCAGAAGGAGAATAGAGACCTTAAAGGAAAAAGAGCAAAACTCCAAACTCCACCAAGCATTATTCAGCCTCCCTGGTCCTGGGAGTCTTTGGCTTTGCCACTTGTAGGCAGTTACAGGAAGGAGTTGGCAATGTTCCTGATTGCACAGGAGGACACGGTGTCCTGGGACAGGAACAAAGCTCTCTTCTGCAGCACTTTTAGCTTGGAGACAGCAAGTATTGACAGTCAGGATGTTGAAAGGTGTGCTGGTTTAAGAGTAGATGTCATGCATGGTTTGGCACACTGTGTAATCAGTAACAGAAGGAATGAGCGGTCCCATTGGACATGACTCTGTTACAGCAGGTGCTGACATCTCCAGGCTGCAATCCAGCAGACCACATGGATGAATAAGACCAATATATATTTGATAAATGCCCTTATTTCCCTTGATAGGAGATAGAAGGCTGTTCCCTTGGTGAAACAAATTCAAACACATTATCTGCAAGCCCTCGGTAACCTTCCTCCACCTGCTGGTCAAACTCTTCTTAATGCACCCCAGGATATTGTTGGTCTTCTTGGCCACAAGGGAACATTGTTGACTCGTGGTCAGCCTGTTGCCAACCAGAACTCCAAAGTCCTTCCCCACAATGCTGCTTTCCAGCAGGTCCACCCCTAACCTGTACTGGTGCCTGAGGTTATTCCTCCCCAGGTGTAGGACCCTACACTTGCCCTTGCTAGACTTCATTAGGTTCTCCTCTGTCCAGGCCTCCAGCCTGTCCAGGTCTCACTTAATGGCAGCACAGCCTTCTGGTGTGTCAACCTTTCCTCCCAGTTTGGTATCACCAGCAAACTTGCTGAAGGTGCACTCAGTCTCTTCATCCAGGTCACTGATGAACAGGTTGAACAGGACTGGACCCAGTACTGACTCCTGGGCAACCCCAATAAGTACAGGCCTCCAACCAGACTTTGCATCATTGATCACAACCCTCTGAGCTCTGCCGTTCAGCCAGTTCATGATCCACATCACCATGCATTCATCCAGCCCACACTTCCTGAGCTTGCCTATGAGGATGTTGTGAGAGATGGTGTCAAAAGCCTTGCTGAAGTCAAGGTAGACAACATCCATTGCTCTTCCCTCATCTACTCAGCCAGTCAGACTATCACAGAGGGCTATCAGATTGCTCAAACGTGATTTCCCTTTGGTGAACCCATGCTGACTACTCCTCTTGAAAAGTGACTACTCATTCTTGAAAAGTGAGGACAATTGAAAGACTTCAGGCATCTTAAATACAGACAAACCACTTCAAAATATCTCAAGTTGCCTAAAAGCCCTCTGGAATCAGGGAAAAAGGTCACCTCCACTTAATGTTAGCGGCCTGGGTATCCAGCCTCACTCAATTAGAAATTAAACATGGGACCCTGCATTTACTTGTTCAGTTCTTATGCTGCTAAAGGCCCAGGTTGGATTTGATCTGGGATCTTCAGTTTCAGAGGACAAAAGAGTCAAGCCAGAGTGTCCTCTATGATTGCTACTTGCAGACCTCTTCATTTCCCCACTAGATTACATTATTTTTAGAATGTGTTCAGTCTCCTTATGACCTGGTTTCTTCACATTATACTATGAATGATTAACGTATAACCTTTCCCTCAGGAGGAACCAGCATCTCAGCAGCCAGCAAAGTTATTACAAGCAACTCAAGTGTACTTCAAGTCCGACCATCAAACACATTTGTCATCATTATTTTGGTAGAAAGTTGCTGCACTGAAGTGATTTGATCTTTCAGCAGCTGCTGGGACAAGGCTTGCTTTACAAGTGGCTGCTTTAGTATGGCAAAGATCAAGCAGGCTCCCAGACACCAAAGACTGCATGTCCTGTTTTAATTTACGTTTTAGTACTGCTTGTAGGACACTATTTTTGTTTTCTGTCTCTCCATAGATCATTTTGACAGAAATAGAGATGCATTTTTTCCATAGGGAAAAAACACAATATTTTCAGCAAAATAACTGAAAAATACCAGCTAAAATAAATAGCAAGGAAATGTTGTCTTAGTAGCTCAGTGACATCTGGTGTTCAGGTAATGGACATGATGTTCCCTGGGGGAGGGTTCCCGGGCACTGGCCAGACCACTGCAGTGGGGGCATCTGAAGGGACAGTGTTTTGATGCAGGAGCATCGCAGAGGGGAGAGAATGAAAACTCGCTCCCAGCTGCAGGCTCTCCTCACTCCCCTGGGGTGCTCTGGCAGAGCACAGCACTGAGGGAGGTCAGCGTGACCAAGGAGAGGAGGAAGACCAGCACCATTTTCCTTCCTCTCCCATAGCCCCCACACTCCACCAAATTTCAGTTTTCCCCCAGGGTGGGGCTCAGCTCTTGCTGAGATCGCATTGCCCAGGACAGAGAACGAGTACCAGGAGTCAGACATCTCCCACAACCTGCAGCTAGCCAAACCACTCCATCTGAAAGGTGTCAAGGGTTAACATGACCACCGGCAGTTGCAGCACTTGTTTCAACATTGGTATTGGGATGCTATTCGTGCCACCTTGAATGTCAACCTATTTTCCCTCTATTCAGTATTTTAAATGATCCTACTTAGTGAGAGCCATCAAGACCAGAAACAGGATTTATAAGATGCAGAAGAGCTTTCAGTAAGAAAACTATTGCCAGATAACCTACTCCAGGAGGTGCTACTAGTGAACAGCAACATCAGTATATGTGGTTGAAGTCCACCACCAGGTTTCTGTGGAGGCAAGAGGAAGAGAGGCAGCATGATTGCCAGCTGATTTAGTAATCATTTGACCCAAAATAACACCCCGAGAAGCAAAACCATGCCCAGACAGTGGATGCGCCCGTTTGACATAAAGCCAAAGGAAGAAAGGAGTAACGAGAGCGAACACACATCTTGGCACTGCTTGAAGGAAACCTACCTTTGCATCAGGCCTGAGCTGCAGCTGCCCTGCAGATGGCAGGGATGCCTTTGGGTGTCCATCAGTCACTGAGACAGACAGTAAATACAGCTGATCAGAATACCACTCTAGTGTCATCTTCACATCTATGCAGAATCCACTTCACCTTGCTGGAAATGAGAGCAATTCAGTTAATATTCTCCAGTTTCTCTTCCCGCCCCTGTTCTGAAAACTGCCATCAGGGCACCCTTCTTTCCTGCCCACCAGACTCTCTCTCTCCTCATTGCCTTTTCCTTCTGACAGTTTATGTGTCTTTTGCCTCCTCCAAAAGTTTTTCACTAGGCCATGTTCCCTCATTTTTTTCCTAAATAGCCTCCTGCTTTGCTCAACAGAAGGGGCCAACTGTGATTTTTGCCCAGTGTTCCAGCTGTGACCTCTGGACAACTGCAGGACCTTGATTATCACGAATTCTAATTAACATAACCAATTCCCTTCATCCCTCACTCACCACACTGCTGTAGAAGCTCACTTTTTTCTATATTCCCCTAATTCTGGACATTTTCACATTTGCTCACAGGTGAGTCAGGCAGACTCAAAGAACTCCGAGGTGTCAGAGCAGGGAGGACGCGTTGTTCTGTAAGCCAAAGGAGATGTTGTCCCAGCACCACCCTTCCTGGTGCTCCTCGAAGGCCACACATTTTGGATTTTGCTCACCCAACTTTATCTGGTAAAAAGCACAGTAAATACTGAATGATATTAAATAATTACCAGCCACTTGTATGTGCTGGACAGATGGTGATGTATTATGTTAATAATCATTACAGGTTAAGCTTTCATGTGAAAATACATTTGTTTTGAGATTTGGACTGAGTTTAATTAGTTTGTTCCTTTTTATTTCCTTATTCCCTGCTTAAATGCATTCTTTCACCTCTAACCATAAAATTCTCTGAAATAGCCCTGGGTATCAAGGTGCACAGATCAGCATTCTGATAATTTTAGTCAAAACAGCTCCTGTTTTTCCCCGAAAGCCAGCGCTACCAAGGTTATTTGTGTAGTCAAGGTTAGATGCATCATAAAAGCCATTATGTAGGATAGGATATGCTTGCTTTTCATCTCCTCTTCCTTTACGATCCCTGTTTCCACACTAGGAAAAGCTCTTGATTACAAAATCTTTGCAGCGGTGAATAAAGGGCAACATGCTATTAATATTTTATTCTTGTCTCTGTTATGCAAAATTAATTGTACCTTGATCACCTGTTCTACTAGGAACTACTGTGCAGATGTTTCCAATACAGGGTGGGAGCTCTGTTCACCTAAACCTTACCTTTCTGTCCTCTTTTAAAAAGGGGCTAAACGTGGTTTTGAAGAACATACTACAGTGCAATTGCAAGGGAAAAAATCTCCAGCTGTGAGATGTGTATGACAATGTAAATAGTTATATGCCACCCTTGCTTGTACTAAATTCTGGCATGTTTGTCACTGGTCTCATTTCCATCTTTTTATGAAATTCCCCAGGTCCTGCCTTGCAGACAGGCACTAGCCTGTCCCCACTGTCACCTCACAGGTGCCACCAGGAGAGAGCATCTCCATGGGTGCATGTTCCCAAGTTACCCCCCTGCTTTTGGATCCCTGGGTCTAACAATTCCCTTCTCTGCTTCCCCTCAGCCTGTAAGGCTGGCACCAGCCCTGGGTTTAACCAGACCTGATTTGTGGCAGATGTGCTTATGTTCTTAAACCTCCTTACAGTCATCTGCGTAAGAGAAAACAACTCTACAGATGCTGCTTAGAGCTGCTCTCTTTACCTCTGAGGCCAGACAGCAAAATTTAATATAATCATGCTCGGGGGATCTTGCTTATTTGTTTTGGCAGGTTGGAGTATGTGGGGTTTGGTTGTAAAAGGTTTTGGGGTTTTTATTTGTTTAGTTGGTTTGGGGGGTGTTTTTTACTTCTACTTCATACAGTAAAATCTCACATTGGCTAGAATTTCTTTCCGAGTGCTCTGACTACCTGAAGCTGTGGAGTTGGCTCCATGCTTGTTTTGGAAGCTTTTGGAAAACCTTGTATCTCACTCCTTTCTGACCAAACAGGAGTTAGTTCTTAATTATTCTGATTTTCCTGTGTTGCAAATGAACTTTTAGTTAATACTGCATATTGGAAAAATGTTGACCAACCATGCAGAGCATCTGTCAGCAAATCACTTGGTGTCGTTTCAGGAGTTCCCACTCATTTAAAAATCTTCTTACAACAATGGAAACGGGCAGCAGTTCTTCCCATTTACTTAGTGTGGAAACCAGAGTGTAAGGATGACTTCTTAGCTTTTTGTTTGAACTTCTGAGGACAGAGGGATCTTTTTCACTATCATTTGCAAAAATCTTTACAAACTTTCCTTGAAAAGGGCAACAAAGCTGATAATAGTTAGCTGATAATAGTTCTGCCATCTGTATGCATGGGAGGTATTTCCTGGTCTTTTCTGCAAACTCATCACTATTCCACTGAGGAAAAGTGCATTTGCATTGAAGATGTGTCCAGCTGCTGTTTCTCCCAACCCCGAGCACTGTGGGAAGCAAAGCAAATGGATAAATTAACAGAAGGTCTTTCAGAGAGGCAATCCTTTCTAAAGGCACAGAAACATGTTAGGCACTTAGATCTAGAAAGGCCCTGAAGCACCGAGGTCCTATTGATTTTAAAGGAAGCGCAATGCTTAGGTAACTTCATAGGCTACGGATTTATTTTTTTCTTTTCAAAAATCTCCTATTTCTCCCACGTGAGCTGAGATTCTGATTTCCTACAACAGCTGGTAACACTGAATTAGCAGCATTCAGTAAAATTTGGCTTCTAGTGGTAGGCAGAACAGTTCATGAAGACACGGCTTCCCGCTTGCTAAACAGGATGAGACACCATTTGTCCAATAACCTGCACAAATACCACGACAGTATGCGTGGAAGAATTTTCACTTGGTTTCACTTTAAATACTTTTACCATGTAATTTATCCCCATGTGGCATTATCTCTGGTGCAGGCTAATACTAGAGAGAACGCTGTGAATATGCACTGAGACAAGTCTAAGGCAGTAATAGTGCAACTGTACCGCAGGGGTTGTGCTTCCCCCATTACACCAGCTCAAGAGCAGCAAATACACAGGTAGAGACAACTCATAAGGGATTGCATTTTTACATCAACAGATTCAATTCCCTTCAAGTTTTACCAGCTCCCAAACGAAATGCAACCAGAACAATTTTGGATTTCTCAGTGTGACACATCCAGACCATCCCTGATTGAAAAGCAGGAACTCCAGCTCAGGGTGTGAGGAAATTCCTCTCACAAGGACATTTAGGACCTTTCTGCTGAGCATGGGCTTCCTCCACACATGGCACCACTGGGGTACCTTTCCTCAGCAAACAGGAGGTTCCTCCACTGCCTTTAAAAACTTTCCAAGAATTACGGGCCAGATACTTAGAAAAAAGAATTTGATTTGGAAGAAGCAAGGTTGAAAAACAAAACAAAACAAAACAAAACAAAACAAAACACAAACAATTGCTTTACTCTACTGAGCGTGTTTTCCTGAACTACAAAAGCTCCAGCTGTAACACGTTGGCCAGTTCCCTTTAGGCTATACTTTCTGGTGCCATGGTGCCTTGCAGCCTTTGGCAGATCTTCCTTGTGATTGAGGAAGTTGCCTTCTGTCCAAACTGTTGGGTTTCTAAGAAGAAAAAGTGCCCAGGTGGGGTGGGGTGACCTTGGCCAGCAGCAGACACCCACCCAGCTGCTCTCTCCTTGTGCTCAACAGGCCTCGGGGAGTGGGGTGGGAATAAGACGAAAAGCTTGTGGGTTGAGATAAAGACAGGGAGGTCACTCACTAATGATTATCATGGGCAAAACACATTTGGGGAAAAATAATTTAATTTATTACCAATTAAAATGGAGTTGAATGCTGAGAAACAAAGACAAAAACTAAACCACTTTCCCCATAGACCCTTCTTCCAAGGCTCACCTTCATTCTTTCATTCCCAACTGCTCCACCTCCTCCCTGCTCCAGGTGGTGTGGGGGGGCTGTGGTCCATCCATAACAGCTCTTCCTGCCACTCCTTTCTCCTCTTGCTCCAGCCTGGGACCTTCTCATGGGCTGCAGTCCCTCAGGACAAACTTGCTCCAGCGTGGGCTCTCCTCAAGCTGCAGTTCCTTCAGGGCATGTCCACTTGCTCCATCATGTGGTCCTTCGCAGGCTGTGGTGTTGATATCTGCTCTGGTGCAGTCCTTGCTGGGAGGGAATCTGCTATAGTGCCTGGAGCACCTCCTCCCCTCCTTCTTCTCTCACCTTGGTGTCTGCAGGGTGGTTGCTCACACTTCTGTCCTCACTCCTCTCTCTGCTGGGTGGTATTTTGCCCTTTCTTAAATATACTTTAATAGAGGAACCAACAGCTGCATTTTGCCAGAAGGCAGAGTGGGACACCAGGGAGTTCCATCCTCTGGTCCTACAAACTTTAGAAGCGGCCAGTGCCCCATCTTCAAGCAAAGCCCCAAACCTCCACACTACTCTTATAGGGAAACTGCTCCAGAGTCGTTCCACTAGCAAAGGCCCACTTCCAGTTTCTAGACGATGTTTACTCCTGGTTAGCCTATATCCATTTGTTTTGTGTCAATACAATTATAATAGTGATAGGCTCTGATTACGTTCCCTCTCAACCCTGGTCTTGCTCCACTCCCATTTTGCAAGACTTCTCTAATCTCTCTGACCATCCCAGTAACTCTTCTGTATGGCTGATCTTTTATAACCAGTTTTCTTGAGAGTAGGTGACCATTGTGGAGGAAAACCCTGTACTCATCAAAAGGAAGCCCCATCAGGGCCTCAGCCTCACCCTCCTACTCTAGCATGTTCCTCTATTAGCAAATGATTAGCAAATATGATTTTTCCCCCATCTTTTTTCACAGTAGCAGCTCTAAGTTGTTGAACAGACGACTTCCAAATATCTTTCATTCTCTTCAGTTTTTTCCAATTAAAACTCCCATGGAAACACCTGGAATCCCGTTACTGGTCCCTAAATGGGGATTTATACTCATCCCGTCCCTTTTACTCCAGCCATCAAGGTTACCTGGTTGTTGCTGTAGGATACGTCATCTTCCTTGGCACTGACAGTGCTTCCTCCTGTTGTCATCTGCAAACATCACTGCAAACATTCCTACTTTTTATACCAAGATCACTGCTAAAAACATTATTAATGGGCTCCCTTCAGGCTTAAAGCATTGAGACAAACCACCTTCTCGCCAGGCCGATCCTTTCTTGTCCATAGATTCTGTTGCTGGTCACCACACCTTCTAGTTTAGACAATAATTTCCAAGATTAAAAGCAGTACCTATCACAGATGGATGGAAGACGTATTTCCTTTGTCTACACGGTATTTTTTTATCAAACAACAATATCAGTAAGTCAAGTGTGATCACTTCTAGAAAACCTGTTACATTTTTTCTCTCATTTTCTGTTTGCTTCCTTCTACTCAAACATTCTTCCCATTTATTCCAAAGTCTTTCATCATACTGGAATTAGGCTATTGAGCCTACCAGCTACCAGGTGCCACTTTTTTATATTCTGCCTACAGAAAACATAGTATCTACATGATATATCCTTGAAACACAAGATGTGTAATTCTGTTTCCTCCTCCACATTCCAGCTTGACTGACTTAAAACATATATATATATATATATTTTTTTTTTTTTTAAACTAGAACTTTGTTACTCATTTTCCCCCCTTCTTTTTGAGATTATTTTAACCCCTTTGACTTAAAATATAATGCCTCTGCTACTGTCGTGTCTTGGGAGCCCCGGGGGACTCTGGTTTCTCCTGCTCATCCAGATTCGCTGGATTGAAATTGAGAGGTATGCATCTTCTTTTGTATATCCATCTGTTTAAATTAAATTTAAATTAAATGGATTGTCTAACACAAGCTCTCTAGCCATTTTTTAATCACTCCTGCACTGCTTCTGGGAGATTCTCAGCAGAACCTACACTGTCAGAGTAATTTGGCCTCTGGTGTTATTTACACTTTTCTTCAGCGTCTACCTTATTTTTACATCTCTTTTTTGAATAATGCATACCTTGTAACAACATATATTCCAATCACATGCAACACACACACATTTATATCAACTTATGCCTCAAGACAGCTACCAAATATTAAAGGTGGAGGCAACCCCTGGAGAGCTTTCCATCACGTTTTAGGCTTTGGGGGTTTCTTTGCCCTGATTTTGGCGGCAGTCATCCTATCAGAAGCTCCGGCGCTTACTTGATGTCTGCCTTGCCACTAGGTAAGTAAAACACACAGTCAACCAGAGAGATTTCCTGGATTTCCAGAATGGTTCTCTGCTTTTCCACTGCGCCCTGCAAACCCCAGGAATCCCAGCTCCTGAGCAACCAGGGGACAAGCCAACCCAGGAGTGGCTGGTACCTCCGTGACATTCCAGGTCTTCACACCAGGATGGCTGTAAGAAAAGCTGTGTTCCCGGCCTTTGAGCTCACCTGTCCCAGTCACAGCTTAAAAGTGTTCACCTCCCTCTACATCATGAAAACATGTCAGCGCCCAAGTATCGGAAGTTCATCAAGTGTGTGGGATCTTAACATGGCAGTTTGAATCTTGGTCATTCCCTCTTTGCAAACTGAGGTGTTTCTTTCTTCTCAGCCTGCTTTATGTGACACCTCTGTCCCAGTGGCAGCAGGTAGCCTTTTTGTGTCTCTCTAGCCTTTACAACTCAAAAAGCCCTTTCAGAGGATTCTTAGTGCCAAGTGCCAATCACAGGTACACAGACCCAGGCTCCTGCCCCTGTCCATCAGTCTGGTTGTTGGTTATGGTAAAGTGTGTCTGATCTAAGCCCTGCAGCTCTTGGGACATTCTACAGCTGCTGCAGACACTCCAGGAGAGCACCCAGGAGCAACCATCTTCTGACATGCAGGTGTGAACGCTACTGATGCTATACTCTTCCCAAGACCACAGCTCCTGCCAGTTTTGGACAAAGTCACTGGGTCTACGTGGTGACCACATTTTGTCACCGTGTGCCCCTGACCTTGAAGGCCAGGTCTGGAGTGTAGAAGCCCAGTTGCCCCCGGCTCCCCAGCAAAGGCCAGGCTGCTGCTGTGGCTTCTGCCTTCCAGGTACTCCCTGCAGGTTTGGCTCAGCTGAACTTGCACATGCAGGATCAAAAACTGTTGCAGCAACCATCCCAGGCATTTGGAGCTCCCTCACAGACCAGCAAAGCATGAAACCTCTGAGCCTTTCACTTAAAGCACAAACCCCATTTCTTGGTCTGTGTTTCTTGCATTCGGAGCCTGCAAATGAGATGACAGACAGCTATGCAGGTAGTTCTGTTTCCACCAAATCCATCTCCAAGCTATCTGGGCTTGTTGCAATGTGCTGATTAAAGACTCAAATTGGAGAAGGCTCAGAAATCATCACTTAAGAGCAAGAGGAGCTATATGGAAATTGCAAAAATGCTCCCATTGTGGAGAGAAGTGTTATTGCCATTTGAAAGACAGGACATTTGAGGCAGAAAGTCCACCCCAGCCATGTTAAGCTTTGCTCCCAGCATTGATCATCTCAGAGCCATCTCTGTTCCTCCTTGGCCGGATATAGGATGGGGCAGCACATTAAATCTGTACAAACCCACCAGGATTCAGGCAGAGATCATCAAAAGTATTTTAATGATTAAACCATGTCAAACATTAACAATGTAGGTATATTCAGATGAGCCAGGGGTTTATTTCTAGCACATTTAGACAGCCTATTTTGAACATTATAGCTGCTGTTCTGAGCTATGTAAAGACTCTGCAAACCAATACCTAGAAATGAAGACATACGCACAAGTTTTGATAATGTAAACATAACAGACACTGTCTCCTTCAGAACAAGGAATGAAAACCCACAAGGCTAGTAGAACTTATTAATTCCCTAAGAGATGTGCAAAAATTTTTAAAAAGATTTCATTAAGAAAAAATTAAACATTAAAACTGGCATTTATATAAATATCAAAACCCAAATAGTTGAACGAGCAATAATCAGCAGAATGTCTTGCACAATTCAATTTTTCTTAGCTAAATGAATAAAACATTCATCAGCCAAACTCCACCACAGCAGATGCCGGAATACCAGCAATAGACATTGGCTTTGCAACTGACTCCCCATGCGTGCAAGGCAAGATTTTACAAGAAGGAGTAACTTTAACGAACACTCGAACCAAATCTTCAGATAACAAGCCAAAACATTACCGGTGACATACACAACTCACATTACAGAAACAGACATCTCCAGCACATTTCGGTAACATTTAAAAAACATCAGGTATGACTTAGATGGTTTAATTTTGCTTGTTTGGGAA
Source organism: Columba livia (assembly GCF_036013475.1). Taxonomy (NCBI): domain Eukaryota; kingdom Metazoa; phylum Chordata; class Aves; order Columbiformes; family Columbidae; genus Columba; species Columba livia. Next base: position 25,400,891 of record NC_088604.1, read on the forward strand.
AAATAAAACCCCACATATTTGTGTTAGGCACATTTTTAAAATGAACATATGCTACATGAAGAACAGTACAGATACCAACTTAAATACAGACAATTCCACCAGAAAAGCATCTTTCTGTCTTCATTTTTAAATACACTTTCGGATATGTCACAGACTTAAACAGTAGCTCGTAAAACGTGGATATGGCTATGGTAATAACACTTGAAATTCTGCCAGTTTCCATATTAAAAACCACTTTGCAGTGAGCATTTAAGAGTTCTCAGAGACAAGAAAAATAAGAAAAAAGAAAAAAGTTTAAAAAAAAAGATGGGTCCACCCTGTATACACTCTAAACCTTAGAGACAATACTTAAGTCTTACTGGACTGTGTAAGCGCCAATTAATGTTACATTAGTGACATACTTCAAATAAAAAAATAAGATCTATTAAAAAGGTAAAATAACTTTTCCATCTGGTTTGTGACTGTTTAGTCAGTTAAAGCCAAATATACAAAACTAAACGCACCATTTCCGATTTCACTGTATCGCGTAAGGGATACGTAACATCATGTATCACATACAGAACAGTAAAATGATCAATGGATTCTTCTACATGACTTTTTAATAAAAAGCCAGTCAACTGAAAAGTTGAAACATACCCTAATTTTTAAACCAGTAAAATAAGCTTTGGGCCCTGCTTTTAATTTAAGGCATGTGTGTTTATCTACTGAAACCAGCATTGTACAAATTACCTCTACAATCACATGCATGATCTACAGTAAAAAAAAAAAAGGAGGTTTAGATTACAGTGTTTTCAAATCGTGAATCATAATTCAGCACCTATCATATAGACTAGTAAGGCAACAGCAGTGTCGGATACTACGATAATACTCCCTTCCACAGTCTATAGCAGGGTCAGTGACAGCCCAGAATTATTTTTAAACTTTAACCTACTCTTATGTTCTGTATACAGTTTCTAGGGTGTTTGCACTGGTTAAGTCCTACATAAATCACACTATTCTAGGCAGGAATAGTTACAGTAGCTGTTAGAGTATTAGTGCACAACTCTTATTGTGCTTACAATCAGATGATTTTGTTGTTGGGGTTATCAAAATGGTTTTTCAGTTTGGTGTTCAATCCTTCCTTTGTTTCCTTTGTTTCACATTGTTCTCAAGGGAAGAAAAGCTGTTTGTGTATCCATTCACAGTGGCCGTAGAGCCGTTCTGATACTCTTTCCTCCTCGAGGACGCCTTCTTGTTGTAAGTCTAGAATATATGGAAAGACACATGGTTTTGCTTAAATACATATAAATAACCACTTCCTCACCACAACTCTAGGAACACAAAAGCAAACTCGCATCCATCATTTTTAAAGACTTTGTGCGGGTGGTAGAGTCTCACAAGCTCTACAACTTTTTGTGTATGAGGCTACACTATGCCTTTCATTCATCACAGCAAGAGAACTAGTTCACTGGAAAAGAAAAAGGCTTGGTAGTATGATAGTAGCATTGTTATTGTTAACAGTAGATCAGAAACAAAGGAAGCGACTTTATGAGCAGGCTATGGCATAAGAATATAGTCAAAATGACAAGTGAGGAAGGAGGTTTGATGCACTGCAGGTGACAGTACCTCGATGAAAGCCAGAACAAGAAGCGGGTAAACACGAACAGTGAGGGAAGGTCAGAGACAGAAATGTGAAAGGAATTTGCACTGGCCAACATGGGAAGCTGAAACTAACAGGGACACAAAAAAACCCTACAGACAGTGAATATATATACATGAATTAGGCTTTGTCAAAGGGGCTCAGTCACCTGACATGAACGCATTGCCCAAAATACATGTGTGTGAAAGAAAGTTAAATGGTTAAAAGTTAAAATACAAGTAAAATCGATGAAGACAGTCAAGTCATATTTGGAATATACTATCATGTTGGATTAGCATGTTCATATGCAACTAATTTTAAGAAGTACTGGAAGATCAGATAGGGAAGCCACTGTGCTTCCTCCCATGAATCACTCTTGCCAGACCCAAAACGCCCAAATCTTTCAAGACACATTTAAAATACATAACAAAGCTTGCTTGTTTGGGGACAGTAGGCTGTGCTGGTTCAATTTTCAGAAGATGGGTACACATCTTTGCACAGAACCTGATCGTGAATTACTCAGAACAACACATACCAAGTCTGCATGTGTTCAGGCATGAAATCAGTTTTGTAGGAACACAACTCAAACCACTAATTTTTCATATGGGAATAAAGACAAATGCCTGTAAAGGTGAGCCAAAACCAGATGTCTTTATGTTGGGAGTTTGGGAACTTTCCCTGGGTATAAAACAAGCATTTCCCCTTGTAAGAGCAGTAATGAACAATTCCTCTGGGTGCTTCCCAGGCTGCATTTTATTTCAGACTGGAAAGCTGTTGCTTAAATAAAGGTCTTTCTCTGCCTTACCTGCAGTTAAAATTGCATTAGTAAAGCACCTCTTTGTGCCACTCTGCTTACTGCAATTGTGGATACAAAACATCAGACGTCTCAAAATTGGATGGCAGACCAACAAATACAGTGCTTTAGGAATATACACGTGTTACTGGAAGTCGGCAAAAGGCTTTTTCAAGCCTATCTTTCTGTAAACAGCTTTGCAATGCGGTACAGCCAGCAGAACACTACAAAGAATTGACGAATATTACTTTTACCTGAATATAGAAATTTGTGAAGAGGATAATCAGAGAAATCATGTAAAAAATCTGGAAATACAGCCAGCCCTGAGGAAATGCACATGGCCAAACAACACCACAGCTGGTCTGGAAGATTGTCAGGACAAACTGAGTCTGGGGAGAGAGAAAAAAGGAGAAACGGAGCACATCAACACAAGGAGGAACAAAAGCCATTTCTGACCAAAATCTCATTAGTTATTTCCAAAACAAGTCAAAAATATGTAATACTGTGTGTCTGACAAGTTTACCTTCTCTGTCTCGCTAACAGTGGAAACCTGAGTTAGTGGACATTCAGGTTGTGGTATGCGGTTGTTTAAGTGTTTTTATTTGATTAATATTGTTCCATTTTAGAGCATCAGAGTAGCTGATGTAGAACTAATTTATAAATATACTAAGGAACTAAGACCACCTTCTTCCCAGTGAGAGCTCATTAGGGTTTGACTCCACCATCCTGACAGAGCAGATCTGCATTTCACTGCTTCAGTTGCAGAAGATTTCAGGTCACTGGGTCTACACACAGACCCTGAAATCCTCTCCCACAGACAGGCACTGCCTCTGGGGTGTTGGCTGCAGGGAAGCTAGGAAGGCAAGGAGGAGGATTGGGGTTCATTATCTTCAATTATTTGGAAAAAGAGAGTTTGGGCTTAACTTCTGCAGAGGGTTGCAGGCAAAATTCATCCTTAGATGAAGGCTACCAGATTAGGGAATGTTGATTTAAAAAGGGAAAGACTGTTGTGTTCTACTCTGCTATTTTGCTGCCCTAACAGCTATGCATGCAGAGCAGTGAAAGCAGCTATGACAATATCCAGGAGAGGAACAAGGCACTGAGACACTTGCACTCTGTAGCGCTCCAACAACCAGGATGAAGAATAGAGCCTAAATTTGAAAGAGACAAAGAAAACCCAAAACAAAAACAAGAAAAAAAAAACCCCACGAACCCACAAAACCAAAACCACAAGGCAACAATCTAACACCCTTTCCCCCCCAGCCATGATCCCCACTGCTATAATACTTTAATACTTGGCCATCCTTCAGGAAGGGAGAGTGCTAAAAAAATAAAAACATTTTGAGAACCACCACTCTGAATTGCTGGCAGTAAATATTATTAATCACCACCAGCAAATGTTATTAAACCCATTCAGAGGTCTGGGAGGGTGCTAACGGGGAGGCGGCAGTTGCGGGGAAGGTAAAAAGAGAAGTCTAGGCTTCAGCTTCCCCACATACAAAAAGGGGAAGAGCAAACACCCATGCGCATTTTCTTGTGGTGTTCTGACACATTATACATGCTGAAACCTGGTTCTCATGTGGTATCACTACAGCATGTGCCATATTGCTTAACTTCATTGCTCTTCTCACCTCCAGTACACAGCATCTGCGCTTCATCACTGTACACACGGGAAACAACACAAATGGATACAAGGGGTCCAACACAGAATTACAAGAGAAAAAAATCTGCCCATTTAAAGTGCAGAAGGAGACCAGAAATATTGAACAGTTTTGAATAAACCATTTTCAACTGCATGCAAAAGTGAGACAAAAAAGTCACTGTCCCGCAGGACTAGAATGAAGGGCCTTGTTAGCCATGGACTGCCTTGCACTCGGTTTCTGGCCTGTCACCTCAACATCAGCCTGAGCCACGAAGCACAGAGAAGAGCACGCTAGCTCAGGTGGGCTTGGAAGAAAAGCTGCTCCCTCTGACCCGGCTAGAAAGTCCCAGAAAACCCAGCGCTGTGACTCCCAAACTCATCCAGCATGGGGAGACAGAAAAAGATCCCACTGATGTCAGCACTGATCTGTGCACACCATCAGTCCCCAGCATCCTAAAAACAGAGCAATGGGAGGCGCAGAAGCTGGATATCTAGAGTGATTTAGGCACTTAAAGATGCAGAAGGTACTAGGTTTCATTCTCCTTTCTTCTACCCCCTGCCAAAATTTTCCAACTCAGTAAAGATAAGAGGACCTCATCACAAACACGAGAGGTGGCTGAAGCACCAAAGAGCTCGTCACTCACCAGCTGCCCCTGAGTGATGTACTTCTTCCACCACAAATAAGGACGCATTGCTGGAACAGCAGACAATCCGTAGTAGGAGTACATGAGGACATGGATAAAGCTGTTCAGTGTCGCACCAAAGTAAGCTAAAAAAGGGACGAAGGAAAAAGAAAGTACACTGCATTACCAGGAACATGCTGTTTCATGGAACCTACAAAAATAACAAGTTCATAATGTTACTATTTAAAATATTATTTCTCTTAGAAAACAGGCAAGAGATTTTTTTTTTCCCCCTGATTTTTCTTCTGCTCACCCAATGGAGTGGCTGAGCTGCTTTGCAGCTGTGCACTTTATACAAGCTTTCTGGGTTTGTTTCCTTGATTTATTCTTTTTCACATCTACATTACAGCTTCTCAAGGGAACTGAGGAAGCTGATAAAAAGGAGGCACGTAAGCATTTCCAACAATTGATAGCTTCATCCATCTAATTTTAGGCTTATTTCACTTCCTTCAGGCAAGAGCCTGTTTTGTCATTTATAACCAAAAGCAACAGATATCTTCAGAAACTGCAAGTTAATGGTTTTATTTGTCCTTGTTCACAGTACCTTTCGACATTAGGGAAACTTTTAGCTTAACACCTAACTGCACAGAACTGTGATGACCAAGCAGAACATAAAGCTTGGAAAGGAAGAAGAAAAACACATCACCAGAAATAGCACAAAGTATTTTCAAGACCGCAAAAACACAAGATAGACTCTGAGTATCTGCACTTTTGACTGCTGTATAAACAGGGATTGACTTCCCTGGAGGAGGATGTGGTTCCAGATGCACACTTTTTATAAGCGCAGCATTGCTCATAGTTGTGCCGACAACACAAAACAAGTAAGAGTTGCTATGTTGTTTGGCTCTGAAAGCAGACTCCTGAGCAACCCAGCGTCTTGGGCTGCGCTGCCGGGAGTTCATGTCCACTGGATTTGAAAAGGTTTCTCTTGGATGAGTGTTCAACAAAGCCAGTATCTACAAGCTGCTTGTCTGAACCACAGCTAAGCCATGCTAATGAAGTTAGGAAACTAGATGCCCGCTAAAAGCAATGAAATTAAAGAATCAAAGCAAGATTGCCAGAGGTCAGCAGGATTTAGACAAGAGACACATGGACATCTTCCATTTAAGATGAATTCGGTCTAATTCATTAGTGCTCAGGGAACAAGATTTTAATTGAAATAATTTGTTATGGCTTGTGGTATAATAAGATTAAATTAATAAAGTAACATCTCAAGTGAACTTGACAGATCCAGGGACAAGAGTCACTATTAGCCATCTTGCAGCTGAAACAAGCGTCTGAACCTCACTTGGAAAAGAGCATTGTTTCATCAGAGGGTCTGCAACCACCGCACAAAGAGAAAGCCAGGTTGACAGGTGTCAGACCTAGACTGCTGCAGCTGACAAATGTCACGCTGTCACACAAATCCTTCAAGCTATATAGGCATGTCTTTTCTAGGGGCTCTGTGTGCAGCTTAATATCTGTAACTACCTGTAACAGCTGCAATTCAGCAAAGCAGCTTAATATTGGTCAGAACAAACCCTACAGTGGTAGGTACCAGAGATGTTTGGTTTTACCAAAAGTAAACCAAAACGATGCCCTTCTTGCAAACATTCCCCACCATAACCCAGTACTTACAGTGACCACAAGGCACCCAGTTCATAACAAACCACCAAATGTTCAGCATCGTTGCATGGTGGTAGACATGCAGAACAGTGATCTGATGATTATTTTTCCGCAAAATGAAAAAGAAGGTATCCATGAACTCAATGAGTTTGGAGAAGTAGTACCACCAGAGGACACGTATGATCTAGAGAAGAGGAAACAAGTTTCAGAAGCGTTGCACATTGCAGGCGCTTTCAACCCTTTTCCTACCTAAGTAATTAAAATCCAGATTCTGTCCAGCACTACTTGGATTTCAGACACTGCTGAGATCTTCTGCAGTGCTTCAGCCTCAGGTGTCTCCATAGGAGATCTAGGTACAAACCCACAGTTACAGATGAAAACGGGATGACAAAGACTGCTTTATAAGGCTATTGCTGTGCACCTAGGGTGGCCTGGGAGAAAAAAAGAGTTCGTCCCACAGTGCTCTCTGTAAAGGAGAGATCTGAATGGTGACAAGAAGAAATCATCATCACATCTCAGAAAGAGAAGGGGAGTAATGACACACAGTGCATGGACACAGTCTGAAGACCAAGTCCCTGGTTTTTGAGCTGGGAACACTTGACAATGTACAGGTAATGACTCACTCAAATTGGAAATACCAACCACAAATATACTGTGGATCAATTATTGACTACACATTGTCCATTGTATTGTAAAAGAAAAAAAAAAAAACTATAGTTTGAACAAAATCTGCCTCATCAATACTGTTCTGCTCTCCACTTACACACAGGCAGATAATTTGAAATGTTACTAGCTATAGGTCTCAATAACATTACCTTCATATCAGCTTCTCCTCCACTGTGCGTATCCTGACAGAAGAAATTGTATCCTCCTTCCCATACTCCTGTCACCAGCTGAGAAGATCAAAGAATAAAGTGTTATTTGGGGAGAAGGTTGCACCCCACAGCACGTGCAAACCGCGACAGTGGCTCTGCCGAGATGTCTGGGGCCAAGGGATTCATGGGCACCCAAGTGTGGCATCAGGTTGAATTCAAGCTCCCAACAGTGAACAAATCATAGTGGAAGGCGAATTAAGAAAATCTTCCAATGGGGTTATGCCAGAATAAAAATGGGAGGTAGAATCTTATCCCCACTTATCCCACATGGTGAGTGTTTTGCTCAGTCGTATTCCAGACAGATTCTTAAAAAATATCATTCCTTCTTGGCTGATTATCTCATTGTTGGAGAAAGTGAACGGCCAAAGAAAAGTCAATATATTTTTCTTCTGATTATTTTTGGAATGAGAAAGTTCTGTTTTTAAGAGATTTTATACACAGAGATCCGACTATAATCTTTTCAGCTGTGTAACAGAGCAAATCTTAGCTTTGCTTAAAAGCTAACAACTGGTGTTTCACCATATTTCCATTCTTCAAGATCTTTTTACAAGATTCACGTATCCCAAGTACACGATGTCCTTCCCAGTACAAGCGGCTTCCCCCACAGGATCTGCCGCTGCCTTCCTGACTTTCCGGCCAAACAAATAACACCTCCAACACGACAAGGTTACTTTTGAGAGTAATGACCAGCTATTAAGCACAAGAGGCTGACGGGAAGCCTTTTGCAGAGGGGCTGCTCAAACCTCCAAAGAAGCAAGAGGCAACCTGGATGTCATGTCCCACCCTTCCATGGGTGGGAGACGGAGGAGCAGGTCGAAGGTGGGATGGGAGGATGGACAGGGTGCAAAGACAGGCACGAGCATCCCTTTAATATCGCAACAGAAGGGATCATCGAATACTGTTTATAAAGTCATTTTTCCTCTTGGGAGTAGCATGAGGAGAGGACTAACAAATTTAGATGATTCTCAAGTGAAAAAAAATAATTGTTAGGTACCCTAAAAAACATTTTAAAGGTGGAGCCAGATATCCTGCACAAGCAAGTTGTCTGGTTTTGGCCTTATCTACACTCGTGCAGGATAAAAAAAAGCTTTGCAAAGCCACGGTGAAAAACTCTTTGTACCGTCAGTCACCTAAAATGATCACTTGATTAAAAGACTACAATAACTGGTATGATCAAATGCTGCTCACAACCGTGAATGGGAAGCTAATTCTAAAAGGTACAATAAAGGTTATTACTTAAATGAGCTACCTTTTCATAATGTTATTTCTTTCATGGCTCATTTTCCCCCAGTCAGCCTAGGTCATTATTTTTGACCTTCTGAGATAGAATTATTGCCACTATTTAGGAGGGGGGGGGGGAAAAAAAAGACATCTAGTTATATCATAGCATATAGACCTGGAATTATCTCATGTATGAAAGACAAACCAATATCACTGTGTCACAGCACGAGCAGGGCAGCCGTGCATGACAGCAGACCCATGCAATTCCTCTGCCCAAGCAGCAAGGGAGGACTCCTCTCCCTGCCGTAAGGAAGACCCCGAAGTGCAAAGCGTACCAGTTAAAAGCCGTACCCAGCTACAGCACCAGCTACATCTCAGGCAAGCTCTGCACTAAACCGCTCCTTGCGCTGCGCCCGCCAGTCCCTGGGACAGAAGACCACATTGTGCTGTGATCATGTTGTTAAGAGCTTACAGATGTTTTCACACAGTTCTCATAGTTTGAAGTGTTAGGAATAGAGGGGTAACCACAATGTTTATATTGTGATTAATCCAAATAGCCATCCATCATAGAACCATAGAATGTCCTGAGTTGGAAGGGACCCATAAGGATCATTGAGTACAACTCCAGTTTCTGCATGTCACAACCCCACAGTTCACACCATGTGTCTGAGGGCACTGTCCAGTCTCTTCTCAAACACAGTTAGGTTTGGGGCCATGACACCTCCCTGGGGAGCCTGTTCCAGTTCTCCACCACCCTCTGGGTGAGGAACCTTTTCCTAATGTCCAACCTGAGCCTCCCCTGGCACATCTTCCTGACATTCCCTCGGGTTCTGTCAGTGGTCACCAAAGAGAAGAGACCAGTGTCTGCCCTTCCTCCTCCCCTTGTGAAGAAGCTGTAAACCATGATGAGGTCTCCTCTTAGTCTCCTCAGACTGAACAAACCAAGTGGCTTTAGCCACTCCTCATACAGATTCCTCTCCAAACCCTTCACCAACTTTGCAGCCCTCTTCTGGACACTCTCTAGTAGCTTAATATCTTTTCTATCCGGTGGCACCCAGAACTGCACACAGTGCTGCAGCTGAGGCCACACCAGTGCAGAGCAGAGTGGGACAATCGCCTCCCTTGCCCGGCTGACACTGCTGTCTGTGCTTAACACATCACTAACCCCGTGGCCCATAAACTTCTCCCAAGGAAAGGGGAGCACAGTGAAACCCAAAAAACTTTCCCTGGAAGTGACACAGGTTCACTTCCTAAAGCATAACACAACCAAAGGTGTCTGAATGGATCCCACCTCTCTGAAGGGTAAAGGCATCAGTGAGGCTATAGGCAGCTTCAGCTAAACCCAAGTACTCCCTCCTTTCCAGAGGAATATATAATAATATGCTAGGAGTTTTATATACTCTTACAGCCACAGGGGTTCCAATGACAGAAGCAAATCAACATTTGTAGGAAAAGAGAACATCTTTTGGCATATAAAGTTAGTATAGTCACAAAAATAACTTAATTGCCCCTGTCCAGAAGGAACTAAACGGTGAAAAGCTGCTCCAGCTGCCCACAAGCTTGTGCCCACCAACCTTGCTTCATGCAACATTCAACACACATAGGTAATTCTTATTCCGAGTTAGCCAGCTGCTTCTTTGCCTGACACCACTATTTCTTGCACCCACAATACTTCCAGCACATGCTGGAAGGCTTCAGAAAATAAAACCAACACTCTGCTCTGAGACCCAGCCACGAATGGTTCCCCAAAGGCTCCACTACGCACGGGGCTGGGCACACAGCAGCGGGGAGCTGCTGACATGCCACCTAGAAAGCAATACACAGAGGTGCCATAAATTGCCAGCGAGTGCATTTTAGTCATTGCTCATGCTTCTTGTGGTCTGCTTCCAGGATTGCCAGAGTTTCTAACCCCTCCTCACAGCTACTGCTCCGCAGGTCTCAACTCGCCCGATGCTCCTGATCGTCCCTTTGATGGGCTGGTAGCTCTGCAGCCACCACGGGCTGGAGACAACCTGTCCCTGCCCGCTGTCCCGAGGCAGTCCTTCATCTTCAGGCTGGCGGGAGCCCGGGGCTCCTAACGGCATTGCTGATGCACAACCACAGGCATATCTTCTTTTGAGAAATTAACCTGTCCAGAAAAGGCTGACTATTACCATTTTCACCAGAGTACGTGATTTTTAAATGTCACAAAAAGAGACAGCTCCTTCATAAGCCAATTAGAATTGTGCTCAAAGTCAATGTTAAGTCCCTCAGATCGGGAGAAAACCCTGCAGCTTAAAGTTGCTTTTGTGCTCAAGCAATTTGTACATCCACTGCACAGAAATTTTCTGTTTTTAATATCGCCTTCATTTTGTAATTCTGTTGCCAAATTCTTTATAATGCTGTACCATGTGCTTTTTTTTATCAGCTCTGCTACCAAAATAAAACAGCACACTCATGTCAGTCTGACCAGGCTGTAGGAGAGGCACTACTGGGGCGTATTTTGTTTTCTCGTGATAAAACCAAACTCTGCGACATGCTGGAGAGGGGCAGATAAGGGACCCGGCATAACATCACGCTGTCAAGGCATGATAGGCTTATGAGCTTCGAAACATAGCTAGACTTGAGAGGAAAGAAGCAGAAGTTCACATGTCTGACCAAAGAAAGCAAACACATGCAGAGATAAGAAATTTTATCTTTTATTAACGCAATTACCTCAGCACAGAGATAAGAGCTTCAGGACCTGTAGAGATGGCAAGGGGAGAAGACAAAGCAGCCCAGCAGCCACTGTCACCCACGGCACCTCTTCACTGAGGCCCCTCCTTCCTAAAACAGGGTGCTGCTCTTAGGATGCTTTTCCTATCTTCAGATACAGCTCTGCCAGCCTGCGGGACACCAGCCCATGTCCTATAACCCCTCTGCCACCTTATCCACCATGCAGGAAGCCATCCCTCGCTGTCCCTGCCCAAGGCAGGAGTGTTATTTCCCCTCGAAATCCAAGCCCTTTAAACGTCTATAGAATAAAACGTTGTTGTTTCTGCCTAACATCATGTTTCCTCCTTTCTTGAAGTACGGGAGTGACAGGTCAGCCTAGAGAAACCTCTCGCACTCCCCTAGGTCTGCCTTGGGCCTGCCTTTTATATTGCCTGAGACAAGCACAGTCCACTACTCTGTCCTGCTGGTATCAGAACCCAGCCTGGTCATGAAATGCTCAAATAAATAATTTATAGCAAGCACACACAGAAACTATCATCTTAGGAATTCCAAATAAGAGGTATAAGATTTCCAGTGACTTTAAAATAAGGCTATATTATACTATATTACATCACTAGACCAAATGGTGCAAGTACACAATAACGAGGAATTATGCAAAACCTACAATGCAATTTTTTTCCTTCCCCACGTTACTGCATACAAACCTTTGGATGTAAAAGTCAGAAAACCAAGGTCATCTTTCTCGTCCTAATTTGGAGAGTGCCTCACTTTAATATCTTGGTTTGGTCATATAATATTTAAATTGAGCTGTGATGCTATGAATCATGACGTGAACCATCAGAGCTACAACTCAGGAAAAACTCCAAAGCAGGGTGTATCACACACAAGCTATTAAATTGGCTTACTTTCAGACAGGCTACTGAACAAGTTCATTAGTGGCGATGGTTTACAACTTCCCTCAAACTAGGACTGAAAAAAGTTTAATCCAGCTGTGACTCAAAGTAACAACAAGGAAGAGAACAGGCAGTTACATCATTTTTTTTTCTTTTGAATGCTGCCTTTCACCATTTTACCTTAAAAGCAAGAACATGTACTACAAAGTGCTACTGATGTATCGCTGACCCTCCAAAGCCAAATTTCCATGACTGACATGATCCAAGTGAGGGTATCACCCGCTTCGCACAGGCAACTGCGGAGGCACTACAGCTACAGAACATACCTGGACGTGCAGGAATCTGATTTTTTCCCCTATCACCTGGCCCTTCGTTTCTCTCCCTGCAAACACCGAGCAGTGTGGTGTTAAATCAGCACAGCTCTCTACTCAGTAGCATTTTTTATGGGATCACTCTCTGGTTGCAGAACATCCCTTGGCCTTATGTCCAGCTTGCAAGTGCCATCAAACACGTTTGGTTGCAACTATCATGAGTTTCCTAGTCTTCATAACACTGCAGCTTTGTGTATTCCCATTTATAAAGAGAAAGTATAGTTACAACAATGACAGTGAACACTTCTACATAGAAAATGTTACATAAAGAGCAATATTCACTTTGATGTAACGCATTTCATAATATAGGAAGAAGACTTAATATTCAGCGTATTTTAGTTGTCTCAGTCCTTCACAGCTATTCAGCCAGTTACAAGTATGAGGACTTCTTCGGCATACAATAAATAGTCCTTTCTTGGTAACAAGTTCATTGTTAGCAAGAAAAAGGCATTTATAAAATCAACAGTTCAGATCTTTTCATTGTTTAAACTTATCAGCAGGTTTTGTAACATGGCAGAATGTTACAGTAACTTTCATTTGGAAACTATGAGTATTATTCCAAGTATTCAAGGAAAAAAGACTGCTTATCATTAGAGTTTTATCCACATTTGGTACAACTGAAGACAAGTCTGCACTTGTAAACCCTCAATAACATAACCTGAGGTTAAAACATTATTTATAATTATGTAATAATATAGTATCTGCATAAAATAAAGCAGATGTTGCACATGAAGTCCACAGCAACACTACTTTCAGACAAATTAAACAATCAACACAAAAATTTAAGCACATCAAGAATACAAGTTGTTCCAAGCACCTATGGAATCCAAAACTGCTCCCTCCACAGAAGTATGAAAGTTCTCACTAGCCCAGCTCAGTAATTTTTGACTAGACAATTCACTACACAAGAGAAATAACTTAAAATTTAAATCACTTCCTATCTAAACACTCACCTCATAAAACACCATAGAATTAACTACAAACTTAAAGGAGAATCGCAGCTTGCATATAATTCTAAGCAAATGCTAAAAAAGCTCCAAAAAGAAAACAAAAAGAAAAAAAAGAGATCAGTAGATTTTGCTATAGACTGTAATCGCATGTTGAAAATGAACTCTCTCCTTACAGAAAGGAGAAATGCAAGCCAGAGTATTCTGTACATTAAAGCAACACACTAGATCATTTTCTGACCACATTCTTGTTTAGTCTGGCACCGGTCTTCATTTTCACTTTAATAAAAAACATACAATCCTAAGTAAATGCAGCTAAAGTGCTCTCTGGAAAGTAAAAAACTTTGCCTAAATCTTTGTTTTGTTAGCAAAGAAAATAAGTCCACAGAAAGTCCAATTCAGTTTGAAATATGTTTGTATGTTCAGATTTTAACTTCCAAGAAACAGATGGATCACTACGGTGTTGATGCAATTGATTCAGCAAAACTAAGAGGACACAAAAGAAGCTATTGCAAGCTTAGAGAAATGGATGAGAAGAGTGTGTGCATGGCTGAGCACACTCAAATAAAACACATTTTGCACTCCAAGCCGTGGTTTTGCTGTGAAGTACTTTGTACAATCCACCAGCACAAACACATTGAGCGTGACTTCTAGGCAAGGAAGAGCCAATGAAGGAGCAGCCAGGTTGGTGTTGAAAGACCAGCCCTTCACTTGCACTAAGTGAGAGGAGGGCATGGGAAACACCACTAACCGAGCTCAGCACCCACGTTCAGCGCAAGGTTTGTTTCATACCATTCCTAGAGGTAACAGCACAACCCCCGTTTTCTCCCCTGAGAATGGTTGCAACATTTCTGCAGATGTTTCCCCAGGAAGACTGTCCTCAGAGATAATTTTCAACATATCATTAAAACAGATACTGCAAAATGACCCAGGCCAAACCCCTTTTCTCCTACCTCATGGAACATATACAGAGAAAGCAGCGTAAGTCCAAGGTTGTAGACTACTAGAATACCCCTGCACGAGAATGGTTGCTTATTCCGCATGTACTTTGGTCCTAGCCATACGATTAGTAAGTACAAGACTGAGAAGATAAAGGTAGGTGTATAGTTCTCCAGAAGAAGCCATCCTTTTACTCTGGGGTCTGAAAGAAACAAACAAAAACATACAAAAACTTAGATTTTGTAAGGGAAAGAGTTCAATGCATCCAGAAAAAGCTGTACCCAAAATGCTTCCAGTGCCTGAATACGGGAGAAAGAAGAAGGAAGAGCAGCAAGCTCTTCTATTAAGAGCTAATTACAAACAACCTACACAAACAAGAAGATTTTAGTTATGCAATTGTTAAAGAAAGCAGAAAAAATTATCTTCCTAAGGCAAAAATATTCTTAAATTATTACTGCTATTATTTTAAAATACTCATTACCAGTCAGAATCATCATCCATCTTGAATACCACTGATGAACTTAAATTATAAAGAAAAGCTTCAACGACACTCTCCCCCTTATTATCTCAAACCAGCCTTTTCTGAGAGTACACATCCTATTTCTTCAGAGAGCCAGCAAAGCTAAGAATGAAGCAGATACCCTTGTGTTTTTTTAACCAATACTAACCTAATTAGACTTACATATGTGCTACTCAAGAGGATTCAATTTTGGAGTCCTTGTATGTGCAATGAAATACGGAGCAGTGAGTGCAGTCTGACTAACCAGTCTGGTCAGCAACACGTCAGCTGCTCAGGAAAAGTCCATAAACCACCCCGAACGAGAGGATTTCAGGGGAACACTTGGGATAAGCATATGATCCTTTTGAACCACAATGGTGTTGTTTACACCCAGCGACAGCACGGTCTTTCACTCCTCTCACTAAAGCTGGCCCAAAGGATTAAAACCAAGTTTACCAAACTGTAAATGAACAATTCAAGTACTGCTGGCATTCGCAGCCCTGACTTAATTTTAAAGGAGTCATATGTGGATCCTGAATGTAAGAAATAAGGCCTTAAAATGTAGGTTGGGAAGTAGTTAAGACATCCAGGGAATAGTTTGGAATTGCCACCTTTATGGCTCATTATTTTTAAGACACAACAAATATAGACCATGTGCCAGCACATGCAATAAGTTATATCAGAACATCCAGACTAACTTAAACAGGATTAGCACGAAGAAGGGGTCAACAAGGGCACTGGGCTACTCAAAGTAAACAGAAAACACACTTTGAAGGACCAGAGACTTCTTCCACCTCCTGTGGACTTCGTGCTGCAAGGAAGCGGCACCACAACTGGAGTTTCACTGGGGCAAAGACAGAGGTAGAACAGACACTGCTGAAGCAGAAAGCCCGTGCCGCTGGGCAGTGCTGCCATGCACACTGCCGGTGGGATGAGGCCACGTCACTCCCCCTGGTCAGGAACAGGTGACACAGGGCCAGCCCTACCCTGGCTGGAATCCCCCACCAGGAGGCCACCCCCTGCGCTGTCCTCACCTCCCGTCCTCTCCCTTCCTCGTGCTGCCCAGGACTGCTATTCTCCACATCTTGACTTTTTCCCAGTGAATAACCTACCAAACCCCTTGTTTCTTTAAAAAGAATGGTTTCAAAGCAGCACTGCTTTTCAAAAACTACAGGGTTTTTTTTCAGTGAAAAATTCCTAGCAGCTTTAGTTATGAGGGCAAGAGTATTATTTCACCAAATGCAAATATAAAAAAAAACACCCAGATTTTTAAAAATAAAAGGTATTATTAAATTCTAAAAAAAAAAGTGGCAAAGATCTGAGTGAGATAAGTCATTCACTAACAACACAAGTTTAACTGATAGTAAGAAGAATAGTACCTACAACTGTCACAGCAAAAAAATCAGCAGCTCTTCACATCAACATATCAGAAGCATTGAATAGACTTTTTATTTATTACAGAATCATACATTTTGACACTTTGCAGATGCTAAAGAAAACAGTCACCTGTCAATGTCAGGATGTTAAGAGGCTGTTTCTTATGCTTTAGTATCTACATCTTAGTATCAGTTTTATTTATGTATTTATTTTTTGAAAAAACTTACCTCTGGGTCCAAGCCAAACGTCAAAGTAGCTATTGATTGTTTTATCCAGAAGTTCCATTCTACAACCTATTGAAATAGAAAGAAGATAAGAAAGTTAGTTCTTCAGCTCACAAAAATGGTTTAATCATCTGGATACCATCTGCTAGGGTTAACAAAGAGAACACTAAGAAGCAAAAATTGCATCAGACATACTGGACATATCCACCATACATATATATATATATATATATATATATATAGAGAGAGAGAGAGAGAGAGAGAGAGAGAGAGAGAGAGAGAGAGACAGAGAGAGTGAGTGCACAAAGCTTATTCTCGTCTCAGAGAGCCACTGGTGTAAAAGCAGTATTTCCCACTGAAGTATTTAATCATGGATCTAGATACACAGAAGCTTAAAATAATGAGTTCAGATTAACCTGAAGTTCTTTTTCATTCTGTATTTTTGTAAGTGTAAATACAAGAAGACATCTTGCAAGATCCTTCTGCAAGGAGGAGGAAGAGGAAGGAGGAGGACTGGACCTTGAGAAAGCCAGCAACACTGAAATTCTCAAATACTATGAACCCCTTTTAACAAAGAGCCTCAAACACCTGGCAATGCTAGCTGGGGAGGAAGACGGAAGAAAAAATAAAAATGAAAACTGGCTCTGCTATCACTTCTGCAGATAGGTGACTGATTACAGCCCTGATTAACAGCCCATAAAACCAAGAGATCAACAGTCACCGACAGACAGAGAGGGTTGGAGAGGCCAGGGAGAAAACACTGCAGTTTGTGGCATGGGCATCTCCCGTTCCAGAAACATTATCACACAAAACTCATCTGACATCAGTAGAGCACAGTGATTCAAATGTCACCTGTCAGCTCCACACACAGCCAGCACATACTGCGGTACATAAGCCGCTGTACCTCCCTAAGGTTAAAGCAAGAAAGAAGTAGCAACACTTTCCATGAGCAGGGACGAAACTGTTCTCAGGAGAAGTCCTCGTCATTTTCTTTTTGTTTAAGAAAAAAACAACTAAAACAAGCAAACAAAAAAAAAACAAACCCTTTCAGTTTCCTCCTTCCTATCCAGAACTGTACTGAACTTTCACTAAAATAATTTTATTCATTTTTAATAGGATAGTTTTTTACTTCTTGGTGTTTCTATCACTTCACCCCCAATGAAGTACTAATATTAAATGGCAATTTTTATTTCTGGGGAAATAACATACGCAACGCATAAGCTGTCAACATACCCACAGCACAAACCAAAACAACTACATGAGTTTACATGTGGTTGCTAACCATAAAAACAATCACCTCTATTTTTTTTCAGTTCTGGCTAAAGAAACACCTCTCTTCCACCTGTTAAAACCCTGCCTCTAGGGGATTTCTGATTTACACAAGTAAAATGAACAGCAGGTCCTCTGGTCTCAGTCAGCTGGGGCTGACACCTCTGTTTATTTCAAGTCCAGCAAGAAAAGCCAAGCAGGATGCAAACAATGTCCTCTCCCCAGTCCAAAGCAGGACCGGGAGCTGCCTGGGACCAGGAAAATACAAAGACTTGGATATGTGCCTTTAGATCACCTGGTCTTCTGTGCCAGTCCCTGTCCCTCACCGCAGGGCTCCAGGCAGGAGGGTTTCAGCTGCATCCCCAACCCACCGCTTCCCAGGGGGCTCCTGAGGACACCCACAGAAAAGGACCTTCCTCTCAGTGTGCATCAAGTCTTTGTACAACTTCGGACCACACAAAGGCAGAGAAACTTCCCTGGAATCTGGTCACCAGGCACAAACAAAAGAGCTCGCTTAAAATAACCAACCAGGAGTGTTAAAATTCTTTTGCAGCGTTGATTCATGTGGGTTTTATTTTCTGACTGAAGAAGCCCAGCCCACGCAAGCACACCCTTCCCAAAAAGGTGCATTTTTGGGATTACATCACTTCATCAGCTATGACACACAAACTGTGAGTGCATGTGTGAACAGCCACAACACTGGCATGCTTGTGTCCTAGGAATAAGGAAATCTAGCCAAGACGCCCATGCTGTTCTACCAGAAGCATGAACATCAGGAAATCTGTAAGAAACGAGTATAGAATTTCCAAGGAGAAGAAAATAAGTGACCCAGAGCAAGCTCTCCTTTTTCTTTTCCACCTCCATTTTTTTGTTTGTTTGTTTAATATCAGCTACTAAATATGGTCAGAAAAACCATTTCCTAGTTGATAATTAATTTGTTGCTTGAAATCCCCACTTACTCAATTTGTCTGTCGCTCCTTTGATCCACCAACTGATTTAGTGAGGCAGCACTGCAACATTCAATAACCCCGCATCAGTGCCTGACTCTAACTCCCCTTTGTGCAGAGGAAGACTTCAGATGGGACAGTTTGTTTCAAAAAGAAAGGAATGCTATACAAAAATATACGAAAAAGCTCAGTTCAGAACTGACTTGCTATACAGTGTTGTTTGCTGGTCACTGAAAATGCAGATATAGAAATGAAACTATTATGAAAGCAGAAACAAAGACAGCAAGAAATTAAACTCTGTGTTCAACCCTTCCATAAAATTGGGAGAAAATCTCATTCCTCAAGAGGAGGAGGCTTTCTGCAGAGGTCTCAGCTTTTTTGGGCTGCTACCCCAAAGGAACTTTTCTGGTGCTGCCCCAAAGCATCTTTTTGTGGCAGCATTATCAGACAGCAGTTTGTAAGGCACAGCAAAGGAAGAACTACTCACGGTGCTGATTTCCAGAATTTGCAGAAAAAGAAATTGTTTCGAAAGGAACCCATTTGTGTAACAGAAAAACAGAGGGAAACAATCTGCTTTTGTTCCAGAAGGGGTCATGTGAAAATGCATCAAGTCTCCTGCCAACAGCCACACAACATTAAACACTGATTCAACGGCAGCAACTACAAGGGTTCTTTTTTAATTGGAATAGTTTCCCAATTCAGAGGAACATCAACTCCCAGAAAAATTAAACCAGTGGCCATTTGAAACACTGTTATCTGCATGTTTCCTAACACTCAAAGTAAGCAAATTCTGCAGCTGACCAGGTACATGAGCAGATCACTGGCAATGCTCCTTTACCTCGAAGCCATCCCACAGCAAGGCACACTATCCATAGAATCATGGAAAAGTTTGAATTGAAAGGGACCTTTGAAGCAGGGACATCTCCAACTAGATCAGGCTGCTCAGAGCCCCACCCGGCCTGGCCTTGAATGTTTCCAGGGATGGGACATCTACCACCTCTCTGGGAAACCTGTGCCACTGTTTCACCAACCTCATTGTAAAAAAAATTCTTCCTCACTAAATCTACACTTTAGTAGTTTAAAACCATCATCCCTAGTCCTATCACAATGAGCCCTCCTAAAAAGTTTGCCCTTATCTTTCTTATAGGCCCTTTTAAGTACTGAAAGGCCACAATAAGGTCTCCCTGGAGCTTTCTCTTGTCCAGGCTGAACGACCCCAGCTCACTCAGCCTGTCCTCACAGGAGAAGTGTCCCAGCCCTCCGATCATCTTGGTGGCCTCCTCTGGACCCTCTCCAACAGGTCCATGTCTTTCCTGTACTGAGGGTTCCACACAGAACTTCAGGTGGGGTCTCACCAGAGCAGAGGGGAAGAATCATCTGCCTCAACCTGCTGGACACGATTGGCTTTCTGGGCCACAAGCACACATTGCCAGCTCATGTCCAGTCTTCCATCTGCCAGTAACTCCAAGTCCTTCTCCACAGGGCTGCTCTCAGTCTCTTCATCCTCCAGCCTGTATTGATGCTGGGGGTTGCCCCGACCCAGGTGCAGGACCTTGCGCTTGGCCTTGTTGAACCTACATCACCAGTCTCTGAGGAAAGTGTTACTGAATACTGAAGTATTTTACCAGCTCTTGCCCTCCAAAGCAAATTGTCTCCTACACTATCCACAGAAAACACATTCTGGGGGGGCTATGCCAAAAAGTGATTTAATAATTCTTACTCACATTTTAATGTTGTTTCTTGAGTTCAGTTTGCAGGGGCAAAGATACAGCACAAAAATATAAAGGATTGCCCCCGTCCCTCGCCACCCTTTTTAAGCAAATCAAAGAGCAGCCACAAAACATTTTGGGCTGAAATCTCAAAGCATTGGGAGCCTGCAGGATTCAGCAGGATCCTTCAGCTCTCACCCTTCTGCATGAGAACTCCCTGAAGCAACAGATCCCAGTTTTAACATTTCAATGCCTAAACCTGAGTTCCAAAAAATCCCCAAAATAGGCATCTAAATAATTGTGCTGGCTTCTGGGAGCAACGCGCCATCAGGCCTGGCTGCTCAGCCTTCTTGGAAAACAGCCACGTTCTCCATTCTTAAATTAGAACTTCGAAGCCTAATTTTAGGTACTTAATTTCGGAAATCTTGAATTGTGTTTTCTAGTTGAAGTGATGTTTCCCAGTCCCTGTCACTGCATAGGTGACTCCTCTTTTCCCTCCTCCAAAAGTACAAACTATCCCTCCTCCAAGAACACAATGATCACACTGAAATTTGCTTTTGTAAATGTACTAGAATTGAAAATGCTCAGCTGCTGGAGAACTGGAAGACAGCACCAACAATCGAAGCTGTCAAGCATTGTCTGTCCTTTCTGCAAAGCTGCCCAGTTTCTCCTTTCTGTTCCCAAAGCCTTAACTTGCATGTGTCCCCTTTGCTTTTGAACTTGCTGCCAACCCCAGATCCCTTTTTGTTTGGTTGGTTTTGTTTTTTTTTTTTTTGTTTTTTCCCCTCTCCTTTTCGAATACCCTTGCAGGTCCCAAGCATGCTTAACGTTAGCAATAAAAAGGAGTTAGAATAAATCACAGTCCAGATTGATCTGAAAGTGCAAGTATATTTATTTTATAGGAAACCAAGCGAAGCACGAGTGCTGTGGATTTGGTACTGTAGTTTTGTTTAAATGCAATAAACTATTTTTAAACTTTATTTTGCAACTGCATCTCTAGCAAAGCAATGCAGGTTTTTGTCCCATCTTGCACCAGCAGCAAATCCTCCAGCCGACAGCTGACTCAGCAGGACCCACAGTGCTGAGCTTTCACACTCACCAGCACCACCAGTGCAATGAAGTGTAGAAATAAATGATTTGTAAAAAACTCAGGGAATTGTAAAGAATGCAGGAAAAAAAAAAGAGAGAATCTAGTCTCAAATAGTTTAACCTCAACAATATTTCAAATAATTTAAAAATGCAGGGGGTAAAGGAAGACTTTGGCCAGTTACCAAGGGGGATGATTTCATGCCACTACTTTTCATGTCATTCCACCCCTCCAAATCTCTCAGTAATGATTACCGTCATACATAAACACAGTTGTGGTAATTAAAGTATTTTACAGAACAGAAACAAGTACAAGAAAGAATACTGCAAAACGGAATAACTAATCATACTCAATATCCAATACCTCATTAAACCAGAATCTAAAAATCTCCAGATAGGCAAATCAAGACAAATCATAGGTCCCTGCAGTTTTATTCACATTTTCAGCAGGCCTAAACTAGCTCAAATTAGGAGCATCCTACATTAGGACATTCACACGCATTTCATCCCCTTGCAGTCAATGGCTCTCGCTGTGCCACAGGATAAGGTCAGCCAGAGGGAAAACACCGAGGGCAATGGCTGAGTGGGACGAGCAAGTTGGAAGCAACCACACAAACGCACCCATGGAAGCACTGAGAATTAGAGGAAAACGGTACATCACCGCCTCTCCATCCCAGAAGGATGCATCCAGCTACAAACACGGATCTCTCGTGCTGCAAAGCCCCCCTTAGCAGCAGCAGCAGATCTGGCATCCCTCAGCACTGTGGGAAAACGCTTTTGCAGCAGCATGTGCTTTCCTGGAATAAAACATTCGAGGGGGCACCCTGTGCCAGACCGCTGCGCTCACACCGCAGCATCGCGATACTGGAAACTTCCTCGCCGCTACCGGCTTATAGAACGGTGCTGTTAGAGTAATAAAGTGTAGACTGCAAAAGCATTTACAGAAATAAAAACGGGAGGAATAAAAGGCAAAGCTTGCAGGTTTATTCAACTGTCATGTTTGTAACAGCACACAACTGTAAAATGTGCAAGGACACTGTGCAGACAATTCCCAGCTGGGGGTTGAAGAACTGGTTTGTTCGTTATTTATTTTTTTTTTTAATGTGAAAGAAATAGAAGAGAAGCTCTGTAGCAAACTAGGTTAGATATAAACAGGGAGAACATGTACATGGCACAAGAGCTACAAACTGACTTTTTTGGAAGGAAAGCCAAAGCACAGCATTTGTTATATAGCTTCACTCCGAAGCCCTTCCCAGGCAGTACATGGGTGTTTATTAACAGCTACTGTTTGCATCTGAAGCTTCCCCTTTTTTCAAAAGCCATGCTGGTATTGCAATTGGAAAAACGTTGCTAGCTGTAGGTCACAATGGCAAATTAGCCAGAGGAAGCCTGGGAGGCTAAAGAGAGAGAGCTGAGAAGATGAAGGAGTCAAAAGCTAAGCCCAGAGGGCCATAAGGACCTCAGCTTTCATTTCAGGTCTCCCTTCTCTCATTCAAGTGCCACCTGCAAGAAGGTCTGAAAAACTCCTTTCCCTTTTAATAAAGGGATTCCTCTAACCTCTGTTTGTGCACTTCACTCTAATTTTTTACTTCCACAATACAGAAATAAAGGTGTGGTCCTCAAAGCCTATTTTAATGAGACTTCTTGGTCAAGAGCCAATGAGACCAGAGCCAACAGAACCAAAGGACAGAGAAGCCCAGTCTTGCATGACCAGAGCTTGAGTGCTCTGTAGTCGTGTCAATCTACCTTTTTATTTTTTAAATGTCCACATCGCATAATTGCATATTAAATTTAAAAAGCAGCAAGAAGTAGGGAAAATTTAAAAAAAAAAAGAGTTATAAGTGGGGCCATCCTCCCATGTGAACCCTCATGTCCTCTACCACCCCGCAGCAGCGGCGCCAAGAGAGCATCAGCCACCAGGCTGCCCCTTCCTCGCTGAAACACTGCTGCACCAAGGTCTGAACCCAGGCAACATCACTAGAATAAAACTGAAAGTACAGGACAGGCCTATAATTCTTAGTTATCTTCTTTGCATTTATTAGCTCGGTACATGAAAGCTTGCTATCTGACCCCTAAACACACCCGCAATTCTCCTGCACATGTGAAACACCATGCAAAGCAAGGAATGGCTGTGTGCAGCTACCCAGCAACCAAGGTTTAACTATAAAAAGTTTATCTGCGTTTACACTCTGACTAGATATAGTGATCCAATAAAAAGTTGAGAAATTAGATGAAGATCATGAAAGCTGAGGGTGCCAGTCACGCAGGTCACGCTGCACTATGCAGCACTGTCTAGGACAGGGACACAGTACACACAAAAACTGAATTAACATGCCCTGCTGAGATGTGTAGCGACAACCCCTGTGTTCATATGGGTGAACGATACCTTTTGGAGAACAACTTGTGTTTGGGAAACCAGATCACACTGAAAAAGTGCATGCAAACAAGTCATGCTTAGGCAAGTTACAGTGTGTTATGTATCATTTGCACGCTTACTTTTATTTCCAACGAGCATAGGGTAGTACCTGGGGTGCTATGGGAGAATTCCCTGGTGAGCCATAACACACAAAAACCCCCATGTAATGCACTGAACTACCTACATTCCTCAATAACAGTGAATTTCTACACTTTTACCTAAAGGAAGAAAATATGTATACTCACACTGTACATGTCCAGCACAGCTTGCCTTGCTGCTGTTTCTTCATACAGCCAGCCATGCTATGAAAAGTGAATCTTCAAACTTATCTGTTTTCCAGCTGTACCCCCATGACTTAACCCTGTACAGCTACAGCTGGACCAGTACTCAGTGTCTTCATTTTAAGATGCTGAACATCATACCAGACAGTATGTAGTGAATAGTATTAACAAAAAAAAAGTCAGGCAAGTATGAATGATGGCCATCTTAAATAGAAGAAGGTACCAAAAATGTTCCTTTTCTCACCATTCTGAGAACTGCACCCTGTTAAACCTCCTGCCTTCAAAGCAGTACACGAATTATAGCCTCATCATTCAGAAAAGCAACCACCTTTGAAGATCTGATCTGCTTTCCAAAGAATAAAGGGGCTAACACCATGTAAGGCAAGATTTTGACATTGTTTTCTTCCTGCCTCCAACTGACAAGGAGTGTTGAGAGTGAAGACAACATGTCCTGCTACAGGACCAGAAGACAATGAGACAGAAGATTTCTTACAGATGCACCAGTCAGATCATTTCTCCCATTTCCCTTCTTGCACAACACTTAGCACATCTGTAAACAAAGTGCTGCCAAAACCAGACAGATGGCATTTCTGCTACACAAAGTCAGGGCTGAGAAGCCTGGTGGGTCCCGAGGAGCTGGATGTCCTTGCCTGCACCAGACCTATGCCAAACCAGCCACTGCCGAAAATCAGCAAGTTTCAGGGTAACAAATCATCGGCTCTAACAAGGAATCCTGAAAACAATGACTGCTAGAGTGGGTAGAAAAGAAAGCATTTCTACCTGTACATTTCCTTGGTTTGATGTTGGCAGCACTTTCCTAAACATTACTTCATCAGAAGACCCTGCTCCAGAAGGCAATTACTGAAATTCCTTGTATTTCATTCTTTGTTTTAAGGGGAGAAAGAGAAATCAACCAATTAAAAGGAAATATTGTAGTGGTAAAGCTTGGTGTGATCTTATCACTGACTTTTTCTATGAACTTTAAATAAAATATTGGAGGAGAAACCAACAAAATACACTGTCCAAACATCTGACTACCGCCAAGCTATTTTCTATGAGCTCATAATATAGAAAATTCAGGCACCTGCAGAAGTCTTGCAGGGAATTCCAGCAAAATAGGTCAATTTCCTCCAAAACTTAGCCCCTTGTTTATTTCAATAAGAAGCAAAAAATTCCTTATGTAGTGCAAGTCCCACTAAATGGTGTTAAAACCTGTTCCAGTGAAGAACCCAGCTAGACTGAAGCCCCAGCTTTAGTGCCAAGGTGCAGAAGGTTTTACGACATTTTCTTCACACTTTCAAAGGCACCGGAGCAAAGGCAGGGTCAGTACTGTAATTTGCTGAAAAAAATACATGCTTTAAACACATGGACAAAACAAAACCCACACAAGCAGCAGGCAAGAAGTTTGCTCCCCCACCCCTGGAGATGGGTGTACCAGATGCCCCTTCTCTGTCTCGCTCCTTGGGCAAAGTCTCTCTTGAACTATGTCTTCGGCAACTTACCTGTGCCTAAAGATGAGAAGCTCCCTGACATACAGGCAGTTTTCCTGCTCACGCCTGTCCCGGTGCCGGCTCACTGCTAACCCTCAGGCTGGCAGCCAGTGCATCTCCTCACCCTCACTTCAACTCCTCCACTCAGCCAGGTCGGTCCATGGCTATAAAACCACACCCAGGGCACGTGGGGTGACCAGGAGCAGCCAAGAACAGATTTGACGCTGCTGCAAGGGCTGCTTTCATTCCTCCCCTGCACTCCACCCTGCCCAGGTGAAGGCATGCAGGAGGCAATTGAGGTAGCCCCCAAAAATAACCAAGCAAGAAGATCAGGTTCCAGCTGGGTCCATCCACCACCTGATGTACTGGAGAAGCAGCACCAGCACAAGGCAGGCACATGGAGGTGACCATGAGGTCTTACCTGACTGGAGCTCAAAGCCACTGCATCGCACCCGGCAAAAAGGAAGATAAAATACACAGACAAAAAAGAAATACGCTAATTTTTTAAAGCAGAATTATAAAACGCTGTCACAAGAAAGCCAAAATAAAATGCATTGCACACACATTATTTTACATATAGGCATGATCCTAGCGAAAAGTGCAAGAATTGCAGAAAAAAGAAAACGTGAAATGACAAAAGGTCGTAGAGGGTATGTTCATGTAATGCAGATCTAACTTACAGAGATTTCTTAACTATAATCGTAACGGCATTAACTGTCAGATTATTGCACTGTAAAAAGCAAACAACAAAAACCCTCGAAAGGTTCAGAATACAAAGGAGAGAGACTTTAAGACGTGTTGCTATGTTTCTGTCTTGAAAACTGCAGGACTAAGGACAGTCTCAAGGCAAGTCAGATGTGAGAAGGCAGGAGTCAAGGGGAAGAGGGAGAACATTAAGCATGGAGGGACACAGCAGACAGAGACCAATGACAGATTTCTTTCCAAAAAAAGGCAACGTGAATGTTTTATTCTATCTAAACACAGCAAAAGTATTCCAATAGAAACAGAGCTAATGAAAATAAATACACAGAAAAAGACTGAAATAAAAAGCTAAACAGGTGGCGAATATGACCAAAACCTCTTACTACATGTTGGTGAGCCTGCAGCTGGGAACCCTGAAGACAGAGGGGAAGCATCCCCTTTAATTATCAGCCTTAAATCATGTTATCCTGTAAGAAATTATAATCAACCACCTCACTAGCAATTTGAGACACACCTTGAATGCAGTAGCCTAAGGCTAAATTTCAATGGGAAGTTTGATTTTCCTTTTTTTCACTTGATGCCCAAAGCTTACAATTAAACTTACTATATGAGAAAAACACATTGCTAGATAATTAGAAAGTGATTTACACACGGAAAATAAAATTTTCTCCTTTACTATGATGCTTGCACAGAAGTGTAAGTTAGATTTTAACTTACAGTGTACTTATAAGCACTCAAATTTTCCCAGGATTGAAAGATAGGAAAGAATTAAGTTGTATTTCATGAACCACACTTGTAAAGCAGCTGTAAACTCTGGGCAAATGACAAGCTCTTTAGCCGTCTGTTATACAGATGGCAATATATTAGAAGTTGCTCAGCAGGTAAACACAAACCTTTACATTCTGAGTGCACCTATTTCGTGTATGTTTTGTACAGAATGTGTAGGATACAGACTGATGGTTCAGGCAATGAACTTGCTTATTCATGGTGGTAGCTCTCTGAAAGTTTCTCCCTCTGGAATCTCACCATCACCATGGCTCTATTTTTACTGCATGCTAAAAGCAAAACATGCTTTTGTGCAAAAACACACTTTCATGAACCAATTTTTCAAATACAAAAACACAATTCCAGTGGTTGAAGGTTATTTTTCCACAATGTTTTTATCTCGCTGGAACACCAGTCCTCCACACAGATGTGTCACCTCTAAAATAAACAGCAGCAAATGGACCCTTCACTCAAATAGACCTGTTATTCTGAACCAGGGAAGCTAAATGCTCAAGTTTATTGTGGCCTCACACAGGAAGTGGTACTTGGTGGAGGAACAGAGGAAAGAAAAAAGCAAATAAACCAGATTTGGCTAATATTCTGCTCTCAGGCTAATGACTGACAGCTTAGATGGGAATTTGGTAGGGGTCCCGAAAGAGCAATGCTGCTGTAAGGAGGTATGTGTTAGAGCTGTCGATGGCCAATTAGGGCTCCTTCATCAGTTCAGCCCCAAACCCAGTCCTGCTCCTCTGTTCTGCAAAATAAACTTCCATGGCATCAGGCAAATAAGCTTTTAAAATGCAAAGCCTGAAAAACAGACACAGAAAGAAATACAAAAGTGAGAAAAGGAGCAGCAAGAACAAATGAAAAGGGGGTGAGGGTGGAAAACTCTGTAACTTCATGGCTAAGCGCCTTCATGTGTGAGATTGGCAAGTCACTTACAGTCCCGTCACTGTAGGTTCAAAGACAGTCACCTCCTCTCAAGGCCAGATATCTCTCCTTTGGAGACAACACAGCACTACGGGATGTAAAACACTAACTCGAAGATCATTTTTCATACCCTGTAGATGGTAGTTAAAACCTGGTGACACCCCTGTGTTCTCACCAAGTGCGTCCTTCAGGGCTCAGACCTGTATTTTAACAGCTTCTTAAATGTGTATTTTAAGACACTACGTCAATCCCCACAAGCACTCAGAAAACTGAACTGTGCTGTTTGCAACTGATACCTGTGTTGGTGAATTGTTTGAACCTGACGTGTTTTGTGAAACCAATAAATATTCAGCCTGCACAACTGGAAATTCACGATAGCTCTGCAATTGCTAAACCAGAGTTTAGATTTGAATATCTTATCTAAACGAACTCTGCACTGAATTTAGAAAGAACAAGCCAATTAGATGGACTTCAAAAAACGGGAGAAAAATCTTTGAAAGCAACATTAGCAGTCCCTTCCTGTGCCTTAATGCAACCGCTTAGCAGTGATGATAGAACAAGAATCGATATAAAGAAGTACCAAAAGATGTTAGTTTTGTTCTGCAAGGCATGGCCAGACTTGCAGCCTGTTTTTGCTTGTTTCAAAGAAAGATGATGACGGTTTTGGAAGAGCAGAAGGAAGGGTAGGGAAGTTAGAGGTTCTGGGAACCTGTCAAGTAAAAGTGGAGGACTATGTATGGCCTCTGGAGAACTACCCAGGAACTTGATGAAGGCTATAAAACTGGAGGACAGCTGCAACCATTTAAACTCTCACGACAAGTGGTCCAATACCACCATTTGCTCTAAAAATGGCTTAAGTCCATGCACAATTTTTACATATAAGCAAGAAGAGGCAGCAGCAGCAACTCATGCATTAGCAGGGCAATGATCTACACTGAAACACAGAGGCCTTTCTGTGACTACCTGTATCTTTTTTTTCTCCTCATTCTTAACTGAACAGACAAGGCTTGACAAATGTAGTACTCCTTATTGACTTGCTTAGTCTTGTCCCTCTCCATCCGTATGGAATGGGTCTGCCACCCTATATATTGCTGGTGTTTTCTCAAACGTACGTTTTCCTCTAGCCCTTACGCTTCCTTTTCACCTCTTGAAGGTGATGGGGACACCTACCCAAAATTTCCCAGCTCATGGTCAAGTCCAGCCACCTCTGTAGTAGCCAGAGCAAATGAGAGGCTGCAGAAAGGACCATGGTGTAAGCTGCACCTTCTGGGCGGCATGCAAGTCAGAATTCCATGAAACATGAAAAAACACACTAAAATCTTCCACAAGAGGCTTTTCTGCTTAGGCCTCTTCAGGAAGCAGGGAAAAATTCCTAAGTAACCAGGCCTGCTGGACTAGCAGCTTATTTCCACAGAATCACACACAATGGTTGGGGTTGGAAGGAACCTCATCTAGTCCAATCCACCTGCTAAAACAGGTTCGCCTAGAGCAGATCACACAGGAATGTGTCCAGGCAGGTTCTGACCGTCTCCAGAGAAGAAGACTCCACAACCTCTCTGGGCAGCCTGTTCCAGTGCTCTGGCACCCTCAAAGTAAAGAAGTTTTTCCTCATATTTAGAAGGAACCTCCTATGCTCAGTCTGTGCCTGTTGACTCTCATCCTATCATTGGGCATCACTGAAGAGAGTCTGGTTCCATCCTCTTGACATCCACCCCTGAGATATTTATAAACATTGACAAGATCCCCTCTCAGCCTTTTCTTCTCCAGGCTGAACAGACCCAGCTCTTCCAGCCTTTCCTCATAAGAAAGATGCTCCAGAATCCTCATCATCTTTTTTTTCTGTCACTATATCACATATGTTAATTAAGGAAGAAAATTCTGAACCACATTACAAGTACAGGTATTTCTGCCATTAATGAGGCTTCATGCATGCAGTAAGTCAAAGCACCAAAACTAAAGTAAAGGTTAACACCAGGCCAAAAGGCCACTGTACATGAGTGAACTGAGTGACAAATGTATGACCCGAGGGATAAATGCATGACTCTAATTTAGGACAAACAGCTGAGAGTTTGCACCAGTTCACAGGGTCTGTGATCAGCTAAGAGGAACCTCTCCAGGCCAGTATTGCAAAAGAGAACTGAACCACCAAACCGGAATAAGACATTCACCACAAGCATCTGCTACCCTGCAATCCACATAAGCATGTATATAAAAATGCATGCACAACTAACTATCATTGTGTCCTTCAAAGCCAAATCCAGAATCCTGTGCTTCTATCAACGTTGTCCTGCAGCAACCACGTGAGGTTTTGCTCAAAAGCATGCAAGCAGCCACGAGAATGAACTGAACACGCAGGTGCTTCCCAGTGAGCACACGTGCCATGCACCCTAATCAGCACACCATCTGAACTCCAGCACATGAAAAGGTTTCTCAAGTTTCTTTTTCTAAAGGTCAGGGTGATGTTAAACATTGGAGAATGTCATCCTCCTAACTGGTTAAAGGTTTAATTACTGTTATTTAAGTCAAAGGTTCTCCCTACCGTTTGGCTAGGAGATGATGCAAAAATGATGATTCAAAACACCAGTATTTTTTAAAAGCCATCCAGGATCAAGAGATAATCCTTCAGAAACAGGTTAACAGAAACTTTATGACTAAATTATGTGCATAGAAATAGCACATCTAAGGGGAAGTCTGTAAAGATTAAGGTATAAAGGTCTCTAGTTTCCCAAGTCCTCATTATCTTGAGTGAAACCAAATCCGAGGACACGGGACCAGCTCAGGAACTAGATCCCCATGTTCAGACCCCTATGTTGACAATTAATAGAGTAGTGGCAAACATACAAGTAGATTTCTTTTGCTCATTTCTAAGAGCTCCAAGACCTGATGTGATCCTTGAGAACTCTATCTGAATACAGATGCCGTGGCTTTAACTCAGCAGAGGAGCTCTTACACCGAGCTGCCGTCTGCTCCAAGCCCGCAGCTGTATGGCATCTCGGGAAAGAAGGCATTTTCCCATAACTAGCACCTGCTAGGGGTTCCTTAGCCAACAAGGGCACAGCAGAAATACAAACTTGCTGGGAAGCATTTCAGATTAAGGGTAACAGTGTGAAGTATGGAAAAGAAAAAAAAAGGAGCAGAACAGGCAGCAATGTGAACTTGCATGCTTATGAATTAATTAGCTAAACACATGGCCTAAAACCATATGATACTTTGAAGAATATTATGTTTAATAAGCTAAACCACATTATTCTTCAAATTAATACTAGTTTTCATCTAAGACTGGTAACATCCTTAAGAACAGTGACACCAACAGAAACATCCATCAGCACGCACGTGCCTTAAAAGCCGGAGTGTTACTTGAAATCAAGACTACATCCTTTTTGAAATCAGAGAGCCTGAACTTGCACATAAGAAGAAAGCAATTACCCTCCAGTCACAGCAAAGACAGCCAGAAAGAAGAGAAATAGTTTTCTCAAGGTCACAGAGCGAGAGGAGTGCTTCCAAGTGACAAAAGAAGAGGAACAGTCACTTTGTTCAAATCGCTGACCCAGTGTCTCAAAGGGAAAGGTTATGTAGTTATAAAAGAGCAGGACAGAATTTGAAAACGCAAAAAAAAAAGGTTTATTCCCTGTTTGTTGTAGCTTTGCACAGGGAAGTTTTGTCTCCTGTAAATGTTAGTGCAACTCAGCCTATTTAGTCATTGCCCAAAGCATCTCACTTGACAAGTAAATCTTCAGTATGAAGCTTTGACATGAATGTCAATTAAATCCAGACAACTTTAGCATAAATACAAGTTCATGGAAAGTTTTTATATTTCTACCTGCTCATTATGCTGCTGGTCATCAACAAAGCTATCATTAACAAAGCACACCTGCCATGGTTTAACCCCAGCCAGCAACTAAGCACCGCACAGCCACTAGCTCACTCCCCTCAGTGCGATGGGGGACAGAATTCAAGAGTAAAAGAAAGAAAACTCATGGGCTGAGACAAAGACAGTTTAATAGGTAGGGCAAAAGAAGGAATTCATTCACGTCTTCCCATCGGCGGATAGGTGTTCAGCCATCTCCAGGACAGAGGGGCTCCATCACACATAATAGTTATTTGGGAAGACAAACACCATCACTCTGAATGTACCCCTTCCTTCTTCTTCCCCCAGCTTTATACACTCAGCATGACATCATATGGTGTGGAATATCCCTTTGGTTGGTTGGGGTCAGCTGTTGCATCTGTGTCCCCTCCCAATAGCATGTGCACCCCCAGCCCACTCACTGGTGGGGCGGTGTGAGGAACAGAGAGGCCTGGACTCTGTGTAGGCCCTGCTCAGAAGTAACCAAAACATCTCTGTATCATCCACACTGTTTTCAGCACAAATTCAAAACATAGAGCCTTACTAGCTACTACAAAGAAAATTAACTCCAGCCAGCCAAAACCAGCACAACCTCTACGGATAATAATGTTTTAATAAGAGCATGTAAAATACCCAGATGCTGAGACCAGCCCTTAATTTGCAGCACTGAGTTCAGCATAAGTAGCATGATTCATTTGTTCTTGCAGAAGTCACAATTAAGCTTAGCAGCATGCACATGTAAAACCTCTACACCTGGTAAGGGAGTTTATTAGACTGCCATTGTTCTTTCTAAATGCTTGATGCTTTCTGTTTCATATGAGTAAACCACTTGATCAAGGAAATTAAATAATTCTCCAACGCATTGAATACAGCAGGAACACATTTACCAGCCACATACTTTGGACAAGTTTGCTCTTGTGCTCTTATTTACCTGGTAAGATAATGTGTCCTAAATGCAAAAACACAAATAGAGAAACCACGGCAATAAATTTTAGGAGATTAATTTCACTAAACAGATCTAGGGAGAGCCACTGTGTACACAATCCACAGCAACTCTACAAGTTATCTCCATAGTAAAGTTGGAAGCAGCATTTATTTGATTTGTCAATCAAAAAATCAAACCAGGTCACTGTTTACAATACCTTTATAAAACAGAGATAAAACTGCTGTTCTGTCAGACATAGGGTACAGGTTTCAGTGCCCTCACAAACCTAGATATAAACCACATTTACCAGTCAGCACTTAGGAGCTTGAGGGATGTCAGCCTAAGCAATACCAAATTTAAACAGCCTTAGGAGAGACCATAGCAAATCAATCTGAACTGGAGATAAGTTTTAAAATAGACTTCTGTGTAATTAATTGATTATCCTTTTCATTTGTCCTTGCATGTGATCTTCCACCCAATGCAAAAAGTGTTTCCAGTGCTAGCATGCATAAACCATTTGGATTGCAGAAATCTTCTGCATTTTTAACACATTGAAGGATCACAAAAAAAAATTAGTGACTATATTGCATATTACAAAACAGCTACAGATTACAAAGATTATTGTCAGTTTTATGAAATGTCTAGAGGTGCACAGATAGGTGTGCTCTGACTGGCAGGCAGTAAACATCAATTTATCAAGTCTGTTATACAGTCAAACAGCTTTCAAAAGCATATGTTGCATCCTGGAAGAACACCTCTTTGTACATGGTAAAAACATGAAAACAAAAGCATTACTGCAAAGAGCTGAGGCCAACAGCCCCAAAAGTATTCCTATGTTTAAACAGTTTTATAGATCTCATCCCTATGTGACTAATTTCAGACACAGCAATAAAAGAAGGTAACAAAAGAGGATTAAGACAACAAAATGAGTGAGTTGTTCAGTTATGCAGGAGAGATTATAGCAAACAGCATCATCACCTACACATGCCTTCATGACCTATACGAAGAGCTGCCAAATCTAAGCGGAGCTTTAACACCTCTGAAGAGACAACAGATCTCGCTTGTGACCCACCTCAAGACAGCATGCTGCTCATGGGAGTAAAAAAAACCCAAAAAAACAAAAAAAACGCAAGGTAAATGTATTTGTGGCTCTGCTCCTCAGCACTGAAAGAGCATCTCTGCCTCTATTCCAAGTCAGAGAACAAACCTTCAACGCCTGGAATAAAAAAAACACGCCACCAAGAGCCCACCTGCTCCAAAAGCACAGTCCGAAGGAGCCTCTCTGACACGACCTGTCCCACGACACGACTGTGCACGGCAAGGGAGCTCTGGCTTCACGCCACCGCGGCAGAAATTCCAGGCAGCAAGCAGAGCCACCTCCCGCGCCAGTGACACCCAAAATGCCACTCGGCCCACCTTGCCACCCAGTCACAGAGGCACGATGCTGTTTTAACACAAGACTGCGTGGAACTGCTGTTTCTCTCCCTAAGATTTGCCTCAGGTGGGACACAGACTGTGTTAATTGGAGACTCCCTTCGTCCACCACTGAGCCAGGACTTCTGAGGCCACTAGAAGACAGGCAGAAGATGAGTGCTTCAACCTTGTAAGCACCACCACCTTGCTCTGTATGGGTGGGGAGTTTTTTGTTGTTGTTGGGTTTTTTTTTGGTTGGTTGGTTGGTTTCTTTTGCTTTTTTTTCTGAACTCAGCAGAAACAGCTTTCGGTGTTGCAACGTTTGATGCCCAGAAAATGAGGGAGGTAAAGGAATGAGGTCAGCTCAGTACTTGAGAGCATTTAACCAGTTACCAACTGACTGTCACTTACAAGGAATACACTTCCCAAAGGGCAGCTCTGGATCACTCTCAGCACTGGACTTTCTACCTGAGGCTGCTGGACTTGAACACCAGGTCAGCCTGACATCCTAAAATTTTGTCAGTTCCACCATCATTCCAAAAATCAGAATCTTCAAACATATTTCCAAAAATCTAGTCCTATCAAGTTGCAAAAGAACGATCAATGAAAGGTGCTGCCCAGAGGCCTCATGTATTTATGGTATTATTTCCAATTTACTTTTTTTTTTTGTTCCGTTAATCGTATCTTCTCTAAGTTAATTCCCCTTGTATAACAACAGAAATCGAAGGTCAGCAGGAAAAGAACAGATTAGACCAGAGAATTCCAAATATTTTATTTCAACTCTGGCTGTACTAAAGACAAAGAATGCAATGAGAGGAATTCGTGCTGAGAAACGTAAAGACAACAACAACTTACTAAAAATACTGTGATAAGTATACCTAGAGACGGATCAGACAGCACATAAACTAAGTATCCTTAATGATGCTATATTTATGTACCAAATATGAATGAGTTTTTGTGAAATATACTTCATTTGGTCAGCTGCTGGTGTGTAAAAGATGCTAAACCATACAAAGTGCAACTGCTTTTTAAAAAGCACAGCGAGGCTAACAGACCATCAGCCAGACTTTTTCCCAGCTTACAAAACAAAGCTCCATGGCATGTGAATTTTGCTGCTGCTCCCTCTGGTTGCACTTGAATGCTATAATACAGGAAACTTAAGTTAGATCACTTACGATAAATTCACTTAGCTACGTAAGGATAAAAACCACAAAGAAGTCCCTAAGTGTTTCCAGCACACATTACATGTGTAATGTCCACCTTGTAAGGAATTCAGTAAAATCGAGCAAAATTCTGGCATGTCTTTTAGCATCTTTGACCCATGTCAGCCGGCAACAGCATCTTTGACGGCAAATCCACTTTTAACTTCAGCAAGCTTCCACCTGCTCCTTGGTTCATGGAAAGCTGGGAAGGTATGTCCACCCAGATGACCCCAGACATCTCCAGGCACCACAAGTTTTCAAGGGATGTTTTTATAAGAAACTTCAGCTTTCATTGCTGAACAGCATCAGATGACCATGCACGCAACAGGCTTATTCTCCCAGACCCAGCTTCCACTTCTGTCAGCCAGCAGTGAGGATACACCAATATTTAATTTCTAGCTACAGAGTTTTCTAACACCAGAAAAAAAATCTCAGGCTGCAGCTGCACTGAAGGAATGAGGAAGGCTTAGGGTGAAGTATCAGAGTTATATCACAAAACTCTTGACGAGTTCATATTAAAAATAAATAAATACCCCTCTCTACGCCAACAGCTTAATCCTGATGCAGCAACACCGTTAGCCGGCATCTACAAAAACTTCACAGCTCCAAAATCCTCCAGCCAGCCAGGGCCACCAGTGATAATTTAAAACAAATGCTTACAGCAGGCCTGCAGCTGCCGGGTCCTGGGAGAGAGCTGCTCCTGCAAGATAACCTCACCCGGGAAGCAACCTGGCCCAAAACCCTGGCGAAGACTGTGCCGCCTCCGGAGACGCCTGCACGCTTGCCCTGCTCTGGTGTCAGCTGCAGGGCGTGTTTCCATTTGCACAGAGCGGTTTCAGAGACTTCCTGATCGGAAGCATCCTGACTGCAGCCGTGCCCCTGCCTTGTTCTCCCTCCGCATCGCTGGCAGCTGCCTGAGGTCTTCGTTCACATTTTCCACCACGGTCCCGAGTCCTCCGCCGCGACAGTGAATCCCACAGCACCAGAGATCACCTGAAGCACTGAGAACTCAAACTGGCTGTACGGGCCACTGTCGTTCAACCGTGGGACACGGAGCAGGGCACCCAGCTGCCGGAGGGAGAAATGCCTCTGGTCATCTGCCAGGAGCCCTTCTTGCTGAGCAAACCAAGGTGTTACTATTCCTTCCCAGGTCTACAAACCTAGCCTTTTGTCTGCAAATTCATAGCACCGACCAGCGCCGGAAAGCTCTCCAGAGTCAGATCCTCAGCTGCTGCATCCCTGGGAAACAGGGCTGGCAATGAGGGCAGAAAAACAGCCAGCGCAGGCAGGGAAGGAGAAAACAAACTGCCTAAGACAATACTCTGCGTAACCCCAAGCATTGCCAGCTTCTAATGCTGTTGATGTCTGAGGGTTTCCAGGAGACGGAAGAGATAAAAGCAAAGTAAAAGTTTTTAAGAAAGTCCCTGCATATGCGCCTGACGTACTGACACATTTTTATTGCATGCCCTTCCTCTGCTACTTATCTCCTAATGCTTGTACACTTTAAACACTCAGATTTTAAATCGAGCAGGAACCTTTTAGAAGCACCGCACATCTCTATGCCGCTAGTTTAATGTGGCGCCTGCCCTGTCCCGCAGACAAACCCGGGAATTACGGTACCGGCGGCTCCATTTCCGAACCAGTAACGCGGCCAGGGGCTGTGAGCAAGATCGTGAGTTCAGGAAAGAAGAAGAAATCTTCCCTTCCCAGCCCGACGAGACCTTTCGCTGACAAGGGGCCCCTCCCGTTGAGGCTGCTCACACCCGCCCGCCTCCGGCCGCCCCGCATCTCCCAGAGCGGCGCCGGGATCGTCCCGCCCCGCGATGCTCCCGCAGCCCACGGGGGAAACGCGGGTCAGGGGTTTTGCGTGGAGCCGCAGCAGCGCCCAGCCCTTCGCGAGCTCCGAGGGCCGCTTCCTCACAGCTCGACACCGCCCGGGTGGGCTCCCCGCTTCCTGACCGTGTTATTTCTCCAGACTCCGTGCCCCGCCACGGCGGAAGGAGCCTCCGCCGCCCCGGGATGCAGTAGCCATGGCAATGGAGATTGCATCATGCTTTTGAATAACTGCACCGGGGAAAGACGCTCCCGGCGAAAACCCCGGCCCTTCCGCCTCCCCGACCCCTCCCTCCCCCAGCCAGCCTGCCGGGCGCCCGCCGCTGCCGGCCGCGGCCCCACCGCTCGTCGCCGGACGCCAAGCCCGCCTTCCGCTCCGCTCCGCGCCCGCCGCCGCCGCACTTGTTGCGCGCCCCGCGGAGCGGCGCCCCCCGCCCGCCGCGGCACCCAGCCAGTACCCGCCCCCCTCCTCCGGGCCCGGGCGGCCGCGCCACATCCCGCCGCCGGGCGGGGAGCCCCGTCGCTGCCCTCCCGCCCGGGGACCCCGGCCCTACCTGGCGGCGGCGGCGGCGCTGCGGGCGGCGGGCGGTACCGGCCGGCTCTGTCACGCTGCGGCGCCGCGAGGACAAGGGCGGGGCCGAGGGCGGGCGCGGGGCGGGGGCCCCGCCCCCCAGGCAGCCGTGGGCTGACTGTGACGTCAGAGTGGTGCGGGGGGCTCACGGGCGGCGGGGGAGGGGGCGCTATGCTGTCACGGCCGCCGGGGGCCAATCCGGTGGGCGCGGAAGGTTCGGGAGCGGGGCAGGGGCGGCGCGGGGCTCGGGCTGGGCTGGGCTGGGCTGGGCTGGGCGGTGCCGGCGGGTCCCGCGGCAGAACAGCGGAGGAGCGTCCGGCCCCACGGGGGTTCGCTCGTGGAGGTGGCAGGAAACATCGGGCCGCTCTTCATGAAGTGAGAGTTTTCCAGGCCAGGCTTTGGAAGGAGGAGGCCCTCGTGAAAAACAATAGGGGATCATGTAATTAAAGACTATCATGATGAGATGAGCCACAGGCCTCAATTAAAGGTCACAGGCAAGTGCAGTTGATCTGTGTTACCTGTATTTT
Source organism: Columba livia (assembly GCF_036013475.1). NCBI lineage: Eukaryota > Metazoa > Chordata > Aves > Columbiformes > Columbidae > Columba > Columba livia. The sequence continues at coordinate 25,439,185 of NC_088604.1, forward strand.
GAGTAACGGGCTTTGCAGCATCACGATGTTTTGGAATATAAGTTCTGGGTGCAATAAATATGCAGTACTTTAAGTCAGTCATGTAATAAACCCCTGGTTTTGTTGTGTAGTTTAGATGCATGAAGGAGCCTGTCCCCAGTGTCAGATGTCCGAGGAAGGCATCTCAAAGCATCATGCTCTTTGGCCCCTCTCCAGTGGCCGGGGCATTTGGCAGAGCAAGTACCCTGTACCTGCTCCGGATGTTTCGTTACCTCCGTGAGATCCTAATGGGGCAACAGCGAGGGAGCCTCGGCCTTGGCATGGCCAGCATGAAGAAAGAAGTTCGTTTCTTTCCCTCTCTTGTGTAGTTCCTCGTGCTGGAAGGTGACCTTTTAAATTTTTTTTTCCCCCTTAAAGTTTGTTCTGTCTCTTTGCTAATTAAATGAAAATGTACATAAATAAAGAGCAGCTTTGCTTTGCAAAGGCGAGGAGCCAAGCAGCAATTTGCATGGGTTTTGTTCAAGTATCTGCACCCAGTGGGAAGCAGTTCAGCAAATTTGGAGAGCTGGAGTAAAAAGGGTTTCCTGGAGCTTCCTCCGTGGCTGTAGCAGCAGTCGTGCAGGTGGAGCCATCAAGGCTCACCATGCCAATCCAACACCCAGTAGCTGCTCCTGGGCACTGTTACGCTGGTCCTACATCCGCGGTTGTTTAGCTGAAGCAGCGTGTTGCAGCCTCACCTAACCTGGTTGAAGCTCGGTGTGCAAACAGTCCCCAGAGGTGATGCTGGCCTGGAAATAGGCAACGTGATAATGAGCCGTGTTTGCACAGTAGGATCAGAAATTATGTTCCTTAAGCTCTCACAGGGACAAGAAAGAAATCTGCCTCCAAAGTAGACATCGAGGCTATGCCACAGTTTTTTGTTTAATCTTATTTCTTTGTCATAATAAGACATTCGTAGGAATGTTTGGGGGGACTTTTTTGGTGGTTTGTTTGTTTGTTTTTGTTTTAAAGCCCAAGTCTTAATTTACTTTTCTCTTTGAAGGAGTGAACCCCAGTATGATTCCTGTGTGGGTCCTTGCCTATGTATTTTAACACTTTGGGAAACAAACAAACAAACAAACAAAACCACACCAAACCAAAACCACCCAAAAAACTAAAAGCCAGCACAACTCTGGAGCAGGTATGGCCTTCTGAAGGCCCTTTGCCCGTGTTTGTGTTTTGCACGTTTCCGAGGCATCCCTTCTAGTTTGATGGGAGTCAAGCAATCTTGCTACTTACAAAATTAATGAAATAAGGCACAAGTCCTGTTTTTTCTCACCTGAGCTGAAATGTCATGAGTTCATTGAAACGTGACCAGCATTGGGGCTTTTCACATTTGTAAATCTGAACTTGACTTTTAAATGTGCTTTAAATAAAGTTGCTTCCCAATGGGTGTACGCATTTGTTTGCATGGTTTATTGATGAGAGATGATTGCACCAAGTGTTACTTTCACAGCCAAAACAGCTTTCTAAATCTGGAAGATGCTTAAATAATTAAGACTCAATCTGGTGGTTTAAAAATAAAAAATAAGAGCCTTTTGCAACTCTAGATGCAAAAAGGGATGGAGCAGGGTGTGGGGAGTGTAGGCAGAGAGGCGAGTGGTAGCTGGGAAGCGAGCAGCACCCCGTGCGTGGGAGGGACGTGCTGCTGCCCGGAGCCAGTGCTGTGTCCTGCCTGTGCCGTGGGGGCAGCCAGGTGTGCATGTCCCGAGCCTGCCTGTGGCTGGCGTGACCTGGTTTGCCTCCCTCTGCCATGGAGCTCGCTCTTCTCACCTGGCAGTGGGGTTATAATGAGGCTCTATATGCCCTGGAGTGTTGAGTAGCTGGCACTGGAGAGGGGAGAAAGGATGAAGCTGGCGTGAGGGGGACTTTGGCTTTGCCAGCCCAGCTCCAGCATGAGACCTCCTGCCCACCCACTGGGCTGCCTGTTCTTCCCTCTCCTGGCCTCTCTAAAGTGCTCATGCTGTTACTGGTCAGAGAACAAGAGCAAGGTCACAACATGGGAAATGTTATTTCAGCGTTACCCATTTGCGAGAACTAAGCAAACAATGCCAAATGTTTTGGCACTCAATGTTCGGCACTTGGCGAGTGTTTGTGGCCGGTCAGTGTCATTCTGCATTGCAGATGTACTGAGTTTCAGTGTTTGTACCTGTCCTCTTGGAACATCTGCAAGTGTGGCAGGAGTGAAGACGTTTCCACTGACCTCTCTGCCGAGCCCTGATGAAATTGCTGCTGATATGTTTGCTCAGGACGGGCTTCAGAGACCTTGTTATCAGAGTGGGATCAATGATGCTAGAGTTCAGAGAAAGGCTACTTAACAATTTTTAGGGATTTAGGCATATTGCTTAAAGACAGATTGTTTAAAAAAAATTATACCATGCATTTAATTTTTACCTGTGTTTCGTGATGATTGTAATCCTGTTTTTTGAGAGAGAAGAGGCAGAATCTGAGCACTGCAGAAAGCCAAGTCCCAAGTGACCCAGCCTAGGTAGCAGCAGCAGAAAGTGACAAGAGGCCTCAGCAGATGTGTTTGTCCTCACTAAATCAATGGTGAGCAAAGGGAAGAGGTTAAGTAGATGCTGGCATTTGAGAGCACGGGTAGGAGGAGAATAGCTGGAACAACTGAAAGTAGAGTTAAGAGTCAGCAGGGGCTGCAGCACTGGGGAGATGAGAGAGTTTGGAGTAGAAGGTCCAACAATGTGGTGTTAGAAATTAGCCTGGAAAAAGCAAGGAAGTGTGTGTTGCAGGAAAATGAGCCTGAATGTTCTTCTTTTAGGGGGGTGAGCTACCTAATGTTTTCTATCTTCCTTTTAAAAAATCTATTCAAAATCTTAGCTATGCCTGTTTAATAGTGGTTCACCATACTGTAATGAATAGGTCCTTGTTTTGATTAGAAACAAATTAATCCAGTTCTTCCAGAAATAAATTAACAAATTGATTAGAATAAATAATCATCATTTGCCACTCAGTCATCTTAATGGGAATTTTCAGTTCTGCCTGGGTTTGCCTTGGCTTTCCTCCAGGATGACTGCGGCAGTTCCATGTTCTTTATCAGTGAGATAAGTGGGATGCGATTACTGTTCTCTTTAAATCAAACACTGGACTAAAGTATCAGGCTTGAAATTTCAGTATCTATCTCTTCTGAATACGGTGTTTTCTTCTGTTGTGCAAATCACAAATGCTTCAGGCTGTTTGTACAACTTTGACTAATTTTTAAGTTCTTGATCTTTGTAGAAAAAGCTTCCAACTGAGGTTTTCTTCACAATTTTGTATTTAGCAGGTCTCATAAGCAAGAGGCTGGATGAAGCTGCTATTTTGAGATTCCAAGACAAAACTGGTGTGAACACACTAAGTCTCTGTTCTGATGTATGATCATATTACCAACTGCCATTAACTTTTGAGGGTGCATTTTGTGCTCTGCCATTGAGGGCAAAATTATCACAAGCTAGATTGAAGGCAGGCTTTTGGCCCAAGCTATGTTTCTAATCTGATTTAGTGCATTTTACGTTAATAGCAGCTACTTTTCTGCATTTTCTCTTACAGCTCCCTGCAGTGTGTGGTGCTGTGGGTACTGAAGACCTGCACTGACTCACCAAATTTACAGTGTATTTTAAGAGCTGGGTTTACCCCAGATGGTATCCTGCAAGAGCAAAATATTTTGTTTCTTGCCAAATAGAAGGTAGGTCAAATAATTAGGGTGTTTTTTCTGCAAGTGTTGCTAGTACATCCTTCTCTCTCACCATGCCACTCATCATCTCAGAGACAAAATTTGATTAAAGTCTACCCTTGTCAATGCTGCTTACCTTAATTACTTGAGATATATGCATTTTTATTTGGTGTCATCAATTGGCTGCTAAAGCTTTGACTGCCCTGAGCAGAGAAAACAACAAGCCCCAGGAATCTTGCCACTATACTTGGGGCTGGTTTGCCCCTATGGCACTGCTAGACAGCTGTCACTGGCAACTGCTGGATTGCTAACAGGAGACACATGGAGAATTAAAAGGTGTTTCTGGTGAGCAAGTGATGAAGGAGCGAGTAGTTTAAAAATGGACCTGAAGAAAGCGGTCACTTAACCTCTCTCTCTGGGGCAAACGTGGTCTATGGTAAGGCACAACCCACCATAGCCCATATGGGGCTTTGCTGATGGTTGCAGGGTGCAAGGGAGGGAGTAGGGCGTCGGGATCATCTCACCCAGAGCCAAAGACCTTGGCTGGATCTCACCCCGGTTCTCCTCTGTCCTGCTGGCCCTGCTGCCACCCCAGAGAACCCTGAGAGCCCAGCCCCGCTCATTCTTTTCCTGACTGCTTTTGGGCATTCCCGTCACAATTTGGGCACATCTGCAGTTAAGAGTAGAAGCTCATCAAGGGGGAAAGTGCATTGTCACTTCATCTGCAAGCAGCTTCTGCTGTGATTTTTTAAGAGCTGATGGTAATCACAGTTGGGTGAATAAAGTATAAACTGCATTATTTTGCATTAGTAATGGGATGTCTGCTCCTTGCTTGTTCCTTTTATGGTGCTTTTTGTTGACTTACTCTATGGATTACAACATCTAATCTTTCAAAACAATGTTTGAGCTTCCAAAACAGCACCATAAACCCATCATTGTCCACTGCAGCCTGTCACCAATGTTCTGCTTTATCTCAAAACTAGTGGGGCTGGGATTCAGATCCATCACGTTACTCAGTATAATGGTGGTGGTAGGAGTACAACACTGTATTTCCATTAAGAGTATTAGATGTTATGATTTGGAGGGGTGGTTCAGGGCAGCATTTGTGATCCTTCTTCATTGTGCCATGCTCCCTATCCCTTTCTCTTTAATCACAACCAGCGTAAACTGCTTGAGATAATCCTGTTGTTGAGAGAAAACGTCTCACTGCTTAGAGCAAAAAGTAAATTATGTTGTCCTAATGCAAAATCAGAGATTGGGGAAAGTATTCTGGTAAATGCTCTGATTTGTCTCAAAATGTGTACATGAATCTGAATGGTTGTCATTCCTCTTTGGGATTTTTCAAGTATTAAATCCATTCAGATTGCCTTGTTGCTGAACTTTGTGTCACCAACTCTTACCTGCACAGTCAGCATAGTTATTAGGTCACGACCACAGTCATGTTTTTGAGGAGGCTTTTTCCCTACAGAGCACTCAGATCCTGCTATCGCTCCTTTCCTCTTTCAGTCTTAATTGTTTACAAAAGATCTTTTCTGCATTTTGAGAAAATCATTACACTTGGACATTTGTCCTGAGTTAAAACTATTGTGTGCCATTTTAATAGTCTGTTCTATTGCAGACTATTGGGAAGAAGGAGGGCTGGGGATATATTTTACAGGCAATCAGAAAAAAATGCCAAGTTAAGATGAAACATTCAAAACAACTGGTGGTTTAGATGTTTTCACCTTCTCACTGACCAACTTCAGAGGGCCCTGAAAAGCAAGCCACCCAAACCAGTGGCTGCTGTGGATGGTTCCAGCCCTGCTGCTGACCTCAGGAGAACTGCAAGGGGACCCTCGGTGGGTTTCCTGGCTGTGAGGTACCAGCAGCACTCTGCCAACTATTTGGAATAATCTCTGATGAGACACATAGCCACGAATCCAGATCAGTTTTTGTGTGAGGGATATTTTAGCATATGCTTCCTTCTCGTTAGGTGAAAAGTAGTTTGGTTTTCCCTGAGAAGGAGGGGTGGTTTGGCTTTTATTCTCCTAGGAATGTATTTTTTTTCCCAGCTGTGAACAATACTGGATATAGGTAGATAATGAGGTAAATAATGGTGTATACTCATTGTTTCCTTTCTCACTGTCTGCCTGTTTTGACCACTTATACTGTAAACTCCTCAGGGCAGGGACTCTTTCCTATTACGTGCATGCAGAGTGGACCCCAGATGTTTAGGAGATAGGAAAAGGGTATAAAAATGTTGCACCCCACTGGAGCCATTTTGATAATGACCCAAGGAGCTCTAGGGAAAGACTGGTAGCTCTCCAAAGAGGCATCATGAGCTCATCATGAGGTCTGAAGTAATCAAAGGTCCTAAAGGTGATCAAGTCCTTTCCCTCACCCTTGGGCATGGTGACATCTTCCTGAGCATCACCGAAGATACTACAGTATTCCTGCTGTGTGAGGTTAGCAGCCAAAATGAACATCCCCAACCACACAGGCCACCATGTCCCGAGTGTATGGGGTGACACTGCACTGCCAAGCAAGGCCTTGTGTTGAAGTCCACAGGAGGTCATGATGGGGTCCTGGGAAAGAGGAAGAGTTCTGGCTCCAGGACAGGCTGCTGCTGTCTCTGGGGGAAGGGTGCTGCAGTTGTTCAAACAAACAAGCCTGATGTACACTTTTGAAAGGAAATTTTAATGAAAACAGTGCCCCAGTCAACCTCATCAATTTCTTCTTCAACCCGTTGCCTCCCTCAGACCTCTTTTAACCAAAGAAAGACCAATAATAATAGCAATTAAAAATAAAAAGTGACTACTAATCTACTTCACATGAAAACAATATTTTAATATACTTGGGTCTCCAGAGAGTCTTAGGAATGAATGCATTTGAGTTTACAGTCCTGCCTTTTAGGGTTTTTCATTAAGCCTTGCACCTATTTTGATGACATTTTTCCTGTGCCTCTGTCACAGAATTTAATCTATAATCTTAATTCCTACTTCCTGTTTACATAGTTTTTTGGATTTATGACATTTACAAGCTGCTAAAACCCCTTCATTTGTCTGCTGCAATCTTTGTTTCCAGTCCTTTGATGCAAATTTTCACTTTAGTACTTGAACAGTCTCACTAGCAATTATTAGAGTTTCTTGTATTTATTGGTTTATTTAAAAGGCTGTGGGCAGATGGCATGATTACCCTATTATCAGAAACAATGTTCTAACATCTCACATCAATATCCACCCTAGTTAGCTGCAGTGCGCTGATGATGTGATGTGATTTGTGTTGACTGAGTGGGAGGGTAGTACATCTACACCTGTGAGCAGTCACTTTCATGAACGTATCAGTATTATGAGACCTGGTGCTTGTTTTTTTATCTGTCCTTATTTCTCTCACTTAACTCCATTTTAAATTAGGCAAGTTCCTCTTTTTGAGTCCCATTACAGATTTGTCTTTGGCATTTAAAGTTAACCTCTTCAGTGATTTCTGTGACAAAAGATTCTGTTTCTGAAGGTGATCTCATTTTCTGGTTTGTCTGTATCACTGTCTAATAGCTGTATAATTCTTATTCGATAACTTTAAATACCAAGTTTATACCTAATCAAATTTAGAGGAATTCTGTATTATTGTAATTCTTTTCTCATTTAAAAGGAAGAGATTTAGCATGGTTGGACTAGTAGATGTTTTTGTTTTACTGATGGATTAATTTTATGCACTGAATTTTTCTAAAATTGAAAACGGTAGCAACATGTATGCAACCTCAGATTTTTCTTGTGTTTTGAAACAGAAAGCGGAAGTGGGTTTTGTGTACTCTAAAAAATTGACTGAAGAGCCACAAATAGGTAAAAACTGGCTTTTTTTTTTTTTTTTTTTAATTTTGCAGTAATGCAAGGCAAATAGCTTGTATTTAATGTCATTATCTCCTGTAATGTGACAAAGGTGAAGGCTCACAGGAGTTTCTTTCTCTCTCATTTCAGGTTGTCTATTAAAATAAGAAGGATTTTAAGTATCTTAAGGTCTACTCCACTTCAGCTGGGTGATCCCCGACTTGCCAAAATTTCAGCTCATGTCAACCTCGTGAAGTTCCTGTCTTAAGGCCTCCTTGGCATCATATATTTCATTAAAACTAAGTAAGCACCCAAAACTCGGCAGTCGCTGTGGCTCATCCTCTGCAGCCTCCAGCCTCTATATGGGAACAGCTGCTGTGGGATGTCCCCAGACGCTTTCATCTGCAGGATGGCTTCTCTGTGTCAGGACGAAACAGCCAGAACTCAGAAATGCCAAGTTACTGCTGTTTAACGAGTTACCACATCACTTCAACCACAGAAATACGTTGTTTGTGCTCGTATTTCCTGTTGGAAATGAGAGATTTAAGTACATCAGCCTGAATCTCTGCAGATCTAAGACAGAGCGCTTTGCCTTTGCCGGGGACTGAGAGCTTTTAGCTACTGCTCCAGCACAAGGACTTGCTCAGTGGCAGGGACCACTTAAGTGTTTGAGCCCTTACATGTATTTTAACAAGAACTAAATTAGCTTGGTGTAAACTGGGGACACTCATCGTTGCTAAACAGCTCTCCTTGGCACCAGAAGCTCTTCTAGGCATATATACGAGAGTGCCTCTGTTCTCATAATTATAGTATCGCTACCAGCATGCTATAATTAGACAAGTTAAAAATTGTCTGAGCTCCTACTTCTTGCTGAAATGTGCTAAATTCCGGATGCGGTTGTCACTGAGAAAAAACACTTAGAAGCTTTAGCTCCAGCATAGGCGTTATCCTCACACCCTCCTCACCTTTCACTTCAATGGAGCTTTTTGTGTGGACTTCTTAACGTGCATGGATGGTCTTTGTAAACAGCTCTTGTCTTCTTATTATATACCAGGAGAAGCATTAGCGGCTCAATGGAGTGTATTTTTTAAAATAATTCCTTTATGCCACCTGCCAGTCTTAAGTGTCAGGGTTTTGTTATTTTATTACAGCAGTTTCTCACTGAGTTTGTTTGTTTTCTGTGTTTGGGGCTGTGTAGAGCATCCTCTGAAACATGGAAAGAATAATAGTTTCGTTCTTTTATTCCGTGTGAGGGGTCTGTGCTCCTCATCCCTTACCTCTTGCAGATAGCAGGTGCAGGCTCTGCACGGCATGGACAAGAGGTTCTAGCTTTGAACTGCTGCCAAATTCAATCAGCTGTCATCTTCGATGTATCTTGGTTTCTTCAATCTACTTTTGTGAGGGGAAAAAAAAAGCATCACCAAGGCCTATTTGCTTTTTGCTATAATCACTCCTCCTCGTATCATTTTGACAAGGTAGTTGCCTTGTTACATCCCTTGTATGGATCATTGGTCGTGTTGCTTTTTATAACCATCACATTTTTGCTCCAACCCTGCAGTGAGAGCACTGACAGCAGCGAAAGGCAGCTCAGAGCTGACGCTTCTGGCCCAGTTCTCATGCACAGAGTAGCAGGGGATTCATCATCAGAGGCTCTCATCAGAAATCCCCATTCTTCGCATAGTTTCTTATTTGTCTTCTAGCTCTTGGCAGGCTGTCTGCTTCCACCCACATGGTAAAGGCTTGTCTAATAACGGCAGCAGCGTGAAGCCATTAAGATCAGAATTACTGACTAACTGAGCCTAAATCTCCCTTTTGATAGTGGAGAGTTGTCTTCTTTAAAGGAAAGCAGGGAGTGGGTTTCTGACATGGAAGCAGTAATGTGTGCTGGCCCTGAACGCTAAGTCAGGCTGATGTGCACATCTCTTCTTCAGCCATGTTTGCCCTGTGCCTGCAGCAGTGAGGTCCTGCCCCAGCGCCAAGGAGCTCCCGTGGACCATGAGCTGGAGCAGATTTATTAACCACCCCTCCTGCTTCCAGGAGGTAGCTTTGTTAAGCTTGGATCCTGTGTTTTATTTCAAGATACGGTGCTTGCCTTTCCCCTGCCCTTTCATCAACCCCAGCCTCTGCCAGACCCATGCAAAAGCCAGTCATCTAATTTCATCTGGAGCATCACTCTGACAAGGAGACTTAGTGATCCCAGCACCTGGGCTTTAAAGGATGTCTGTCCCCAGGGGCGGCAGGATGGGCCGCACGGGCACTGAACATCTTTGGACTTTGCTCTGTCTATATAAGCACCATGGACTAGTTGCTGTGCTAACATGTACATTAAGCGGTGTTTCTTACTGCTCTGTTATACTCTACAATAGTGTGTATTTTGCCATGCATCAGCAGGGGAAGCTTACACTCCTCAAATGAATTATGTGCATAATGTTAGCTTTATAAAATATGGATCCCCAGTTCGTGAACACGGTACAGCACCCCACACCTAATAGCACACATACAGAACTGTGCCAGCAACCTGCCTGGGTAGCACAGAGTAAAGATGGTCGTCTGTTGTCCAGATGTTATTTTAGCTTAAACAGAGGGTAAAGGCTTCTAGGAAAATGAAGCTTGGCTATTTAAACTCATTTTTTGCCTGGTGGACTGTGTGTGTACAATTTTCATTCCTGGTAAACCCCAGAATGCATCAGGCAGACCACAGGTCAGTGAGATGGGTCCCTCCTCTGGAAAACAAGCAATTTGCACAAATGTCCTGGTGTCTGGAAGATGAAGGAAGGGTTGGAATAAGTGTCTGTAGGCTTATAGCTGTGGAGTAGCTCCCTGCAAAACCTTGGCCTGTCTGATCTTTTCACGTTTCTCTTTCCCTTTGCAATGAACCCTTTCTCCCAGGAAGATGGAGTCTTCTTTGGAGAGTCTTGCAGATGACACTCATTCCCCTGAACAGTGTCTGTGATGTCTTTTTTCAGGCTATAGTGCCATGGTCAGCTTAGTCTGGCTGCCATCAAAGGCCTGGTCTGCTACTTTGCTCATCACTTTTTGCAACTGCTTGTTCCAGCTGTCCATTGTTGCCATTTGCCTGGTCTCAGGGTTGAACCCTGGCTGGAAACTAACCCAGCACAAGCAGGATTTGCAGGAAGTCTGCACCAGCATGAGGGAATTAAACTGGTCCCAGGCAGTTCTCTGGCACTGAGGGTGCCTGTGCCCATGCTGCCAGACCCACTGTGGAGTGACCACCCACAGCCTCAGTTGAGAGTGGTGCTTCCTTGTGCCAGCCTCGAAATCATAAACAGGAGCTTGGCTGGCAGGTGGCTAGGAGGCATTGCTCTTCTTATTTAAGCATGGATGCCTGAGCTCCAGTGGCTGGTCACATTTCCTGGCACGGCTTCATTAAATGAATAGGTGTGGTCCATATGGCTGTGCGACCGATGAACAAAGCCCTACCATGGAAGAAGGCCCAGAGGAGGTAGGCAAGGAGAAAGCTTCATGGGGTGTGCTCATGAAGCTCAGGAAAGAACATAGGAAGTGACCGCAGCTATGGTAAAGGAAGCTGAACTTACGTAACCACAAAGGGGACCGGAGGGTGGCCTTTGTTGTAGACAGACCACTGTATCAGTTGAGTGGATCAACTGACTGCGTAAATGGCCTTCCCTAGAATAGTCAGCAGAAAGTATTATCTTCCTGAGTCAGCCAGACCCACATGGGAAAGCATATATATGGCTCAGCCCAACATGGAGTATAAAAATTGAACTACTGACAAAATGAACAGTGGAGAGAACAATGGCCTTGAGCTGGCTTCAAACCCACCTATTGCTTCCCAGCAAATGGAGATGCCCAGCATTGTGACAGTGAGCATATAGAGACCGGTAATGAGAATCGTGTTTGTATTGCGATTCAGCTGCGTATTGCAACTGTTATGTCATGCTCGTGTTGTGATTTCAATATGTTCCTGTATCGGTCTGTGAAATCAAAGTCCCATGTAACAACAAATATTATCAAATAAGTAATTTAGTATCAAACATCAAACCCTGCTCTTATGGGGTATCAGAAAGAACCTGCTCAGAGAGCATTAGGCTCCGGCAGGCTGCATGGACTTTGGTGTGGGTGCAAGGGAGAGGATGGGAATGGGAGCTGGGAGCAGGGGGAGGACAGCACCAGCCCTCCCTGCTGGAGCGAGGGCATGTGCTGGGTTAAGGGGTCACTGAAATACGGTGTTGGTCACCACTGCAGACACAGGTGTGGGTGCTGCCTCCTTACCGCAATTTGCTCCTGCTGATGGTCTCCTTTTCTAGAAGGGACCTAGGATTAGAACATTAGACCATTTCCGCCACTAGTTTCAAGCCGGCTTTTGAAAATATTGATTTCTTCTTCTGCCTTAATTGCTTGCAGTTTCTCAAAAACAGACACTTATACATTTTCTGATTTTATTCTTTTGTGTTTTTTCATCTCCCCAAAGGTTTATTTCCCTGCATTAGCTCCTCTTTCTTTGGCTGAATTTGCAAGGAGGAAGAAAACCATGCTGTCAGAGCTGAAAGAAAGCAGCTCTACAATAGCGTGTATTGACTGGACCATTCTTAGTTCAGTCGTTTTTTTCTATTTGTCATTGAAGCCTTACAGCACATCAGTGCTGTCACTGGCCCCTGCAAATTGCAGCATGTCCACAGGTGGTGGGAGCGATGGCTCCTCTTCCCAGGGTCTCAGGAATGTCCCTGAACCTTGTGAGGATGCGCAGGGTAAGAGCTCCTCAAGTCACGCGGCTACAAAAGACCATCACCTACACGAAAACTCTCCAGTCCTATATACTTTGGGAAATTCACATACAGTTGCTGAACCACCACAGATCCATCTCTGTGGGTAATATGATATAAAGGAAACATTTCAGTCAAAAGAGTGAAATATTTTCTGAAACCCCTTTAGAAACATTTATCTAGAAGAGAGGGAAACGTAACATGGTGTTGTTTTGCTGGGTTTCTTTTTTTAAAAAATAACATGGCCAAGAGGGAAAGATCTGGTTTAAATTTTCATAGAACCATGGCCCAGTTTCTTCTTAAACTTAAATTGCCATCGATTTTAACAGGAGAAGGAATGAGCCTTGCATTGATTTAGACAACAACTGAAAATTGGATTTCATGTGGCAAACCATCCTTGGATTGTGACTAATTATATCACTTCAGATAAAAGCTATTAAAACCTGCATTTATCGTGTTTCCCTTTTAAATGCAATTTTATCTGAAAAAACATCCGTTGTGAAGGGGAAAAAACAAATCCTGTGTTCAGTTCAGTTTTATCTACTGGACAGCACTTCCGCATTCTGTAAAAGCAGTAAGTAGAGGAGCAAAATTACAGATACCAGAGAATATGGCTGGCGAGCAGGGTCAGCCTGGCTTTCTGAGTTGTTCACCAGCTGTATTGTGACACAGGGAGCGGTGCTGCCATCGCGATATGGGTCCGCAGGGAGGCTGTGCTGTCCCAGGTGTGGGTGTTCGGCCCAGCCCTTGCCGGGAAACTTGTGTTTTGTTTTCCATGGCCTTAGTCAGCGCTGCCTCTTGGCCTCTTGCCTCAGGATGTGCCATTGCGGGCCACTCCCTGAGGTACTCCAAGGCATGTTTTTTGCTGCAGGGGCCAAGAGGTTTTGTTAAATCCAGAGACAAGCTCCCTCCTCTCCTTGGAGAACCTGGGGAGGTGCCTGGGGGCTACTGGAGCTGCTGGTAACTTCCCTGGTGGAGGTCACAGCAGATCTGTAGGGACTGATAACTTGTGTCATGCCCTCTTTGCATTGCTTTAGCCTTAGCCTAGGTGCAAATGTGCCCTGCTCTGCCTGGGGGCAAGCAGTACCCAGTACCAGACATCTCTCTGGGGTGCACAGCAGAGGTGGGACGTGGGAAGGAAGCGCAGGGGTTCTGAACAAACAGGAGGAGCAAGGTCATCTGACCACATCTTTTGCAAAGAAAAATAAGGACTGGAAAGGAGATATCTTATGAGGCTTCTGCTGCAAACCATACACCTTAAGGAAGGAAATAAATTGGCATTATTCAAAGCTCACCCCTCTGCAGAACACAGTATTTGTACAGTAGACATCATTAGAAGCAGCTTTGGTCAGTGGGAGAGTCTTCTTATGATGAAGCGGTCCAGATTTTTACCAAAAATTAAATTAAATTATTTAAATTCTAGCAGCCAGTGCTAGACACAGTTGTCCTGATGCCACACCTGAGGATGTACCCTGGTGCAACATCACAGCCTGCATCATTACAGAGACTTGCTCTTACCCCTCAGGAAGGGTAGCAGCCTGAGGCTGAATGGACATGAGCTAACCAGAAGTTTGGGATGAAAATTGGCTCCATCCTTTTCTGGTATCTAATCTGTTGGTCTCACTCATTTGCAGGGCAGTTTTGTGTCAGTAACATGAACCTCTGCCCAGGATTTTCTTCCCCCACCAACAGTCCCACTGACTCATGTCTCTTCCAGGTTGTCAGCCCATACTCATCTAACCATGGCTGTTCAGTGCGACATGGGGGTGTTGGGGCCTCATTCACTGGAGAAACACAGAAGTCTCTTTCTTCACACTAAATTTGTGTGGTCATGTTGTCATCTTAAATTAAGAACAGACTGATCCCTGTGGTCAGGACCAAAGTTCTTCCATCAGGCCAGGATTCATCCTTCAAATAAATCCAGATCATAAAAGCGTTCACCCGTAGCATACACAATTTTTTCAACACTGTTACCAGCATTTGCTAGCCTCTGCAGGTACTTTCCGACGATTCTCTTTCTCTTCTAAAAATATGTACTTTCTTCTTGTGCCTCCCTCCTTTTTACGTTGTATATTATCACTAAAATCACAAATATTTATGGTGTTGGCTGTTCATTTTAGTTAGCTGAGAAAAAGAATTGAAAAAGAAGCTCAGAAAGTAAAACCGAAAGCTGGTGGAAGTGATGCCAAATGCTGGAAAGAAAACAAAGGGAAGCTATCTGAAATACAAAGCTGAGAAACAGAAAGAAATTAGATAAGGTCTGAAGAGTTGGTGACAAGAAAATGCTGCCTGGAAAAGAAAACGACATTTTGAACAGGCTAACTAAACTTTTAAACTGTAAAGAATACAGCCATTCATATCAAATCTATTTTAACTTTCTCTTTTTGAAATATCAGTGGCAAAACCCAGAACCATAAATATTTAAAACAGCAATAGGGGCTGTAAGCTTAGCTTTCTTGGAAACATTTGTTCGCACCAGCAGTCTAGCCAGCTGAAGGCAAACGGTCTCCCCAGCTTTACCGAGCACCCGAATCCTCTTCCCCGCAGAGGAAAGCAAAAGATGCCGGGGACTATCACTGCTTCTGCTCAGCTCTCCAGCTGGACATGGTGCAAAGGGCAAATGGTGGGAGAGCCACAGAGTGCAGTGGGAAGCACAGTGCCCTGCACTCAGAGCCCGGCCGCAGCTAATTAAATAGACCTCATCGTTACTGATCCCCGGTGACTTTTTTTGCAGGGTGCTAATCAGTGTCTCGGCTCTTTTCCAGCCTGCATGATTGCATTCTGCCTGCTGAAATAATTACCTTCTGCTGTTTGAAATTAATTTGGTATCGTTCTGCATGTCCTGGCCTAAGCCGCCAGGGAGACGCGTTCATGCCACGTCGCGACTGCAGGTCCCGGCTGAGGGGCTGGGGGAGATGCCCTCCTCCCTCTGCCTTTGCCATTTCTTCCGTGTCTTACCACAAGGCAGTTAATAATTTTGCAATGGTTTCAGGCCACACAACTGGAAGTTGCTCTCAAGGTACAAAATACGTCCCCACCCTTATTAGGGGCTGCATGTGTCTGGTCCTGTTTCCTTCTTTGAGACCGCTCCATAGGAGTGCCACCTGGTATTTGGGGAAAGTATGTGCAAGCAATCAGACAGGAGTGCCTTCACAACTTCCCAGGTGACAGCTGGCCTCCGTTACCTGTTTGCTGCCAGCCCGTGGGTTGAGGGTGTAAAACCTGTTAGCTGCTGGGATGTAACCACCAAGTGCTCTCTCATCACAGCCGCATGCTGAGGAGACGGGCAGGACTCGCCAGTGCTGCAGGCAGGGGGGGCTGCCTGCCTCGGCCCCACTCCCTCCCAAAACCCTGGCACCTGCTTGCCATGGTCCCGCTTTCCTCTTCTGCATCTTCCCAGGACCATCAGCAGAGTGGCTACACACTTGGATTTTGTGTATGCCGCTGAGAAGCCCGGCACCGGCTCTCACACACTTCAGGTGACAAACAGTAACTCTTTAATCACAGCAATTCACCCTCAGAATGCACTTGCAAGAAAACAGATCAGTTTGTTCTCCCAGTTCTGTTTGGGCAGCTGCATGACTTCCAGGAGCTTAAATGAGGGGAGAATCTGGCCGCTCATATCCCCCTAGAGTCATGGTTGCTCTGAGAGCTCCTCCTCCCCAATCCTCTGAGATCTCAGGCGGTTTTCCTGTTGCAAATTGCACTGGAAGCATGGAAAAAAAAAGAAAGGTCTGTTGAGGCAAGCTTGGCTGAATGTGTCATTGTTCTTTTGTTTCTAAACACATGGAAGCTGATTTACTTCTACTGCCATCCAGTTAGAGGGAAACAACTGCTTAAAAAAGAAACAAAACCAAAACTAACAACAAAATCACCACCTCTGGAAACACAAGGGAAAACAATTGGGTTTTGAACATGAATAGCCATAAGCTCAAAGAGAACCATGTCTGACAAAGAAGAAACAATAAATAGATTTATCCTTGCTATACATAAAGCAAACTGTATGTTTTTAAACCCATGAGAACAAATACCCTTTTCTTTTTTTTCTCAAAGCATGTTCAAAAATGGTGGCACCAAAAGCACGAACAAACAGTTTTGATGCGTGGCTGGGGAAAAATGGCTTCAGCACGTCCCATCTTTGTTGGCGAACTGTTCCCCAGCCAGGTGAACAGCCGGGCCCCTCCACGGCGTGACCGGGTGCACGTGCCCTTCTCCCAAAAGCCGCATTTGCCCCTTTCCCCACCCAGCTGTTGAGTTCAGCATTTGCTCCGAGGTCACTGAATAAGCCTGTTAGATGCTCACAAGGTATTATTAAAACTGAAATATTCCTAAGCTGATTTTCTACAATACTACCAGGAATATGTTAGCACGGTATTTTTTGCCAGGCAGCAACTGCAGAAGCCAAATGTATGATGGTGGCTACTAATGTGCTTTTGTGGTCCCCAGAGGGCTTTACTGGAAGAACAAGAATGAGCTTTAATGTCCGCACACTCCTTTGCTCGATTTCTTACTTGCTCTTCTAGGATCCACAAGAAATTTAGCTTGCAACAAGAGACAATTTTGGTTTTGCTACGAAAACAGCACAAATGAATAGTTTTCACCTTGAAATCTTAAATTGTTTGCTAATCTTAACTACCAAAAAATGAGAATAATTTAAGAGAAACCACTTAAAGCACTTGCAATCTAATTACAGTGGTGTGTCTTCTGGCAGCAGGAAAAGGCTTTAAAACATGGATACACTCCAGGCTATTCTACTTTGCCAGAAAGATATATGTAAGTACATGTGTCAGTAGGGCAATAACCACTGTCTTTTGTTGCAGTAATTTGAAATTATGTGCCATTCTCTTACACCTCCTGCAAAAGGGACAATGAAGGACAGGTCTAAATGCAGCAAAGTCACCTACTGTACCTCCTGGATTTTGTAAATGATTAGGATTTGTCAAAATGAAGCTTTCTGTGACTTTTGTGTTACTTTTCCTGTAAAATGCGCAGTTCAAATGCAACATTCAAAAAGGGAAAAAAAATGCTCCTCAAGAGCAACGTTCTTTTTCTACCCATTTGGTGCTAATATCTGCTTTTCCCAAAATAAATTCAGTGTATTTGCAAAGGACTTTAAGGATATTGCGTTTATATGTTTAAACAAACCCTGAGTGCAGGTGTAAGTTATATAACATCACCAGTGAATGGATAAGCAGATAGGAACAACAAAAGATAATTGTTTACCCATTCCAGTTGCAAAACCTTCCTGCTGGATGACTTTCTGCTGTCACTGGTTGTCGGTGTAATACTGAGGTAACCTCAGTGCTGTAACTCCATATCTATAGCAACACAGGTGAGAGAAGCAAAATGTAGCTGCCTACCTCATTTTGATATAAAATTATCTGGCCATGGTTTACCACTGGCCAATGTTTTGCTTGGCTCTTACAGTCTTCAGCCGGAACACATCTCTACTTTGAGGTGCTAGCTTTTTTAGACAAAGACTGCATGACAAGTAGAAGTCGAGGAGTGAACCATGAAGTCAGCATTGGAGACATGCCTTACACTGGAAATCTGTGTGAACGATGAAAACTTGAAGGAAGAAGGGACACATGTTTGTGCTTAAAAGATCAGGGAGGTTTCTCCAAGTGCTGAAAATGGTCCAGGGAAAGGGAAACGGGTTGGAAGTTGAAAGCAAACATTGGTGGGAGTATTTGGGAGGGAGGACATAAGTGCATCATTCATCACAGGGTGGGGATATAAAGAGGCTTGCTCTGTTCTGAAACAACCAAAACCAAATTGTTGATGTGACTACCTATCTGTTACCTGACACAGGTAAAGTCCCTGCAAAACATTCATGGATACGATCAGGTTTGTTGGTACAAATTTGAAGAAGTATGAGAACTCCTATTAAAACTCCTCCTTTTCTGTCTTCTGTCTTCTGTCTTTTCTCCTCCCCTCTGTGCTCCTGCCTCTTTGCACCCATCCACCACTCTTGCCATCCTAGGCCTTCAGAGGAAGGAAGACCTGCTTTTCTGCTGCCAGCTGCAGACATACCCTTGGCTGCAGGTTGGTACCAGAGGTAATAGGTGTGAACCGCTCGCAGCCCTGCAGCTTTCCAAAGGTGTTGGGTTTCTGTGGGGCTCCTGGGTACGCCCAGCAACAGAGGAGTAGGGAGACAGGGAGGAGGGATGAGGGATACCCACACTATCTGCCTTCCGTACATCAGATCACGCACCTTACGTCCTGTCCAAACTTCCCGATGCAGTATTTAGGTCCCAACAACACTTTCTCTTGGAGAAGATCTGAGATATTCAGAACAGATCTATGATGCTTCATCGCACACAGCAGTGTTCTAGCTTCCTAATCTCAGAAAGAAGCACCAGTCTCTGCACCAACCATGATACACAATTTTCTGCTCTTTTCCTCTTTCTGTTTGTGCGTGTCTTTGCCACAATTCAGTCGTTGACCATTGAACTAAATTGGAAACTTACATTAAGCCAAGTGATCGTCGGTTTTGTTCTAGTGGATAGACCAACATGGGCTGTGTTGTTGTGGATCTTGTACAGATCATGGGATCAGAAAGAAGTAGTAGATCTTCAGATAACTGGAAGAAGCCTCATGTGATTGAAGTGATTTGGAGTAGTCAACATAGATTTATGAAGGTGAAAGTGTGCTTAACCAGCCTGATAGCCTTCTATGATTACATGAGTGGCTTTGTAGATGAGTAAGTGGTTTTTATCTTTACATTAACTAGACTTTCAGCACTGTCTTCCATCACATCCTCATAGACAAGCAGAGAAGTATGGGCTCGATAAGTCAATAGTAAGGTGGACTGAAAACTGGCTCAGTTGCCAGGCTCAGAGGGTTGGGGTCAGTGGCACAAAGTCCATCAGGAGGCCTGTCACTACGGGTATATCCAGAAGTTGATACTAAGACCAATAGTAACATCTTCATTAGTAAATTGGATGATGAAGCAGAGTGCTTGCTCAGCAAGTTTGCAGATGATACGAAACTGGGAGGAGTGTCTGATGCACTGGATGGTCATGCTGCCATTCAGAGGGACCTGGACAGGCTGAAGACATGAGAGGAACCTCATGGAGCTCAGTAAGGAAAATACAAAGTCCTGCACCTTGGGAGGAATAATCCCATGCCTCAATAAAGGCAAAAACTGGCACAGGTTGTCTGGAGAGACTGTGGAGTCTCCATCTTTGGAGATATTCGAAAGCTGCCTGGACACAGCCCTGGGTTGCCTGTTCTTGCTGACCCTGCCTTGAGAGGGGGCTGGACTAAATGATCTTCAGAGGACCCTTCCAACTTCAACTGTTAATGTGCTTCTGCTCTGTAATTTCTAAACTGCTATGCATTTGGACTGCATTTTGTTTTATCAGGAAAGCAAATAAGTTCCTGCTCAGACAGATAGAACAGACTGATATTAGACCCTCTCCATGCATGAGAACATCTGTTTGCTATTTCAGACACAGAGTCTGGATGTAGCTTTTCAGATGTTTTACAAAAAACTGGAGTTGAAGACAGTGTGCAAAAATATTTATTATATGAGACTCAAATGCTGCTTGATTTTCACAAGGTTGAATAATAAATTTTGGATGCTTTGCCATTGCCTGGAGCTGCAGTACTTGACCAGCCTTCTCAACTGTGAAGGGCTCCTTGAGTCCTATATAGGATGTGATGTGCCATCAAGTACTACTGGATATAACCACAAAGGCATAACAACAGTTCTCTAGTTCCATAGAGAGTCTGGTGGCAAAACCAAGAAAAGATTTGGGTATAGAAAAGTTAGATTTCATTATTACTAATTTATAGCTAGATCTTGTTGTTACCAGTGGAAGTTGGTGGGAGGTACATACACTACATCAGTACTAGTAAATGAAACAGTCCAAGGGGGCTGGCTCACCTTGAGGCCACCACAACTCATGTCCATACAGCTAAATTCTCTCCCTTCTGAGCAGCATGGCCCCATCCTACCTGGATAACTCTCAAGCCATGGCTGCAGAGTCCCGTCAGTTCGGGATAGGTCCATGCGGGGAATAACGTAACCAAAATGACTTATATGCATACATTGTCAGCAGGGACTTTTTGCTTTCCTAGGACTGTATATGAACCCCAAGATCTTTTTTCCAGCTCATGGGTGTGGTTTGGTATCTCCATGGTTCAAAGCAACCAGTAGTTCCAACGAAGAGGCTAGTTAGTATTAACAAGCTGCTAGAGCAGTGTTGCCCAAGATATGGGCTGTACCCATTAATAAGGTTATAAAATATGACTGGGAAGGTAGTTGGGGCATGAGAAAGAGCAGCTCTAGGTAGATTAATTCATTACCTGAGTAGTTAGGGAAAAGAGTATGAATGACTGAGTTCACTTACAGCAGGAACATGGAGCAAAACAGTTGAAAATGCTATTGTATAACAAAGTTAATAGGAAACACTGAGGTTTTCCTTACATCCCACTTAGTGAAGGTGGTTAGAGAGGTAGCCCCACCAGAGCCCTGAGTCCTCTCAGAAGATGAAGCACCTACCTGTTCTGCGTGACTGCTGAGAGGGCTGGGCAGGCTTCACCCTTCCACCCAGGACCTGGCCACATGGCTGCCGCTGGTCTAGTTGTCTTCTGGGCGATGCTATTGTGTTTGGAGGGCTCACCCAGAAAGCTGAAGAGTTTGATTCAGCTGCACTCTGAGACAGTGAGAACCAGCCTGCAGGAGGAACCACCAGGCATGGTCAAGGCTCCCACCAGAGAGCACATGTAGGCCTGGTGGTTGGGAGTTTATCTGCTACAGGAAAGGTCTGAGTGGTCCATATTCTCTTTTTGTGTACTCTGCTAGTGATTGCTTGAATACTGATCCAGCTCCCAAACCCCAGGACTCCTAACCCAACACCTGCCTGCTGGGCTGCAGTCCTTTCTTTCTCCTATGGTCTCTTCTCAAGTAACATTGAATTGTGTAAGAACGTAACTCAGTCAGGCTGGAGAGCCAATGTTTTTTCCCTGGTGAATGTGGATGCTTAGGGAAAGAACATGAGAAACATCCAGTACGAAATGATCCTTCCCTGACATATTTTCAAGCAGTCTGTGGCTTGGGGATTTCCTCAGGCAGAGATGGCACCCAGGCCACGACCACCAGAACATTGAACATTAAATGATATAATAACAATAATAGTAATGACAATTAAGATGTTGCCACTATCTAGCTACTGTAGCTACACCTTTTCCATTAATTTGGCTAATCACCTGATGATCCTTTCCATATTTTGACTCCCATAACATCTTGCAGTGATCAGTTCCACAATTTACTTAGATGATTTAATTTTATGTACTCCTATCATGTTACTCCCCAGATGCCTATTTTCCAAGAGAACAAGTTCTAGCTTATTTTGTCTTCTTTGTTAGGAAAGACCTTCTATTTTTCTGAAAATCGCCTTTGGCCTTGGCCATCTCTCACGCTCTTTTATGCTTTTTTGAGATAAGGCAGGAAGAACACTGCACAGTAACGAAGATGTCAGCACATTGCAGATTTGTACAAAGGTTTAAAAATATCTTCCGTTTTATTCCCTGTGGCAGCAAAGTTGAAGAAGGAGGAAGGAGAATTTCTGTCCTTTCCAGATACCCCTTCAAAATATGTTAAGGAATTGTTTTAGGTACCCTGTGTGGAGATTATGTGTATTTGAGCCCTCTGAGGCAGCAGAGCATCTGACCATATGCTTTCTGAGAAGTGCCCTAACCACAGGGTCTTGTATGAACTCTGAGACAACATCATTTTCTGCTAAGCCCTTCTTGAAAAAATGAAAGTGGCCACTGTTGCAATTTGTGGATTGCCATTGCTGACTGCTTACCTCCCAAACTGAGTCGCTCTGGGGCTTGGGCATTGCTGGTTTGGGCGGTGAATGAACCTACACAGGTCTCTTGGCATTTCCCCTCTGTCTGGAGGGGCGTGTGCTGAGACACCTGAGAAACTGGAGGTCAAACGTTAAAGGAGTCTGGAGCTTGGACCCTTGTGGAAGACAGCAAATGAGCAAGGGTCTGATGCCTCAACCCACCTTGGAAAGAACTGTTAACAAAAGCCAACGTTTATCATTCCCAAAGTAGATAAAAAATTGCCGTAAGCCTGCAAAAGCCAAAGTTTGTGTTAGAATCGCTGCCATGAGCAACATAAACCTTCAGCTGCTGTCGCACGGCAGCAGGACACCCAGCCATCGTTGCAGTGCTGCACTAGTTACGTTGGACCCAGCCGCTCGCCAGCTTCCAGCCTCGCCTGCGAGAAGCTCCTTCTCCTCAGTGCCAAGCCCTGACATTTCAACGGAGGCAGGGCCGACAGCCCAGTCTCCCTGTAAAATCACCATTTTACCCCAGAAATGCTTCAGTCCTTTTCAGCTTCTATCTGCCACGCAGAAAGAAGCAGTGGGAGGATGGAAAGCCCAGCTTTTCTCAGGAGGAAGGAATCACTAGGATTTCTGTAAAAGAGTTGTCAGTTGGATGTCCAAAACCGGTTCCACAGCAGCCAGACGCAGAGGAGTTCCTGCCTGCCTTGCTGCGTGCCAAAGCTAACGATGGAAGAACACAAAAGCATTCCTTGGCAGTCATTTGTGGATGTCTAAGTTGCAAGGAGTAGCTCAAAATTAGAGGAGCTTTTATTTTATTTTTAAAAAATATTTTTAAGGCAATATTTTGCAAACAAAAGGGTGTTCCATTACAAATACTATACCAGCCTTATCTCCTTTGGACCATTAAGCTTCACAGACACTGCTGAACTCTCCCCACTATCTAATCTTCATGGCTTTCTCTTGTTGGTTCACTCCTGACTATCTCCTTGCTTTACCAGGTCACCTTCGGTGGATTGTCCTCATCTTCCAACCTCTCTTACACAGCCTGCAGGTCTCCGTTTCTGCTGTCTGTTCTCCTCTCTCTGGATTAGAGAAGAATTTCATTTGCCTGTCTTCTTGCAGACAATTTACAGCTTCCTCTCTGTGCCAGACCCACCTTCTTCTGCCCACACTGAATATCGGCTTGTTTCTTTGAGATCAGCTGCCAGATAAGCAGAGCTTGGCCAAACTGGAGCTCTTCAGAATCTTCCTCTTTTGCTTCTTTCTTCTTTTTTTTTGGCTTGTGGCCTGGGTACTCTCTCCCCATGCCCAGGCTGCCTAAGTCTTGCAGTATCTTCCTTTGTAAGGACAAGTAATGAGGCATTTTAAGAGGTGACTCATGCCTGTGTCTGGCTGCACAGGTGTTTCTGTCTCTTCCAGCACTTGGGCGGTGGGAAGCAGGCACAGCCTCCCACTGTGCATCCCTAGGGCACGGGGCTGCGGGCAGGCAGCTGCAGAGGGGCGGGCAGCTGCCTTCCTCCGGGGCAGGGTAACATCAGCAGGCAGGGCTGATGCTGGAGCAAAAGAGGCATTTGGACAGGAGACTCAACCATGGAGATGTCCTACTTGGAGAGAGAGAGACTGAGATGGAGGAGAAGGTCCTAGAGGAGATGATGAGGTGGTCAAAGAGGAAAGCAATGATGAAACTTTCCCTGAAAGCCATCATCACAGTTCCTCTTGACTAGGCTCAGCTTTGCTTCTTGAAGAAGGTAGAGCTCATGGGAACACTAGGACATAGCGGCTGCAATTTGTTTGGTACATGGGAATTCAGAATTTTTCCTCATTCCTATCCAGACAGAAATCATTGAGCAAGTCACAAAATCAGGAGCTTCCTGTTACCGCTGTGTTTCCCACCCTCTTGAAACAGCTTTTGAAAGTGGCTGCTAAATCACCTGCTTCTGTTGCAGGGCCTGTCATAGCAGCTGATCTCCAGCTGGAGGGATGCCATGAAGGCACAGCACTAGTATTTAGTGATTTTGGCTCTATCTGTAATGTCCCCTGGGAGGCACAGGCAGCCCGTGGTACCCCAGGGCACAGCCTACAGGTGTCCTCTCACAGCAGGTGTCAGATAAACAAAATCTGACTGATTATTGTGTCCTTACTACTCATGGGCTCCACCAGTAAAAATTGTTTGTAAGGAAGTAGCTAGTACAGACCAAATGTATACCCGTTCCATATTTGTTTATGATAAAAGATAAGAAATGGGTATGTGAGGCTATCACTATGTCATCTCTGTCCAATTCGGCACAGCCAGGGAAATGTAGCTGAAGTGGTTTGATGACAAAATTGATCACATACTTTTCACTTTATTTGTGATTAGAGCATCAAACTCACTACACCACATCATCCCATGGGCTCTTCTAGACCAGCATCTAGACCACTGCCTCTTGAAATGGATGGATCTTACTGTGCGGTGCTCTAGCATGTTGTTGCAACAGCAAATGTGTTTGGCACCAGAGTTTTCACACTACAAAACTCTGTTGGCTGCATTAGGACAAGAGGAGATAAACCCTCCCTTTCAGGATGGCAGCAGAGCTGGAAGCAGAAGACAGCTGTGCTGATGTCCTGATCCTGGCAGACAGTCCCCTCCTCTGGACAGCCTGGTCCTGGAGGAAGCGTTCCTCTCCACCAGAAAACAGCTTGCTCTGGTATATCTTGAAAACCATCACAAAGCTTTGTAAGAACGCGTGAGTACAGGAGGCAGCCAGTGAGAAACACAGCAGCCTGCAGAGTTTATCCCTGGATACTCTTGTTGCACAGTTTGAATCTTGCAAGTTTCCTTTCTGTTGCAGGGATTTTGCTTTTCCAAGGTAAGATGAGAAATAGTGTCTTGTCCTAGTACTGTGTCAGGATTCAGGGCAAGTATCACTTTTTATTGGCTCACGGCAATGCCAAATACGCCACATTGCTGGAAGCTGGAGTGGCAGCCAGAGGGACTGAGGTGGCTGCAGGGCTGCCCTCTCCTCTCCCAGCCACCCCACATCCTCAAACCCTTGTGACCTGAGAGGGAAGGGGCAGATGCCGGTGACACCACGTGTGCTGGGATGACTGGGATGCGGACAGTCAGAATGAGTTTCCAGGAACAGGTGGATGCCCCTTTCCAGGGCTCTGCTTTTCACACGTGCCTCTGGAAATGGCCTCAGCCCTCACCCAGCAGAAGCGGCGGGACTTGTGCTAGTCAGGCTGTGCTGTAAAGAAAGAGGAAAAGACAAAAGTCTGGAATATACTGTTTTGTACCATTCACTGAGGAGGCTCAGACAGTTTTTTTTTACAACAGTGTGTGAAGTTTGTTGTCTAGAGGTGAGTATTTTAAGAGCAAGACCTAGCTACATTTGAAAGGAGAGCCCTCTTGTTCATCTCACATTGCCATTCAGGGTATGTCATGTCCAGAAGCACTTGGATGTTACACATTTTAATTCAGACAGTGGCAATTTTGCTCTCAGCAGTGCAATTGTGCAGCTGAACTGAATGCCTGAAAGGGACAAGCTGACCTATTTTCCAGCCTGTGCTCCAGCATAACCTTTTAAAACACGCACCGGGCCTGCCCTGCTCGTACAACATCTACACAGCAGGTCTGCCAGGAGGGGTCCCGGCCGGGTGTCCCCGGGCAGCCCCCGCACCGGCCTCAGCTCCCTCTGCCCTTTGCATCAGGCGAGGGCTGCAAAGTCACCACAGCTGTTCTAGTGAGCTCCTGGAGCTGTGGTGGGACACCAGCACATGAAGGGGTTTGCACTGGGTGCATGGGCTGGGGCGAAGCTCATGAGTAGACACTTGGGCCAAAATCCGTGGAGGATTTTGACCTGAAATACCCTTGTGGCTCCGGCTCCTTTTTTCTCTTTATTCCCCAGTGAACAGTTATTTTCTCGCTCCAGCTCTGCCTTGCCTGTGGCCTTAGGAGGCCACCTAGAGCTGGGCCTGGGCTTAGCAATGAGCTTTTCCCGACCTCACCCCCCAGCGCCATGAGCACACCCAGCAACGACCCTGGCTGGTTTTCCACTCTCCCTGCCGGGCTTGTTTTGCTTTGCTGGCAATGTTAACGCTGTCGTAGCGCAGGGTTCACATCGGACTTTATATTGCACTGCTCTAGCTCACCCTGCCGAGGTGAGGAATTACAAGCAGCAGCAGTTTGTGCTCGGTAGCCTGGGTTGTATCTGAGACACAAAGCACAATGCAGCCACATCTGCCACTCACCAGGATCAGGGGCTCTGGAGAGAGCTGGCTGCCGGCTTGGCCTCCCTCCCGTGACATCGCTGGCCACCCTCTGTCCTGTTGCTGTTTAAAATCAGATGCGCTTTAGCTGATGCCAGAGGGATGAGTAATGCACAGGAACGCTGCAGGGTGGGGTGGAGGGTATGACATGTTGGTGATGCTGAGCCTTGCCTCCCCTTGGTGGTAAGGTGGTTGTGGTTTGTGGTTTTGGTTTTTTGTTTTGTTTTCTTTTCTGGAAGGCTTTCCTGTTTTTCATTAAGCAGCTGCGTGATGGTCTCTGGGCAAGGAGGCCCAGCCCCTTACACGGCCAAGAAAAATACTTTAAGTTCTTGGCCCCTGAATGCCCATGTTGTAAGCTGGCAGGGATTAGGAGTCCAGCACTGCATGTGCGTGCACGGATGGGAATGGATGGGAAGGCGTATAGTCCAACCTAGCAAATGGTTTAAGGGAAAGAATAAACCTAACTGAAAATTGCTGGAGAGTTTGAGGTCACCTTGGAACAGCTGCTTTCCCAGTGCAAATCAAAGAGTGGGGAGAAAGCGGGACATTTCAGAGACTTGCTGGTCATAGGCTTCACTCCTTTACACTTTCTTACCCACTACCCCAGCCTCTTCTGAATAATAACACGCCAGAGCAACATACACAAAGCAATTCCTCCCTTCCACATGGACTGGCTGTAGTCAGGTAACCAGGCACTCTTTAAAATGCCTTCATCAAAATCTGTACCGTCATCCCCATAAAAAACCTCCTTTCTTTTGATCTAATTGCATTTAATAGGAATTTGGACTTTCTCCAGAGTAAGAACAGTTGTTGCTGCATAAATATTTTATAAACTAGCATTTTTTCCAGCCAAATCACAAATTCTGGAAAGTCAACGATGAGGAGCCATCACGCACCAACACTTCCATTTGTGATTGCAGGAGGTGGCCATCCTGGGGGCTGCCAACACCTGCCAGCGCTTCACCTTCTGTATGCCGAGGACACTGCAATTCAGTTCTTAATTTGCAGCTCAGTGAATCCTGAGAGAGAAAACATTAAGCACACGTAGCAGAGAGGGGAAACCCAATATCCCATCTTCTCACAGTGAGGCTGCGTGTGCTGCGGGACAGAGCAGGGAGCGGTGCCGCACGCGGGCTGGGGCACAGCCGCGGTGTTTGCACAGCGCCGAGGCATCGCTGAGTCCCGTTCTGCCTCCCAGCGAGTTCGCTGGGGTGGGCAGCAGGTCAGGAAGGGACACAGCCAGGCAGCTGACCCCAGTTGGCCAAAGGGACACTCCACACCATAATAGCTTCGTGTTCCTCTATAAAATAGAAAGTGAGGGTTTTGTCTTCCAGCACAGCTGTAGCTCAGAGATGGGGTCGGTGGGTGTCAAGCTGCTTGTGGGTGCTGAGTGGTTGCCTTTGCTTTTCCTGTTCTTTTCCTCTTTCCTTCCCTTATTAAAATGTCTTTGCCCCAACACACAAATTTTCTTGCTTTTGCTCTACCTACTCTCCCCTCTCCCACTGTGAGGGAGCGAGTGGGTGCTGTGGGTGCTCAGCTGCTGGCTGGCGTCAGCCCACCACACAGAGAAAGAGAGGAGGCAAACCTGGTTTATTAATCCCTTCTCATTGTCCTTTTTATTTTTTTTTTTTGGCAATTATTTGAAATGGGGCCCTTGACTCCTTTCGGCATTAGGGATTCAGAGTCACAGGTGAGAAACATTGCAGATCAACTCTCCTGTAGTTTACACTAGATCCCATTCCTGTAAAATACTCTTGATTGCATGCACTCTGGTGTCCTTCAGTTAAGAGGCACAACGAAGACAGACAATGCTGTGTGGGCAGGTTTGGCTTAACTCACATGGTGAGAATCACAAAAAATGATATTCTGCCACCTGCCCACCCCAGGAGCTGCACTGTCCCCTCCTCCCTCAGGGTACAAGTACGCTCCGTGCAAAGCTCACCGTCTACAAACGCTGCTTCTGTTTCTCCCCAGAGTGGCTTCAGAAAAATTCCAATGAAGCATCAGGTCTTTCAGACCTCAAGAGACAGTGTTTCGGCTATAATGCTAAAATTGAACATTCTTGCTTCCATTCCCTTGTAAATCACAGGTTCTTGAACTGTTCGGCATCACACTTCACAGCCACCTTTTGATACCACCACAGCAAAGGGAACTATTGCATTTCTCTCCCCTCATCTCCTCTGCTGGAGCAGAGAACATCCTGACTAGCTTATTTTTGCATGTGTATGTGTTGCCAATTATCCTTAAGAGGCAGTTTGAAGGAAGGACCTGGCTCTTGAGAAGGGACTGCAGCAATCCTTTTCTGCTAAAACCCAGCTCCCACCATCCAGAGAGCTGCTGAAATAACCTCAGCTCCTGCCACCAGCTCCCTGTGTAGCACGTCTCTCAAATATACTGTAAAACCATATCAGCACACTTAAAAATATTAAACAAAATGACCACAAACAAAAGATGAGATAACTCTTCAGGAAACCTCAGTTCAGCATCTACAAGCTGCATGGTGCTTGTTTCATAGAGATCAGGTGGTTTCTGCAGGACCAAAGTATCATACAAAGCTTGATGCTCCACTCCCAGGAAGGCAAACCGCTTGCAGAGCTGTGTGTGCACACAAAAAGAGCCACGTGTTAAAGATTTAGGCCACGATAAAAGCATAGCTAAAGTAATCCAGAAATAAAGACACTTGTACTCAAGAAGTTTGACTCTCAAGAGAAAAGTGGGCATCAGAGTATTGTTTATAGCATTGAGACCTCTGGATATCACCACAGATCTCCCAAGTGAAAACTGAGTGGGAAACTTGAGGCAAATTACTGGGGTTGAATTCAGGTCAAAACATAAGCAATCATGGGAAAAGCCATGACTGATATATTACTGAGATCTTTGGGCAAGCAATCAACCACATTTCAACTCAGGTGCTCAGTGTTTCTTTCCCTCCCTTTGCTCAGGCGGCTGTTGGAAAGGTCATTATTTCCATGAGAGTGCTTCATGACTACAGGACCCAAAATCCTGAATCCACAGCCCAAGGGAGTTTCTCATGCTTTCTGCATAAGATCAGCCAGAGCTTGAGGTTTGGCTTAGGGCTTGCTTCTCCACCCCAGATACCACACAGCCACCTCCAAGGCATATTCAAAACTGGTGGCAGAGCTTGCTGCTCCTGCAGCACCTCTGGTTTGCCCTGAGCGCCTTCACCCTGCCACACCACCCAGAACAGGCTGGAGCACATTCCTTCACTTCACATCTGGGGAACACGAGCTGCTCAGGTACCGCAACCATGGACACCTCAACAAACAAGCGACAGCTTTGTGTTTTATCTTCCCTGTCCTTTCTGAAAACACAGGTACAAGAACCCATGAGGGATTACAGCCACAGTGTTTAGGCACGACAAGATTTCCTCTCACACTTCAGTAGCCACCTACTAAGGCAGAAGGGTGATTTAATAACAATTTAAAGGGGAAAAGGACACATGTTGATGCAATACGAGCAGGAAAGCATTCTAGCTTTTTTTAAAGTGGTCTTCCAAGCCTAGCAGCTGATGCTGTGCAAACAGGTGGTACCAGGACACAGACTTCTCTGTTGCAGGAGGGGCAGACAACTTGCCATTATTCCTGAAAAGTTCCCCTGTGAA
The DNA here is from genome assembly GCF_036013475.1 of Columba livia. NCBI lineage: Eukaryota > Metazoa > Chordata > Aves > Columbiformes > Columbidae > Columba > Columba livia. Next base: position 25,469,094 of record NC_088604.1, read on the forward strand.
CAAAGTGAGTCTAGATGAGCTGTACTTGCCACATACATAAACTCCTCCTTTTTAAATCTGAAAATGTGGGTTCAAGTCATGCAAGTGACCAAAAAGTACTGCAAATTTTATTTTTTATTTCCTTGTTACAGAAACTAAATGAGCATATGCCTACATCTCAATTAAAACAAATTCGCCACCACAGAAAAAGAAAGCATTTTTTTATTCTCTAAAGCACACCTGTGAACACAGAACAAAGTCTAATGTCAGTACATAAAAGCTGCTGCTTAGTGCACCTCTTCATTGCAGTTTCTCCATTAGTTGTTTTTTTTTTCAAAAACCCAAAACATTACACCTTAGATATTTATATATGCTTACATTAAGCTTTGCATTATCTACCCAAAACGCAATTCACTTCTAGTAGTCTGTTAAGCTAAATCAAGAAGGTCCCTTAAGTTTGCTTTATTTACAATTGCAATGGCTAAATTTTAAATACTTTACAGTCACCGCCAGCACTGGCTCCTAGTTCAAAGGATTAGTGCATTCCATGTTTTCTTTGTAACTATTTTCTAGAGGGGATTAAGTTGTCCATACCTATGGCTATGTAGGTACCTCAGCTATCTACATGAAGTACCTTATAGGAAATAATCATGCTGACAAAAATATTTATAATAATGAATGATAAACTCAACCTTTAGGAAGAATGGGCAGGTCCTTGGTTTTGTGCCACAGCCACTGTCAACTGTGGGAACTGCAGCCATGTGGGAGATGGAGCAGTTCAGGAGTGCTGAAGTCCAGAGCGGGGCTCTCTGGTTCCTTTGGAAAGATCTTCCTGCTCAGCTCTCAGTCCTTCCTCTCTTCCGCCACCTCTTCCCTTTTACTGCCTTTTTTAAATTATCAGGCAAATTTCTGAACTGCGATAGTGCAGAAATTTAATTCAGAGGGGAAAAAAAAAAAAATAATGATGCATCTGCAGACAGACAGACTTGGGTTATCTGAATAAAGACAGATTTGTTCCTTTGAGTTTTACAACTTATGAGTAGATGCAGGTCTTGTGGCAACTGAGAAACTGCTGTAAATATTACCAAATAGGATGCACATGCATTTATCTGTTCTTATATACTTTCAAAACCCAAATGGAAGCAAGAAGTGTCTGAGATTCAGGTAGGTCTGTAAGATCGTTGTTGTTGTTACACAATAAGGTAGATTGCTTAGCACATTCCAGGTTAAAAAAATTACAGTAAACATCCAGTAACTGGAATGCATATAATATACAAGTACCATTACATTTACAAAGGTGTTCAGGACGATTTTTCTTTCTAGAATAAGCATAAAAAAAGTTACAAGCTAATTCACAATAACTTTAGATACAATGTTATTAAAATACATTGATGTTAATCATAAAAATATTTTACTATTTACATGTATATTGTATAAACCTTAACAATAAGAATATGCCCATTTTAGGATGCCTTAAACGAATATTTAGACAAATTGGCCCATTTTTATAGTGCAGTATCCCTGTTTTGGTTTTCACACCATGAAACTGTACCAGATTCACAGTATCTTTGCTAGTGCTTGGCTAAAAGGCTTAAACTTTCTGTTATTTAAGAAACATTCATTCATTACAAAGAGCCAGTTTTATTTCCGCTTTGTTTCTTATTAAATCCTACCCCCAACAGTTCAGGACACTCTGCCTGGCCTTGTGCGATTTGGTTGCATCTCCAAATAAGGCTGTAATTCATTTCATCAGTTATCACACTATCTTGCTTGTAGTCTGGATGCTGGGCGATAAATTCCCTCATCCATCGAGCAACTGTCATTAGTTCTCCTGTGGGCAAGGGGAAGTCAAGTTTCACATTTTATACATCTCATTTAGCAGGATGACATCTAAAGCTGCATACATTATATATGCAATCAATGAACAGTCCTTGCTTTCATGAGAAACACATTCCTATACATATATATATATATATCTCTAAAAAATATGGCTAACCTGCAGGCACAATTAAGCTGACATATTGCTGGTAATCTAAAACCCATGTGTCTAGTGCAATCTTCAAACTTTCAGATGTTGTAATGAGACAGCACAGAGAAAAGCAGCTACTAGAACAGGTGTTACCAACAGCTTGTATAGCAAGAGGTCTTAAACATGCCATTTAACAGAGGCAAATCAACAGGCACCACTACAACAATTACATATGTCTAAAATAATTTTGAAGCTGATCCATCCAACTCAGGTGCCAGCTTGCTTCTGTCTACCTTGACATCTGGGTAGGCTGATGGGATGCTCGACGAGCATAGCAAAATTTTCATTGCTACTGGAACCTCAGCTTCCTTCTAGGAGTGGGAAGAGCCAGGGGCTTCCACTACAAAATGTTTGGTTTAAGAATATTATAAAAAGCAGGAAGAATCAAATTAAGGAAAGCAAGGAGAAACACACAAGTAAGGAGTAAAGAGCATCATCACTATTTAAAGATATCAGTGGTTTTGAACAGGAAAGAAAAGCAGAATAAAAAAAGGTTATTAGAAATAAACATGCCCCTCAAAAAATAAAAGTCATGTTTTAAATAAAGGAGAGGCCAGAATATATACTTCTACATAAGAAGTGAGCAGAAAAAACACCACCCAAGAAGCATTATTTGTTGACAGCATTAAAAGCTCACATGAAAACTTTCTTAAAGCAACGAGAAGGAGGGGCCCTGCAAGAAAAATCAGTGGGGCTGGGATGTGAGCGGAGCAGAGCATAAAAAGACACACATTTTTAGACTAAGAGCCGCTGCAGGCTGTCAGTGCAGAAGGAGAGGGGAGCGCAGTCCAGCTCACACCAACACAGACACCTTGTGGTCAGGCAGTCCAGTCACTCCCCATCCTTTGTGGTGGTGGAAACCTGCAGCACCTTCATGTGAACACGGCGTGCAGCTCTCAAAGAACACACGAGTAATGGGAAAAGGCACCAAAGACTGACAAAAGGTGTGAGACAACTTCTAAGCGAGGAGAGACAAGACAAAGGTAATTTCAAGTTTGGAAGCAACAACATACTGTAGAAGTTTGCAAGATCATGAATGTTGATGAGAAGTGAGTAAAGAAACATTGTCCTACAATGCAGGAACTAAAAGGCATATGATGGAACAAGTGCCTTTAAACACACAAAACTACAGGAATTACATTCTTCACAGAGCATGTAATGAAATTTTGGCATTTCTTATTGAATGACTTTATGGGGGCCAAAAGCGTAACTGCTTCAAGAAGGGTAAGGCACAGATCATGGAAATGATGCTTGTGAGCAGTCACCAAGCACCACGATTATTGCACAACCTCCACCTGAGAAAGCATCCACACTGCAGACAGCCAGGAACCTGGAGACTGTGCCAGGACAAGGATCACTTCATGCTGCTACCTTAACATCGCTTGCACTAAAATCTGGTGATGGTCAGCAGCTGCTGCCGGCCCAGCAAATCTGTGGTCTCACTGAGAGGTGGCAGTTACACACCAGCCAGCCAGAGACCAACACCCAGCTGTGCTGCCAGAAAAGGTGAGGTGGAAGCACAGATGAACTGCGCTGGGGCAAGGTTAAAGCCACAGCAGCTATGGTGCAGCAGTTAACCCTCATGAGTGATTGGCGCTCACCGTTTGAGGAGTCTGAAAAATGGCCACTCTCTGTGGACCTGTCTCATGCTAGACAGACTGCAGCTCAGGAACATTTGATTTAAGATTGAGAGTAAACTGGAATAATCCAAAGCTACAATTACAAAACGTAATGGCACAGCAACACAATACCGAATGCTTTAATGTTATGTGAATATTGGTTCTTATGAAGCATCATTTAAGAATCATTTCGGTTCAGAGTTAAGATACAAAGCTTAGACTCTACTACCTCACCCTCACACCTTTTTGGTCTGTGTAAACACAGAAACTGACTTTTACAATGCCTGTGACTTCTCACCAGGTAGCAAAGTTGTTCTTTGGAAGGGGAACACTTGCCTCACAGGGCTAAGCTCAGGTCATTAGCTCTTGGAAAAAACCTCTACAGGACTTATGTATTCCTTGTTTTTCCAACCGCATTCTTCTGAAGAAAAATCCCCAACAACAAACAATGGAGTATTTCAAAAGCATTGCTATTCTGAGGGCTCATGTGCCTCAGACATTTTCTTCCTGCCAGTTTCTCTTCTCTCCCTTAGTTAAGCCAAGCATCAAATCCCTGCCTATGCTCCCTGAGGGCCAGAAGCCTCCTACAAACATGCAGCCTTAGGAAAGAAAATTTACAGTGAAAGCTGTAATTAATTAAAACTTGTTACCATTCTGAAATACTGCTAAAGTACTGAATTACCAGGTAAGAGAAAGTCCTGATTTCCACCTCAGCTTTAAAAAAGTCTTTACCTGGAAGCTCCTACAGCAATTTTCAAGAATTAAAGAGGAATGCGACACTTTAATTTAAAACCAATGAATATATTTCACTGTGGAAGGGGAAAGATGAATTACTTATGAGACTAAAATTAACTGTCTAGCTAAATTTACAGCAAGGCAGACATACAAGGGATTTACATATAGAAAGGTATAAAGCTGCTGCAGATTGTGCTATGCATCCAGTTCTGAATGAAAAGTTTAGCCTGCACTCACCATACTGCTGCATATTAAGATGGAGCATAAGAAGTCTTTATACCATCTACCTTCAAAACCACTGCAACATGAGGAAGACAGGGGAAGAGCCTGGTTTGCTCTTCCTCAAAGGAGTTTTGCTACTTATGGAAGGACTTTCTTATCAGGGAGCTAAAGACCAGGTCCCTGGCTCTTCCATACCAGACTTTAAACTTACGAATACTTTGGAGTCACGCCAGTAACACCGGGCTATCAGACCCAGCCTCACATACTCTTACAACACTCAAGTGACAGGCAAAGGGGATTGTAGTAGTTTGCACATATACTGAAGTGAACGATACAGTGGCAAAAGCAGCAGTATGAGGTGCTGAAAACACAAGTCTTGGATTGGAGATACACTACCCCTATGCTGTAATTGTATCAATTACTCTGAATTTAAGTTCTAAAATGGATTACCAAATATTTATAGTCAGAATTACACAGGAACAGATTTAAGCCAGAGAACACATTGCAATCCTTTGCTCCGATGATTAAACACTTAACCAGACAGGCACAGCTGCCACCAGTTTTACCCATCTGAGAACTAGAGAACAAGCCCAATTACTGTCCTAGTAGAAAAGTGCCAGGAAAATCAATACCCAAAAGTGTCAAACGTACCAGACGCTCTCTTTTTTATTAGCTTCAGGTAGTTTAGGATGGTGCACCTTGTGTCCACATCCACCTCCATGCTTTCAAGATAGGAATTTAAAATTGGGATCAAACCAGGAAAGACTCCTTCCTGTGTAAGAGAACAGAGTCAGCATAAAACACACTCAATCTGATCTCTGGGAGGGTGGAGTAAAGGGAAAGGTTGCGTGTTCCAGGTAGAAGAGGCTATGACCTTCCCATTGATAATTGTATCAATGCTCATCAGGGCGTACTCTTCCGTGTCGGTGCCCGTCCCGTTCTGTGCAGAGCCACATCCATCCACAAGAGCGTTTCCACCTTCACAGGTGACAAAGGGAAAGGAAGAAGCAGTTAGAAGGCAAGAGATGCACTCAACATCCACAACAGCGTTAATCAGAATGCTTGTTGTGATACCTTTGCAAATATCTTTTCTGAAGTAAAACATTCCCTGCCGGACAGCATCTCTTTTCTGGGCCATCTTCATGTTTTCATCCACCTGGCAAAAGAAGTATTTCAGAGACTTGTGACATATTAGAAAACTAGGACTCCCCAGACTCTCACATTTTGGTCTCATTAGTTGAAACGTCTATGTTTCTTATTATTTCATCACACAAGGCCAATCCGTGGAGATAAGTTTTGTTTCATTGTTCAGGGGTCCCAAGCAGAACCACAAAGAGATGACATCCTATGAAATTAGGTCTCGATAGAAAAGGTAATGGTATTATGTTAGAACATGCTATGCCAATCTTTCGAGTTTGGATGAAAACACAGGAACAGCTGTGATTAACAGGTTGCATCCCATCTGGCAGATTTTGAGTATTTAGATGCAATTTACAAAAGAAGAAAATTGCCACTTCCTTAGCCACAGTTCGCTGCTCTTATTAACAAGATAATATAAATCTTTAGAAGAGTTATTGCTGTATTAAAGTTTCGGAAACAGAATTCCAGTAACTTTGTATGTGAATCATATCTGTTCCATACTCAAACATCTATTAGATAGTTAGGTAAACTCAGACTGCTAGTAAAAATCTTCTAAATTGCAGGCTCCTTGGAAAGTCTACAAAGTACAAAGCACTGCTCATACACTCTGCAAACAACAGAAGTATTGCTCTGTCTGGATGGAAGATTTTGTCCAATTTCTTTGATTAGCAGGTTCTCAGGGAATTAACATGACAAAGCTTTAGGACATTAGCTTTACTGTGTTGCCTGCAGGAGGAGGATATGATTTGCTGAACTCTTTGTTTGACCTTTAATTATGAGCAATGCGAAAATCTTCACTTCTTAACTTTAAAAGCTTTGTTTTCAAAATTGTTTTTGTTCATTTTTTATTATGAAACCTATTTACACAACAGGCTGTTTTGAAAGTTTAAAAGAACTCCAGTCATAGCTGACAGGAATACAACCACACTCAGACAGCAAAGATTAGTGTGAGATTAGTCCCATAAACCCGTATTATTTTACTTGAAAGAGGCAGGCTTACCCATGGTTGTGCAATTCTGTGTTGCACTACCTGCCAACTTACTTGGAAAGCTCAAGCAACATTATGTCTCCCTCAACCCCCCAACTCTGTTGAAGTTCTTTTGGCACCCAGTCTCTTTTCCAGTCCTCCAAATAACAGTATAATTAAGGACTCAAAGTGCTAAAGTGATGCATTGTTTATAGAATCTGAACTGCCTGACATCAGGAAAAGAACTCCTCTTTTTAGAAATTATTCCAACTTTATGGTATGATTACCGTTAAAACTTCAGTATTTTTCTCCATTTAATTGAAAACACTACAAAAAGCAGCAGGATACTACTGCTACGGTATAGCCAGCGCTGGCAGTATTTTCTAGTACAGAGCATGTCAAAAGTCTGTTGTGCTGCAAGACATTTTTTTAAAAGACTTGCAGGATTACCCATTCAAACAGAAATGTTCTGTTCAGGTGCCTCAGGAACATGTACAAGGACAGTTTCACCCCAAACAGTTCAGCAACTGAGGACAAGATAAAGAAAAAAAAGCACATTTTATACAGCTGGTCTGTCTAAACACAAGTCACAGCTGTGACCAGAATCAGCAGTATTAGTTTTCACTCAAATACTGTGCAACACTAAGCATGCTGAACTCCTCCTTTCCCTCTCCACCAAATACAAACATAACAGAGAATAAGAACCCAAGACATAGGCAACAGCCACGTTAAAATAAATATCTAAGTTAGTTTTTATTTTGACTTTGACAGGTTGTTTTCCCCACACGTAAAATGGTGGAAACATGCCCTTTCCCAGTCTCAAAACAGTTCAGTGACAATGGTATTTCTCAACACTTCTGCAGCAGTCAGACACTGTTAGGGACCACAGAGATTCCCACAGTATTTGTCTATAAAGCCTGATATCATGAGACAGCAGTAAAATATTTGCTTAATACTGCAGGGTTGAAATTGATTCAAAGCACTGGTACAGAAGGAAAAAGAATGAAAGATGAAAATGACTTTCTGTAAGTGCATAAATATTAGTTCCTAGATTGCAGAGGATAAAAATCAGACTTGACACAAATACGTTGCATTTAGGTCTAATAGATTTGATCTTTCACACCTACCTTGGACAAAGGAATGAGAAAATCTAGTTTATATGACAGAATCACTCTGGTTAGCAATACCACGAACACAACATACGCAGAATTTTCAAAGTCTGTTAACTGGACCTAGACATCAAAGAATTAGAAGTTAAATCACATTAGTGGAAACACACTAATGGAAGTAGATAAATATTTGGTAGAATTGAAAACAGTTTGACTTGAAGGTTCATGTCGGTACTTGTATTCACACACACTCTGCCAGCAGAGATGGTGAAGGACGAGCTGGAATCACGAACAGTGACTTCAAATGCACAATGCAAGCACACACCTCAGGAAAATCCACCCTATGATCCAGTGCCAAAGCACACTTGCGTTTCAAAAGCCCATCTAATAACCTGCACCTTCAGCTCTCTGTGTAACTAAAAACACATAATAGCTTTTAAATTTCCACTTTAAAGGGATTAAATTCAGAGAGCTCAGAAACAGACAGCTATAAAATAAAAGCCCTTGTGAAAAACAAAACAATGACAGCGGAATTTTTCCAGTACTTCTCCTGGAAAAAGACAGTCCCTAGAAGCTAAATGGAGCTTTGTTTCCTGATGCTTTAATACAAGCCTAATTCCTTTCCCCAGACCCCAAATCCATCAGCATGTTTTGCTGTGCTGCAGTGGATTCTCCTGTCAGTTACATTCCCACAGTCCACATCTGATTACACACTGCTGTCCACTTCCCTCGCCTCTGGCAACTCGGGAGAAAAACCACAGCACAAGTAAGGGTTCGATACTGGATGGCAGAATGCCTGGTACTTTTCTGCTTAAAAGGAAATGTGTTTTTGTGCATGCTGATGCCTTCCTTACCTCCATAGGTCTGAATTCCACTCTCCATCCAATATCTGAATTTGGAGGAGGTGGCTTAAACCTCATTGTCTGCCAGTTTGTAGACTGAATATTCTGCAAAGCACATAAAATAATCCATCACAATCGATATAAGCATCATTCTATAACACCACCTAAGAAAAATAAGCAGATAACTTGAGTCCTAATATTTTCCTTGGGACAGCCCATCAAGTTAGAGAAGTGGTTCCAAACTAAGTGGCATAACTTCCTAAAAACCACAGTATAATCACCTATCCTAGGAGAATGTTACATCTCCTCATACCGTTTTACTTCAGGACTACATATAACATAGTAGTGGGCTGAGATTTAGCTGACTTTTTTTTTTTTTAGAGTGATTGATGCATCCCAAACTAAAAACAACCTAATATTATCATAGCTATTATTTCACAAAGCTGTATAAGAGAGATATTTATACATAAATGTCATGCAAAACCGTTTCTAGGAAGCCATAAAAACAGACAGTTCCCCATAACACAAATATACATAGCTATAGTTTGGGCCTTTGACATTCTATTGGGTTTAAAGTATAAGCCACCACCTTCTACTAAATAAATGATGAAGCAAAGAAATGTGCTAATACCTGCGAAGTCATATGCTAAAGAACTAGTTGAAGTGAAAAACTCGGCAAAAAAAAACTTAGCTATTATTAAGTAGTACTGTAAAGAAAAAGCAATTTTATGTATATATTTATTAAATTCCTCTAAATCAGACACAACCTCAAAATGGTCGGATTCATTTGCATCATCTAGATGTATTTTCTCCTCAAACAAAGTCAATGGGTCTCGAATGAACAAGTGTGCAATATGCTGTGCCAAAAGGTGATCAATGCCTACAAAACGAAAATTCAAACAAACAATTCAGACATAGCAAATCAGGCTCTAGGAAACTATTCGTTTTACAAGACTGAAAACATCCAACTCTGCAATGCTACCTGAACCCACCACATCCTGTTAAAAGCTTAGATGATGACTTCGGGAAGGAAGGAAATGATTAAAGAGAGAGGAAAAAAATAAAAGAACAAGTTCTTGTTTGGAAATGGCAGCTGAATATTGGCATGGCTGCCATTCTTCCTGTTCTCTGATGCACCTCTCTGCCCTGTTTCCTAAAGCAGATCTGCTCTCTCCACAAGGATAACACATTAATGCGTCAAACACTGGGCTTCTCAAGCTGGAATTAGGGAGTTTCCATTACAAACAAAAACTTTTTAAAAACTCTCAAGACCACGCTACACAGATATTTCCTGAGTAGGAGTCCTTCTGAGGGACACACAGTGATTGAAACAAACAAGAACGAAAAATGTAAAACAACCCCACACAGTGCAAGCATAATTCTTAACCTGCTCATAATGAAGCAAACACTTACCTTCCTTTATTAGGTGCTCGTAGATATCTTTGTCTATTGTCAAATCAATGTCATTGTATTTCTCACCACATTCAGATAGATAACTGTCTATGGAATCATATCTGGATTTACTGATTCTATAATGGTTGTTCTTCAGTGGCTATATAATTTAAGAATACAATATTTTAACAGCTTGTTAACAATGTTACCTAAGTTTTGCTCACTAATGACACTTATGTGAGAATTATTATCCTGTTTAAAAAACGCTACAGCCTCAAAATTATTCAACGCATGAGTCTCAAATAGCTTAACAGAAAGCGATCCTGGAATTATGACTATTTTGTTTGCAGATATACTTATCTGAGCAAAAAAACAGCCATCACACATTGACTAGAATTCTCGAAAAGTGGAAACATTTTCCTGATGTAATGTACCATTACCCCAAGTACCTGGAAGGTGTTACTATACCTATTGCAGCAGGTACCAATACAGTTTCACTATGCACACACTGTCAGAGATGCTCTTAAAATGGGTAATTCCAATAAATACTTCAAGTAGATTTTTAGAAATTATTATTTTATTTTCTGTAATTTTGTAATAGCCTTGAACACCAATTCCTGCTTACAGAAACTCCTTAAGTTCTGACAACTGTCTCTTTTCACGTAGTTCTAGTTTATACTACTAGATTACTCAGCAGCATCCACTATTTAATCCAAAGCAATTCTTGCTTTTTGGGCTCAAGCACAGACTGGAAAGTTTTATCTCAGAGGGACCTTTTTGGCAAGCTGCAGAGGAGTCAGTGGAGTTTTACCGGGATTCCACACTTGACTAAAATACATATATATATATGCTAGCATAAACTGTACAAACAAGGCGAATGTTTATATAATCTCTTCTATATTTACCACAAAGACTGCCACATTTCCTCATCAGGGATTCTGATGATCACAAGCAGAATTTGATACTAAAGGAGATCAAACTTTTTTTTTGTCTGAAAAATACCAGACATCTGCTACTAACATTACTTACCTCCAGCCCTCTCTCTTCTCGCGTTCGATCATCTACAGATGCAGAGATTACTCCCCAGCGACAGTCAATATCGGACACGTAGCCTCTGTAGAATGGAGATGCAGCACTCAACGCCATCTAAAATAAACCAGCATGATATCAAAATAAAGGACAAGCCAAGGAAGCAAAAGCAAAATACAACCCCACTGGAAAATGAAACTTGCTGGCTAGAAACAACTGATGTACTTCAGTTTAACAAACAGCCAAAGCCCCTACAACCGCAAATCTCTCAACTGCTATCTCCAGAAAATGCCTAGATGAAGGGTTAGTATTAATGAAGTGGCCATCTGATGTTCTCCAAATCTATTATCCCTGCAGATCAGCATTTAAGGAACACAGACAGACAATGATATAGGCAGAAGCAATTTTATGACAAATTAGCAAGTATTTTGCTTGCCTACTCTAAAAGTTTACCTGGCAATCATTGTATTTTGTTTATTTTTGCTTAGCCAAGGAACCTTAGCAGTACAGCTGGAACATACCTCACTCAGAGCAGGATCTGCTCACCACCTACACCAGAACAATACTTTATTTTAATAACACCTATTTATAACCACATGCTTACAAAAGGGACAGATGACAGATTTAAACAACTCAAACCCTCTGTAACACCAGACAAGAGCTGAAAAATTAAAAATTATTTTGAGTGAACTTGTCTTTTTTTTCCCAAAAAAATGACACAAATATATTTCTAGAACTATTCAACAAGAGTCTTGTGCATGTGGGAAGGAGGGCACAGGACAAAAACCAGACATTGTCTGCTTTGCAGTGTCACTCAGACATTAAATAAATCACACTGCTCATGTGACAGCCTAATAAGCAACTGACACTTGTGAGTAACATTCAAGTTTTTTCTAATTTAGATTTTATTTTTTACATTTATTAGCTTTTGCACAACTAAGAGCTGATGTGATGGAAGACCATTACTTACCACAATGGGGCAGATCGTGGCTAGCTGATCATAGAGATATCTTGCTTCAGAAATGCTGCAAGCCTGGAACGTTACCTGTTGGAAGAAGCGCAATTGCTATCGTGATTTCTATAACCATAGTGCAAGCACAGTCTTCCTAGAATTAGAATCAGTGATATCATAAAAAGATTTGAATCCTGAGAATTTTACAGCGTTTTTTTGGTTGGTTGTTTTTGGGTGGGGTTTTTTGTTTGCATTCCCCTCCCATGCCCCAATTCTTGCACAAACTTTTGCCCCAGCTGTCAGCAGTATTTATATCACAAGCTTCTTTCCACACCACTTCCAAGTTCATTGAAAAATTTCAGACCACAATGCTTCAGCTGTGAGGCTAGATATACAAACACTTGCCAGAAGCAAAGAAAACTGAGCCAACATCTACAATACACATGGGTTGGTAATGCACCTTCAGGAAATGAGCCAGGATCCTACTTACTTAAAACAACAGTCAGAAACTATTGTAGATGTAACATTTGTTTTACATGACAGTTAATCTTGTTTTAAAGAACATTTCAGGATGCCTTTGTTTGATCCTGCAAAAGCACGAAAAACACACGCCTTCAAGTCTACTGTGACTTTTATTTTAAAAAAGTCCAGTTTTGCTTGTATCAGAGGCCAAGACACGGCAAAAGATGGAAAAGAAATGTTATTTGCAGAAGCCATTAACAATGTGGAAGCCCTACCGCATACAGGCCACTGGAAAATGTAACTTCTTTGGAACTTCTGGTGAAATTTGCTCAGAGCAGCAGCAGCAGCAAACACAAGACATTTTTCCAGTAGCAGATCTTACCCCCCAGACTTCCCAAACTGACACTTTATGCATTTTAAAAATGCAGAAGGGGACTGATCACCTCAAAACTGTTAAAAAACACTACACAGAATAAAAGCCTCTCTCTCTCCTTCTTCAGAGTTTACATATTCGTAGATCAGAGGATAACTTAGATGGAAGAGTACCCCATACCACTCTCATAACATTGTACAAGAGGCTTCAGCTCTAAATCACCATTGCTGCTTGTTATCCTGAAGAATACCAGCCCAACACAGATCTTGCTCTTCCATGGATTATAACTATAGAGTCCCACAAAACGTACAGATTCTTCTCAGTTTGCCACTGAAGCCCAACCCAAGTATCACACAGTATCACAGTATGTTTGGGATTGGAAGGGACCTCAAAAGATCATCTAGTCCAATCCACCTGCTGGAGCAGGAACGCCTAGGTGAGGTCGCACAGGAACATGTCCAGACGGGTTTTGAATGTCTCCAGGGAAGGAGACTCCACAACCCCCATGGGCACCCTGTTCCAGTGCTCTGTCACCCTCACTGAGAAGAAGTTTCTTCTCAAATTTAAGTGGAACCTCTTGTGTTCCAGCTTGATCCCATTACCCCTTGTCCTATCATTGTTTGCCACCGAGAAGAGCCTGGCTCCATTCTCATGGCATTCACCCTTTATCTGTTTATAAACATTAATAAGGTCACCCCTCAGTCTCCTCTTCTCCAAACTAAAGAGCCCCAGCTCCCTCAGCCTTTCTTCATAAGGGAGATGCTCCACTCCCTTAATCGTCTTCATTGCCCTACGCTGGACCCTCTCCAGCAGTTCCCTGTCCTTCTAGAACTGAGGGGCCCAGAACTGGACACAATATTCCAGATGCGGTCTCACCAGGGCGGAGTAGAGGGGAAGGAGGACCTCTCTCGATCTACTAACCACCCCCCTTCTAATACACCCCAGGATGCCATTGGCCTTCCTGGCCACAAGGGCACAGTGCTGGCTCATGGTCATCCTGTTGTCCACCAGGACCCCCAGGTCCCTTTCCCCTACACTACTCTCTAATATGTAGTTTCCCAACCTATACTGGAATCTGGGGTTGTTCCTGCCCAGATGCAGGACTCTACACTTTCCCTTGTTAAATTTCATTAGGTTATTCCCCACCCAACTCTCCAGCCTGTCCAGGTCCCGCTGGATGGCAGCACAGCCTTCTGGCGTGTCAGCCACTCCTCCCAGCTTGGTGTCATCAGCAAACTTGCTGATAGTACACTCTATTCCCTCGTCTAAATCGTTAATGAATATATTGAATAACATTGGCCCCAGTACTGACCCCTGAGGCACTCCACTAGATACTGGCCTCCAACTAGACTCCGCATCACTGACTACCACTCTCTGGCTTCTCTCCTTAAGCCAGTTTGCAACCCACCTCACTACTCTATTGTCTAGACCACACCTCCTCAACTTAGCTGTGAGGATGCTGTGGGAGACTGTGTCAAAGGCTTTACTGAAGTCAAGGTAGACCACATCCACTGCTCTGCCATCATCCATCCACCTTGTTACATTCTCATAAAAGGCTATGAGGTTGGTCAAGCATGACTTACCCTTGGTGAAGCCATGCTGACTGCCCCTAATAACCCTCTTATCCTTGATATGCCTTGAGATGGCACCAAGGATAAGCTGTTCCATTACTTTCCCAGGGACAGAGGTGAGGCTGACCGGTCTATAATTACCCGGGTCCTCCTTCTCGCCCTTTTTGAAGACTGGAGATTGCTTTTGAAGATTGTTTTCCTCCAATCCTCAGGCACCTCTCCCTTTTCCCAAGACTTGGCAAAGATGATGGAGAGCGGTCCAGCAATGACTTCAGCCAGCTCTCTCAGCACCCGCGGATGCATCCCATCTGGACCCATGGATTTATGGATGTCCAGACTATTTAATTGCTCCCTAACCCAGTCCTCATCGACTAAAGCAAACTCCTCCATTGACCTGGCTTCATCCGGGGTCTCAGGGGTACAGGGCTCCCCAGGACAGCCTCCGGCAGAGTAGACAAAGACAAAGAAGGCATTCAGTAATTCTGCCTTCTCTGTATCTTCTGCCACCAGGGCACCCGCCCCGTTCATCAGTGGGCCTACATTACCTCTGGTATTAGTTTTATCTGCTATGTATTTGAAAAAGTTTTTTGCTGTCCTTGACCCCTCTCGCCAGCTGTAATTCTAAGGAGGCCTTGGCTATCCTAGCTGCCTTCCTACATCCTCTAACAGCAGCCTTATATTCTTCCCAAGTGGCCAGCCCCTGCTTCCATGACCTGTAAACTCTCCTCTTCTGCTTGAGCATACCCAACAGATCCCTATTCAACCACGCAGGCCTCCTGGCTCCCTTCCTTGACTTCCTTCGTGTGGGGATGCTCTGATCCTGAGCGTGGAAGAAGCAATCTCTGAATGCAATCCAGCTATCTTGGGCCCCTTTACCTTCAAGCAGTCTTGCCCATGGGATTTCCCCCAGCAATTGCTTGAAAAGGCCAAAGTTTGCCCTGCTAAAGTCCAGGGTTGCAATTCTACTTGCTATTCTGTTCCTGCCACCCAAGATGCTGAACTCCACCATCTCGTGGTCACTGCAACCCAGGCAGCCCTCAACCTTTACTGCTTCGACCAGACCCTCCTTGTTAGTGAGGACGAGATCCAGCAGTGCACATCTCCTAGTCGGCTCCTCCACCATCTGCATGAGGAAGTTATCATCAATGCACTGGAGGAACCTCCTGGACTGTGGCTGGCTGGCTGAATGGTCCTTCCAGCAAACATCAGGGAAGTTAAAATCACCCACAACAACCACGGCCTGTGACCATGAGGCCACTCTCAGCTGCCCATAGAAGGCCTCATCAATTTCCTCAGCCTGATCTGGTGGCCTGTAATAGACACCCACAACAGTGTCACCCCTGCCAGTCTGTCCCTTGATACTGACCCATACACTCTCAACTCGCTCGTCATCCACTCCTGGGCAGAATTTAGTACATTGCAGTAAGAATTGTAGGCAGAATTTAGTACATTGTAGTAAGCTTAAGTACATTGTAAGTAAGCTTAAACCCCAAACAAGAACCAAAAAAATATACATACAAAACCAAACCAAAAAACCCCAACAACAAAAGCCAAACAAACCCACCCCCCCCCAAACACAAGAACAACAAAAAACCCCAAATTTGTGTTTGCTTTGCAGCCAACATTCATTAAAACACCCCAAGTAATAAAAATGGTATGCAGTATTCTGTGTCTATCCTTCAAAAAGCTATCAAAAAAAGAAAAAATAAAACCCACACTTTGAAAAGACAAGACTAATTCTCTTGCACAGAAGCAGCTAAGTAAGAGTTCTTATCACTAATTCCTGGGCAGCCTGTCTTGGGGCAGGGGGTAGACAGGACACCTACACAGCAACATCCACCTCTCCTCCCCTTTTACGTTTATTCCAAATCACATTAAATCTGGAACTCCACCTGGTTTCTAGCCAAACATCCCGTTAGAGAGGAGAAGGGCAGGGCTGTAGCACAGCAGGGACTGCAGAGAGCAGGGGCTCAGCAGGCAGAGGGAGGCAATGCCTTGGAAAGAGCCGGAGCACAAGGCTCAGCATTCGCAGGTGCTGAGCCCCCAACCCCATCACCCCGAACTCGTCAAGACATTGGCTGTGACCTTGGGAATATACCTAACCAACTTGGTACATAGTGAGAAAACAAAAAAAACACAAAAAAACCCAGAAAAAACAAACACAAAAGGAAATATGTGTACTGCAAACTATCTTACAGAAAATAGGTGGGGAATACATGTTTTCTTCTAGTCAGTTATCAAGAATTATCAGTTGATTAAGCTTATAGCACCTACCAGCCTTGTTTTCATTCTCCGTTTGATGACAACAAGACTACTAAATTTGACCACTGATTCCAAGAATGGGGAATAGTAAAATGGTGCCACATGAAAATTAATTTAATACATGTTCAAACAAGTTCATATGATGACTGAATGGTAAGGCTGTATTTCTTTTATTCATCTTAAATAAGAAAGAGATGGTACAAACCAGATCATATCGAACCTACCACCTTCTAAAAACACGCAGCATTATATACGCTTTACTACTTCAGACTCTCCCTGGTTTACCCTTAGTGACAAGGGATTTTGCAGTTCCTCAATCTCAAAGGGAAATGCTTTGAATGGGTTTATTTCTGCCAGTGCTGTGAAACAAGAAGAGCTTAGTGAATTTCCTTTAATCCCCTGGAGACTAAACACCAGCCTCTTCCTAGCTCTGCTTCCAAGACAGTAGTGGCAACAGACAGATTTTATCAACAGTCAGACACATCGCTGCTACCTAAGGCATCAAACCCTTGCATTGGGTTACTATGACGGACAAACATTTAAAACAAACAGATATTGAATGAATTAAAGCACTCCAAAAGAGTCAGCACTTAAAGAGAGGACACTGTAAGATAGTAGTAACTCAAGCAAGTGAATAAAAACAATAAAAAGTGAGCAGGTGTTAGTGGCAGAAAACAGAAGCAAACCCAGCTCCCAGCATGCAGCAGCAGAAGGCAGCTACCCATGTGGATTCAGTGGGTTCATGGCACAAGCAGGGAGAGCACAACTTTTTAACAGATAGCTAAAAATATTTAAGAATGAGAAATTTTATACAGGAGTTCATACTGTTTGTAAATAAAATAAAGTTACATAGAAGGTCAAAGCTACTTATTTTTAAAGATATTCCAATGACTTCTTATCAACTCCTTGCTTTTGCTGTTCTAATAATGGGAAAGAGGGGAAAAAAACCCAACATGAATAACCAAAAACCTCCACACACTCCTATAAGACACATCAGTTTTTGCTCCCACAGCATCCTTTACTCATGCCTGAAAGATGACCACAGTGGAAGATGATCTTTAACACTTAGAAGTGCCAGAATTCCAAAAGAAGATGCTTGATCAAATGGGATTTGACCAGTTCAAGAAACCTCTTCAGCAAGGCATCCAATTACATTTGAATCTTGGCAGAAAATAAACGTAACACAAGCAAACAAACCTGGATTTTAAGACCTGATTACCAGCTCTAAGATTAAATTTGCTGTTTTATTCCCTATTTTGCCATTCTGAAAAATGTATCAGTTGAATTAAGCTAGAAAAATTAGACATAAGGCAAGACTTAAAAAGGGAAGTATTTAGACAAGACAACATTCAGTAACATCTTGAAAGGAGATGCATTTTACCTGAAGACAACAATTTCCCATTCCAAAGCCCATAGCATCCATGTATATATAGTCTGGCTTAGCTGCCTTTGCTGCTTCTCCATCATCGTTAGGAAATGTTTCAATAAATGGTGATGGTGTGTTCTTGTCTTTAAATACTGTGTGGAAAATGCAGGTATTCAGTAACCCAGAGTATTAGATTGAACAATTATTTCGAAAAAGAAAAGAGATAAATCGAATTTACTCACTTGGTACATTTATCACAACCTTCTCTCCTCTTCGGTGCCGAATGTTTCTGGTCAGTGTACTATGACAAAAAAAAAAAAAAGTTTGTTGAAATACCTGAAAATTTATCTTTATGTAAATGTTTGTTGTTTCTCAGCAATTCTCACGGTTTCAGAATGTCAACTTTCTATTTATTTTGAGCATTTTCCTTTAGGACACTTCTTTTCCTAGTTTAAAACAGATTATAACGGATACAACACCAAATATTTCTTCAGCTAGGTCAGTCTTATTTTGATGTACTTCACAGCACTATGGTGACAAAACAGGCAGAAGTAAAAGGCCACTGACCTGAAGAATACAAGTGAAAAGGCACACTTAGTTTTTAAATAGGAATATTTTCATTCTCCCATGTCTCACCTTACAATGAAAATCCCTATCAGACTGTACAAGTAGTTTGACACCACGCTGCATTTTGGAACAACTAGAGGAAGTCACTGAGTACACTGAGATGTTGCTGCGACAGACCCGAGTGAGACCTGGATTAACCGTGTTAGCCTTGGGATGTCAAACTGGAAACAATTTTGCAGTAGCATAATCAACACCTTGTGCCCCATAATGGCGTGAACTGTTACATAAAGTTGCTTTTGCCCCATAATGGCATGAACTACAATGTAAGGTTACTTAAGCTTAACAGTTCACTTTGAGTCACATGAAAATACACATCAGCACAACCATCTCTGCTCAAGTCCTCGTGATACCTGCAGTAACTAGCCACATAGATATCTATTCCAGTAATGTAAACAAACTGCAAGTATACCTCTATTTAGGTCCAAAAAAATATTCAGCTTCTCATTCATTCACAGAAAAATATTCACTCTCATTCACTCCACAAATGCTCTTACCTAAATCTAGGATGTTTATTGATTGCTTCATCTGGAAAAAAGAGGGATTTTGAAGCTCCTCCTTCTACCGGCGTTGGCTTATGTTCTGGCAGCGTAAACCCAGGACACCCTAACCTATACGAGACAACAATGAGATCCAAGCTATAATGAAAACAGACTGTGATTCTAAAACGGTCAGATGATCATAGATAAGGATTCCAGTACACAGCGGAAGAGAAATAGATTTGCACAAACTTGCAGCTAGCCTGAGTATTTCTGAAACACTTTTCAAGGCTGGTAGCCATGCATGTGGAATTGCTAAAAAGATATCTTAAAACAGTTGCTGTTAAAATGTCAGTGCCTTCCAACAACTATCATCTGTGGTGGTTAAAACAGACCTTTTTCTGTGTTGTTTTTAAACTGTTACTTTATCATTGGACAGTAAATGTGGACCTTTTCAGTGGTTGAAGCAAGAAACTTCATAGTATTATGCAGAGTACACACACATCTTAGTGTGTTGGCACCTGTCATTAATAACAACATTCAGCTGCATTCTGTGCCTTAGAACAGTTTCTCTAGAGGGTATACGTTATTGTTGATTGCCGCAGTAATTCATCCAGTTCTGCTCCCAACAATCTACTCCTGTTAAAAAGATGTACCTAACCAACTCTAAGAATTAGACATGGCTTCAAGCGATACAAACTATTGTGAGACTTGGGATGTATGTAATTTAGGAGCTCTGAAAAGCCCCGTTAATCAGAGAATTGTAATAGACAAAGAAAAATTACAGCTATTAGGTGTAAAATGCTGAGAGATACGCCAGTAAATCTGAATACAACCCTCCCCTTTGGAACCTCCACTATAAGTTTAAGAGTCTTCTGAAACAAAAATAATTAGGTTTGCAGTACAACTGAGACAATGGAACATTTGAGAAGTTGGAGGTAAAGTTGTAGAAGATTAACGTCTCCATACTGCACAGTATAAAGGACAAAGACTGTGCTATCTTGAGAGGCTCTAGTATTTGAATGCATAGAAAAAAGGATTAGCTGATGCAACAACAAGCAAACTACTCAAAATACCAGGAAACACGTTTCTGCAAATATTATTTATGCTCAGCATGTAATTCACTATTGGTTTCTTCTTCCTGTTTTAGTACACAAGTTGTTCTACAACATCAAAACCCAACTTAATCACTTACGTAAGCCCAACACTGTAAAATGCATCACTCCAGTCCTCAGGAAAGAAAACAGATTTCTGGTCCAGTAGCGAGGGCTCAACAAGTTAAGAACTAAGGATACTGATTTAGCTTCTAAGCTAGTATTTTTTAATATTTAAGCATTTTCAGGTTTGTTCATTGTTAACTGAGTAATCTGAATAAGCTTATGTCTTTACCTTCTGTGAGCACTCTAACATTTTTCTTGTTTTTTCAGATGCACAGAGTTTTTTTTCATTATACACACATGTATCTACAGATGCAAACAGACATATGTATATGGTATTGTAGAGAGAACGTAGCAAGAGAACCTAAACCCACAAAACCTCAGCAATGTTAGCGAGACTCCAATCAAACTAGAGGGACCTGAATAGCAAGATCGCAAAAGGGGGGAATAAGAAACTAAATTGCCTAGGGAGAGCAATCTCTGAAGAATGAAACTACGTTTGGGATGAATCGTGAATAATCAACAAACTAATTTTATTATTTACTGGCTTTCACTGAAGTCCAACATATTGCTCCTACAGCAATGTAAAAAGTATTTCTCTGTATCTACAAAGCGATGAAGAACCCCTCTCCCTTTATTCCTCGCACAACTGGGTCTGAAACGTTTGCATGTAAGATTTTATTAAATGCCAGTCTATTTGTAAGGTTGCATGGAAAAAACAAAACAGAAGAGAAAAAAACCCCAAACAAACAAAACCACCAATTAACAACAAAAAACCTCACCACAATTCCATCACATGCTGAGAACTACCTAACCACTGGACTTCAAAAAAGCTCGTATTACTTTAAAGATATCTAGTACAGCTGTCATAAAGAGGAAGCATATTTTCTCAACAGAGCGTTCTTAAAATAGCATTCACGGGGCGTAAGGGTGCAAGGTACCTGAACTTTGTTCCTAAGTCACACTTTGTATCGCTCTTGCTCTCAATAAGAATTTAGGGCCACTGCATTCTGTGCTATACAAGAAATCAGTCAGTGAGGCCAGCTGCTTCTCTTCTACTACAGACCATTTTCTTTTACTATTTTAAGCGTAACTATCTTCATTCCTTTGACTGACCAGGCTAGTTAGAATGAACATAATAAAAATCCCTGCCTAGAATTATGTTTGAGAGGAAGATCAGAAAGTACCATTTATCCTAGTTAACGTAGCACATCCTGAACTTCATTTCTTCAAGAGTCTCTTTGCAACAATAAAAAAAGAGGAAACCTACCCTTTGTAAGGGTGTTACAAACCCAGAAGATTCAATAAGTACAGTATTACAGAAGTTTTAAGTTTTCAATTTGTAAGGATAATCACATTCCTGTTGTACTGGGTGCTCCAAGCCACCAAAAGAAGTTTGCACATGCTTTAGTGAAAAAATAGTGTTAAAAAAACACATCGGGTACAAACCTGCAATTTATAGACATCAAAGGTTTGCAAAATAAGCGAAACAGAAAACTTTTATATCTGATTTGCCATATCAATTCAAGATGGTAGACTACATACAATACTTAATGTTATGAATATTCAGGTATTCTCTCCTAAAACAAAATCATCACAGATTAGAAGCAACCCAAAACCATAAAATATGATTATTTGTTTGTCTTGTTGCAATACAAATTTTAGGAAAGACGATTGAAACATTAAGTCAAAATACTTTAACTGAAATGTGTTTTGCTGAGTTTCATTGTACAATTTAGCTATATGCAGCAAGCAGAAAAAGCATATAAGGAGAATAGCAAACAGCATGACCCTTCAGCAACCACCTCACCTTGGAAATGATGTCACAGTGCAAACAGCCTCATTTTCTTTGAGCACAGAAGCGGCCTCTTGCCGCCTTTTCCTCATGTTGTCTTGCACGGTGTTGAATTCAGACATGGTTCCCCCATACGGCTGCCCAGGCGTCCCTTCAATCATATAGCTTCCATACTCTGGTCGCCAGAGTGTTGGGTGGCTATAATAAAACAATAACCTCATTTCAATATTTCTACAACTTAAAAAAAAGATGGATTATTTGCAAGAATTTCAGAAATGAATGCAATTTGCAAGAAAAATCTCCTAAAGCTGCTTATTTGGTAGAGTAACACAATGTATCCGCCAATGTGCTTCACTGTTGGGAGGCAGCAAAAAGAAACTAAGGCACAGTTGGGCAGTATGAATTGTTGCCGTATAGTGCAATAGGTAGGATTCAATCCCCTTTAGCACTTGTTTAAAGCTTTGTTTCAAGCAAGACGACTCCTTGCAGGCTTTCAACAGCCACTCTGCCAAGGAAGACAGACAGGGAAGCCTTACTGGAAGATGAGGTTAAGGTACTCAGAAAGAAGAGGACAGGCCCAGGGCACAGAAGCCTTTCATCATGATAGCAGAGTTTCTTCACCTTCCTGTAAGCTGTGACCTGTTTTTGGCTCTCTTCAGTCAAAGCACTTTGCTGCCTCTGGTCTCATTTCTCTGCTGCCATCAACTAAAAGGTAATTCATGCTTCTCTGGCTAGCTGAGAAGGGATATGATCCAGTTATTCCTGAAAACTCCATGGGAGAGGATGGGGAAGAACTGCCCTTATGCCTACCTGCCTAATTCTGCCAAAAACAGCAGAGCTGTTCCTACAGACAAGAGGCTTCCCTGTGCAGCCGTCACTTGTGAGGGATACAGGGGTGAGTGCACACACTTCACGGGGCAGGGGAGGTGCAGCATGTGGTTACTGCATACAGACAGACAAAAAAAACAGAGCAAGACCCAACAAAGACCAAAACTGCAACTGCTGTGGGCTCACCCTTACATTCTCCTTTTTTTCCAAGTCATAACACAAAAGGTGCACAGACAGTTTATGAGTGTGCTGTAAAATCTTCCACTTCCTGCACCCCAGCTTTATCTGAAAATATTGCTGTCTGTGGCTTACAGTTTTACTGACAGCAGACTTGAAAGTTAAGCCAGGTCTACAAAATTCTGTACAGTATCATAACAAGAGGGAGAAAAAAAAAAAAGGAACAGGAAACAGCTACTCACTTGGGGTTTACCTTCTCCCCCTTGTCTTGCAGTGTTTGAAGAATTTCTTCACCGCAGAGCAACAAGCGCACTTTCTTATTCTCATGGTCAAATTTTACTAACATATATTCCACCTTGTAAAAAAAACAAAAAACAAAATGAACAATTAAATGGTAAGACTTTGTTCACACAAAAACACATTGGCACATAACTTTAACCATCAAGTAAAAAAAAGCATCTCTACAGAAGCTTAAAAAACATCTCTAATTATGAATGCAGTAAGCAATACCACAGAAGATGGCTGCAGGCTTATTTCAACTTGAATGGAGAACTGAAATTCCTTGACATCATCCTTCAAAATGTTTCCCCTCAATTTCTAATTGTGGATATTTTGCAAAAATATTTCGGAATTTGTATTTGCCTCCACTTTACTTTTCAGACAAAAAAAATGAAAACCCTATGCAAGCTATTAACCACAAACATATCTTTGAGTTACAGTCTCAGCTGCTGACAAAAATAAAACCAAAAACAAACAAAAAGAAAAATTCTACAAACATGACATCCATTTATATCCATCACTTGTTGGAGCTATTTGGGACTAGTTTGACAGAGCCCCATTTACACCCCAGGAAGCCCAGGGTTGTTACAGACAGCATCAATCCTGCTGTTTACACACTCCAGCACACTCAGCACAGCACAGGGGTTTCCACCCATCCTTGGTCCAGCCTTGCTGCCGCCTTCCCTTTCCCTCCTGCCCAGCGGGTACCTTGCCCAGGGCCTCTGTGCCCCTGCACCCCTGTCCAGGCGGAGACCTCCAGCGCTCCCACTGACACATCCAGGCGAGAACTTGGTCCAACAAGCTCCTGACCACAGCACTGCCAACCCTGCTTCCAAGCACCGGAGAACACTGTTGTCCTAACAGAGATTATCCAAAAGCAGCCAAACCTGGAACACCCTCATGTCAAACTTTCTAATCTCCACGCATAGTTGCTATCAAAGCTCCGGTAAGGACTTTTAGAGTGCCACTGCATACAGCAACCTAACAGCTGCCTGGAACTTAAAGCCCTTTCATACTTACTGACACAATCAATTTCCCAACACCTACTTGCTTTGCATTG
Organism: Columba livia; assembly: GCF_036013475.1. Taxonomy (NCBI): domain Eukaryota; kingdom Metazoa; phylum Chordata; class Aves; order Columbiformes; family Columbidae; genus Columba; species Columba livia. The sequence goes on from NC_088604.1 coordinate 25,493,542, forward strand.
TTTAAGAAACATCTTTCAAGCACGATGTGCCACCTGCCATGGAAAAACAGAAGTCACACACAGAAATGCATTACGAGGCTACTGGCTTGGAAAACCCCAGCCGGACCAGCAGCGAGACGTGGTGCCCTTTGTTGGAAACTCTCAAACCACTGCCTCTGAGACTTCCACAACTCCATCAACCTGTGGTTAAAAATTCAGGCTGCAGTTCCACAGGGAGAGCTTGTCAGAGGTTTTGCACCATGCTCCTCAGTGCTATTTTCCAACACTGCCTAGAACCACATCCACCAGTATTTACCAAACACCTCTGGTCCAGTCCCAGGAGCTGAGATTCAAGCAAGATGCTGATGTTAAAGTTGCAGCATATTAACTTGTAGCAACTTCTATTTAGTACATCAGTCTGACACATATAGAAAAGCAGCATGCCAGAACAGGCAATCTGTGCAGTATTTTCCAGCACACTCTAAATAGATTGGTGGGCTTCATCTTCTTTGGTGGCTTCTTTGGTTCATGGAATAGTTATTGCTAGCTACCATGAAAATGAATATAATCCTCCATCGGGATTTGTGATCAAACAACAAGAAGCATTATGCAAGAGTGCCTGTATTAATAATTCTACAGAATCTGATTAAACACAAACTCTGGAGGGAGTCATTCAGCAATTATACACGTATCTGTATTTTTTTCTTACGACCAAATATTAAACCCTTGGAAAAAAATAATCATTTATAGTTTCTGTTCAAGACATCATTTTTTTTGTGTGGTATATTTTGTGGTTTGTATGTGTTATGCCACAATAATCTACTTGAGATAACTACAGATAATAGTGAACCAGACCACACTCCAACACTGATTTACTTGTTATCTAGTACCAGCCTCTCCAGTGACACCTGAGCCATGATTGTTGGCAATAAAAAGAGACTTCTCTTGCACCTTCCAGTTTCTTGCCATGATCAACAACATCTCCTGCTTCGGAAAAGCATCATCCTCACTCAGACCCACCCTAAGCGAGAAGAGATAGGCAAGTGCACAGTTCTCTGTGTCCTACAGATGGACGCGTGAATGAGTGCCAAGCCCAGGGCACACCTGGCCTCTGATCACACCGCCCACGGGGACGGGCATGGTGGAGGGCAAAGGAACCGCAGCTGCACTCCAGAGACCACAAAGCTGAACATGTGCCCACTGTTACATGGATATGTTACTGTGATTAACCTCCAGTTTTAAAAATCCCTCTGCAAGTGCAACTGCAATCGGCTGACAGTGTGAACACTGCACTTCTCTGTAAACTGTAGTACAAGTTTCACAAAAGAAAAGAAGCCCAAAGTGTAAAGAAACACTAAGCCAAGAAGGCAAAACCAAAGAAATCAAAATGTTTCATAATCTGAGGGCAGCAGTGAATACATTGCGCTCATGCATCTAGCTTTAGAAACAACTACTACTCTTTGCCTTGGGAAACACTGACTAAATCTTCAAAGCTGTCTTAACACACAAAAGATCTGCCATTAATTTTAATGAGAACAGAAAAAAAGCTTCAGACAGCTGCCAAGAATTCCAAGTAACCCACAGAGTATCTTGCCAACAGAGAGACTGACTGAATGGGCATCCTTAAAAAATTTAATTTAAGCTCATCAAAAGATTTAGCCTACAGCTAGAAAGAGAGAAACAAATTCAGAGTTCACACATTTTTACATTTAACTTCAACTCGTTGTTCACAGACTTCTCACATGTTTTCTATCCACAATAAACTTCAGAGAATTACAGCCAAGCTGAAAGCATCAGCACGCCTAGCAGAGCTTCAAGAGTCCAAAAGCCAAATCTGCAGGGTTTCATCCAACACTCATAATTCATCCTTTTGCCAAGCTCTTTCGAGTTCACTTTTCTCCCTAATTTTAACTAGTCTCCCTAGCAAGCAGCACAGTGCACATCAGGTCAAACTACTGATGCAGGCGGCTGACAAGCAGCCCATCTAGGAGCTGGCCAGGGAAGTGTACCTGGCCATGGAAAGGCAGGTAGTCACTTTGGACCCATGTGCCTCGCCAGTGCCCTCATCCCATGCAAACCCTGCACACCTCTGTGCTCCAGACAGCACCTGCTGCACAGCTGCGAGAAGAGGTGGCCTCCCTGCTTCTCCCTGAGGACAGACGGACACACACCACATCGCTTCAGCAGATGAACCTCTCCGACCATCCCAGGGCTGTCTGGCTTGCACAATTGCTGTGGGACCCAACCAGAAGAACAGGAGAAGGAACAATAGTTTGGCAAGCAAGGCTGCAAGGCAAAAGCTGTAAATCCATGCAAGAACAGAGAGCAAGCCTAACAAAATAATTCAAAGTTAAATGCATTAAAAAAGCAAACAAATTCTTAGTGAAAGCAAATAATCTGAGTATAACAGATCTACCCATGAGCCAACACAAAAACACTATTATTTACAGGCTTCCTTCCTCTCAACTACTGACTAGCAACATACTTCAACTACAGAGGACTTTCAGGCCAGCTCCTCTCCACCGCCGTATCTTCTAGGGAAGGACCATTCACCATTAGCTTGCCAGCAGGACAGCAACCAAAATGGCGTTACTTCACTTGTCATGATTATTTCTCACAATTGGCTATCAAATAAATTCCAGGCTTCTGAAAATTCTTTGGCTCTGTAAATACAACCACAAGCGAGACCTTGAAGTCCCTCAGCTGGGGAGGAGCCAAACCACCCTCCATGCATTAAGCCAAACAGTTGTGCTGGAGTTGCCCACTGGCAAAGTGAAAGGTGACTGTTCTCTGGAAATGGGCAAGCATGTCTGAAATTGTGTCTGAATGCCTGAGTGATCTGACCATAATTACACACATTATTTCTGCATAAAACACACTAGTTACAAATGAAGAAATCAGCTAGGCAACTCTTTAGTAGCAATTCTGAGGAAGAAGGAGAACCAAAGATGACACACGTCCCACGTAGGATCACCACCCAAATACTTGCCTTGGCAATGGTCTGTTTTCTGACATCAAAACCCCTCTTGCAAACTCAATTTAACACCATCATGCTAAGTACACTTGGAATAAATCCTATCTAATGGTTGAGAGTAAACCCTCTGCTGCCAGAATTCATGTTAAAATCATTTTAACATTCAAAGTGTTTACCACAAGGTATGTCTGCATATGAAAACATGGGTAAGCATGGACTCGGGAGTAAGGTGATGAGAAGACTGTATAATAGAGGAAAATAGTTTATGAAGAATGACCTTAAGAGAAGCTTTTTTGAGAATGAGACAATGCACGTCTGGATGGTCTCTACCCGTGAAAAACTGTTCCCCCTGTTTGCCTTTTATGACACTCCTGATCATCCATCAGCTGGGGACGCACCATCCCTGAAGTGTTCAAGGCCAGGTTGGATGGGGCTTTAAGTAACCTGGTCTAGTGGAAAGCGCCCCTGTCCATGGCAGGAGGATTGGACTAGATGATCTTTTAAGGTCCCTTCTAATCCAAAGCATTCTGTGACTAAAATCCTGATCATGGGTGACCACAGACCACCACTGATCCTCAATGACAATGTTATCAACAGTTTATTTCTCCTTCCAGTGGGCAACTATTGCCACATATACTTGGAGCAGTTGTTAGTGGTCTCCTCATACGTACCTCACCTTGGGACTGGAGGTTTAAGAGAAACTGAAATTTTTTCCTAAACACCCAATGAGGTCTCATAGCTTTTGTTTACTATTACCAAAAGTCACTACAACATTTAATATAAATATTTTTGTGCAGTATTGCCTCCTGTATTTATGTATACAATAGAGAATAGAGATAAACTTTACTGTCAAGAGCATCAAAGAAACTACACTAATTTCACTTGTTATTAAGCTCCATTATGGGAAAAAAAAAAAGTAGTTCCCCCATACATTTATTAATCAGTTAATGCATCATTAAAATACTACATATCATTAAAACAACAGTCTACAGGAGAAAAAAGTTTTAATAATTTGACTGTTCATTAAAGAACCTCTGCCACAAGTTTTCAGCATTAAGATGGAAAAGGACAATTTTTTTTCTGTAGGTACACATACTTCTGATGGATGCAGAGTGTAATACTCAAGAACTTTTTTAAAAGCAGTTATTTTCTCAACACTACTGTGCTAAAACATGGAGCCACAGTAATAACCAGCTGGTAATGTACCTTTAATGAAAGGTTTACTGGCCCACAAAGGCAAGCCTATGCCCTAAGGGAGCAAATTTCAGAGGAAAACAAGTCTGGAAGTGCCACAGAGGCAAAAAATAAAAACCCCTGTGCCACATTAAAGACAACCGCAGACAAAAAACCAAAAAATTAAGAGGATGCAGGGGCTCTCAGTCAACACAGCCAGCCCAGGCTAAGTGCTCCAGCCTGTTCCCCCTCCTGCTTGCCGACATCAGCACTGCAGATTTCCTTCTTAGGCACATGATACGATACAACTAGAGATGTCCTGTGCCGCACACACCACAAACCAGGAAACTGGGTTGCTGAAAACTAAAATCTAGAGGTTATAATCATTTGCATTCTGCTAAAGAAGGCTCGTTAGAGAAGCGTCTCCTCTTTGACTGCAGTACTATATAATACCTGAAGTAGTAGTATAAAAAGACAACTAGGATAATTTTCATTCACTTACGAATTTCTAGATTAAAAGCAGAAATGAACAAGTGGTTTTGGCAGAACTATGCTTTCTGTTCCCCACAGGCTAGACATTTTTATGGACTACTAAAAAGATCATTTACTCAACCGTGAAACAAGACACTGCAAGCTTCTAAGTTGTCTCTTGCATCAGAAAGTAAGAAGAAAAAAATACAACAAACAAGAAACATCAAGAATAAAATCCTTCCTGTATTCATCCTTCCTACTCACTCTTTCTTATACTGTTAAGTAAAATAATGTGTCTGCACAGCAAGAAGAGGAACTCCCATGGCAAAAGAGGAATTAGGATGAAACAACAGACAACAATCCCAGGACAAAACCATAGCAATTCACTTGACATCCACAGAAGGCAGTTCACTGTGAACAAAATATTTCGCTATCGGAAATATACAAACAGCAGATAATTTAAGTGTCTCTTACTAAGATCTGAGATTGGGAAGGAGGAAACCAATGCATTCCATGAGGGCTGGTCACTATTTATGACAAATCACAGCTTTTTTAGGGCCAAAACCATACATACACAAAACCTAAGCACAACACACAAGAAAACCCCTCCTCCAAACTGGTATCCACAAACTGCAAAATTAGCCTTAGAAAAAGCATCTCACTATAACCTACAGCAAGTCCTGCACTGTCACGTGCAGTGCACCCAGTGGCAAAGCGCCCAGGCGATGCTGCAGCACAACCTGTGCCTGTCTCATCACCCGGCCATGCAAAAACCGAGCATGAGGGAGATGAAGCAAAATAATCAGTCGTCAGGAGGTTAACACATCATGTACATTTTGCGAGCTAGTGGGTACGGATGTAATTCCATAATTTCCCTGATGTGAGGATTAAAACTGGGTGGAAGAAGTAGTTTCATGAGCATCAGCCAAAGCACCCAGGGAAAGAATGAGCATGGACTGTCTTCAAGGGCACCTATTTTGTTCAAGTCAAAATTTAAGGAGTTACATTTGCACGCATTAGTGTACTCATTTTAGAGGTTGCATATATATATACTCAAGGCTGTTGTGAGCTGATGATGCATTAACATCATACCTTCAGACCCTAACCCAGAAACACCACTATGATAAATAGCAGGTGCAGCTACAAAAATACCAAGGAAGCCCTAAATCCATTTGTAAACAAATAATGTCAGTGTCCCTTTATTTAACCAAATAAAGCTCAGAGAGGAAGGATGAAGGAGCAGACACATGACGAATAACCAAATCATTCACGAGTGCTGCTTCCCCCCACGTGGCCAGCAGGCGATTACATCGGTTCAGACAGCTCCATTCAGATGTATTCGCACATGCTGTGACTGGCAGGGAGCCTTCACCAGGAATTTCTGCATGAGAGAAATTCAAAAACACATTCTGTTTGGGGAATTTTGCTGGGGGAAGGGAAGACTAAAAGTAATTGCCTTCAAATGACAAGAGCTCAAATGTAAAAACCATAATTTTGTAAGACTTCAGGCTACGTTAGCTTTATTATAAGCACAAGATCTCCAGCAAACGCTTTAAAACAAAGCAATTTCTGCACACCAGTATATTGCAGCAGTTTGTACAAAGTGAGAATGTGAGATCCTCATCATATTGACCATAAGTCTGTATAAGGACTTGGCTGAAATTTTTTTAAGATCTGTTACTGACAGCCAGGAAAATAGAACTACTTTTTGTGATTATTTTATAACACATATAGTAAAAAGCTAGTTAGAAAGTTTCAGACACCCATAAAAGAAGCCCCATGAGTCACTCGACAACTTTCCAAATGGTTTGGATAGAGGGACATACATTTTGCAGCACATGGAATTTAAAGAAACCATAATAAACTGTCTGTTCTTGTCATCCATGTGTCTATCTCAGCTTCAAAGCTATCACATGGCATCTTGTTCCACAGGACATCTAGGCTTTGTAAAGTAAGTAATTATCTTAAAAGGACATCTGCTGCTTTTCTGTTCCACTAGGTTAGCCAAATTTCTTGTAAAATGAGAAAAGAATACCACCTTTCCTGTACACCATGATGCTCTCTGAACCTACTGCCTCTCTTATCAGTCACAGTCCTTTCTTATCTCTATTTGAATGTTTCCGTGTGCATGTGTGTCTCTCACCATGCCTTGCTGTTGTCTTTTAGTGAAGAGATGACCAAAACTTTATCTGTGCGTTTTCAGGATGGTAGCTGTACTTATTTCATGCAGCTGGTAAGCAAGATTCACTGTTGTTAAAAAACACCCAAGATTTTGTTCCTGGTTTTAAATGGGTGACAAACAGGAGCCTCAAACTGTGTGCATCTGAACCCAAATCAATTTCCTTAAGATGCAGCAATTATTTTACCAGTCCAAAGTTCTGCAGACTGTGGTGCAATGTTACTGATCACATCATCTGTATATTCCTACTGCTCTGAAAAAAAACAAACCAAACCAAAACAACAAAACACAACATATAGAAGCTGTAAATTGCAGCAAGACATTAGCGCAGTAGCTAGGTCCCTGAGAAAAATAATTCCAAATGCAAGAGTTGACTGCACAGCTCAGCCTTTCATTAGGAAAAAGGAGAATGCTTTAAAGACTGTCATGCATCTTCTAATAACAAGTAGCACCTTTGGGACATCCTGGTAAGAAATCTCTGACCTCTCTTCTTGAAGCATCCAAGAAGGGCTGCTTTGCCTCTTCCATGAGGAAGTGCTCAGCAGAAGATGTTCATTTTAATCCTCATTTAACTGATTTACCAGATATAATTAAAAAAAACCTAATGGATAAGTAGGGAAATGAACCAAAAGTACAGAAGGAAGATCAAAAGAAGGTTAAAAAAACCTGAGATACCATGCAGGAAAAAACAAAGAATGAAGTCAGGAAGACCTCAACTTGCAAGCAGTGAGGCAGCACATTCTTCATACTGCCTCAAACATACAATCCATTATCAAACCAGTTTAAAGGCCTCCAAATTTAATTTCAAGTCTCCATGAAGATGGAGATAACTTTCTAATAACTTTCTAAAATAACTTTCTAAAAGCTGAAGATGCCTATTGTGTGCTACGTCCCAACACCAATGGGAACAAGACTTGTATGCAACAAAAGGGTCATTATGTCCAATTTCACTGCACAAGGCTGGGCAAGTCAGACTGCCATTTCATTCACATATACTTTCAAATGAAACTGTCATGTTTTGTCCATGCTTGCTTTCTACACCCTTTCTTCTGAGTGAATTTCACCCTACCATGCCTTTCTTGACATTTTGATACGCTGAAGCAGCTCTTCCTTACTCTTCATTGTTTCTTCGTCTCTTAATTTTCCTTTTCCAGCTCTCCTTGCTTATATAATTTCTTCCCAGTCCAGATAGGTTTTCAGCCTGGAGAAAAACCAACCTGTCACATTTAGCAGCAAAACAGACTGCAGAAGAGAAGTATTACATGTATGTATGCATACATATACGTATGCAGCTATGCATGAAGTGCTGCGATGCGTACACTCGTGTGCATGCTCAGCACAAAGCAACGGCAGCAAGCCCAGCTAAGGGCCAGCCATTCCACTTGTCTGATCACAGTGTCTGCAGTAAGCCGCACAACAAAATTTAAGCAACATCCGTCAGCTAGAGGAATGCAACCAGCAGACAAGGGGAACGGAACAGCATAGTAGATTGGTAATGTGCTGGCACAGAAGAGAGCTTTTAGGGACAAAAGCTGGGAAGCAGTAGAATAGGCTTTGTCTTGCTCTCAAAAACCCTTTAAACTCTTTTGGTACCATGAACATTTGCCAAGTTGCACAAACTAATCGTTTCACATAGTACCTACTAACTCTACTGACACAGTCGAAAATCTGCAGGTTTTTGCATTTGCTGCACAAAAAAAAAACCCAAACAAACAAACAAAAAATCCCACAAAACGAAACACAAACCAAGACGTAATGATGACTACTCTGCAAACGCTAAGATATACATATATGGTTGGATGGGAAAAGAAGATGAAAACACAAGGAGACCACAAGATGGTACTGCTTAGCGCAACAGGGTCTCCTCAGAAGATCTAATTGCTGTTCAGCTTTTGTGTGCATTAAAGCAAGGACAATAAGGAGAGGTTTGACGAGGCATAACGAGATAGCTCAGTGTTTTGTATTTTCCACAGTCTGAAGAAGTCAAGCATAAACAAGGAGGCCAACTGTCAGTTTTAAATGAAGCAGGATGATTAAGAGGCAAAGGACCTTTACCTGCAGGTTCATAGAGACCTTTACAAATGTTATTTTTTTAAGCAAGTGTCCTGGTTTCACCTGGGATAGAGTTAATTGTCTTCCTAGTAGTCTGGTATAGTGCTATGTTTTAGATTAAGTACGAGACGAATGCTGATAACACACTAATGTCTTGGTTGTTGCTAAGCAATGTTTATACCAAGCCAAGGACTCTTCAGCAAGGAGGCTGGAGATGCACAAGATGCTGCGAAGAGGGCACAACCAGGACAGCTGACCCAAACTGGCCAAAGAGATATTCCACACCTTATGATGTCATGTTCGGTGTATAAACTAGGGAAAAGTTAGCTGGGGACCACTGCTCAGGAACTGGACAGGTACTGGTGGGCAGGTGATGAGCAACTGCATTGTGCATCATTTGTTTCATATATTCTTTATTTTTATTATAATTATTTTCCCTTTCTGTCCTATTAAACTGTCTTTATTTTAACTCATGATGTTTACCTTTCTTCTGATTCTCTCCCCTATCCCAGTGGTGGGGTGGCGAAGTGAACAAATGCCTGTGTGTGATGTTTAGCCACCTTAGCAAGTCCTAGTCTCTGTTACACTCACATTTACAGACTTCTTTTTTTAACCACTGAGAAGACTTAATCGTTGTGGAAAACAGGGTAAAAAAGAACCACCCTCCCAAAAAGACAACAGCTAGTTGGTAAACCTTTTGGTTGTACTAACCCTGCAAGGGAGAAGAGGGCTGACTTTTCAAGAGGTAGCAGAACCAGTGTTTTGACCTTTCCAGCTCTTTACTCAGGTGATTATGGGACCATTAGGGAACACCACCCTGCAACCCAAGTTGTGATGCTGCCTCACTTCCTTCAAAACAAGTGCCACCATCCTGCCCTGTTAGCACTTAGCTTCAACACTTTTGTCTGGCACTCAAGGAACGGAAAGCACATGACAATTCCTCACACATTTTATTCCTTGGGACCACAGGGAATGGAGTCCCCAGGAAGTTACACGCACCCCAAAGGACCAGCACAGCTACAACACACAGGGAGAGGCAGAGTCCAGTTGAAAACAGATCCCAAGCAAAAGCTGGTGCTACGCTTGTGAGTAAACACAAGGTTTCTTTTCCACAATTGCATCAGCTAAAGCATTCACATATCTGCCCTGAAACACAATCTCAGTATATGCTAAAAAAGTCGGGTTTTTTTTTCTTCAAAAGCATTCATTAAAAATGAGGTAAAAAAAAACAACAACAAAAAACCATCTTTCGGCAAACTTGTTTTCAGAAACATCTCTCAAATACAAAAGTAATTTTGTTTATTCTGATTTAATCTCTACCATTATGTGAGGGCTGTTCTCTTCATTCTTGATTTCTATCTCCAAGAGGTTTTTAAGACAATAAAACACCCTCAGGCTATGACTTTATACATAAAAGTCAAAGTGCACAAAAGGCTTTTTATGGAAATTGTCCAGCTAGTCAGTTGATTCATCTAAGCTGCATGTAAATGTGGCGCCACCTTCTAATAACTAGATATTTGAGAGGAAAAATGGAAAACAAATTTACTGCTTTTCCTGGTAGTCTATCTACAACACAGCTGAAATAAGTTATGGAGACAGGTGTTTCTTTTCTATTTGCACAAGAGCAGACTAGCAGCAAGTATCTGGTACACTAACACATTCATTCCTAAATGCTGTGTTATGTAAAAAATAAAAAAAAAATGCATGATACAGTGGGATAAAGATAAGTTGCCACATTTGAGTTTATTACCACTTGCTAAAATCTGAGGTAGATGATGAACTGGGTTACCTGAACTTCTCTGAATGTTCACAGGAATTTCAAATACGGCTCTTACCTCCTTATCAGAAACATGGCAGTAATCATGTTGCTCTTAAAACTCTGCCTATAGCAACACCGAGCAAGACAAAACAAAATTGCAAATCTCATTAAACATAATGCACCACCATTTACAAAGCATAAATAGTTTCTTCAGTGGGATCCCCATGCCAAAGGAAGAACAAGGCTCCTGGGGTGCAGTCTCACTGTACAGCTGCAGGGGCTGGTTCTGCCTGTCCCCTTCCTCCACATGTTCCTGCTGCTTTCCTCACGTTAAACAGAACTTGTTGGATCTCACAGTGAAACAGTTGAAGCTCTGCTGAGAAAACAAATCACCCTAAGAAACTGAATGGGAGAAGAGTTTTCTGCTGGGTTAACTTCCTGAACTCATGTAGCCAGGAAGGCAGAAGAAACACAAACCTGGAGCAAGCAGAGGGAAGCCAAACCAGCTTGCTAGCAGATCAACCTTAGCTATCTTGTGAAATCTCACCCTGAGAAAGCCAGGACAACTAAAATGTAACACCCATTGGAAAGTGAGTAGCCTGTCTTAAAGATTAATGAGAAAACCCTAAAGCTAAGTCTCAAAGCAATACAGAGACTCTGCTCTGTCTATACTCCTGAACTTAAGACTGTTTGTGAGGCTCTTCTGTCAACATAACTTCAGTCATACAAAAGATGTAGGAACACAGAGACAACAGACAAGAATAGAGGTAAGGATATTTAATTTCCTGAGCCCACACCACTCCGGCTACAAAACCCCGTAGTGTAGACTAGATGTGCTGGCAAGCATCATTCCCTCCACTGGACAGATTTTAGTGGCCAAGCTCCCACTCACTCCTCTTGAAAGCAGCTCCTGTGCTCCAATGCTTGCCTTGCTCAGCTATGTTATATATGACAGCAGTTCCCTTAAAGAACAGACTAAGAGCCAAGGTATCCCAAGGTGCACACAGGTAACAGCATTTACCTTTGGCAAAGAGTGTCTGTGAACAGCTACTGTCACCACCCAGACAAAGCTTTCTGACAAATGCCTTTGCCATTCAGAAAGGAAACAGAGCATGAGGGAGACGTGATGGACAAGCCCCTATACTGCTTGCTTTCTACTCTGCTTTTCAACTTCTCTGCAGTCACGTCACAGACAGCCCCAAGTGTCAAACACCAGACCACACCAACACCACGGCGGGGAAGGGTTTCCAGCTTTTCCTGTCTCCAGGGAAAGCCGGGACCCTCGGGAAATCCTACTGATCAACACAGGAGCGAGCCCCTGCTCCCTATAGATTGCTGTCGGCCTGGCACACGATTCAGCACGGGTTTGCATGGCAACACAAGTAAGGCCCGTGGATAATGTCACAGCCCTCTGGTGCAAAGTACCCATAACAAAGTTCAAGTCACAACCCAAGCGATTGTTCTCACTCGTGTCCGAAAAGCTGTCCCACTCACGCTGAACACCTGGAAGGCTCTGGAGAAAAGCAAGGCTCGTCAGGTCCCTCTTCACAGGGGCAAGCCCGGACCACGGAGAGACCCGGCGCATGGTGGCAGGGCTGCCATTGCTGAGCTCCCGAACACCTCCCGTCCCTGTTTCCCTCGCTCCCCTCCCGAAACCCAGTTTTGAGGCTGAGCTGGTGCTACCCCGGAGTTTAAACACTGACACGCTTTAGTCAGACCTCACTCTACAGAAAACAAACAAACTGAGCAGTGCGAGCAAGTGCTGCCGGGCATCACCACTCCCGGGAACGCACCTCCCGAGGGCTCCGAGGGCAGGTTTGCAGATGCCCGATGAAGCACCGAAAGTTATTTAAGCGGTTAAAGCCACAAGGTAACACCGGAGCAACCGTGCTGCGCAACCGGAGGCGGTGAGTGAGTGAGTGAACGTGTGCGCGGAAAACAAAGCACCGCCGGGCAGCCTGAACTTTCCCCTCTGGCCGAGCCGCCGCGGCCGGACCCGCTCCAGGGCAGGGCGGCAGCCAGGGCCCGGGCCCCGGCGCGGCGCCCACCCCGCCGCCGCGGTACCTGCGCCCGGGTGGTGGAGGCCGCGGCAGGCCGGGCCGGGCCGCGCCGGGGTCTCACCTCGTCGCCCCACTTGAGGACGTCCTTGTGGCGGTCGCGCACGGCGCGGTAGATGTGCAGGAACTGGAGGATGCCGTGCCTCCGCACGTGCTCCGCGTGCCGCCGCGTCTCCTCCCAGCTCAGCGGCGAGCCCTGCGACAGCAGCCCCATGCCGGCCGGGAACGGGAGGCGAGCGGAGCCTGCGCGGCGTGCGGAGCGCTCTGCGCCTCGGCAGCGGCGGGAGCCGAGCCCGGCGCCACGCGTGACGGCGGCAGCGCGTCAGGCCGTGACTCAGCACTTTCCGCCGGCAGGCCCCGCCCCCGACCGCTGCGGGCGGGTTGAGGCGCCCCCTGGCGGCGGGGCGGCCCAGGCGGCTGCCGGCCTGGGGACTGGGAGCGGGGCCTGTGGCGGCGGCTTCTCAGAGACCCCGGGGCTGGCCGGGGCGGGGAGGGGGGGGCCCTCTGGAGAAGCAAGGCCAGGGGAAACCGCGAGGCCGTCGCTGCCCCGTTACTTTTCCGGAGCACGCCCCAACATGGGAAGGAGGCGTCCTTGTCCTGCGGAAATGGCGACGGGAAAATGTCCGCCTGCGCCTCTGGTCCGGCCCTCCCCGCGCTCGGCAGTGTGAGCACAGGGGCGGGGGGCGCGGCGCCGGGCCCGGCAGAGGCTGGAAGGGGCTCGGTAGCTGCTCTGGGCGGGCTGGTGAGGCGGCGGGAAGGACCCGTGTGTGACGCGTGTGGCTGATCACAGAATCACAGAATGTCAGGGATTGGAAGGGACCTCAAAAGATCATCCAGTCCAATCCCCCTGCTGGAGCAGGAACACCTAGATGAGGTTACATATGAAGGGGTCCAAGCGGGTTTTGAATGTTTCCAGAGAAGGAGACTCCACAACCCCCCTGAGCAGCCTGTTCAGTGCTCCATCACCCTCACTGAGAAGAAGTTTCTTCTCAAATTTAAATTGAACCTCCTGTGCTTCCGTTTGTACCCATCACCCCTTGTGCTATTGTTGGTTGTCACAGAGAAGAGCCTGGCTCCATCCTCATGACATTCACCCTTTACTTATTTATGAATATTAATGAGGTCACCCCTCAGTCTCCTCCAAGCTAAAGAGCCCCAGCTCCCTCAGCCTTTCCTCATAAGGGAGATGTTCCACTCCCTTAATCATCTTTGTTTCCCTGCGCTGGACCCTCTCCAGCAGTTCCCTGTCCTTCTGGAACTGAGGGGCCCAGAACTGGACACAATATTCCAGATGGTGCCTCAATGAACCTCCTGAGTGAACAGTCCTGAAACGTGGGTGCTGTACTGAAGGCCAGTGTGTATGTGTTGCAGATCAGAGCACACATCACATTCCCCACATTAGGGGCATATAGATGCTCTAGGTGGGTGCAGTGAGACTCCAGGGAGATGCACCTCATGCCCCCATTTGTGCTCGGGCCGCAGAGCTCACATCCTGTGGTGCCAAGAGGAGGGCCAGCTAGTGAAGATGCTAAAAATGAGTTAGTTACCTGGTCATTGTCCTGAAGGGGACCAGAACAGCATTCATCTCAGGAAAGAGAGTGCAGGGGAATCTCATGGTGTGTGTTTTACATTTGATACAAAATAGAAGGAAGGCCTCTCAGTACTATTTCAAGCGATTTCTAAATGAAAAGGCAAAAATAAGGAGCTGCGTGTTACATTAAGAGAAAGGCTCTCACTTCTGACAGGTCTGTCCTTTAAGGATACCATTAAAAAGTCAGGGATATAAGCAAGTTTGCAAAGCCAACAACGAGGACTCAGAAGCTGAAATTCATTATGCCTGAACCCTTGTTTTCATCATCGTCACAGAGCTCTTTCTTCTTGGGCCCTGGAGACAAACACAGCTGTTGTGCAGTAGGACTGCACAGCTGAGGGTTTGAGGATTAGTAGAATATTTAAATTGTGGTATAACCCACTAATGGATGAGTTGTATTATTAGATATTTTATTAACTGAATGACTATACTGACAAGAACTACCTAATTGTCTTTCTTCCAGGATATGAGGTGCCTCAAGGACAGGACAAGCTTCCAACACATTAGAATAATAAGTCTAAAATGCATTAGTGAAAAATATCAAATATTAAAGTAAAACCACTCAAAATTAAGATATGTTATATCTTGGTTACTTTTGTAATGACCTAAGTTTGTATACAAAGAGCAGCATTGACAGAACAAGAACAAGCAGTGACCATTAAAATACAAACATTTTGAATGCACAGTTTCTAGGGACATATGATTTTTTAAAAGCTGGCAATTCTGGCTAAAACGTTAATGGCCAATCTCTAACTCAAAGCAATACTGTTGTTGGTACTGTTGTAGATTTGGAGAAGGCCTGTTGGGTTAGTTGGAGGGAGAATAAAACAATCTTTTCTTTGAGTTAAAAGATCCAACTGCCTTTTTCATTTTCAAAAAATCAGGAGGTCAAAAAATCTCATGCTTGGCAAACAGAGTCTGATGAGGTATATTCCTCACACAAAAGCTGAGTCGTACTTTATTTCAGATCTGAGACAACAAAGAGACTTCATGTGCTGCCCTGGATATCTGAGGACAGTTGCACCAAAAGATGAAGATTCAGCATTGGTGCCACCACACTGCCACCCAGCTTCGGGTTTTCCACAACTTTAAGTTCAAGCTGGAGCATGTGAGGAGCCCCAGCAGTGACAAACGTGGCCAAGAAGCACCTAATGGCTTTTGTGCCAGCTGTGTTGGTCTCTTTCCTTCTTTTGGGGCAGTCAGGCCTGATTTTGGAGCAAATATTCTGTCAGACCAAACCTAAGTTTTTCATCTTCTGAATCTGGGCAAACCTGTCCAGGTTATTTAGGATCCTTGCTCCCGGTTCACTTGGCTGATAGCGAGAGCACTATGTTGCTGAGAGGTGTTTTTGAAATAATTGGGTATTTGGTATGATCCCAGCTGCTTTGAGTGTGCTGCTGTGTATAAATGACTGTAAACATTTCCAGCAACATACACAAGATTTCCAAACCAAGATCAGCTTTATTGCAATGCAGGCTGCTATTGCGCAGCCCATACTCTTCAGCTGACCACTAATGCTGCTCTTTGACCTGAAATTCAAAAGTACATTTTCAGTGTCTGTCTTCCTCCATGATTAAACTCAGCTGTTTTTTTTTGTGTTATTTCACTGCCATTATCTGCTTGATTTCCAACCCGTGTGCTTAGTCTTATCAACTATAGAGCTGATACATTGTTTGCAACAGAAATCCAGGCTGTTTTCCTTCTGCACCATTAAAACTGATAAAAATGGAAACTCTGTTTTCTCACGTTGTAATCTTTAGCACAACAGCGTGACAAGTCAGCTCCGTTTATGAGGTGTTTACTGTCTTCAGCTGAAGCCTTTTCCCCTTCAGTTCTAATGTATGTGTTCTGGCTGTGTGGAGTTTTCTACAGGCCTTTTCCTTTGGAGGGGCTGTGGCACAGAGGAGGAGTATAAGCCATTCTAAGGCTGACAGCATCACATGCAGAAGCATTCATTTGTGCATCACATAAAATATGACTTAAAGACAAGCTACCATTGTATAATATCTGCCTACATGCATAATCTTGTGTAGTTATTTCCAGTACACTTAATGTCATGTATAATTACTTCCAGTACACTTAATATGAAAAAAAGCTTCTCTAAACATACAGGCAGTACTTTGGATGGTGTTATTAGTTTAGCTCTGTACCAGTATCTCTAGCCCCAAGACTTGACTAGTTTCTCTGGACAGTCCAAAGGAAAATCTTCCTGATCCAACTTGGAAAAAAAAAAGTTCGCTAGAAAAGCATTTTGTGGGAAGAAGTATCTCCTCCTGAAAAACATCCTTTGCCTAAACTTAGCAAAATGGAACTTTTGTAAGAGCAGACGCAGTCCAAATTCCCCTTAAACTCTCCCTTTGCTCCAACAAGATCTGTTTTATAACTAGGACATTTTATTATTTCCTTATCTCATGAGTAGCTGCTTTTCAGTCTCAGGTAGGGACTGTTCCTCATTCCTGAAGCGTTATCTGCTGATCACAGGGCCAATCAGCATTTATTTGGGAAATGTGACCATTGACTCGAGTACATTTTCAATCTGTTGGTTGGTGTTTTTTTGTGTAACTCTTTGTTCGGTCAAAGCAATTAGAATGATTGTTCGTATTAAATTGTATGTCCAGTTACCAAAATACCAGCTTTTCTGTTTTGTTCTTATCTCTGCTCTGTTTTAAAACAGAAAGTTAATGGAGAAGCCTTACCTTGTATGAAAAGGAACAAAAAATTGTCTGCATCAAATTGTAAAAAAGAAGCAACATTTATTTTTTTGCAGAGTTGGAAAAATCATTTCCAGGTAAGATTCCGCTATTTGTTTATCTTATTGCTGATGCAGCATGACAACAGCCAGAAATGTCTGTGCCAGGAAACAAAAATATTTTACGAAGCAAATATGTACTGAAGTTACAAAATCATAGGAGATCCTGCTGATCCTTGCCTTGAAAACTAATAAAAAACTATCAGCTGTTAGAATTTAGATGAAGGTCAGTAGGGATTTGGTAATGCTTTACAGTTGGGATAGTTGAGGTAAAAGGCCCATGTACTTTTAAGTTGGAGACAGTAAGTTGGTGGGAGGAAAATATGGCACCTGCAACCCTGAGGAGCTGCCCTTGAGGTTCATGTGTTCTTGTCTCCCTAGAAATTCCACAGAGAACAATCCAACTCATCTTTTATGTATCTGCAATGCTGTTCAAATCAGCTGCCACTAAATCTAAACAAAGTATTATAGTTTGGCACTTTGAAAATATACCCACTGGGAGAGATGAAAGATGTGTAGACTCATGGGTGAGACTGCTGCTACAGAATCCTTTCTTTAACTGGCTGTCGTGAGAAGTAATAAGTAAAATGCAGATGTCTTGTGATGAGGCTTTTATTACAGGGAAGAAAGAAAAGTTTGTTTCTCTTCATGAATCATCTGCAAAAATTTTTAAAAGCGGCGTTGTTCAATGTGATTGTCAAGTTAACGCTGCTGAATATTGTGTTATTCTCTGAATAAAATCAAAAGACTTCAGATAGAACAATCTACTTTCAAAGTTTTGGAACTGTGTGTTTGGTAGAAAAAAGATTTATTTTTGTTTTTTTAATCAACTTTTTATGCTTCCAGGTCTATAATTTATGATGTGCACCTGTGACCAGTGTAAATGACTCAGGTGAGCAGCAGATGAGATAACGGCCTCCTTTTGAGCAAGGAGGCCTCCGGGCATTTTCTGAGGCACTTGAGAGATCTGTGCTCAGGCAACTATTTCTCATGCGGAAAGTCTTGCCAACTAATACATTGAATTAAATAATCCATTTGAGGGGAGTCACGACACTGAAAAGATTCAAGTGAAGGATTTTTTTGAAGGATCTTCAAGTGAAGGTCTTCCAGCTGTATAGTGAGGAAGATGACTAACAGACTTATTATTCCAGTCAAAGTTACAATGCTGATTCTCCTCCAAGCTAACTTCTCAATTAGTGTATGAAAGACACTGTTGTGACTTTTCAATATTGCTTTAAAACTTCTTTTTCTTGCTCTCACCTGATGTGTGGAAACACCTGCAGTAGGATTAAATTCTGGCATGAGTCTGAATGGTGCATTTCTAGTATTTTGTGGGATTTGTCATTCATACAGTTGGTTTTGAGGGTCGGAATTTTTTACTTCAACACAAATGAATTGTGCATTTCAGTCTATAATATTTCATGTTTATATAAGAAGTGAAAATCATGTTTTTTATCACTTTGGTTCGTATCAGTGTGTTCTTTTGCAAATAACTTGCATTTCTAGTTTCTTAGAAGCTCACGTATTCTTTTGCAGTGCACAATACAGGAGTACGGTGCTTTGATTGAGTCTGGCATATCTAATCATGTCATGAATGCTGCCAGTGGTAATAATGGAGGTTGCAGTGTGTGAGTTATTCTGTGTGCAGAATGCTGGGCTGCTACCTCACAGAGTAGTCCGGTGTGGTGACTGACACTCATTGCATCTTGTTCACCTTTTCTCCTGCCATGACCTGCTCCCTTGCAGATGCCCTCTCCTACCAACTTACCTTTCACCACGTCCTCATTTCTCCTAAAGAGGTGGTTCTTTGGTGATGCCCGCAAGATACAAAGTACTTCCAAGGAAAGTAAGAATTTCCAAATTAATTCCCAGTTTATCTTCTTTCCGGCATCTTCTGAGCTGGACAGCCTATACTAGAGGACTATCTTCAGATTGTTTTCCACAAGTTGACTTCATTGTTTTTTTTCTTAGTAAATAATAACTGTGTATGATAAAATAATGCCAGCTGCTCAATATCAAAACAGAAGACTGTCTTTTAATCCTCTATGCAAGCCAAGTTGTTTTCTTTAACATTTAACTTAATTCATCATCAATATTAGAAACAGTTAAATTTCCTTTTAGATATAAGACAGGAGAAACATTAGAGGTATGACCTGAAATGGGGGCTGTGTACAAAATCCTTCCAAAGGCTTTGTTTACAGCTAAGCTTTACAAAGGACTGAATTTGGACATGTGTGCAGCGTATCAAAGAGACTGAATTTCTGGATTATTTGGATTCCCACCACAGGCAGGAGTGTAGGTCTGTGCAGTTTTGTTGCAGGGAAAGAGGGTCCACAAGAAGTCCTAGCTCCATGATTAACTTCTGAAAACAATGCCCAAACACCCAAATATTAGTTGAATGTTAATTGGAACATTCATAAGTTAGCTGGAAAGTAGGATAAATAAATCATGTTTTTCTCTTTAGCAATGGCCTCATTTTTCCTGCCATGCTCAGACTGTAGCTTATTTATTTTATACAGAGAAGTTTAGCAGCTAAGACTACAATCCTGGTCCATAGTGTATAAAGCAGAATTCCTAAGTAAGATGCACTAGAAGCAGTTCTTACCTTGGTTTTAACACAAATTTTCAGCCTTAAGTGTTTTCCTGACCAGGAAGTAAAAGCAGAGCCTGTGAGCAGCAGTGCCAGGGACACCCCAGGCCACCGAGGGGCAAAGAAGCCAAAGCACCGTGCTGGGCTCGTGCCTTGGGGTGGGTCCCACCTGGAGGCATGTTCTTCTGCCAGCCAGCAACCTAGAGCCACAAGATTTCCCATCCTGGAAGCAGTTTGATGTGTCCTCATGTAGTGAAGTTTCCCTGACAGAGAAAGCAGAAGTCTGATATGTAGGTCGATACGAATCTCCAGTTCTTCTGTACCCACATGCATGCAGCTCAGGTCCAGCTCAGATACTGAACTGCCAGAGTGTTACATCCGCAAAGATGGAAATATCACAAATTTCCTAAGACAGGATCTGTTTCCCTGCCCCTCCTTTGTGTATTTGTTCACTGCCTGGAAGCTTTTTGTGTGTTGCAGTTCTGTTTCCTTTCATCCTTCAGTATTGTTACTCTGGTGTAAGTTATGGTGGATTGATTTCTGGTGGGAGTAGTCAATATTTGCAAGATAATTTCGTAGGCTTTTGGTCATGTAACAAGGAAGCAAATGGGAATAATCCTCTTGCATTTTAAATGGCCATACATACAGGTGTTCGTACCCTAGATAACACAGCGGTAGGAAACAACCTAACCTTCAAGAAGAAAATGAGATAGCAGAGCAGGATTTTATTAAATGAGGAGTTTTTAAAAAAACTATAGTGAAAACTTTCCAAGCCCCTGAGTAAGTCCAAATGATCTGATTGAACACTTAATCTTCTTGTCAATTTGAAGCAGGGATGGTCACAGAAAGATTACACGTAAGTTTACTTTTATTGATTTTTGTCCAAAGTACTAGGGCCCAGCCAGTAGCTGAGTCTCAAGAACTGCATCTAGTTATAAAGATTAAGGCAGTCAGCAAATACCCTATGGTATTTTTCTAATAACCAGGGCACCGTTTTCCTTAAAGACTAACCCACGCTTCACAAGACAAGAAAAACACTAACTTACAGGCTTTTACATAATAGTACTTCTTAGCTATTGCCATTGTAAAACTCCTGCAAAGCAATCTCAAATTTCTATTGAGTGCCATACCTTAGCTCCTTCAGCTTTTGATAGCTAGTGGAGACTAATCTATTTTAAGATCTAATATTACACCAAAGTATTTTTTTCAGGAATATAGTGAAAAACAGGATATATTAAGTAGCAGGAATGGAGAAAATAGTCCATTGGTAATCACAAACTGAATAGTCTCCAGAGATCAATTACATCTTCCTCAGTTGCAAGTTTATCTCCAAATCTTTAATTACAAAGTATTTTCATCTCATCTACTTCATATTGTATATTGTGTATAATCTACTTTATATGGAGTATAAAGTTCTACTGAAAAGTTGAAAAGTATTGGAATTGCATTCTCCTTGTCTCTTTGATGAAATTGGTTGTTTGGTGATTTTCTAAATGTTTTTAGACAGGGATCCGTGCAAATTCAAATAATAATAAGAAACCTTGAAAGGGAGAACACTGAGAAACACAGTATTTGTTATCACATGCTCTTCGTAAGGTAACTGTTATCACCATTCATACCTCCAAGGTGTTTCCACCACACAAGTACTTCTCAGGGTCTCTCTTCCAGAGGGAAGTTAGAAATGTTTTGGAGACCCCATTTCAAAGGGATGTGAAACAAATGATATTGAAAATGCCTTCTGTGAAATTTCTCTTTGTGAACTAATTGATACAATTTTAAAAGTTGGCCTAGTACTTACAGCATTTTTTAATACGGTGTTATTTATAGCACTTCTGAAGAACTGACAGGTGGTCTAATGTACAGGCAGACAAGCTGAGGAGCAGAGATGTCAAGCTGCTTTGGGTGGGATCCAGAGTGCTTAATTTAAGTACCTAGAATAATTATTTCTCAGCTTAACTGCAGAGCCCCAGCTCCAGAGATCCAGTTGTCTTAGAGCAAGAGCCTCAGTTTCCCATAAGGTCTGCCAGCAATCACTGTGTAAGAAAGCGTTGTGCCAGGGCCCCGTGGACATGGGCAGCAGAGGGTGATGATGAGAGGCTGCCTGCGGGGTGAGGGGTGCTCGGAGGCAGGGCCGGCAGCTGTGAGCAGGGCCCCTCAGGCAGTGAATTTGGCAGCGGTTCGGCAGATATGGTTTTTCATCCCATCCCCTCTGCTTGCATCCACATAGCTAACAGGAGCCAGGAACTGGTTAGCAGCATCCCTGCCCCGTGCCGGCCTTTAAGTGCTTGTGAAAGTGCGTCCTTGGTGGGCCGTAACTCAGAAGAGGGTTTAAGACAGATGCATCAGTGACTGGGAAGTGCAAGGGAGAGCACTGGGACAAAGAAGAGTGTTGGAAAGGTCAGGACTACTGAGGGACCCATTGCTCAAAGCTGTATATTCCCTGTCAAACCCCTGACATGGGACTCAGAGAGGCCTGGTGACTGATCTCCCCATGCAGAAGGTCAGAGGAGCAGGTAGATGGAGTGTGTACTGTGTCCTCACCCCTTCTCAGGCTGGTTGCCTTGGCAGGGTTGACAAACCATATTTACTTGGGCATTCAACAGCTGATACTAAGGCCATGATCATAAAATAATAAAGATATGAAAAAAGCTTTTAAAGTAGTGCTTCACCTTTATATGATCAAGTATGTGTTTATAACTTTGCTTTGTGAAAGGTACATATTTCAGTTGTTTATATTCCCTGTTTCAGCTCAGGCTCTGTAATATAGAAATGCCTTTTGTGTGGCATTCAGAAAGATTTTTATCTAAATAAATAGTTAAAGTTGAGCAGTTGAGGTAAGAGTTGGAACCCAAACCATGCTTCCCATTACTGAATCCCCCAAGGCTCCATTGTTCTAGTATTTGAAGTTTATAGAAAATAACTGCCTGGTTTCTCTCCTATGCCTGTAAATGATTATATGTCTCACATTTCTAACCCTTGCTAATACTGCCAGTAACACTAATAAGGCCTCCATGTGGTAACCCAGTTGTTCCTGTCCATATCTTCTTTAATTTTTATCCAAATCCCCATTTCTGCCAAAGAATGAGACTAGAGGAAATGTAACCCTTGCCCCAAATAACCTGTAACATACTGTAATGTTTTATCACAGGAACTGTACTTTGCACAGTTGTGTAAAAAAGCACCTGTCCATCTGCCAAACCCGCTCCATGGTGCTGGCATCAGGATTCCTGGGTTTTATCTGTGCTACTGCGAGCCTGTTCTTTCTAGGACCGTGGAGGAGCAGTGCCAAGGCAGCGTTGCTGGGGAGTTTGTGCCCTGCACGGATCCATGCACGGTGCAAAGGGGCAGAGACAGCTGCAAGGTTTGCTCGGTGCAGGCTGTGCTAGTCGTATAGCAGCAGAGCTAGAAGGAAGAACAGCAGACACAGCCAAAAGACTCCATACCCAAAATAATTAAGTCTAATACTAGTTATTTTCTTCTTGGGCTTTGATACAGGAGTAATGGTACCTTATAAACTCGTTTTTAGTGTGTGTATGCATGTGTGCAATTTTTGGTCATCTGGATTATCCCCATGAGAAACCTTTGTTCTTCTCAAATTTCTCATGACTCTAGTTCCACCAGTCTGCTCTAATCTTCCTTTTCAGAAGAGCTGTATAATTCTGTGGCACTCCACCAAGGAAAAGGCTTTAACTAAATCATGAAATAGTTGTTCAAAATCCCAAGTAGAAACACGTTTATTACTATATGTAACAGGAGACTGAATTTACTAATAAGCCTAAGCACATTCCAGGCATCTCAAGAGTAAAATGCACTCTTAGCTAGCTCAGCAAATACTGATGAACTGAAATGCCTATTTGCAAATAGACCAACTAGATCAAAAAAGGAAACCTTGGCCTTCCATTGAGTAATTCAGGTATTAAAATAATTTTATGTCCCACTTGTATCTTTGGCAGCTTGTATTCTGAACTTCCTGAAGAATGGGTGGAACATGAGCTCTGGTTGGTCCCTGTGGGAAGCCACGTCGTGTGTGGGAACAGCTCTGCTGGCTGCTGTCTCACCAGGGCTCCCACACGCTGTGTAAACACCGCTGTTGGAAGAAGTTACCATGGGCTGCAGGGTCCTTGGTGTTGTTGCCACACTTGTTTCTCAGTCTGTTTTAGAAAGAAAGACATGGTCCTAAATGACCAAGGAGGTTGTGTGCAGGTGAGGGCCAGGTTCCTGAGACAAAGATGCTACAACTAAAAATACATGCACAGCTCTCAGCTAAGTGCTTTGGAAACACCTCAGTAGATGCTACTCTACGTTTTAGGCCTGTAACCACATTTAATATCTGATCTCTGAGACAGTTTTCTCTTGGAGTTCTTTATGTTCATTGTGAATCACATTATTGCTCAATCACCTAAGCCAGGCTTTGTAATTACTGACAGGCTGAAGATGGCTGTTAAGACAAGTCTACAGGGCATGTAACAAAGAATTAGAATGTCTGTGGCGACGTTGCCATGGGTGAAGTTACACGTTTGGGCTTGAGATGGTCTAACAGCTCATTTCCACATAAAGAAAGAGGCTCTGTGCCCTTCTCCCTGCTCTCCCCCTGCCTTGGCCCTCCTCCCCTCACATGCATTGGCTTGTGTTTTCTGACCCTGCACTAAGGCAACGCAATGTACTGGAATCAAGAGGAATATTAAACTAGGAAAAAAAAGGTGAATCATTTTGTCATGGCATATGGAGTTGACTCAAACTGTGAACGTGCTGCAGAACACCAAAGCTAACACAAAGAATCACACAGAATCCCACAGAACACCAAAGCTAATACAAAGGATGGGATAGGATTGTGTGACTTGGTGTGGGTCTAGGGAAAGGAAGAGGAGGAAAAGGAGCGAGATCTTTAAAGCAGTGGCAAGCTGGTAAACCTGTTTTGTGGTCATGTGTCACTACCCCAAATAACAAAGGCCAAGTTCTGTTCATCTACAGTCCACCTTTAGCACCATCCTGCATCTATTTGTTATTTTTATTTACCTTTATGGATTTGTCTTTCACAGAGTGAGTAGATAAAGCTGGGAGTGTAATGTGACAGATTAGCCAGAGAGACAGCAGCGGCAACACTTTGCTCTAAGGGAAGATGGTCAATAAAATCTGCATATTTTGTAAGCTCATCCCTCAGCTCCCTCCAAGAGATAACAGCAATCTCTCTTGCTTTCTCCATAGGACCTAGGTAGGCTTTCTTTCTCAATTTTTTGTTTGTTTGTTTGTTTAGCTGGGCTTTTTTCCTATTACAGGTTTTGGAAACGGTTCAGCTTTTCACCTTCCTCTCAAAAATCTGTGAAGAAACTATCAGTCTAGACAGCAAACAAATAAATGATAATTAAATGTACTGCCTGTGAAAGATTTAACCTGATTGAATTAGAGGAAAAGGAGGAAAGCTAATGACTGGCAGTGACTGGTAATCACTCCAGTGTTCAGAGTTTTTGCAGATCAACTCAGACATTTTCTGTTTATGTTGAAGTCAAAGACAATATTTCCATTGGCTGCAGTTGGAGCAGTTTTAATATTTTTGAACACTCCTGTTTTTAATCTAAAATAATAAAGTATGGTATTATTTAAAAACTGGATTGGTTGTCTGATGTGTGGAATCATCTTTCATTTTAACACATATCTGACTGTTTCCTCATACTTTTGCTGAAGTTAGTTTAAAAGAAAAGGCACCTCCCAAGCTATCCCCATTGAAAGGTCATTCAAGGCTTTGTTTTGCACTTTTTAAGCTCTGTGGGAAGTACAGCTTTATCCCCATTAAAAACAAAACACGGCAAGAACAACCTGTGTTCCTCACACAACAGCGTCTTGGAGTGACCACCGCAGTGACTCACTATTGCCTTTGGCACCCTGCTTTAGACAGGCAGGTGCAGCTGGCAGATATATGGGTGCACTGGGCGTGTGGCAGCGAATGGGCTGTGCAAGTCAAAACACTGACAACCTCAGGGAAATGTTTGGTAGGGAGCGAGGCAGATACCTGGACATAAGCTACGAGGGGCAGCCAAGACATCCACACAGTGCTGCAGATACAACACAGGATCTATTCGACACCTCTGCTCCCTTCCTTGGTGGCTGGAGGCTGGATGGCATATCCTAGAGTATTCAGAGGGCATCTACATGTGAAAACCTCCACAGTTCTTGAAGATCCCCTAGAGCTGGTATATTAAGAAGTCATGTATGAAGGAGGTAACTTACAAAGCATACTTGCTGGTTTCCCTGAACAGATCCTCCTCTGAAACTTTTAAATGGATTATGGGCTTCCATTTTAGCCTCTGTTTAAGAAACAGGGTGTTTGTGTTGCTTTTTACTTTGTTGTAGCATATTGGACCTCTGGGCAGTCTTAAGACGAAAGCTTCGTGTTGCAGCTGCCACAGCCTTACAGGCACCTCTCAGCCTCGTCCCGGGGCCACACATGCAGCCCTCATGTCAACTCCTGGGAAACAGGAGGAACGGATGCTTTGCCTTATTCTGTGAGTTTTGGCCCACCTATCCACCTTCGGGTTCTTTATAAGAGAGGAGCCCATTCTGTGTGCATGCATGTAGGCACTGGATATAGTGGCCAGTTCTGGGATAGATCAGAGGGAATTTCAGGTTTTCAGATTCACATTTCCCTATTATACCTTTACGGATTTCTCTGTATTGTGCAAACGTATCCTACAGTCAGTCAGAAAAGCAGCAGCCTGAAGACAGTGGTGTAACTGTGCCCACCTCTTGGCAAAAGATGAACATTTTCTGGGGTTAGGCCAAAACATGCTGCTCCCTTCAAGATCTCTATGGCATTTGCTGTGGAATCTGAAAAGCTTTTAGTGTTGAGTGGGGAACTTGAAAGCAGAGTAGGACTAGTGCCACAGTGAATGCAGCTGGACATGGTTCTGTTGCACAGCCTGGGGGAGGCAAGACCTGTTTTCACAGCTTCCTTGAATTTCTTATTTTGGACTACTGAGTCTTAGCATTCGGCTGCAGCTAAGTTGAACTTACAGAATAATGATTTAAAAGATAACATTTTTAATTTTCTATTCAGAGCTGTACTGGGAATGAGTTCAGTAAATTAAACAAGACGCAGAAGAACAGTGCTAATAAAATTCCTGCCTAGATTCTCACTAAGTTGTCTCTGCTGTTCCTGTGTAGTGAATGAAGCAGGGATCTCTTAAAAGGAACATAATGGAGTGGTACCGTTAAAAAGGTGTATCATAATATATACACAACAGGGAGCCACATTAAAGGAAACTTAATTCTGGCATTTGATGACATTAGAGGGACTGATTTTGCATTGATGATTTTCTTTCAGTTCAGGCCCATGTTTTCTGGGGTGCAAGTGTGTGTATAACCTCCCAGGTTTACAAAAGCAAAGGTGCAAATGCAGACCTCCTATATATATATACCATGCATGCTGATTGTGTGCACAAGTGCAGGCACGTCACAAGAAAAGCCAGAGGCCACGAATGCATTGCAAAGAGCAAGTTTTATTTTAGTCACCTCTCTACTGGGGGATCTCCAAAGTAGCACCGAAGCTCCCATGCAGAGGTGACACAAGCGATGATGCAGATGCTGCAGCAATTCAGCCCTGGTAGAAGATCACTGGACCTGCTGACCTCACCTGTATTTCAAGGCTTCAGGCAGGCGCAGCCTCTCGCTCTTTCTCACAACAAAGCAGGAATCTCATAGTGATAAGGTGCCTAGAGTTTCTCACAGGCCTATATTATCTAACACAGAGGTTCTATTCGTCAAGCATACGAGGTCAGTAAAACAATTAGTGTGATGTATGTGCTTTTTCTACAGACAGCTGCAAGTCACTTGAGCGTATTTACATTAACCAATCTCCTTGCCATTCTTCCACTATATCCCCATACACTGATGCTTATGCATTCACTGGCAAGTCAGACATTTTCAATTCACAGCACTGACCTCTGGCATTTGAACTTGTGCACTAAGAGATAGGCCATCCTGCCCAGGGAGTCAGTCCCAAAAGGGTGCCAAGACACATGTGTTCCCACTGCCTTTCACACATTGTATGCTGATCATAGAATCTTAGAATTACAGAATCATAGAATAGTTTGGGTTGGAAGGGACCTTCAGATGTCATCTAGTCCAACCCCCCTGCCATGAGCAGGGACATCTTCAACTAGATCAAGTTGTTCAGAGCCCCATCCAACCTGGCCTTGAATGTCTTCAGGGATGGGGCATCTACCACCTCTCTGGGAAACCTGTGTCAGTGTTCCACCACCCTCATTTTAAAAAAATTCTTCCTCATGTCTAGCCTGAATCTCCCCTCCTTTAGTGTAAAACCATTACACCTTGTCCTATTGCAACAGGCCCTGCTAAAAAGTCTGTCCTCATCTTTCTCAAAGGCTCCTTTTAAGTAATGAAAGGCTGCAGTAAGGTCTCCCCAGAGCCTTCTCTTCTCCAGGCTGAACAACCCCAACCCTCTCAGTCTGTCCTCATATCAGAGGTGTTCCAGCCCTCTGAACATTTTTGTGGCCTCCTCTGGCCCCTCTTCAATAAGTCCATGGCTTTTCTGCACTGAGGGCTCCAGAGCTGGACGCAGAACTGCAGGTGGGGTCACACCACAGCAGAGCAGAGGGGCTCCAGACCAGGCTCCCTTGACCTGCTGGACACACTCCTTTTGATGTAGCCCAGGACAGGACTTCTGGGCTGCAAGCACACATTGCCAGCTCATGTCCAATCTTTTATCTACCAGTACTCACAAGTCCTTCTCTGCAGGGCTGCTCTCACTCTCTTCATCCTCCAGCCTGTATTGATACTGAGGGTTGCCCTGATCCAGGTGCAGGACCTTGCACTTGACCTTGTTGGACCCCATGAGATTCGCATAAGCCCACTTGTCAAGCTTGTCCTGATCCCTCTGGATGTCATTCCATCTCTCAGGTATGTCTTATAAAGGAAATCTGTTTATTTCCAGTTCTAGGAGTTGAGAAAGACTGAACATAGAACTGCCCAGCTATATTTTTCATAATTTCTTTGTGATAAGTGTGTATCTTGTGCCAGTCCATTGGCTTCTTGTGCTGATCCTGGCCTTGGAACTTTCACAAGAGCATGAGGCTGGCCCAGCTGGAGCAGCTGCAGCAGTGCTGCATGGGGACCACACATCCGTCAGACCCTGCTGAGTTCAGAAACCATCTCCAAAGACTGGTGTAGCAGCATCTCCTGAGCACTCACATCTTATGTTTGTTGTGTGCGTGGAATTTGAGGATTCCCACTTTTAGCGCAACCCCCACCTCTCCAAAGGGGAATTCTCCACCAAATTCATAGCTATTGAAGAGCTTCCCAAAGGATCGACTGTAGTTTTGTTAATCTAGGAAACATGGCATGTTTCCCACCTGGTCCTCTTCTCAACAGCGACTGAACCCCCCCCCAAAAAGAAGGTGTATTTCAAGCCTTGTCTTATTTTCAGTAATGACAACCATTTTTGTTAATACTTTCTGATGATGGGCACTCTTAGAGATACAAAGAATGAACTTTTCAGCTGTATGAAAGTTTTGCAAAATCAAATGAGGATGTTCAGATGTGAAC
The DNA here is from genome assembly GCF_036013475.1 of Columba livia. Classification (NCBI taxonomy): domain Eukaryota; kingdom Metazoa; phylum Chordata; class Aves; order Columbiformes; family Columbidae; genus Columba; species Columba livia. The sequence continues at coordinate 25,522,674 of NC_088604.1, forward strand.
TGCTGTACATTCCTGCAAATGCTGTTGCCAGCTCTGTTTATGGTACCAGCCAGAAAACAATAAACAGAACTCAGTCAGAAATTGTTGGTTTCTGTCCTGATTTTATCATGGAAATGTCCTTTTTCCTTAAGGCATATCACTTCTTTTTCCTCACTGTAATATCAAGATAATAGCTACCATTCAATAGCATATTGCACTTGTATTTATGAAGGAAGCAAGTTTCTGCATTTCAGATTTCTGCCTTTGACCACCTGTCCCACTTGCACATTGACTTCTCCAAGAACCACAGAGCTGATCAGTAGCAGAATCCAAAACAGAATTAAACACAAGAGGGATCAGAAGACAGAAACTGTCCTAGTTGATGGGCAAATGTTTGCTTGACTTCACCGAGGATGTAGACTATTTTAAATATTTTCCACCTTTTGAAACACTAGGAGATCTAAAAATAGAAGCTACGACTTTGAAATGAAACGTTGTTTTAGGGGATAGTAATTATAATTGCCAAAAATCCACAGAAATATTCTATTGTTTTCTAGCAAGCACTGACCAGATAGAGTAGCTCTCCTGGACCAAGCCACACTTTAATTCCCATCCCACCAGTAGGTGCTTCACTTCTGAAAGTTTAAGACCACAGTTTCATAGGAATGCAATAAGCTGGCATCTCTTAGCAAATACTGACTGTGCTCTCTGTTATTTCTGACAACCTGACTAATCTAAACCAAATAGCCATTCTTGTGCCCCCCTGAAGTCTCAGTGTTCTGCTTCCATCTCAGATTGTTTGGAGTTGAAAAGAATTAAAATTTGTGGATGGGTTTCTTTGTGGTTGTTCTTTACGTATCTGTGGGCCATCCATGTTTATAATGGTAAATGACATCACTACATGGCAGCAGGGCTGTGAAAATCAGGTCTCCAATTCCCTGGTTGTCAAAGACAAAATATGATGCTTATTTGGAGTAATCTAAAAGGACCAGATCTTCTTTCAGAAAAAACGTGAGCAGATCCTTTTTATAAGTTCATTTTGTTTTCTGCTAACAGATGACAACATATGGATATGGACTTTTTCTGGGAGGAAATTCATTCCTTTCTTATATTTGTAAAACCAAGGCTGGTCTCCACCATTGAGCAATGTCACATTATCTGTTTGAGCTAATAAAAAAGATCAGTGACTCAGCACCTGTAGCTTGCAATTCAATGCCAGGTGAAAAGTTTGGACTGGGCAGCATGCCAACATTTCATCCTGTTGTTAATGTATTAACTTCAGGAGAGTCCAAAAGGCAGCCTTCTGGAATAGGAATAAATGAATACCTTTAGCTTTAATTAATTATAAGCACTCTACTTGTTTTCCAGATGCCACCTCTTCTTCTTAAATGACTTTAATTCCTCATTAGGACTAATAGATCAAATTTGCCCCCTACTTTGCCACTTTCCTGCCAGAAGTAGTAAGAAGCAATCTAAGACAAGCTAATTGTGACAACTGATATTTTCTTTTCTGGCTAGTGACTTAGTTTATTTTAATCCTCCAAACATTTCCAAATGGTTCAAGCGGAAAACACAGATGTAAACAGACTTTTGGTACTTCCAGGGAGCACACACAGCTTGCACAACAGTTTCAGGAGAAAAAATAGTTTCAGGAATTAAATTCAGGTGACTTTCTTTTTGAAGTGCATTTGTGTTTCTGGGGAGAAGGGGAATACAGCCAGAGGAGGCGAAAGCCTTCACTATATTCATGGGGAGGTTGCAGTGTGGCAGCATCATTTCCCATGAGTTCACCAGTACAGGGCCAGGCTGACCCGGGAACCCTCCCATGCGAAGAACTGCTTGTCTGGGTGTCTCCTGCCCACATCAATGAGCAGCACACACGGAGGTGCCTTTTACACATGTCATGATCTGACACAAACCAAATCTACTAGTTAATTTTGCAGAAGGGAGAGTTTGTCAAGTTGCTTAGTCACTACCATCTTCCAATTAAAATAATGGAAAAAAAAAAAAAAGCTCTATATACTCTTATCCATGTGATAACAGCCCTCTAAAAAAAAATAATGGGGTAATTTAAAATAAATTTAAAAACATAATTTGTTTGTAACATGATTCCAAATTTGCTGAATGACCCTGGTCTCAGGCTATGGTGCATCTCGTGCCCTGTGCCCTTCAATAACGTGAAAGGTCACTACAGCTTCCATCCAGTCATCCTCTGTTGGCCCTGTTTCACATGAGCAAACTCGCTAGCAAACCAGTAACTTTGTATTTGCACAATATACTGAGCATGAAACACCTAGAGCCACATGTCACTGGGACAGGCTGTCATTGCATAACTCCGCTACACCATCAGCAGAAGAAAGCTGACTCTCCTTCAACAGGCTAAGAAACAGTACTGAGGACACTTTATTAAACTGTATGTCTTCCTAACACAATATGAGGAATGTACTATTTTTTTCTATTTTTTTTTTCCATTTAAACTTCTCAAAATCCTTAATACTGCAATCTTAACAGCCACGAAACGGCAGTTTTTTACAACTCTCAGCAGGCCTGGCAACTCAAATTGGATTTCTGTGGGCCAATTCCCTGCAACTGCGAAGATGGTCCTTTGGCAGTGTGGCCCTCTGATGCTGGAGAGACACTGGAGACTGTCCTCTCCTCTTCATGCCTCCATGAACAGAAGCCCCGGCCACCAGGCCGGAGCTCTGGGAATGGGTGCCTGTGAATGCAGCCAGGGAAATTTGCTGAAAGACTGATCTTACACAGGGAACTGCAGACTCACTGGAAACAACATCCCAGTTTTGACCAATGCCTCAAACCAGAGGGATCCCCTAGGAACGTGGCAGGCCACTTGGTGGCTCTGGGGTGGGGTGGCGGGCAGACCACAGCCTCACCGTGTTGGCTGCCCATGAGCTGGCAGCTCGGGCTTTCTGCAGCAGAGCTGGAGGAGTGGAACGTGTGCGATCCCCAGCGTTGTGAGGAGCTTGGGCAGGTCGGCGCTTGCGTTTGGAGGGGTAAGCCCATGAGCTCAGCTGCTTTGGTTTGCCCTCTGCCTGGCAGTCCCATCAAAGAACAGCCCATGTGCCCTGGGGGCTGCCAGGAGGAGTCCCGTGCAATGTGGGCAGCCAACTGCTTCCTTCAGCTTTTCAAAAACCTGGTGACTTTGCTGAAATGAATGCTTTCAGAGGCTTCTCTCCTGGCAATTTCAGTTTGCATTCCAGTTCACAACAACCACTGCCATTTGCAAACTGGATGACTTGTGCAGCCCAGTTTCAGAAGCAGTCGTGTGCTCCCTGCATTCATGGAGAAAAAGCTGAAAAGGACGATTCTGCTAAGGCTGAGAAGTTGGTTCAGGGGTAAGAATTATATTTTTAAGCTGACATTAGCCAAAATCCGTGCTAAAAGATGGACTGATGCCTCCCTCACCTCCTCATTCCTACCCTCTCCCTTGAGTCTGCATAAGCCTGGTCTTACCAATAGAAGAATTGATCCGGCTGAAATCTCAGCCAAGGGGAACAAAAACACAAGCTGTAACCTAGTTCAGGGTCATGCTATGGTTTTCCATGCAGTTGCACGGACATGTGTGCCCACGGGAGGCACGGCTGGAGAGGATGGAGAGAGCTGCCTCTGCAGGGGGCTGGGGAGGAGGATGCAAGGTGGTCTCTTCTGCTGCTTTGCAGGCTTGTGCTTCTTCACAGGGTGAGGTTATAAGACATGGCTGAGCCTGGGGGTGGCTGTTACCTCCCACCTCCACCAAATTTGTGCATCTTGGTGAAATCTTTCTGATCCTCACTCCTTTGCAGGGATGGCACATATGTGAGCACCAACTGGACACCAAAATGTCAGAGATGGGCATGTGGCAACCTGGGCTGCATATGAGAAGTGGTGTGTAGGAGATGCTGGGAGGTTCCCCCATCCCAGCTGTCCTGGGATTTCACTCATGAGGCAAGTAGTGAGCATTTACTGTACAACTGTGTGTTTCAGGGTGCCCCTTCACACGGAAGTTGCACAAAATAGACATTTTTGTGCGTGTGTTGAGAAACCAATTCAGAGTTGTGGAGCACTTCTACATCTGCACAGTAGACCATGGTGGGGATTTTGCAGGATAGCTCCAGGCTTGGAGAAATGGAGGCATGTGGAAACTCAGGCTGTCCTTGAACAGAGGTATGCAAAAGAAAGTTTCAAGACACTTTACATGTCAATGGCTTTTTTTTCCTTTTTTTCCAATACAGAACTGCTAAATATTCTCAGCTTGTTGGAACCCATATGTCTTGTTTGACTTATCTTTCATCTTCTTTCATCACCTTCTTTCTTTAGCTATGACTGAAACTGTACTTTAATTCCTGGAGAAGTTTGCAAGAGACAAGAAGGTAAGTGAACTAAGTTTACTTTTGTAGAGTAGGTGTCGTGGTTTAACCCCTGCCAGCAACTAAGCACCACACAGCCTCTCACTCTTCCTCCTGGTGGGATGGGGGAGAGAATCAGGAGATTAAAAGTGAGAAAACTCATGGGTTGAGATGAAGACAGTTAAATAGGTAAAGCAAAAGCTGCACACACAAGCAAAGCAAAACAAGGGATTAAATCACTACTTCCCATCAGCAGACAGGTGTTCAGCCATCTCCAGGACAGAGTGGCTCCATCATGCATAAGCGTTACTTGGGAAGACAAACACCATCACTCTGAACGTACCCCGCTTCCTTCATCTTCCTCCAGCTTATATACTCAGCATGACATCATATGGTGTGGAATATCGCTTTGGTCAGTTGGGGTCATCTGTCCCAGCCGTGTCCCCTCCCAACACCTCGTGCACCCCCAGCCCACTCACTGGTGGGGTGGTGTGAGGAGCAGAAAACGCCTTAACTCTGTGTAAGCACTGCACAGCAGTAGCTAAAACAGCCCTGTGTTACCAACACTGTTTTCAGCACAAGTCCAAAACTCAGCCCCATACTAACTACTAAGAAGAAAATTAACTGTATCCCAGACTAGACTATGCAGAAAATTAACTCTATCCCAGCCAAAACCAGCACAGTAGGTCAATGTGTTGGTGCTTGTGGTCTAACAATGTGTGGTGGTTTTAACTGCTGGGAAGATGGTGGTGCTCCAACCACTCACACACATACGGCAGTTGTTGAGCAGTCAGAGATTGCTCAAAACGAGGCACAGAATGGCCTGGAACACCTGCTACATAGAAGCTCAGATTTTCTTTAAGGCTATTAAAGGGATAAATGTAAGTTTCTGAATTTATTTTTTCAAAGGGAAACTTTGTCTTGATTGGAGATTTGCTATATCTTTCTGTATATTTACTTTAATGAGCAGCTGTGAACTTCATGCAGGAATTTTTTGGTGCAGGTTTATGCGGGTAATTAGGTGAGAGGTCAGACCTTAAATATTTAAACCTGATATCCAGGCATAGAATCCCAAAGAGACACAACTAATAGTTTATGCATTGAATGTAGCATCTTCCTCTGGAAATGTGCACAAATATATTTTTATTTTCTCCCACTTCCACAATTATTTTTTGATTTTTCAGCCTAGCATCCCGATGAAGGAAGGCTTTAGTGATTACAATATCTATCCATCTGTCCCATTCTAATAACTTTTAAACCAACTGCCACACTTTAACATTGTGCTGTAGTGTGACACACAGCTCAAAGGCATGAAGGCAGGATTCATTTCACCTAAGTTTAGACTTCTGTAGTATCAGTGTCTTAATCTGAGACAGTCACCTTGTCCTTACAGTTAGTGGAGACCAGCTGGCACTTTTAACCGTGATTCAAGTGACCTGATTTAGATGATTATTTTGGGATGGGATGAATCATGGCCTAAGTGCCTTTTTCTCTTCACTGCCTAGTTGGGATGATGAGCTGAGCTGACCTGAGGAATAGTGGCATAGCGGAATGTTCTGCATGACTTCTGAAGACTGACTCTGCATAAGAAAGGAAATTTAATGAGGGAAAACTGAAGTGTGTGCTCACCAGCCGTGTTGGGGCCAGTCACTGTGGGCATCCGGCTGCCGGCCAGCACATACCGCTTGTTGGGAGGTGGAGGGAGCTCAGGCTGCACTTTACCTCGCTGGTATATACAGGACATGGGAAGAAGATGAGTGTACTGCTGAGGTGAGGAGAAAGTCATACAGAGCTTTAAGGTCAGGAGAACTGTCAGGGTTATTAAGTTGGGTGGGTAAGAAAATAGGACTCTAGTTCAAAAGAAGCAAGGCTTCACCAGATTTACTGCTCACAGAGTTAATTGCTTATTCCCATGAACTCAGCACAACTCTGCATGCTGTGACTGCTCAGATAAAACAAGCTCAACAATAATCCTTTCAACATTTAAAGGTCAAGCCTTACCTCTGATCAGCTTATGATGCAAATTTCCATTTTCAACTTCATAATTTTCAAATAAGCACTTTTGGTGTTTTTTGCCCACAGTCTCTCTCTTTTCTCAGAAAAAGTCATTATAGACACCTCAAAATCACCTCATTCTTTACTCTGAGAGTCCTCAGGCCTGCTAAAGTCCTGAGGTGACTGAGCAGTGGCTTTGCTGAGGCTGCTGCCCAGGATCAATTGTCTCTGTTTCCTGTTTCTTTCCACCTGATGGCTCCTGGTCCAAGTTCTTTGGATGAGAGGATATCTTTGTTGTGCACAGTATGTCTCAATCAACAAACACAAGCCTGTAAAATAATCGTAATGCAAGTAAATAAATAAGAATATATTACTGTACTGGTTCTGTGCTGGATATGTGAACGTTGGTGTTATTCCTACTAACATGAAGGGTCTGGGTGTTGTTATGACTATGTCTCTAAAATATACTCCCCACTAAAGAGTTGGCTGGTTAAGCTCAGTCTCTCAGTTTGTGGAAAGAGACAGAAAGCAGGATTGCGCTGTACCTGCAGGAGGGGCAGCCATGGACAACAGCAACAGGAACAGAAGGAAACAAGAACCTAGAAAGGGCTTCTGTTTTGCTGATACCTGTGATATCATTGAATGAGAAGTCACTGTCACCTCAATAACTGTGGTAACAGTTTGTGCTTTGTCATGGTGACTCTCAGCATTTCATAAGGCAAGGCATTGTTTAAGATTGGCCTTACTGAAAATGCATTTGCTCCCACAAGTATGTTCTCATCTCAGGATCGTTTGTTAATGCATATTTATTTAGTAATTTACTTTCTGGGAACAATTCCATTCGTGTTCACTTCTTCATTATCAGCAAAGCATACCTCATTACTCTGTTTTTCAGAAAGCAAAACTGAGATTGCGAGTGAGCTAGCTGCTTGCTCAAAGCTGCGGAGTGGGTCAGTGACTCAGCAGCAGAGCAGCTCCAACAGCAGGCAGGTTTATTTGTGTTTCATTCCAGAAAGAAACAAAACAAGTAAGGCTGGCAAGGAGGAAATCTTCAAAACAAATGAACAATCTCTCCCAAGCTGATGCTGTCCAGAATTTGGTTCAGATTCCTACACGGAATGATAAACAGTGAATGCCAGATCCTCATTTAATCCTCAAAAGGTTCATTCTCTGTAAATCTCCAGGAAGGCTGCTGTCTGTTGTCCATAATTCCTCTTTTTGGGTATCTTCATCTCCCTGGTTGGACAGCAGAAAGAAGCACGGCACAAGTGACACCCTTGTTGCCATCCTCTTGCTGAGGGAGCATGGGCCTTCTTGTCATGATGTAAATGAACAACTTGGAAGTCCTCAGTGTTTTCCAGTCTGATGGCTTCCATTCATGTCCTTGGTTATCCATACTGACCCTTCCGTTGTCTTTACTCTACTGCCTTCTCTGGTGCTCTCACATACTTTCATTCCTGCTTCACCTGGAACTACGCACCTATTTTTTGTCTCCACACTCTGAAAGAGGGCCATAGGCTGCCTTCCAGGGACTTGCTTGCAAAACAGAAGTAAGCCAGAGTTAGGAAGGTTCAAAGCAGTCTCCAGATGCTGATATGCCTGTGTGCATGTGTATTTGCTCTGCGCCAGCCTGTTAAGTATGAACTGCTGCTGAACAGTAAGTATTTAAGAGTAGAGTAGAACAAAGGGTACGAGATTCTACAATTAAAAGACACAGCAGCCTAAAAACAAAATTTCAAGCCAACAAAATCTTGAAGTGCAGGGAAAAATAGTTAATATCTACAGTGGAATTGAGTTCAAGGTGGATGCCCTTAAATTAACATGTCTGCGTACAAGGGATATATAAAAGTACACTTGCTGTGTATGTTTTGATGGTGGAGATCAACGGCCCAGTGGAGACCAGTGGCTCAGTTCAGTTCTCTAAATGTTGGTGCCATTTGAAATATTTCAGAAGCCTGAGGCATGCAGCTGGCACTTGCAGCACAGGGGAAACCCATGTCCTTTTGGGATGGCTGGATGCCAGACAGGACACCCTTCCAGTGCTCAGATGGTGCTGGACATTTATGCATTAATTTTGTGTCTACCCAACACAGCCAGTAAAGCCCAAAGAGGAATTCAACTCATCCTAAAGTAGGACTTGGTGGGTGACTGAATAAATCACTTTATATTCCTGGACTGGCTGGTATTGTACCTTTGGCTGTATTACCTATAACTGGAGGTTTAACATCTAGTGCATACATAGATGCCTAAATTTATGCTTCCTGACCTTGAGTTGTCCTCAGTGTTTCAAGGAAGCAGTGGCAGATATGAAAACACTGAGGTTACCCAAGAATTAATGCCTGTGACTACTCAGTTTAATGACTTGCATGACAGATACGGCCTTTCTTAAGTGGTCTGCCCTTCCCAAGAGATATGATTGTATGGGAATTCTTTGTACACTTATTTCTCATATGAATGGGTGCGATTTCTTGTAGTGTGGCCCAGACTGACATATCTTCCTGCTCTGCTTCTGCTAGGTGAACCAGTCTCTTTTCTGTGATCCCCTGCAACAATTCCAGTCCAGGAGACAGGCGTATCTTCTGTTTCAAAGGGTGGCTTCATAAAGAAGTATTCAAGCTGCCCTTAACAGCTTGTGGTGTTATTTATTACTCACATAACACCACAAGAGAGCTCTGCACTGAGTTTTAATACATGATTTATGATCTCCGCTTGCATTTTTTTTTCAGCTTTTGCTAAGATTCCTTTGGAGTCTCAGTGCTTTGCTGTTCACCTGACCTGACACATCTGTTTCTCCTTCAGAAGAGCTCATCTGTTACTTCTGACAATGTGACCAAGGTGTCCGTTTGCCAGAACTTAAGTTTGACACCAGCAAAGAGACCCTGAAATGTCACTGACGGTCATGTTGGCTGCTTCAGAGCATTTACTATTGTTCCAGCGAGCGTGATCTAATGGAAAGCAGAACATTCTTATTATAGCAAGCTATAATTCACTGGCTGAACTCAAGTGTATGCAGTGACCAGCGTAAGAGCTTCAGAGCAGCAGCTGGGTCAGGAATCTGTTGGCTGCACCATTCTCCCAGCAACATGGGAAATAACTGTTTTTCCCATCTGCTAAACTTGGGTAATTTCAAAAATGTGTTCATGCTGCACTGGGATGAAAGCAAAAAATGTTCTTGCAAAACTTGTCCTGAGCCAAGATATCACCATTTAGGGCACTGGTTGGGAGGCAGAAAACAAATCTATTCACCCTCCCCCTCCAAGAGTGGTAAATATGAAATTATTTATTCAAACTGGAACAGCTTTGACGAAAGAGACTGGGAAGGAGAAGCTTTCAAATAGGTTGGTGGTGAGATCACATATCCTGAACATGCAAACAAAGTTCCTGATGTGAGCCAAAACGATAAAAGACACACATCCTCCCCAGTCAAGGCTGAGTGTCCTTTTCACTGTGAGTGCAGGGATAATGCTCTCTCATGGTGACCAGAAATTCATCTGGCACCTAAGAAGTCTCTTCCTGATTAAAATCTTGTCAAACCTCGTGCACTGTTCTGCATTTTGATTTTAACAAATGGGAATTTTTCAGCTCATCCTCTTTGAATTACCCCCTTATTTTTCAGATCACTGCACCAGCCTGTTGGGCTCCTCCAGAGTTACAGTCATTGAATCACAGAGTCATAGAATCATGGAGAAGTTTGGGTTGGAAGGGACTGTCAAAAGTCATCTAGTCCAACGCCCCTGCAAAAAGCAGGGACATCTTCAACTAGATCAGGTCACTAAGAGCTCCATCCAGCCTGGCTTTGGATGTTTCCAGGGATGGAGCATCTACCACCTCTCTGGGCAACCTGTTCCAATCTTCTCTCCTTAAGCGTTTGTGGACAGTAAGTGGACACGACGTGATGGAAAGTGGGCAGGCCCCGGCTGAAAGACACTTTTTTTACAAGATGTGACTATTGCCTTTGGTGTTGTTCCTCTCTTTCTCCCCCCTCCCCTCTGCCCCCAGCACTGCAGGCTGAAATAAGCGTTTCCTGGCTGTCCCCGCCGCCCCCCGCTCCCGGTGCGCGCCCCGGGGCCGCCGGCTCCCTCCTCTGGTGCCCTCCAGCGGCTCCTTCCCCAAATAGCTCCACAGAGCAAAGCGCTTCGGAGAAGGTTCTGCGGGACTGGCGCTCCATTGGGAGCTGAATTTAAGTTCGAATTTAATTTACTGGGAAAGCATTGTGTCCTTGACTAAAGGCAAGAAATTTAAGTGCCCGGCTTGCTTTAGCCCAGGCTGATAAAGCCAAGCTTTGCTACGTTCAGAAAAGCAACACAGCATTCATGGTTATCTGAGTAGCTATTCAGAGCGCTGCTTTATCAGAAATGTTCCCTGTATAACAGTTTGTACTGCAGCTAAAAGACGGCATCACCGAACACAGAGTGAGAAGTCGTGTTTTGTTCTGTGGCTGGTTTAAGTGACAGGAACACGAGTTACAGACTGCAAGACGTTTATTCTGAACCTTTCTCCTTGTTTAGATGAGCAACTTCAACAAATTCACTGTTTGGCTCAGAATAATCCCATACATAAATGATGCAAAATAAATGCAGTCTGTTTGATTTGGCTGTTTCTTATTAACTTCAGCAGAATTCTGACCCTACTGATCTTAACAACTATTTTCATGTTGCTATGTGGGGATTCTATTAAGGAATACGTAGTGTCCTTCAAATGAAAGAAAAAGAATACATTGTCATAGGCATGGGTAACATCTACCTTATGAGCATTTTGCAAAAAGAAGAAATGTACCAATCTATAGGCCTTTACATACTGGGTTTAGTTTGGTATAATGGGCACCATAAATCTGTGCAAGACCTACAGCTAAATTATGTTAAATTAAGGAGAAACCAGCTTTCCCTAAGTGAATATTTCACTCATATTGTTTAACTGTTTTTGAAGGAAAATGATGACATAATAAGCTCTGAACTGTATCTGCAACACAGAAAAAATACACTCAGACTCTTAAGTAAAAAGGCAAATATTATAAGAAATAAAGGATCCAGCTAATTTTTACTTTAATCTGTGTTTTTTACTTCAGCGATGCTGGTAAATAATGCATTTGTCAACATTTGCCTTTTTTTTTTTTTTTTAATATCATAGTTTTAATTGTAAGTTCTGTATTTTTGTATTTTTAGCAGTTTTACTACACAGATTCATGGCTTGACTCCTCAAAATCATCCCTGAATTTTGAAACAAAATAATACTTTTGTTTCCTCAAAATTGTCCCTGAATTTTAATTTGCTCTACTTTAGTTCCTGGCAATGATATACATTATTCTTTACTTTTTGATTCTTTACGTTAATATTACTTAACATTATTCTTTCCATCCCAGCTACCTGAACTATTTTGAAGATTATAGCCAGAAGACAATGGGCCTGCCAGTTCAGAGACAGATTCCAGACTGTTGTGATACTTTGTTAGTTTCTATCTTTTCCTTTACAGATAAGCCCTGGATGATAATTTTACAATCTGCTCTCAATAAGAGATCATGGCTAGTTGCTGTAGAACACTTGGTTGAAAATTTAACATTTCTTCCCTGTTCCCCACTTTACCTTCAGGCAATGACTTATGCCAATAGCAGGGTTTTCAGCTTCTTTGTGGCAAGGACATAGCAACAACACATTGGCCTCACTCCCTCCATGAAGTCAGGACCTGTAGCTCCATATTTCTCTCATACTGGGGAGCCCAGAAATGGACACAGTAGTCATCAGGTAGTAACAACATTTGATCCTGCTGTCCTGGACCAGATTCAGACATCATCACTTTGAATGTATTTCTGCTCCGATTGAAATTATGCTTATATTTAGCACTTCAGCAGCTTTCTACCAGCATGTGAGACAGGGAGGTGAGAACAGCAATATGTACATTTGGATAATAATTTGGTTATATAGGGTATTTACAGTAAGTTATAATCACACTGATTTTACATTTAGCAGAACTTCTTGGACAGTGGTCTCTGTGCATGTTAGACAGCATAGGTGCCCAAGGCAGCCAGGACTCGTGGACACTTTAGCAGACTGACAGGATAGCCGTGCACTTCTGGACTGACATGTCCGGAAGGGTCAATAAATCCCCTCCTCCAGGCTTGACTCAGTGGCCCACAAATTGACACCCAGTGCCATTTGAGATTCCCTGCAGCTGCAGTGCCTGGGACATCTGCACGAGGTACATGCAGACAACTGAATCCTGATCTCCAGACTTGATGCTTGGGTGAACCCACCCGTAGGCATGGTGCAGCTTTTCAGGTGCCTGAAGGAGCCCAGTTGCTGCTCAGGATGTGTGGGTGCCCTGGTCCATGGCCAGCTGGCTCACCTGGCTGCCAACAGCTATGAAGGCAGCCTAGTTAGAAGGGGAAAATCACTGAATGGAAGAAATTGTCTGTTGAAAAATACTGCAAGAGAAAGGCCTGCCTGGCTGGGACTGTCGTCCTGGGGACTGGGCCTGGAAATGAGAAACATCTTTGGCAAGTGCAGCCAGGGTGCCTGGAAACAAAAGACGCCCTGAGGGACCACTGACAAACACAAAAAATGGCAACTTACCAACTGAGAAGGCGTGTAACAGTCTGGAAAAATAAAACTGGTCTGAAAGAACTTGAAACAGCATAATCTATTGGCTGTTACAGGTGAAAAATAGAAACGAACACCATCTATTGGCTGCTTGAAGTAGGATGCCCTATACCCTCTTATGTCTCTCTGTTATAAAAAGGACTTAATCTTTATTCCAAATGGAGCCCACCTCCCTGAGAACTTCCTGGTTGAATGTCACACCAATTTTCTACGAGCTCCTGGACTCACAGCAGTGATGCCCCCCTGAGTCCGGAGTCCCTGACAGGGATCTGCTTTGAAGGGAGACCCTGTCTGTTATCAGGGATGATTGGGTGTCCCACCCCTGGAAATGATTTGTTCCTCCCTTTTGGAATGGTTTGGCTCCTTCCAAAATCTGTCTAATTTGCTGCATGTAAATATTATATATGTTATATATATTCATATAAGTAATCTATCATAAGCGTATCTGCTGTTATATTACGTTGGTAAGTTTGCTTCACTAACAGTAAGCTGTAGCAATCTGTAATAGTGCATACCGACTTGGCTGTACTACTGTTCTGCTTGATGCTATTATTGATTGACGCCATTCTGATTGATACTGCATTGCTAATAATAATTTGTAACAGCTTGATATATATTAATTCATATTTGCTTTATTAATCTTCGTATTAGCTTTATTAACCACAGATATATTTGCTAGTTGTGATTTTTGCAGCTGTGTCCTTGCTAGCAGTGATTTCTGTGGTATTTGTGGTAGCCTGTGATAGAGAAGTTCAGAGAACAAAGCCTCTGTGTCCTTGTGTATTACAGAATCCCAGGAACCCACGGTCCGATCTCTACACAGCCGTGGGCTGGGTAGCCCTTCAGGTCATGACGTCTGCCGAGTGCCAAAGCACGCTTTGAAACAAGCCCTTGATGTCGAAACACAGGGAATGTATTTTGATGCCTCAAACCCTCCCATATGTGGCACAACTTAATTGCTCTTCAGAATACAGACTATTTTATTTCCTTGAAATTTAGACATTTTTATTTCCAATACTGTTTCTCATACAATCCAAATGAAAACATGTTCACTCGCCAATCAGACATCTGATCTATCATTATTTCTTGTTAGGCATTTTGATTACAACAAATGACTGTGCGATCCACTGTTAAAAAGCAAGTTGATCTCCTTGTAATAACATGGAAAATATAAAAGTGGCCCCAGTGTCACACTCGATAGCTTATTGTGAAAGTGGTTTGACAGTCTGGGTGTAGCAAACATTCCAGTTGGCTGATATAAAAGCAAGGATCAGCTCGGGGCTCAGAAAACAAAGCACATTTCAACTGCAACCAGGTGTTTGTCAGAGAGTTTCACAGTTTCCTACTGGTTTTACAATAAGAATAATTTGTTTGTGCCATGTGTGAACAGTTTTACTTAAAACATACAACGAAAAATACCAACATGCTGTTATTCCTCTTAACAACAACTGCTGCACTACAAATGTTAATTTTTAAGTAGTAACATTCTCACATTATACTTGCAGGGTTTTTTTCTGTTGAAGTATGTTCCCTTGTGTTATCACAGTCCATCCTTAAAACTGTATAACTAGAAAACCTATCTGTATAAGCAATGTATCTAACACTTATAAGCCAGGGAAATGCTTTACACAAATAAGTTATATTTTGAACTTTTATTGTTGACAAAAAAACTGCCGAAGCAGCAGCCAGTGTAACATCCAGTGTATCTAAACATATATGTTCCCATTCTTACCAACAGAAATCGACTGCATATTCCTCATAAGTTTACTAATTGCCCATATTTTTATTGAAAATGTATTTTTCATTGAGACAACAATGAACTCATATTAGCCTTTTGCATGGCAAAACTCATCTGGTATTAACTGAATTTCTCACACAAGCTATATAGAAGTGCATGTATTTTCCTTTTTCCTTTAGGGAACTTCTAGGAACAGAGCTCTGGGCAGTGCCAGCACCAGCAACTCACTTTTCACCCCTTTGTTCCATCAGATATTCCAGAATGTGTGCTTTTCTTTATTGTGGCCATCAGCAATTAGATTTTTTGAATTAGATTCACAGATGGGCTTTTATGTACTGTTCACATCTGTGCATCTTCTTTGGTGCCCCGTGAGTCACTCCGTTACAGACAAGAAAAGAGAAAATAAAAGGGACAAGAGACCCTCCTCTTGCATGGAAGAGTCAAAGTATAAATCTGTGCAATACAATGCTTTTGGTTACTTATACAAAGTAGGTCATTAACAAAAGGATGAGAAGATTATTTGCAAAAAGGTCAGGACACTATAGTAGAACTATTGGTTTCAACTGCCTTCTCCAACAAGGTAGATTCAAAATTTGAAAAGGCTCTCCCAGCTTGGCTAAATTGGGCTAAAGTGGATTGAAAATTCAATTCACATGAGAATTCAAGTTATGGGCAATTTAAAATTGAGTCTTGCTTTTTCTAAGAAAGGCTGGGCCATCTCAGTTGGGTAACATAGAGAAATGTTACTTATGGAAAGGTGTGCATTGAAGTATGTTCTTCCTTCCAACATGTATTTCTCAAACATCGTTGAGAAATGGGAACAAAATCTTCTGACTGTGCTAAAGGGCTTCACCTTCCCCTTTCCACTGTCTGGAGCCTCTTGCATCTCCCATCCTGTGTGTTGCACAAAAACCCTTGAAGCGTACAGAGGATTTCATTGAGCAACCATCCCAAAGGAAATAATCCTTACAGGGAAATCTAGTCTCTAAAAAGTTTCACGTGCATGCATGGTTAGTGGGTAGTTGAATGCCTGCATGTTGGCTTTCATTGGACATTGGTGCTTGTCTGCCCATGGATTTAGTTCTTGTATTTTGATTTTCCAAACATCAGCACATGAGAATAACTGTATATAGGAGAAGTCTCACTGAATTCAAGCAGGTATGCCTGCTCATACGACTGTTTGACCGTGTGGTTTGCAACTGGAATTATCAAACCCAGCTGTTACCAGCAAAAAACTCCTCCTAAACTCAGCAGGGGTTTGGAAGGAGTTAGAACTGTTTGATCAACTAATCTAGGTTTCAGGATAATATAAAGCATGGTCTTATTCAGCCATTTCATTCATCATGTACCTTTTCCTGCAAGAACTGTCATTAAAAAATCTCAACACATAACACTTTTCAACACCTCATAGCTTTGGTTGATGCTCATTTTCTCTGCTTCCCTCTTTGACCACCTAGAAGTTGGCACTTAAGCTTACTGAACCCTTGATGATCTTGCAGGTTAACTTCAGGAAGAGATTAAATTATCGTGATCTCATCTTCATTAAGAACTAACCGCAAAATCTTCCTCTCAGCATAACTTTCCAACAGTAAGTTCCTCTCTCACAGCCTTGTAACACACTCTCCCATGCACCTACACAAGCATGAATAAATGAGAAAACAAAACATTATTACTCTGCTTCACTCACAAATCGAAGAATGCTTGTTTTCAGATTTGAATTTCTTGGAAGAACAGATGTTGACTATAAAATGCAAGGACAAAAAGGATTTTGAAGAGAACAGCTTTTTTTTTTGGTTTTGGGTCTTTTTGTTACTATTAGTATAGTATTAAAGAAGACGCCTGTAGCATTTTAGCAATTTGAATCTCATACAGTTGAAAGGCCTCTGCTCTACTTAATATTACCCTATACAGTACTTCCTAAACTGCATTTTAAACATTTCTTTTTAGGATTAACAATATCTCAAGTTCAACTGAGATGTTTTTATTAAACATCTGGAGATTGAAAATACAGTACTGGACAATGAAAGAACACCGCCCCATAAAACACAACATACAAACTATTTTTCACAGTTCTAACAAAACAAGATTGTACATAAAAAGGTCACAAATAGCTCAGTACCTTGGTATGATCAAAAGACTATTAAGTCCAGCTGATACTGTCACATATTACGGGCCAAATCCTGGCTCAATGGGCAGTTGAAGCCTAAACAAATGCTTAGAGAAAAATAATATGAAGCCACCCTGAAGTGCTACACTTATAACCACACCATTTGTTAATCCACCTAAGACTTTTGGCCTGAAGTACATACCTAATTTGTGCTATGGAAGGAACACATGGCCAGTGGTACTTGGCTCCTGTCCTAGGACACATCTGGATGGACCTGTTGTGGCCAAGGGCAGTGGAGGCTGAGGAGCAGCCATGCTTCTAGGTGTGACAGATCTGGAAGGCATCTACACCTACTGCTCTGCCAGAATTTGGCCAAGAGTTTGAAATCTTGTACATTGTATTCAGTAGTCCCAGTGAAGCTAATGGAACTTTTTTGTGAGTAAGACGAAAAGGATTTGGCCCCCAAAGTTTTTAACCCTTTAAGTAGTGAGAGAGCAGTTCCATTGCACTTAGCCCATCACTCACAAGTACCTTTCCACTCAAAACCAGAAGGTGGTTGTTGATGTATAGGAAGTGTTGGCTCACGAAAGGGGAAAGTGTACAGCAGCTTCTGACTACTCATAGCATTTTGGAACTCAGTTCCTAAAGGGGAAAAAGAGACACTTGCATACGACACAATTTCATCCAATGTCTGTCTGAGGCCAAAGTGATTGTTTTTCAATTCCTAAATACCATCTTATGGTTACCTTAGAAATACTAAAAAACTGGAGTATGTATACAGCTATAACTGCATTTGTATATGTATGTCTACGTTGGACTGGGTGCATAAGCAACTCCATCTAACAGTATTAAAATTTTACAAAAAAATATTGGAGCAGGTGGACTTTTCAAAGAGCTTCCTAAATACTTTTATAGGGAACACATGGTAGTGACTTTGGCAAAACAAAAAATTTGCTCTCATCCACAAGAAAATTTTGGTGACTGGAATGGGCAAGAATAGCACTTTTGTATTTAAAACAAATCAATCTTACTCTGTTACACAATTCCATGGTTTATTCTGTGACTGTGGATTTGAATTATTACTCATTTGAATTAAACAGGATAAGTAAATTAATCAAAACTGTATGACAGCACTAGTCTGACCAAAAGTCATTCCAATGTGGTAGATTCTAATAACATGCAGCACTCAAAACCAGAATTTGGTATTTAAAATGGTATTGTCAGGATGCAGACACAAACCCTAAGCTAGAACTGGAAAAGAAGACCGAGTACCATGGAGTTTAATCCCAACTGACAGAGTGAATTACTTCATATCTAATACTGTGTCGTGCTCATGCTGCTGCTCAACATGTAGCTGCAATAAAGCTACAAAGAGCAGAGCATGAGTCCTGAAAGTGCTTGCCTCAACAATATCTGCACTTACTGATAATTTTATAGTGTTCTCCTTTCGCAAAAGAGATAAAAATTTGCCTGTCTTGTACACATTGCCAGGAGCATACGTAGCTTCTCCTTGGCACTGGAGCCCGGAGGTGTCAATGATAATCTGAGGACATTGCACGTGAAACCTCTATGAATTGGTTAAAATGAGTGAATTTCTACCATTTTGGTTATATTAAATCATTTTTGTTCCTTGTATTGCTTCTTTCTTTCCCCAAGAAATGGATATAGACATTTTGTGTGGCCTTTGGTATCAAATTCTCAGGGGATATTATAGGCTGCATACTCCTTCGGCTCAGGGAATAGCATTAGATTTCATGCTTAACTACCCCACTGCATGCTGAAATTAGGAAGAAAAGTTCTTGAACAGCAATCTGAGTTGAGCAAACACTTCACTGTACTCACTGGGAATACTTCACAGACTTCAATAAGCAAAGCATTAGTCTAGCCTTTGGAAAAACATGAATAAAATCTCCTCAGAAAATAAATAGGACTGTAACAAAAACTCCAAAAGGAGGTACACAACGGTATGCCCAGGAAAAGGTTAATTTGGGTGATTTTGTGCCTAGAGCTGCTAGGAAAGCAATTAAGGTATCTCTTTGGTACTGTTATGGAAAGTCTCTTGGATTTCATCCAGTTTTCCCGCGATCCACCATTTTCCTCACATATGCCCTACTCTTAAAGGCAGATTCTGCAGTCTTTCTTTCATCTTTGTTCCTTACTTGACTGGGAATTTGGCAGAATAATACACCATCAACCTTAGGTCCTCTTGGCATGAGCTCAGCTTCCAGATTTTGTCCCTGCTGCAGCAGTCCTAGCTCCTTGCATCGGTGAGAACCTTCTTGAACAAGAAGGTAACCTGGATGTACATTCCCAGACAGATGGAAAGACCAGGAATAGGAGAAGACATACTGACTGGCCTGCATGCCTTCCACCTGGAGTGACAGGAGAGTCACCCTGGTGTGAGGAGGAGGTGGCACCCAAGACAGCCCTTGCCACTGGCCCATAAGGCCTACAGGAGCAAAGCTATTTTGTGGATTCAGGTCTTGAAAGCCATGTCAGGGCATCAGATATGAAAATTAAAGGGTTTCATGGCAGAAAATAGGAATCTCTTCTAACTTCTGAAGGAGAAAATGTTTAGAAAGATTTTTTGTGAATACCACTACCCCAAAAGGAAAGTATGCATGTGCCATATACAAGTTTTTCCTTCTGTTTGTCAAAATAGAAAATGCTTAGAAAATAACATGATGACATGGCCCACTTCTCATGCATGCTGAGATTTTCTAATAGCAAGATCTGATTTTCATTTTGGGTTCTGAAAGCATGTAAAACTCAATATTAAAAAAGTCTCACAACAATCTTCTGAAGCAAGTTTACTCTGTTTTACAGGTAAGGAAGCCCAGGCACAAAGAAATGAAATGATTTTCCATGAAATGATAACAGAGTGAGTCAGTGGCAAAGTCAGGAAAAAAATTCCATCTGCAGTCATGGTTTAACTCTTCCTGCTAAGAAAATTCAACTTATCCCTAATACGCTCTTTCCCGCCACCTGTCTTAAGATCACGAAAAGTGGCCAATTTGCACCATTAGAAAAAACAGCACTGTTGCAAAGCCAATGATTTTTTTTCCATGTAAGCACAAAAATGCTATGTAAAGGGCTAATTATACTGCTGTGCTGGTAAACATTTTTTACTTATTGCTGGTTAGACCTGTATCTAAATACTGACTGGGACAGAAGAGACTGAGCTGGCCCTGGACTCCCTTGTCTTGGTGTTGGGCATGGATATCGTACAGCAGGATACGCCCACAGTGGCCTCAGGCAGCTCGTCCTCCTCCGTCCATTCATTGAGATCCGGGTTATAGCACTGAATGCACTTCTTATATTTTTTCTCTATTTCATTCCAGCCACCCACTAAGTAAATTTTCCCATTAAGGGTGGAGGCACCAGCCGTACTAACTCCCGTCTGAAGTGGCGCCACGTAACTCCATTGCCCTGTGTAAGGGCTGTAACACTCCACAGGGAGAACGTCAACCCTTTCGGCTCTTCCCCCCAGCTGAGAACCCCCCATGACATAGACCCTTTCCAGAAGGGACACTGCGCAGTGCCACCCCCTTGGGGTGCTGAGGCTGGCCTTATCCTGCCAGCTATCTTTGCTGGGGTCATACATGCACACCGAGCGAGAGTAAGCGTTGTTAATGTAACCTCCCGTGACCAGGATCTGACCATCCACCACTGCACTGGCATGGCAGCACCTGGGCACCTCCATGGACGCCTTCATCTGCCACTGGTTCGTTGCAGGCACATAGCATTCGACCGAGGAGAGGCTCCCCTCCGAGTTGCGACCACCCACTGCATAAAGGAGGCCACTGAACACATTCAGGCTGAAGTGGGTGCGTCGCTGACTCATGTTTGCCAGGTGAATCCAGGTGTTGAAACGAGGATCATATCTGAAAGCATTAAAAGAGAGGGTGACTGTCTCACTGCTCTGCTACATTCTACAGTCCTGTCTCTGTCCCACTCCTGCTGCAGCTGCAGCGTTGCTAAAGTTTTAATTAGTTATTTAGCCCATTAGAAGTCTGTGGAATGAAACTGGTATTCTTGGTTAAATTTCCAAATAAATTTAGGTTTTGATTTGAGAAAAATGTGTTTGTATCGTTAAAACCTGGTATTATTTCAATGAAGTAAACCTGACTCTCCTGTAATTTGATTTTGTAGAATAATCTCATTAGAATACCGGAAAGATACCCTTTCAACACACAATATAATTATTTGAAGTTTTCTTGCAATTTACACCTACATCACAGATGTCAAAATCTACTCAAAGTGTTTTAAAATATGTTCAGTGGTGATTTATACTTGCATCTTTTTAGTACTTTCTAACAGTATGTGTTCTTTTCCTGTCACCCAAATGGAGTAAGAATTACGTGTAAAGAACATCTTTGTTTTCTAACACCATTCCTCTCTGAAATTACATTATCTGTCCTTGACATTTAGATGAGCAATTTTGAAATAGGAAATAGCAAATTAAGACTCTCGAAGGAGTTGAGTGAGGTACATTAGCAGGCCCATCCATTTCTCCTGTTGCATTCTGAGGGGACCAGAGAATCACACAAGAAAAAGACTACGTGAAAGTAAATACTAATTGTTAGCTGTCATTAACATTGTCATCTGCAGCTCTGAAAGCAGGTCCACAGACATACCGATGTGAATTGACATGCCTGCAGTAAACAGCAGAACAGAGAGCAGAAGCCATTCAGCTGTGGACCATGAGGATTCCCCCACCTCCTCCCCACAACCCACATTTGCATCCAGCACACAGCTCCTTCTGACAATGTAAGGCAGAGCTTAAAGTCAGATGATCAGGAGACCAACAGCATCATCTCCTTTACATGATACATTTTTTTTTTACTAAGTAGATTACACAATAAAAATGATCTAGAGAAACGCTCTACAGAGGGATCTAGACCAGCTGGACCAATGGGCAAGAGATTGGCTAGGTGTGCCAGGAGAGGTTTAGATGAGATATTAGGAAAAAATTCTTCACAGAAAGGTTTGTCAGGCATTGAAACAGGCTGCCCAGGGAAGTGGTGGAGTCACCATCCCTGGATGCATTTAAAAGGTGTGTAGATGTGGTGCATAGGGACATGGTTTAACGGTGGACTTGGCACTGTTAGATTTGTGGTTGGACTCAATGATCTTAAAGGTCTTTTACAACCTAAATGCTTCTATGATTCTTTTTTCATTAACTTTGCGTGTTGGTTGATGTCTTCAGGAGAAGTTATCTGAATGTTCCTTCTGGGAGCAGAAAAGAAAGCATTGGTAGGACTGTGGCTGTGTATTGCCATTGAATGTCCATAGTCTGTTCGTAGATAAAAAGCTCAGTTGTCTCACCTCCAACATTGTCAGCTTTTAGGTTGAAAAACCTAGTACCACTATTGCATGTTAGCCTACGCACTCTTCTGATCTTGCTATCACCAGTGCAGTCCTTGGATGACTACAATAGGAATTTTAATATTTCAGAAGTGAGGTACTATTTGGAGAACACTGTAGATGAGAAATATAGCCTTCAAGAGACAGTGATATTTTTTCTAAAATATCCATAAATAACAAAGGTAAAATATATGAATTGTAGTATAAAAGCTGTCGAAAATATGGTGGATGGTGCACAGAAAGTCAAGATTATAATACTTAAAAGGTGTTTTTCAGAACTTTCTGTGAGGCATCAGAAGCCCTTGAAATTTAAGGAATCACCTTGTCTGATTCAGTGCATTTTAATCATACTTCTGAACATCCCAGAACTTCCTATTTACATTCCTATTTATTTCCTCACTTGGAGTAAATTTTCCATGTCTTCTTCACTTCACCATGTGTAACCATGATGAAGTTTTTGCATAATTTCAAGTGCATGTTTCTGTTCATTCAAACTTTAATACAGATGAGCATCCATACCTCCCCAGCCCTGTCCCCTTTCTATTTAACTGAGCTGCACATGTGCATGCTGCACATCACAAACCAGCTTGGTCTATCTATCTGCATTGTGTGGAGTCAGTCTCTCCATCCCCTTTAAGGAAATACCCAATTACCTGCAGAAATTGCTGACTGCATGCTTGGCTTGGTTCCTGGCATCATTCTGGTCTTCTCCACCAGCCACGTAAAGAAATCCATCCATCACTGTCACACACTGATTAAAACTTTTAGCAGGCATTTCACTCAGCTTCTTCCATCCTTTTTCAGGATCTCTGTATAAGATGTCTCTGCTAAGAGACTTTTCTGTTAGAGCAGGGCGTCCCCCAACAGTAACTAAGACTCTGAAACCTCCACGGATCCTTGTTCTTCTGGACTGCAGTGTATTCTGGTGGTAGGGAAGCAAATGGTAGTTCATGGCATCCACTAACAGCTTGTGGCAGTCCGCATCTTGCATCATTCTTGGCACAGTTTGAACATAATTGACAAGGTCTTGGGCTGAGATGGTACCGAAACGGATGTTACCTAAGAGATCAGCAGCAAATTTAACTCTTTTTTGGTCAAATTCCAGCCATTTTATCGCAATCTGGAATGCAACAATTTCAGAAGGCAACTGCAAGTCATCATCTGCAAGAAGTTCATTAATCTGATCAAAAGTAAGTTTTAAGAACTGATCGGTTTCTGAAAATTCAATGAAGTTGTCTCTAATAAACTTGTGTGCTGCTTCCTTGGTTGTTTTTAGTCCATATGTTTCTGCAATATTGGCAACATACATACAATTCTCAACATTGATTTCTTGGATTAGGAAATCAGAACACATCTTTACAAGGGTGTGAATCTGTAGATAAGTTGCTGTGGAAATAATGCTACCTATCGTATAAAGTGAGAGAGTAAGTTTCCCAGTGTAAGCATAGGTGATAACAGTAGCTAGACCCAATGGGGATACATCATTGAGGTCTACTCTTTGAGTGGCCGGATCTTTCTTTAAGATGTTGTGAAAGTACTCACTGCTTGAAGCCATCACCACCTTATGAACATGGAAGGACTTGGTTTTGGTACTGATAGTCAAGTCACAAAGAAAATTTTCTTGTCTCATTCTGCTTAGACCTTCCAAGAGATTTGGGCTATATAATGGGTCAGAAACTTCAGATGAGATGCAGCTGAAACCATTTCCTCCATCTAAGAGTCCATTCAAGCCATTTAGTTTACCGAAGGGGCTGTCTTCCACAATTATAGTCATTTCATTGATATCTGCTTTGTTTTTCTTCACATTCTTCTTCTTAGGGGCCATGACTGCAATGAAATATTACAGCCAAGAGCTTGCTAAAAATAAAATCAAAAACATTTAGAGCTACACCGCAGTTATGAAATTTAATAGCTATGTGATTATGCAACAAATCTAACCTTTGTTAATACATAGAAATGCCACAAAAACAAAACATACAGCATAATCTGTCTTCCTAAGAACAATTATAATGCCCGAAATGGTAATGTGGTTGCTTATTCATAACAATGGATACTCAACTTGTGAAGAACACACCTATAAATAACAAAGTTTTTAAAAATAACAAGGTCTTAAAAGTAACATTCACTTGTTATCACCACATTTAAAGAGTTAAATTCTCTAGATGAGTTTGCCAGAGTGTATAATTTTGTAAATATATATTTACATTAGCCAGGCTCTAGATCCGAATTCATTTGTCTGAAGCATAGGAAAGATATGGGCCTCCAACATTGTTCATCCTTATTCCAGGGCTAGTACAGACTTACAGGTGAGTTCAGAATTTTAGCAGGAAATATTATGAGCGGGAGAAATTATTAAAGAAAAAAAGCAAGATAAGATGTAGAGACAAAGTGATTTTTAGTATGATGTCATGTTGATTTTAGGTTTAAGATCTCCAAATTGCTTCCAGGTTTTTGTAGCTTTTGACCTTCTAGTTTGATGATATTCTGTTTCCCTGGTCAGATTCACAAATATCCTCTATTCATAGCACAATTTGTTTGCTTTTCAATATCAGTAATTTGAATTAACAATCTTGCTTTTAGGATTTTGAGGCGATTCAAGGAGAAGAGGTCTAACTTTCATTTGAAAAAAAAAGAGTCCTGCAAACTGCAGCAGGAAGTGCTGTTTTGAACAAGTTCTTTATGTGTGAAGGTTAATAATCACTCCCACAGATTTATGTTAGAACAGGTATTTGAATTAGACATGTCAACTCTAGGCAAGCTGCATCTTTCAATGAATTGAGGAAGCAAGATTTTTTCAAACGCGATGCGAGATGCCCCCTAGGTAATTTTCAAAGGAGCTATTTCAAACAAATATGTGTATATGCAAATATACTGGAAGGAAAGCACTGATCTTCAATAACACAGTTAAACCAGAATTGCTGAGATCAGCAAATAGATTCAAAAATAGCATTTATCTCCAGTATACCCATTGATTTTTAAACAATTTTTACCAGCTAATTTTCTTATGATCCTTTCACTTGTAAAAACCAGAACCTGAAGAAATACTACTTAATGATAAAACAAATGTCTGGATTATTTTAGATCAACTTGATAAAAAACCTCCAGTAATATTTCAGTCTAAAATCTCAGCACATCAATTTTTCCTTAAGCGCACAGCACATAAGAGAATGGTAATTTAATTATAGAAAGGAATGGTTGCTGCCTGTGAGCACCAGGACTTTTTTTGCTGTGGGGTGACGACCATGTGCGGAGCAGGCGAGGGAGAAGGCCATGTGTGCCCGAAGTGTCAGCCTGTGCTGACGTGAGCTGCGATTCCCAAAATGTCGGTGTGCCAGCGCGGGGTCAGCTGCCACCCAGCTCCCCCCGCTCCGACTGCATTCCAGGAGCTGCATCTGTTGAGACCTATCAGACTCACCTCCCAAAATAGCAACCTCCCAGCCGCTTGCCATTTTAAGACAGGTTCAATCAAAGGTATAGCTGGTGTTTTAGTATATTTGGTTGTCTAACATAACTTTTGTTGCAAAAAAGATATGATATTTTAAGTGTCATGCATATTTGTTGGCATGGAATAAAAGCACAAGACTTTTGGATGTCTTTGTGTGTTATCTGCATAGTTATAGCTTTGCATATTAATAGCCACAACTTTACAGCTGGCAAGGGCATATTCTTTTGGTAGTTATATTTGTAGTCCTAAATATTTTTAGAGACCCATAACTTAAAAATTTTAATACATGCAGCACTTACTGTTTATTGCCTCACTATGTCATTGCAGACCTTATTTAAATACGTGACATTTTACACTGTCTGTTCAAAAATGTCCATTCTCCAAAGTTTTTTTCCTGAAAAACTCTTTTCCATCAGCAGAAATGTCACCAGCTAGTTTAGCATATAAGCATGAGCGACATGACATGCCAAACAGATGAAACAAATCAAACTATCCTATAATAAATCCCAGTTACTAAATTTTAAAAACCCTGGATAATTTGTTTTTCTGTAGCCATTTGCTTTCACCTAATTTATTTCAGGTTAAAAACAATTCATGCAGAAGGACACTTGGGGTCCCAAAACCATGCATTCAACCAACCAACCTTCCCCCCTCCTTTAAATTGTTACTTCTAGCCACTAAAAAAGTGAGGAGTTACAAACCCCTTACCCTCCTCAGAAAAGTGCTGTCCCAGAGCTGTTCAAGAAGTTGTCAGTGAAAATGCCTCTTCTTTGGAAATGAGAAGACAAAAGGAGAGAAAACGTGGTAAAAAAAAGAGAAGAGAAAGATCAGAGGCTACTTTATAAGTCCCAGTTTGTGGTTCCCAGTGTGACACTTTGCTGTCACAGCGAGCGAGAGATGGGAGCCTGCGCTCGGGTGCTCTTTAAAATGACCCCTCCTCTCTGTGCCTCGCTCCTGCCTCTGCCCAGCACCGGCAGCTCAGCTTCCCCAGGCTGCCTGGCCCCCAGGACCGGGCACAAGCCTGGACCCTGCCAATGAGCAGGTGCAAGGGAGGAAAAGGGGGATAAAGTGAAGATGGTAGATCTACAATAGGTAATAATTGTTCTACTTAAGTGTAGGGTGAACCACTGGGTTCTCCATGTCAAAGTCTGGTGTCTGGTCAAAAGCCAGTATGCTCAGGGAAGGGGACAAGTTTAGACTGGACATATGGAAGAAATGTTTAACAATGAAGTGCTGAGACACTGCAACAGGTTGCCCAGAGAAGCTGTGGATGCCCCATCCCTGGAACTGTTCAAGGTCAGGTTGGATGGGTCTTTGAGCAACCTGATGTAGTGGAAGGTGTCACATGGAAGAGGGTTGGACCATTCTGTGATTTTATTATTCTGTGATCTAAAATAACCAGTAGGAAATGCCATAGAAAAGCTGGCACTTCAGTTCCACTTTTCAGTGCTTAAGTCTGGGCAGAGGGAAGGAGACCAGCCGATGGGGATTCACAGCCATGTCCTATTTCTTGGAGTTAGGTTACTGCTTCCATAAAGACTTTCCTCGGCTTTCAAGGACACTGGCTCACATCCCCTGATACATTTGCAGAGAGATGTGAATTTTGATCTCCTGTCTCTCAAGAAGGCATCCTAGCATGTGGGTTCTACCATATACTGGAATAGTTTACCTCCATCTCTTGGCAGTCAACCTCAGGAAGAGTGTAAAACCAAATCTTCACATCCCAGGAGAATTTCACCCCATGGAAGAGATAAAAGAGATGTTAGTGACTGCATGGGAAGGGAAAGATATCAGGGGAAGTGGAAGTCAGAGAAAGGGAAGATTTTCCCTTGGTTGTACTTTGTGTAATGCTTAATCTGGTAGGAATATTCCTATGCCTCAAATATACAACTCAGTATAACATCAATTTAATAAGTAGGATGACATGTATCATTAACGTGTCTCAACATATTTTAATTTACCAGTTCAATCTAATTATGAAATTCTTCCATGGACAATTATCCTCAATTTT
Source organism: Columba livia (assembly GCF_036013475.1). Taxonomy (NCBI): domain Eukaryota; kingdom Metazoa; phylum Chordata; class Aves; order Columbiformes; family Columbidae; genus Columba; species Columba livia. The sequence goes on from NC_088604.1 coordinate 25,550,252, forward strand.
TTGAAGCTCTGCCTTAACAGCATGAGCTATAATGATTTTTATACAAATAATACATTCCCTGTTGTGCTTCATGAGTTTTAAGAATTTGTAAACATCAATTTTTGTAGATAGAACAGGCATGTTTCTAAAATAAGACTCCTGGACATATACATACTAGAGAACCTGAGTTACTCAGTGTTTCTTTTTCTAACATCTCATGCTCAGACTTTTATCAATTTTTATAATTTTAAGAGATCCTACAGAAAAATATCTTTTTTTTTTTTTTTTTCTTTTAATAATGGGGATACTTCTTCTCCAGGATGACTACACTCTCATGATCTATAGAAAAGAAAAATTATTCTAATTTTCAAACCATATCTTTAAAATCTACTAGCACACTGTAAAATAAATCTAAGTCTTATTCAGTCTCTACTAACGTGCTTCCAATATCCTTATATGATTCAGTATTGAAAAAGACACACAAACAACAATGGGGAAATATCCCCACTGAAAATACAAACCTAATTTTTACTTTCTGGAAAATACTGAACATGCTTTGAGCTGTGTGCTACAGAGATAACCATGCTATGGACATGCCTCAACATCTCAATGTGTTAATGCTGATGCACTCAAATCTCTACTTTAGTTCTGAAACTTCAGGTGTACATTAAGGCAGAAAACAAGAAACCTTAGTTACTTGGTCTTCAAGACCAGAGGACAACTGATAGCTTACTTGGCTATTACGTGGCATGTAAGCTGGTCTTGGAACTGGTCATTTGCATTTTCCATCAATGTGCACACAACAAAGTCTTTTAAGAAATAAGCAGTACTGAGATTAGCTGCAAATCATGATATACTTTTAAAAATCAAACCTTGATTTAATAGGCTTTTTGCCTTTCAGATATTTTTAATATAATTTCCTTTATCTCTTGAAAATAACCTGGTGTCTTTCTGATTATTTCCTTTACAATAGCATAGAAATGAATGACTATAAAATATTTTTAAATTGAATGAAGTCCTTTCAATCAAGTTATGAATTTTTTTTCAGCTAAAAAGATGGGGTAGAACATTTTTGGCAATGTCTTAAGCCTGTCAAGATGTATCTTTTTAGGTATGAGTGAATCTTGGGGTGAAGCTATTTAATTTGCTCCATAATCAGCTGGACTGCATAAGTAACTAAAGACAATACTATCAATCCATGCAGCAGCAGCAGGTCATGTAGTAATATCTTAACATTTTTTGGAGAAAAAAGTGTAAACATTTCAAGAGATTTGTTCTTAGGCCAATGAACAAGAATAACTGTTATTATTACTTCCTCCATGTGCATGATCCAGAATCTGCAATAGGGAAAGTTCTGCCATCGGCAAAGACAGGCCTTAAAGCAATTATAACCAACCTTTCTAGTCCATGCACAACCATTCTTGCATTTTTCTGGAAAACATAAAGCCTTTTCTTGGAAGTCAGCATACTTTGATTTTTTGGTGTAATGCAAGCGTCACAGGCATGGCCACATGGAGGTCCACCTTGGTCAACTAAAGATGTAGATAAAACTCAGGCTCAGCTTTAGATCGTGACTGCTTTGTTTGCTCTGAGCTTTTTGGATATCCTTGGCCAAATACTATGCACCCCCCAAAGCCTATATTTAGTTTACTGTAATAAAGTAATGAAAACCATTTTTCAATGCATTAATCTGAATGTATTGAGTAATCACATCAATAATGCCTTTAGGAAGGCTGAAGCTCCTTATGCAGACTGGAGATGCTGTGAAAGCATAGTGAGTATCAGTGGGAACTGCAGTCTTTTCAATACAATGGAAAAGAAACATGCTTTCATTTTAAGCTAATAAGTAAATACATAAACTCTTAGGATTTAGGATAAAATATACAGGCCTTGATTTCACAGAAGGTGATTTTGAGAAACTATGTTCAGCAAGACACCCAACCCCAGCTGGGTCACTCACACCTGCTCCATGAGGCAGACCACCCCCAGTACCCCAGCACTCGCTCCCAGTTCACTGCCTAGTTTTGCCCAGCCAAGCTACTCACATCAACCCGTGTAACTTTCACCTAGCTCCTTTCATCAGCTCTTTTTGGTTTCACCCTTTCCCCAGGAACTCACATGGTCAGGCATGGAGAGCACCCTGGGGATGATATCATAAAAGCATAAAATCACAGAGTCATAGAATCATTTTGGTTGGAAGAGATACTCAAGATCATCAAGTTGAATGGTTAACCTAACACTGGCACTAACCCATGTCTCTAAGAACCTCATTTATGCACCTTTTAAACACCTCCAGGGATGGTGACTCAAACACTTCCCTCAGCAGCCTGTTCCAATGCCTGTCAACCCTTTCTGTGAAGAAATTTTTCCTAATATCCAATATGAACCTTCCCTTGTGCAACTTGAGGCCATTTCTTCTTGTCCTGGTGCCTGTTACTTGGGAGAAGAGACCAACACCCTTCATGCTACAGCCTCCTTTCAGGTAGCTGCAGACAGCGATAAGGTCTCCCCTCAGCCTCCAGACTAAACAGCCCCAGTTCCCTTAGCTGCCCCTCAAGACTTGTGCTCCAGACCCAGCTTCATCGCCCTTCTTTGGTCAGCAGTATTGAAGGACCAGGTAAACCTGGAATTCTTTCCTCTGCCAAAGTTATAACAAGCTATGTGAGAAATGCTTTAGTTAGATATGAGCTGGAAACATTTTTCTTGTTATAGGAAAGTTTTTTGGTATTTAAAATGTTTTCTTCTTCTTCACTGGAAAGAAATTGTGATCTTTCAGAATAATTGGGCAGAATTGCAGCAAAATTTTCCTCACCCTCATTCCAGAAAACACAGTAACTCGATAATTAAGGCTTTCAAACAACGTATGGAAAACCCAGCTTCAATGACATAATCTATATGACAAACTAAGCCTCAACTTCCCTAGTCAAAGATGACTTTAACCGTAATGTTGGTGTGGGCTGAATCTCTTCCATGATTTCTTCTGCATAAATTCCACTTTGTATAAGTAATTCCATATCATTAGGGCTAGAAAAATAAAAGTAAGTAGTTGCTGGAGAGCCAGTCTGCAACAGGCACCTAGATTGTTTTTTTTCCATATCCAACCTGAGTGCTCTGCCTACTGTATTTCTCTACAAGTTATTTTGGTTTCTCTACTGATAAATTTGCTATATGCTGTGCCAAGCTGTAATAAGATCTATTTTGCAAGAGTAGTAACACTAACGTGCAAATACCAGACTTCAGCCTACTTAAAATCCTCCTGTAGCTCAAACTGGAAACAATCTTTTTAACACTTCCACCAAACACTGCTTTAAAGAGTGAAAGTTGTTCTATATATCTTTTAAAATTATATCTACATCAACTTCCCAGGAAATACTGCAAGTTTTTTTTTATGAGGGACTCATTCAGCTTGGAGTCTTTCAAGCAAGTGCTCAGCCTCAGCAAGTTCCATGGCAGAGATCCTGTTTCCTCAATGCAGTTTGCACAGCACCAAAGACTCATTCCCTACGCTATGTTTTTTGTGACCTTAAGTACACCACAGAGGAGCCATGCTGAAAGTTGCAGGGCCCAAAAGCGCTTTCTCTCTCTCTCAAAAAAAAAAAGCATTAGCCATCAGGCTGTAAATAAGGCAGGACAGAAAGGAGAACAGCTTCAACTGGAGCGCTGCCTTCACCTGCCAGCTAGGGCTGCAGGAACGTGCCTGTGGGCACCAGTCACATCTTCACGGCCTTGGCCTTACTACCCCTATGTGTGCTGTCGTACTTAATGGTCGCTAAGCAGCCTTACAGCCACACAGAGGCAACAGAAATGCAATGAACCTTAGAATCACCTATAAGGAACCCAACCAGTTCGCATGAGCAATTGCAAATGACTCTGATGCCAGCGATGTCCCATATACTTCCCAGTGCACCCCAGGGGCAGGGACCTCTCAGGGCTTCTCCACACACCTGTACTGATGGACCTACTTTGCACACTGTGTATTTAAATAAAGTTGAAAGAGGTAGAAGAAAGAAAAAGCATGTAGTCTTTATGATTGCTGATAGTTTGGTAGCAAATGACCAGGTCAACTGCGGCTATCAGCAAACAGACCAGCACTGAAGAGCTTTGGGTCAGGCCCTCATGGCTGCGCTTGCCTTGGTGACAGGAGACCAGAGCCCGGGCTGTCAGCACGGCCCAGGCACAGCTCTGGCCCTGGCCATGGAGACCACATCTGGAATATCGTGTCCAGTTCTGGGCCACTCAGTTCCAGAAGGACAGGGAACTGCTGGAGAGAGTCCAGCGCAGGGCAACAGAGATGATTAAGGGAGTGGAACATCTCCCTTATGAGGAAAGGCTGAGGGAGCTGGGGCTCTTTACCCTGGAGGAGACTGAGGGGTGACCTCATTAATATTTATAAATATATAAAGGGTGAGTGTCACGAGGATGGAGCCAGGCTCTTCTCGGTGACAACCAATGATAGCACAAGGGGTAATAGGTTCAAATTGGAACACAGGAGGTTCCATTTACATTTGAGAAGAAACTTCTTCTCAGTGAGGGTGGCAGAACACTGGAACAGGCTGCCCAGGGGGGTTGTGGAGTCTCCTTCTCTGGAGACATTCAAAACCCGCCTGGATGCCTTCCTGTGCAACCTCATCTGGTTGTTCCTGCTCCGGCAGGGGGATTGGACTAGATGATCTTTCGAGGTCCCTTCCAATCCCTGACATTCTGTGGTTCTGTGATGGAGCCCCATCCGTGAAGTCCCCGGGAAAAAGTCAGAGGGCGGCCCGGGACACCGCTCAGCTCAGCTGAGTCCGGGTGAGCAGTGCGTGGCTGCTTGGATGGCCCTGAGGCCCGCACCCCGAGGCCGGGCCGCTGCACCGCCTATGGCGCGGCGGGCGCTCCTACAAAAGGGGAGCGCGGGGGCCGGGCGGCCGGTCGGTGCCATGGCTGAGGGGCGGAGCGCTGCGCGGAGGGTGCTGGAGCTGAAGGAGCGGCTGAGCTGCGCGCAGGACGCCGCGCAGGTACCCGCCCCGCGGCCGCGCTTGTTTCGCGGAGGGGGGGTGCGGGTTCTACCCGGGGCCGGTAGGAGGCCGCTTCGCTTTCTTAACGTGTACTATTTATGTTTACGTGTATGATGTAACGCAGCAGCGGTGCGAGTGGCGCTGCGTGTGGCCGTGCCGTGGCGGCAGCAGCCGAGCCGCTGTCCCCAGCCGCGCGGAGGCGCCGGGCCCCGCTGTCCCCCTGTGCCGGCGGGTGCCGGGCCCTGCCCAGCAGGAACGGGTGTCTGAGCCGGCTGGGCCGCCGAGGGAGAGCCTGTGTGAGAGACTCCGTTGTGTTTCCCTCCATCGCCATGGCCAAGAGGGGCTGAAGGAGGGCTGGGGAGCGGTTTGCCCACTCGTGGTTATTTCCCGGGCTAAAGCTTTGTTAGGGTGTCCGAGAGGCCCTGTGTGCAGTCAGGTGACGAGGACAAGGGCAGCCAGAGCTGTGTGTCATGTCGTTACATCTAACAGGTAACACTGATTGTGTGAGGTCTTGTCAGCCTGGCCAGGAGGTCGAAACATAGCAGATGGGGAGCTGATTTCTGTGCTTGTAAACAGACCTTTTTCTCAGTGAAATAGGTGTTTCAGCTTTGTTTTAATGGTGCACAGCAAGAGCAGTGGGAGCTGTCGCACCCTATGCATTTGTTATTCCTGGTGCAAGAAGAACAAAGCTGCTCTTATCTGAAATAAATTAAACAATCTCTGTAGGATAGCGGGGCTGCTCTATAGCTGCAAGGACGAGATAAGGATTACAGGAAGCAGGAAAACATCAGTGGGGAGATGGATCAGAGCAGCCTACAGAAGCTGTGCTCAACACTAGGAGGTACTGAGACAGATAGGGAGATAAGCATGGACTCCAGGGTGCAAAAGACATCCTTGTGCTTTGAGAGGCAGCCCAGGCTCTGAAGAGCCTGGCTCCATCCCTGTGACACTCACCCTTTACCTATTTATAAACATAAGTGAGGGCACCCCTCAGGCTCCTCCAAGCTAAAGAGCCCCAGCTCGCTCAGCTGTTCTTCATAAGGGAGATGTCCCACTCCCTTAAACAACTTCGTGGCTCTGTGCTGGGCTCTCTCAATCAAATGCATTCTGTACTTTCAAACTGAATTCAACCCTCAAAAAAAAAATCTCACCGTTTTCAATATACTTTCTTCAGTCAAATGTGATTCATTGCTTTGTAAAATGCTGAGACCAATTTGGCTTATATTGCTTTGCTTCTGCTTCTTCAGAGCCTGGGCTGCCCCTCAAAGAATGAGGATGGTTGGTGTTGATATGCTGTTCTGAACAAGACATTGAAAGGGGAAAGAAAGAGACAATTCTAGGGGTAATTAATTTTTAAGTGATCCCAAAAGAATAAGTTTCAAAGCACGTTCAGTTCAAGTGAAAAATGTGAATAGCCCCGGCAGATTTGTCTTTTTGTCAAATGGTGCAACTGAGATGCACAGTTTTCATGTAGCATGACTGCAAAGCAGGTGCTGCATAAAATGGGACTAATGGTGGTGCTGCAGCACTTCTGCTGGCTCTGGTAAAACTGTGCCTAGTGAAACACATGTATTTATGGATAACAGCGTCTAAGGAGTGGTAGGGGAAGCGAGAAACTGATAGCAAGAAATTGGTGGTCCTGAAATGCACTGCTAATAAAAGGTAGGTCTAGTCATAGAAAATATGTGGTTATGTTTAAAAACAAAGAGGAAAGTTTTAGGTATGTGTGGAAAGAATAAGTCAATATTACAGATGTATATGTAGGTAAGTGTTGGTGTTGTCAAATATTTCTGTTCCATACATTAGAGTAATATTTGTCTTAGCACTCTTTAATAGTTGCTAAATACTTTTTGATTTTATAGTAACCGCAGAAGATGCAGAACATCAATCATTCATGTCAAAAACTTCTTAATGTGTGAGGTTTGATAGCAATCCCACTAGGTTTTCAAAGAATTGACCAAAGAATGAACAGAACTAATGATTTAGGTTTTGAGTTATGCTCCAGGTGCTAGGGAAGTTCAGCAAGATGGGGGGAAAAAAGTACTGTGCTATTGTTCATATAGGTAAATGAAATAGGCTTCTTTGACATCGATCATGAAGGAATATATTGAGCAGCTGCATGATGTTGCATATAAGATGTAACTGATGTAGAATTAAAGGATGGTGCTATGATCCATGCCACTCAATGAGGCTTTATCTAGATATGTACTGCCCAATTTATCTCAAATTGTATTCAGCTGACACTAACTGTCATAAATACATGCAAATCTCTTCCACATTTGACTTCTGTATGATGCTGATTACCGTAGCAATGTTATGGGCCTGATGCAATACATAAAATGGATTTCAGTTGCACTCACCTAAAATCAGTGCCAGATCCTATCAGGAAAAAATGTTGATCTGTGGTTTTGGTTGTGGGTTTGTGGTGTTTTTTTTTAGTTTGTTTGTTTTTCTTGTTTGTTTGTTTTTCTGGAGGGGGGTGGGGGTGGTGATTATGTATCTGTTCTTGACATGATGCTGCTCAAATCTTTCTTAGTTTAGAAGACAGCGAGCATTCTAGGGAAGTGCTACAACTACTGAAGTAATTTGTGTAGATGAAGAGAGACTCTTCTAGAATCCAGCTTTGATCATGTGCTGGCTACAGTCATTTGAGCAACACACATTTTAGCATGGCTCAGTGGAAAGTCACAGCTAGGAGCTATGAATATAGGTCAGTCAGGATAGGAGACTGTATTTTGGAAAGCATTGACTCAGAAAATGATTTGGAGCTCTGATGTATTACCAGTTGAGCATGAAATTGCAGTACAATGCAGTGGCTCATGGAATAAATTCTCTCTTTGGGTAGCTTAACGGGGTCATGTTATTACTGCTATATAGCATTAGAGGGACAATTACAGGAATATTATGTCCTGTTCTGGGGACTGTTTTTAAAAACAACACTGCCAAGCTGGAAAGACAGTAAGACAGCCAGAGAATGGCTATAGGTCTGTCTAGCATAACTGACTGAAACTAAAAAAACAAGGTAAATTGTGTGATAAGTGTTTACATTTGTCTGTTGTACAAGATGTTTGAAAGAAGACTCTTTAAGAGATCACTCGATTTAGTAGCTGAAAACAAAGTTAGACAGTTTTTTTAGGCAAATAGTTGTGTGTGGGTTGCGTGGTTTGTTTTTTTTTTTAAGCTGAGGGCATAGGAATGACTTACTTGGGGATATGTCGGGTTTTTCTGACATGTTGTCTTGAAAGTCTTGATGCTCTTTCAGATGAGATGTCTAGTTCAGCCAAAAGTTATGAACTTGGTGAAATTTCATGGGCCGCATTATAGAAAAGAATGAGCTAAAGAATCGTGGGGGATCACTTTGAGAGATGCAGCTAGTGAGTGAGCAGCGGAGGAGAGAAAGCAGGGAAGAGTGACTGTGGTGAAGTGTTGAGTCAGTCCCTTGACCACATGTGACTTGGGGACCTGTTAATGGGTCCCATCCTTCCTAAGGGTCCAGGGTCAGCTAGAAACAGTGAGGAGATGGTACAACACTTATTTAAGGGATAGTGGAGCAAAACTGGTTCAGTGGGAAGAGACCAAACTTAGCACAGCTGGGATCTGTTGTTATTGTCACTTTGCTTTCAGTTTTACTCTGGAAAACTTTGTTTGCTCACATGGCTCTTACCCATTGCTCATTACCATTGCTCTCAGCTTTGCACACCTGCTTTTTCTCCTCCCCTTCATCTTAGCTTGCTCTAGCTCCTGTTGTCACCTTTGCTTTCCTCTCACACTGGTATGTGTGTGCCAGCTCTCTGTCTATAAGGCTCTGACTCTTTCTGTTTACATTGCATAAAGACATGTATCTTGGGCTTGCTTGGAAAGTCATTTATTGGAAAAACAACAATCCTAAGGGCTTTGGATCATTCTTTAGAAATCAGTATTTAGGAATTACATAGGGACTCTATATAGAGGTAGCTTCTATGTTCCTCAAAGTTTTTTTATAAAGTTTGCCTTCTCTTTTAAAGTCAGAGTTTTTCCATGAGGGTATAGCTGATAGTGATATGTGAGGTTAAATACTCTGAAAACCAGTGGAGGGTTACATATGTGTTGTGTGTATATGGCAGGACTTGTCGGGGGTGGGAAATTACAGGGTACAGTCCAGCAAGATAAGAAGTGCCAGATGGGCTACAAATGCTATTGTACATGATGTGGTTAGAGCAAGGCAACTCAACAGTCAATCTTCATTTTGTTTTAGAAGGCTTGCTCAGATAAATGGCTTTCTTTTTGCCTTATTTTATGTAATAGTTGTAAGGGTGCACCATATAAATATAATGACACCAAAGTTAGTGTTTCTAACAAACTTTAGTTTCAGTGACAAGCTTTACTCTGTCTTACTCCTCACAGTTTACCTTTCTGGGGCCTTCACCAAAGTCTGATACATAGGGGAGCTTGGTATTTGTGCTTTAAGAAGCAAACAGCCCTTCTCAGTTTTAGATAGAGATATCAGAACTCTCTAACAAATAGAATAAATACAAAGTTTCTCTGCTGTTACTGATGTTTGCTACAAATAAAATTTGCTTGTTTCTTGATTGTGCCTGTAAGTAGGTTTAGTTCTAAATGCCAAGGGCTTGGAGATGGATGATTCCTACCAGCAGCCTGGAGGCTGCCACTTACAGTCAGGTTCCAGCACAAGGCAGCTGGACCTCTCTCTGCCTTGGTAGTCCTGTGTATACAGAGCTGCCCATCTCACTGCAGCCTGAGCTGTTCCCTGCTTCCCAGAGATCAGGTTCACTCCTCCTAACAGGCTTGTCAGAGTGGTTGATCAATGCTTTCTATTTTATTTTTAATTAAACTGTCTTGTTTGTCTGAATTTGCTAAATGTGATATACAGGGTGTTTCAAGAAGATGGACCCAACATGTTAAAATTACACAAAAATTTACAAATGGTTTAATGAGTTATCAAGTTTTATTAGCATTTTTATAAATGCTCTAAGTTCCCTCCTCCTGCTGTATGGACTGTAGGAGTTTCATTCATGAGATATAGTGATTTTGAATTGGGTCCATCTTTTTGAAACACCCTGCACATTTCAAGAAAGCGAAATGAACAATGTGGTGTTTGGTGTAGAAAATTTTGAAAGTTTTGTCTTTTATTAAAATGTGTTGACTGCTTTTGGACATGCTTATGGTCTAGGTACTTTTGTGATTTAGCCTGTTGGTTTGAAGTTGTATGAATAGTAATCGCCTGCTTCCTGAATCTGTTCTTCTGAAATGAACTTGGCTTTATGCCTTAGTGCAAAACCATCAAGAGGAGACACTCAAAACCTCTATTCTCTTTGTAGCTTGTTGAAAACATCTTTTAGCATTCCACATATAGGTTTGTCTCTGGCCTATGGGTTTTATTCCCAGTGGCTTGCACTGCTTTGGTATCTAGTCATCCTGTATAGCACAACAGAACTTATCAGCAGTGGGCTACTTCATTTTTCATTGCAAAATAAGTTAAATGAGTGGAGATATATTTTTTTTTTTAGATTAAATTAAAAAATTAACCTGACACTAATAACTGATTAATGTTGGAAGCAATTATTTGGTTTTTCTACATAAGTATCTTTGCAATGCATTCTTTCCCTGATAGGATTATTTTTAAAAAGTCTTAAGCTCATGAAATGTGTAGGCTGTACAAGTGAAGCATCTGGAAAAAGTTGAATGTTAAGCTTGTATTGTTCTCAGAAGGAAGAATAGTTCTCTTGAAATGCAAAATATATTTTTAGCTTCATTGCCTATACTGTTAGTTTGCTGGCTCAGTGAGTGTCTTACTATTAAATAGGAGAAAAGCAGAACTTCTCATGGCTTTCGTGTTTGTTCTGAAATTTTGGTCAGGAAGCCTTTTTTGCAGGTATCCTGCCATCTTGTAGTTAGCTGAAATCTTCGGCTGAGAGTTGATTTGCTACCTCTTGCCCTAGGTGTATGTCTTGCTGTTACAGCTTTTCTCTTTTTTTCCCAGGCTGTGGAGCGTTTCTCCTATACTTCTCTAGGTCTCAGAATCACTGCTGCAGGGTGGGTGATTTACAGGAAGAACCACGTGTCAGGCATGTAGTTAGAGCCCACTGTACACAGTGAAATTCAGTGTCAAGTCTGGGATTCCACTACTAATGCATTATAGGAACAGCGAAACTTCAAACAGTAGAGAAAAATATCCCACCAGTGCAATGTGTAAATTCTTTCTTCAAGTTGCTACTCACTTACTTTAGTGTCTCTTCCACCTCCTGCGACACCATTTCAGAAGCAATATCTAATATGATAACTGAAGCATTGTCACTTATATAAGTTGGCATAGCTGTTGTTATAGTTAAAAAGCTTCTAGGTAGTGTGTTTTGCATTCCTGCAGGTTCCTGTCATTGCATTTAGAAGTGGCAATGACCTGAAAAGCTTGACTAGTATTCCAGGCTTTGTAAAAACTCTGAAATGCTGTTGCTTCAGTTGTACATTAATGATGTCATCTATATAACACAGCTTTGTGGCAGTTTGTGAAAGATAAGGTGAATTGCTTGTGTGGAGTCAGCTTCAAGACTCTGGGGTACTGTATACCCATTGCCAAAGAAATGGTATTTTTTTGCCAAAGAAATGTATACTCAGGTTATAAATGAGACTTTTGTGTTGTTGAGTTTTGTAGCGGTTCTACACTTTCTCAGCGTGAAACAAAACAGCCGTTCTAGCTTGAGCTTGTTTTGTTAATGTACAAATTGCAGATAGGTTTTCTAAACTTAATTTTTTAAGAAAAAAAAAAACACCTGTGTTCCCACCACCTCTATTGTCCATTCTTGGCTCAGGCTGATGAGATAGTGATGCTGCCAACTGGGAGGGCTGCTGGGAGACTTGCTGATTTTTGCCTGGTAGTTCTGCATAATTCAGCTTTTCTGTTGTTTCTGTGGCAAATGAGGGTCACTGCTGCACGAGGAGTGTCAGGACATATATGTAGCCTGTACTACTGTATTACTGATCTTTAATGTAATCTCTGTAGTGGTAAATTCATACCTACTGGATTTTCTGGTCAAACTGAAATTAGGGGGTTGGCAAAACTAGTTCCCAGTACAGATTTCAAGCACAGCCCTGATGTGTAGTAAAGGAGTGCTTACATTTTCCTGGAGTTACTGGATATTGCTCTTAACACTAGTAAGTATTTTTTGTTTAAACATGTGAATGAAAAAAACAGAATAGAACTTATGAATGTTTGTTTAAAAAAAATAAATTTAATGTTTCCTTCCAGATTGTAGAAACACTTAAGGTACTGCAGGATTTGGATATATCACTGGATATTCTAGTGGTAAGTAAAAAATACAACATTAAACTCTTCCATAGTGAATTAGTGTGTAAAGATCAGGGGTCTGCAATCCCAGAAACAGTGAACATGTTGTGTTTTGTAACTTTGACTCTTAATCATGATTTGTTTAGAGCTCTGTACAGGGAACCATGGAGCCTTTTCCAAAAGCCTGCTGGAAGCTGGGCATTCAACTTGCCCAAGGGCCAACAGTGATAATGCTGAGCAGGGGTCTGAGCATATAGAAAACACTTTGCTACACAAGGTTGATTTCTTCTCACTGTAAAACTGCTTTCAAGTCAGCGTTTAAGACAAAACACATATCTGTGAACCCTTCTTTAGGTCAGTTGTCTAAATCATCTCTCTTTTATTAGTAGCTCAATGTTAGTTTCCTGCATTTAAAGAGCAGACATCCTAAGTAAGGATACTCTTGACTTGTATCTTTATCCAAGCTGCATCCTATCAAATTTTGTGTTGGAAATTCTCACACTGATCTGTGAAGCTTCTAGTTACTATGAGCAATGTGTCTGTATTTTGGGAAGAGGCAAATGTGGGTTTTACATGAGGGCTCCATGTATTTTTAACACATTTGAAGAACATCAATAGCTATAGGAAATAATCCCACTGAATTTCGTGCATCTATTTGTAATACGCTGACCCACCAAACCAGTATTGCTTAAATTATATAGAAGCTAAATATCCTTAAAGTGAATTCAAGGAAGTCCTTTCTAAGGTGTGAGCTGATTGTGTGGGAGTAGCACATGTGTAGCTTTTGTTCAGACTTCACAGGAATATAATTTCAGTAGTCAGCAAGAGCATTAAGAGGTTGCTGCGAACCTAGTGAATTCCAGGTCTTGTCTACATCTTCATAGAACTCGTTCACAAATCAGAGCTACTTGATGATAATACAGGATTGAAAAAAATTACCTGTGGTTCTATATGCACTCAAAGTCTGCAGGATAGTTGTGCTTAAACAACACACAACTCCCTAGAGCAAGACTTGAAGGCACAATGGTAATATGAAAATAATTGTACTGGGGAGAAAACAGAAAATGACAGATTTTAAATGTCAAATTTGTGTGGTTGTGTTGTATATGGATTTTTTTGGGGGTGGGTTGGTTGGTTTGTTTTGTGGTGATGGTGGTGTTTTCCCCTGCTGTGGCTGAAACTGAGGCTGAATTGAGCCATATGAACCCTGCTCCTTTGACGTCTCTAACCTATACTACTCCTGGTTGAGATATATTTTAGTTTACACTATGTCCATCATATGTGCTCTCTGACATGCTAAAACGTACCTGCATAAGCCTAAATGGAATTTGAATTGATTAATTCACTGGATAAGTATGTGTTTTGTGAGTTTTGAGCCAAGTGAAATTCCTGGAATACATGCATTTAATGGAGAAAAATGACTTTTCTTAGTTTTATGAATTAAGATTGCATTTTGTTCCCCACATTTGGTTATAAATATCTACGTTCAGTTTTCTTTGCAATATAAAGTATTTTGTTAGCTGCCATAAGACTTCTCTGACTACTGGGATAATACTGTTTGTAGCAATTTTAGAGAAGGTTTTATTTGGGATGCTAATCATTATTTTGGTCTGCCTATCATTATTGTACTATCTGCAACAGGAAACTGGCATAGGCAAAACAGTGAACAGTTTTAGGAAACATGCCACTGCTGGAAATGTAGCTAAAACCCTGGTAAAACAATGGAAAAAACTTATTTCTCCAGAAAATAAAAGGTAGGTGTGAACTAACTTTTTTCTAAAAGTTAATTATACTGTAGTGTAACTTTATAAAATATAGCTTGGAAAGCTTAGGAAAGTGTTTGGAAAGACAAATATGCATTCGGACAAATGTATAAATTGAATGGAAGAAATGAGTCTTTCTTTTATAAAATATCAGAAAACAAATCAGAGCAACCAGTATTGGTGCCAACTAGTGCTCTGACTGCAATTGCCTTTTTTTTTTATACTGGCAGCTGATACAAGCAGGGCTAAGCCAATGATGGGCACTGCTCTGCACTTCATGAGGGAAGTGAGAAACTTCTTTCTTCCCAGGGGTGGTGGTTAATTGAGGCAGCTCTCCAGTGATTTGGTTACACAGAGGGCTTTCCTTTAATGTTCTAGTGGACTGAGAGCATCTTCCAGTATTGGAGGAGTCACACAGAAGATGTGCAATTTCTTCTCAGAATGAAACAGCCACCACTGGTGTGGTGAGGCTGACTGTGCTTTAGATGTTTTGGAGACTTCTGACAATTTGAGATTGAACTGAGAAAGCCAAAGGTTTGGATTGGCTACATAGTGCGTTTTAAATATGAAGTTTCTCAAACAATGGGAAAGTGAAACACCAGAACTTGTGACAAGCAAAGCATAGAGGCTGACCTGTTGTAATCTGTCATAAATTCTGTCTTCTAGTTATTTCAAGTACCATGTCTGTGTTATAAAACATACAGGGAAACTTATGTAAAAAGGGGTGTCCAACATGTTATAAGCTAATAGTACTGTGTCGGGCATGTTTTCCTACTGCTGTTTATGTCCCTACTCCCCATTTGTCTTGCTGTCAGTTCTTGTTGCAGTATTTAGTGGTGCTAGATCCAACAGCTGCTTCTCTGGGATTCTGTACGGATAACAGAAGAATAAGCAGACAGTAGAGCACAGTTCTGGATCTAGTAAAATTGTGACACATGGTGTGATTTAGTGCTTTGAGTTTTACTAATATAGGTATAAAGGTTGGCTGTTCAAGAGCTTAGCATCAGATCAAGCATGGATGTGACTTTTTTTTTGTGTTGCAGTGGTCAAAGAGGAAGAAAACAAAATACTGAAGAAGACAGGACAAAATCTTCTGTTTCCAAGGAGACTAAGCCTTCAGATGAGTCTAAAGCAACTGTACTGGCTTCCAGAAGTTCCAATAGCGCTCCCATTTCTAAAAAGTTGAATAAGCACCATACTTGTAGTGAAAAGACCAAGCAAAGTAGAGATTCTGAGTCTCAAAAAGAAGGTGATAATGAAGAATGTAGCAGGAGTGGTTCTAAGCATGCTTCTCAGGGTACCAGTCCCCAAGCTAAAGAAGGTGACTTCAAAGACAGAACATCCATAGGCAGCAAGAAAGTTTCAGAGAAGCAGCATTCCTCTGTAGCCAAGAAGGACTCACAACCCTTGAAGGAAAGGCCTAGTAAGGATGCTTCCAGACAGAGAAATCCTGAGCATGGGAAGAAACCAAACGAAAAACTTGTCATAAAAAGCAAAGCCAAATTATCTAGTGATGAGGAATTTGAGCCCCCTACTATGTCATTTGAATATTATCTTAATTATGATCAGGTTACCAAAAACAGGAAGAGGAAGGCTTGTTCTACTGGTGAACAGCCAAAGAGCAGCAGTGAACAGATGAAGAGCTCATTACCACAGAAGACTTCAAAATTTTCTCTTGCAAAAGAGGGAGAGGAAGATTTAAGAAGTGAGGGTGATCAATCAGAAACTCCCAGTAAAAAGGTAAACCCCTGCGTGATTGAGACAAATAGCAAATAAACTGTAGAAAAACAAGTGCTTTGGACTCTTTATTTTCAGTGAAATTCAGCTGTGTTTATTTTAAGCAATGAATTACATGGCTCCGATGTATCAGCTGCATTGCAGTTACCAGTAATTGCAGTAATTGGGGAAAAATGATTGTTCATTGCATAGTAGCAGTTTACAATAGACTTGTATTTTTAGGATGATTTCCAATATGGCAATAGGCTTTTCTCCATATCAGCTTATCTGTCTTTACCTGCAAAGTAAAGGTACTTACATTTGGAAAGACATTCTTCCATTCTTTCCCAGCCTGGTTTGTGTCTGTAGCAGCTGTTTTTGTGTAGCACAGTTGTTTTCTCAGATGCTGTCATTCTTTAATAGTGAATGCTAAGGTATGCAGTGGAACTCAACTTTCTTCTTTTAATGCATCGAAGTAAACCATAGTATTGCATATAAAAATAGCTTATATATGTTTGTAAAGTGAAATATTCTACTCTCTTGAAGTGAAAGAAGCATAAGTAGCTCCTCTGAGCCAAGGTAGGTCTAAACGTGTATTAATTAGACCTTATAAATGAAGTCCTTTTGTGCACTGGGAGTTAGAGGTCTCTTAAGTCTTTTATCTTTACTGTGATGTGAAAGCTCCAGGCTTTGATTGTGGGAGATCTGCAATCTGAATGTGGAGTCTTCTGTCCCCAGTTGGGAAATATTCATGCAGAGGCTTGTGTATGATAGTTTAGTGTAAACTGTTTGAGGAAAAATCTTGGATGTTCAAGCAATTGTATTAAGTTATTAAAGATACTGAAATGAAGTTTAGAGAGATGCAAATTTTTGGCTCTAAGTGCTTGGTTTACAACTGGAGGACACCTGAGACCCAGTTTAGATGTTGCACACAATTCTGAGCATTTGTAGGCACCTGTACTTAACAGACTGCTGCGTCTTTAAATGCCTTTTTAAGGGGTTATCTGTGAAAATTTTATGCTAAAAGGCTTATTGAGCACAATGCAGGAAACTTGATAGCACCAGGTGGAAAGCTGTTTCTTGTCTTTCAGGGTGGCATTTAGTTTGCCAGTGAACATCCAATTGTGGTTTTGTCATCTTGCAGCTTTGTTGCATTCACTGCGTGCCTCTAACCTCAATAGTGATTTATCTGAAAGCCTGTTAGCTGAACACATCTACGCTGTTCTTTAATCTCTTTATATGCACTGATTGCAGATGTCCCACTAAGTTCCTTTTGTGATGTAGTCTTTATAAGTAGAGTATGAAATAGTGTGCTGGAAAAAAATCCAGTGAGTAAATTTTAGTGCAGAAAAGCTATAATTCAAGTTATTGTAGTTAACTTTGGGGTTTACTTAGGGTTTATTTTTGTGTAACTTATTTCAAGCCTCAGTAAAGCCAAATTTGTAATGTTGAAGCAGTATTTCCTTGACTGTTCACAGACCAAGGTGGCATCCCTCCAAGACCTTCTTAATACTCCACTGCCTAAATTTCTGACAGGTGTCTCGATCTCATCTCCCCCATATGCTGCAGACTTTAAAGGTAAGTAGTATGCAAGGCTGGTAAATGTGGAACAGTGCAGATTTTTACACCTCTATGTAGACATATCTTTATCCACTTTCATAATAAACTGTAGTAGCTCATCTGTCCATGGCAAAGAAATTCCTCACCTTCCCTTTCTCGTATGTAGAAATCATGTTGAAGCTGAAAGGAGTTATAAAGGCTTCTGTCTTCTGGCTTGTTGCAGAAAGAAATACTGTGGAAAGTTATCACAGATGTAGAGAAGGCATAGATCAGCCTTCATTTATGCTTTCTCCTGTCTATACCTTCTAGCATGCAAAGCCTTAGTAGAAATAAGCTTGGGTAAAAGAAATAGAGGAAGCACTAGGTCTGTCTTTGTCATAGGAACTTTCTACCATCTTTATAGGTAGGTGACACAAAGTGCTGGTGGTTCCCCTAGCAGCTCTTGTGAGCTTTTGGAGGTTTCATATCACTCTGGTCTTGAAACGTTGCTGCTATTGCAGCTCCCAGCTTCAGGATAACTTGGGAAGATCAGTAGTGTGCTGGAGACTGACAGAGTGATCTAGATGAGAATCCAGCTCACTCAGACCTGAGCTGAATAGTATAAGGTGGGTTTGAGTTGGTGCAGCTTACTTGCAGTGTGCATGCTGTTTTGGTGTTAGATGATGAATGGACTTTTGTAACACATAATACATGTACAGGACCCAAACTGTAATGCGGTAACTTTGTATTTCAAGAAAAATGAATATTTGTGTGTGCTGTCAGCTCTGTTTCTCTCAAAGTAGAATGTTTGAAGCATCGTTAAATATCAGAAGGTAAAGGAAAAGCTATCTGATGTTTTGTTTGCAGCTTCTGTAGCACCTGTGGTAGAAGCACCCCAACAAGTCAGTGAGATGGTTCAATTCACTGGACGAAGACTGAACTCTAAAATGCAGGTTTACTCCGGCTCTAAAACAGTCTGTCTTTCAAAGATGCTTACACTGTATGAACAGTGCATCCGTGTGCTTCAAAACAATATTGATTGTAAGTACTTTAAGGTATTTCTAGCAGGCTGTTTCTGAAAGTATATCAGATTTCCTTTTTTCCTCTGTGCTGACAATTGGCCTACTAAATAATATTGTCTCCCCCTACAAACAGTAACTCGGAGCAGGTTGAAAGGCACTTCAGAAAAAATGGGTTTATGGCCATGCTAAAATATAGTTTTGTTTTGAAAGTTTACCCTTTTTTAACCTCCAACTTAAAATGTAATGTCCTATATATTATAAGCAAAAAAGCCTGATTTTTTTTTTCCTCCTTCAAGATGTTTGTTTACATAATTTCTCGATCACACATTCTAATTTATTTATTCTGTTGCGTAGGCAGAGAGGGGAGTGATGTACATCAGTAAAGATGGGGCAATAGCTATTCCAAGATGCTTTCTTCATCCTCAAATGTAACTGCCAGTCAGTATGGAACTGCTGATTTATAAATATTTTCATAGCCTGACTTCAAAACATGTTCTGTTAGTGCTTGCTAAAATTAACTTGTATTTTTAAACTGTTTGAGTGGTGTTACCCACTGAGTGAAAGTACTGTCCTTTTTTTGTAGCACTACATGAAGTAGGAGGTGTGCCCTTTGAAATTCTTGAGCCTGTACTAACACGTTGCAAACCAGAGCAATTGTTTCGAATAGAGGAATGTAATCCGGTAAATTCTACCTTGTTAAATTCAGGGATCCACGGAGGACATGAGGCATCTGTTTCTGCCTTCCTTGCACCCTTTTTGATAAAGATTCTTCATGGGTTACACTGTTTTTTCTGTCCTGCATACTTATGTCTTTGAATTCAGCTGTCATCAAGCCTCTATTTCTCAAGTGTCAGGATTTAAAGCATTTGAGAGAATTATTACAGATGACTAAGTAAAAGCCAGCGTGGGTAGAGAAGTATTTCTGTTTCTAAAACTAAGAGAAAACAAAAAAACCAACCACCACAGTATTTACCACTGAAATAGCTGGGCAAGTCATAGTAGAACCAACTGTTTTCAAGATACAAACTGTGAAGGCTGCAACGTGAGCCAGTTGGGAAATATCTGGGGTGAGATTTCACATGTGTGGTAGACTCCTTACCTCCACTGTTAGGACTTGAGCTCTCTGATGCATTTGGACATCGAGGTTCTGAGTGTGTCGAACCTCCTAGTGCAAGTTGGCCATTTCTGTGCATGCCAAAAATTGAGCACTGGTGTGGCTGAGCCTGTGCTGGAAACGCAAGAGCAGCCTGTAAGCATGGCTCATTAACTGGGATATGGAGCTCTGCTGTTTGAAGCTTTGTGATTTCTAGACTCAAGTCAGAATCTCTGCAAGGTGTTCCATGTTGGTTCCTGAGACAGCATGTATGGTGGGATTTGTTCTGCACCTTTCTCCACCAGGGTCTTGGTCTCTGTCTACAGGCTCAGCTAACAGGTACTCTTGAAAATGTTTTTTTAACTCTTTAAGATATCTTGTGTTCAAATTAGACGTTTGTAGAAGAATCTGACCACTTGTGGAAGAAACACTGCCAGAGAGATTTTAAAAATGAGAGCCTCCTGGAATATGAGTCTTGGCGTGAAATGTACTTGAGACTGTTAAATCAGAGAGAAGAAAAACTGAAGATGCTTACAAAAAATATTATTTCAGCTCAGTCTGAGAAACCAAAAGGTAAAATCTGTGGTTAGCTTTTCTAGTTGCAAAACCCGGTATCTTCTGCTATTTTTGACACTTGGTATGTAGGGTTTAGTGATTTGTTTGCACTGAGCACTAATGCTGTACCTCTAGAAGTCATCAAGAAAGAACTGTTACTTTTGCTGTAAAAGTTACTCAGAAATAAATACATGCATTAATACAATACATTAATGCATAATACTTGCAGCATGCAGTAGACAAATCTTATTTTACTGGTTAGACTAAGGATTCTAAGCCAGAATGCCAATGTAATTAGAAATAATGAAGTTAATATGAAGAAATACTGTATGCAGTATGTTGTTCAGTTACTGCTTTGGTACCAGATTCTGCTTTTCTGATATTTTCTTCTTCTTCCCTAGTTTAAACCTAGAGATTGTCACACAACCATATTATCAGCTGAGCTTTGAACATAGAGGGCAAAAAAAAGTCACATATCATCTGCTCCTTTTTTCTGTATTAGGCAGACAAGTAAAAATGGCTTACATGACCAGTGCAGCAAAACCACCCAGGAACATTCGCCGACAGCAAGAAATCCACGGCACAGCAGGACCTGTCTCCCAACTTCATCCCATAGAGAAGTGCAGGTAAGTGTTCTGTACTAGGCTTTTAATTTGAGTTCAGCTGTGTGTGTTGATATGATTGTGTTCTGGCAAACATTTTTGACATTATAAATAGCTCTCTATTTTCTTTTTTTAAGCAGCTAGTGGCTAGCAATTAAGTTGCCTTTTAAGTCTTGTGTGCTCCTTTGTCATGTGTGCATTGTCATCTGACATTTCTCCAAAGTGCCAGTGATGAATTCACCCTCCCAGCTGGAGAATGAGAGGATGCTGTTGTTTTTCTCCAGGTTACACTAATGCCGCTTCTCATCCTGGGGAGATTCCAGTGTTGAAGTTTTGTGTTTATAAACCTGCCTAGTAGCCTCACATGTTCTCCTGTTCTCCTAAAATCCTGGTCAGCTGTCTGGGGTGATAGAACTGACCCGAGTGCATCTCAGCAACTTTTAGTACTCTTGATGGTGGGTTTCTGCTTTGGCAGCTTAAAGGAGTGTCTGGAATAGTCAGTCCGTAGCAGTAGCCAATACTGATCACTGGAGGAACGGAAAACTGGGGTACGATAACTGTTTACTTTGTACAGCACAAAGCCAAATTTTCTTTGTGACATCTTAGTTCAGAGTAGTTCAACAGCCAGGAGAACCAAAGCTGAGACGTGATGTTTGTCCAGTTTCTGACAGCCTAATGAACTCTTGTAGCCAAGAGGATGGCTGCAGTAAACCAGCTGTAGCACCAGCTTCTACCTCCTCTTTTCAACTATGTGGAGACAGACTGCTGGTCTTTAGTGTTTGAATATCTGTTCTTGTTTGAAAGAAAAAATCAGCAGTTTGATTCAGAAGCCCCACCTGGGTTGATGGGTCTGTGTGTCAGCCTCTGGACTGTAAAGGCTATGGAGAGTGTTCATGCTGCCTGAACATGGGGTAGCTTAAGCTGTGGTCACTCACTCTGCTATGGCCACTGGTGCCCTCCCTTGTCCCCATTTCCTGTGGTCATTCCCATGTTGGCATAACTGCTCTTTGATTAGCTGTCTCAAAATTATCCTTTTAGGGGAGTGTCAGGTGGAATGCTTTTCATTAATCTGAATTAGGGAACAGTTAAACATGTTGACAAATATATCAGTGGATAATGACAAGTAGCTGGGAACAGGAAGGATAAAACTTAGGCTGCTGCGAATGTGAGGCAAGAGTGACTCAGTGTAGCTGAACACGTCAGGAGAGTCACTTTAAGTTGTTTGTTATGCTGCAGTGCCTGCTGTTGTACCGAGTAATTTCTAGTCCTTAGGCACATGAACTAGATAAGTGAACTGACTCGGGTTTATAGCGGGGGAAAAAACCCTCCAAAACCATGAGAAAGTGTGTTTTCTGTGAATTTTGGAACTTTTTGTTGAGCAGCCTTGATTTCCTGCTCAGGATGGTGGTGGTATGGGGCAGGAATGACAGCCTGGATGGAGGAACTTCTTGAAGTCAGCTTTTACACCAGATACAATGTTTTTATAGCAGTAACTTTAGCTGGTGAAAATAGGAAGCTTTTTTCCATACTGTTGCCATTTCAGTGTAAAGATAGTCCCTCACCAAGGCAATAGCTTAAAGCACTTTGAGTTATGGTATTGCTTTCAGTTGCCCGGTGGCAGGTTGTATCTGTGTTGTGACAGACTAGCCTTGCACTTTTAAGACCAACCTTGCAGTTTAGGTGCTTCAGGTACAGTACTGTCAGTGTCTTTTCTGCTCCAGTTATCTCTGGAGCAGTAGCTGAATGATGTAGTCAAAGCTCCTGCATGTTGTGGGTTGTGTGTAGGTGGTGGTGGTGGTTTTGTTATAGTTTTCTCCTCAGGCATAAGTGAGGAAGAACTGTTGTGTGAATGAAGCTGTAAGAGGGTCATTGCTTTGCTTTCTTGAGAAACAATCCTTTGTTTAGGCATGATGAGCTTAACTTCATTGCTTTGACCATGTCCTCTGAAAACCTGTTGGTTTTGCAAGTTGTGGAGTTTGAAATCTTCAATTAAGAAGCTGCCCCTATGGCAGTTGCGCAGATCCCTGTCAGGCTGCTGGTGGCAGTTCAGCGTGCAGCGATATGAACATCAGTGACTGGCTCTGAGGTGTAGGAGACTGCCCCGACTGGTGATGTGGTGCTGACACGTTAATGCTGTGTTGGTTTAACTGTCTTTAGCAGTTGGCATCAGCTCTGCGTCTGCCTCAGTCCTTGTGCTATTGATTGAGGATTCCAACCTAATATTTAGGGTTAGTTATTGGGCCTTTTAGCTAGACATTCCTATCTAAAAAAAAAAAAGGTGAAAAAAAAAGCTTTTGTAAATTTACCTTCATGATCTGTTAGAGGGCTAGTTAGTAGTTCAGCTGTGTTCAAAAAGGAAAATAGACACAAAGAGCAAACCAAAGCACAGGGCATTATGAATCACAATGGTATTGCTAAGCATTTTGATCTGTCACAAATTCTGACCATTTGATTTTAAAGACAAATAAGATGCATCAAATCTAATAAATGGAAAACTTGTGCAAGAATGGAAATGAACTTGAGGACCACCTGAGATCCCTTCTAACCTGAATTATCTTATCTTTAAATGTACAAACTCTTAATTGTTTATGATCAGGAGGTTTTTTTCCAAAATGAACTAGAGCAAATGTTAATTTGATATCAAATTGTAACTTCTTCCTATTCTGTTGTTTTAGAAGATCAAGGATTCCAGAAAGTGGAGACAGAAATAACACATCATCAAATCCAATCTGTGCTAGCAACAGTAGTAGCTCTAGCTCAAGCATAGTGACTCAAGATGGAAAGAAGCCTATCAAAAGTAAATTAAATTTTGTAAGATTACCAAGATAATTGTTTTAACTTGATGTCTATTGAAATATGCTTGAAATTATGCTAATACCATTTTAAGTCACTCACAGCTGTAATCCTAACTGGTCTCTTTTTTTTGTTATTGAAGAAATTGCACCAATCATGAAGAAAACTTTGAAAGCATTGAAGAGTAGAGTTGGACGACGATAAAATGAGGCTGCATATTTGAAGCTTGTGTGACTTTATATATCATGCTACAGCTAATGAAAGTTATGTTCATGTAAAGTTCTTCAATTTGACTCAGTTAAAATAGTTATGAAACACTGTATGTGCAAAAGATTTGCAATAAAAATTGAAACAGAGTCCTTCCATACTGCTGCTTTCTTATTCATCAATGAAGAAAACTGAATTGAAATCAGGTCATTACACACTAATTGACAAATGCAGGCTTCCAAAGATGTTTCTATTGGTTTATGTACATATTAGTATAAGCTTTTCATGGAAGCACTTCAGCTGTGGGTATCTTTTGCCAAGGTTTTAATGTTGTAGAAATTGCCACTAGTTATACTTACAGTTGCAAAGATGTCTTGGCATTTCTTGCACAAGTGTTTTGGTAACTTAGTGTATTTTTTTACTAAAGGTTTTTGTAGGGAGACTTTTATTTTAAACATAATTGGTTGGATTTTAGTTTCTCCTCTTTAGGAAACAAGACCGTTTATAAGACAGTCCTGGAGCTCAACTTCTGACCTGCTGGAAATTGGCTGTGAAACATCCTTACTCAGGACACCACATGCTTTTAAGGCCTTTTACTTGACTTAGGAAATGAGCCTTTAAAGGAGAGATAGAAGACAATGTTTATATTTAAATTGCCTTTTTAAAGCAGGATTTCTATACTGCCAGGGTAAATAGGGTAGGCCATGATAGTGAGTTGATGAAAAATCATGCGTTATTCAGGACCTCTGTCTAGTTGGAAAATCTTTGTTAGAATAATTAAAACCAGACCTGTTCTTTTGAAATGCCATCTAAAGGCATGAAGTCCTTGTGCGGGAGACAGTATTTTGGGAACAAGCAGAAGGGAGGGAAACCAAGAATATCATCAGCTTGGTGCTGTGGTCATCGTGCCGAACTCATGTGGAATAATCCATTTAAGTCTGGAGATGAGAAAAAACTTGTCCTACACTGTGATCTGCTGCTCTCAGCCTGCTGTGAAGAGGCCTAACTCATGACCCTGAACATCAACCTTTTGTGTTCAAAGTGGAAAAGCTATTTGGTCTTGAATAGCTGTCCTTTCAAGAGTTGGGGACTGCTGCAGTTTGGTTGGTCTGTGAATGGGTTTGCTTTCAGAAATGAAATACTACTTTGTAGTTGCTGCATCTAAACCAGTTTACTTGCATGAAAATGAGACTGACTTTACCTTGAAGGTATGGCTTACTCTTTCTATAGACTGCACTCAGTAGCTGCCAGTAGATAGCTTCTTCCTTTGTGCTTCTGTAGGATTTGGCACCTTAGAACTCCTGAAGCACAGTGTAAGGGTAAGATCATTATGAAACCAGTTGCTGCCTCTTACTTAAGACACCCTAAGTGTGAATTTCCTCACCATCATATAAACTTTCAGGTAGATTACAAAAATACTGCTACTAAAAATGGCTTTTACAGTCATAACATTCTCACACATACATAACAGCTTGTGTAAACACTCTATAGTGGGATTTTAAGTCAGCAGGTGTGCTGCTGTGTTGTGTTTTTCCTCCATGTGTTATGGTTGCACTAAAGAATAAAATATAAAAACAGGTGTGTTCCCCTGGAAACTCTGTGGGGAGGATTCTCTGTCTCTAGGATCAAAACAAGCACTGACTAGTAGGAGAGGTGGTGCAGGGAGGTACAGATCTGTGAAGAATGCTTCTGGAGGAGCTCAGGACTGAAAGCTGGCTGAATGGCCAGTGTACCACCCTGTGTCCATCAAACAGCTTTGGTCATCGTGTAGGTGCTGATCTGTAGCAGAAGTTTAATTTGGCTGGAGGTTTGTATCAAGTGTGGTGTGGATTAGTCAAGAATTCTGTTGTGTGTTTTTTTTTTTTTTCTTCTTGCTAAATCGCTTTTATTTGCTGTAGTTGTTGATGGTATCCTTTTATGTAAGAAAAGATGAAGGTGTAGCTAAGCCATTCTGCTGGACTCTGGTACTAGAGAACACAGGGGTAACCATTTGGGGCATCTATAAATGACAGGAATGTCCCTTTGGGAAACTGAAGGATAAATAGTTGTTTTGACTAGTAGACCTGCATTGTTAATTGAAGTAGAACTCTTTTGCTGTCCTTGACACTGATGGCAGAGCTGTGTGCAGTGCAAATTTGACTTTCATTTCCTCTTCTTGCTGTATTTTGCTTCACAGGCTATAGATGAATCTCTGTTGAGAGAGATGCGGACAGTACCCACGGGATCAGTTTGTTTTCCTCACAACTTCTGCATTAGAAAATACTGTAGACAAGCAAATCTTTCTTTTAAAGTAGTTGGTGCTACATAGACTTTAGGCTAGGGTTTTTCTTTTTCTTCAGATGTGCTGTGGTCTGTTCCTAGGGACTGAATGGAGCCCACCTGAGGCTGCAGCATGTCAGGGTGTGCTAGAGACGCACCTACGAGCTCGTTTGTGAGGAATCCTGTTATTGTGGTTTGGCACTGCTTCATGATAGGATTCAAAGCATGTGTGGAGATAAATTCAAAGCTCACTTCAAAAGCTTTACCCTTTTATCTGAACTGGAACACTAGTGTAGATGCTTCTGCAGTCTTCTGCCTTCCCTCCCTGTATGCAGTTACTCAAGGAAAGAGGAGTTCTTGCTGGGTGTGTGTGCTCTTGGCATCTGACACACCTAACAACACGTGGTACTGGAGTATATTGTCCTGGGACAGATGGCTTTCCTTCTGGTGGATGCATGGAAAGATTCCTGATTGGTTTTGTCACATACTCCCCAGGCTGGTTGCCATATCCTTCTTCCCAAAACATCCTCTATCCTCCCATTGTGTGTTTGACTTGTTTTGTGTTCCAGCCTGCTGACTCTAGCTCCCTGGCGGAGGGCTGAGCCTGACTCAGGGCAGGTTGGAAGAGACCTGTGATCCTTCTCAGGTAAGTGGCTGTTTTCACAGAAAGATTAAAAGTTGTGAGTGCATGATGGCCTTTTCCTTAGAAACACATTGCAGCTCCTAGTCCTCTTGCTATTTCTCTGTAGCCTTTCATCCCAGCAGCACAACTGCTTTTCCTTCCAGGTGATGAGCAAATTCTGTGTTCATTTCCAGCAAATTAAATCAGTAATGGCTGAAAAACATGGTCACACAAGGAAAACACTGCTTTTGTGGAAAAGACCACAAATGGAGAATATTTCTTCTTGAACTGTCCATTTCATGCAGAGAAACCACTTTCCACTTCCTGCCCATGTTTGTTTCACAGAATTCAGGAACCTTTTCCATCCTGTTAGTGGCTGAGCCCAAGAAGAAAGCTCAGCATGACTGCCATTCCACTTGAAAAAGGATGTGTGATCTTGCTATGTAAACAATTCCTGTGGCAGGAGGAAAAAACAGTTTTGAGGTGAAGCATTCTCTTTTACAAGCCCTTGCTCAGAAGGCATGTTAAGTACTAGAAGCTAAGCTCTTCTCAGGGACCATGCAGGTATTCGAATGCTAGGTTAAGTCCTGGCCAAAGCCAGGAAGGGGTTTAGGGTTTGGTGTGATCCTTCTGAAAGTGTTTGGAGACCTCAGCAGATGGCCCTATGGATGCTGTTGTCAGTTGTTGCTGTCTCAAGGATGGGTATTAGAGCTGCTGCTGAAGGAAGGCACAGCTGGGATCCCTGTCACTGTGGAAGATGTTGCAGCTCTGAGCATGGTGCTGCTGGCCAGTACCTGGGGATTTTGGAGGATTTCTGTTAGTCACAGGATAATCTCAGCAGAGGGAGAAGAAATCCCCTCACACAGTGCAAGTCTCAGACTTGCCATCTGAAATCTCAGGAAAATGTCTGTGCCAGATTTAGTGTGGTGAAAAATGTTGGACTGATGAGCAAGAAGATATTCCAAAATACACTGTCCTCAGAAATGCCCGAATATGAGACAGACACCAGCACCGTGCTCAGAGCTGGGACATCCTCCACTCAACAAAACAAAACCTGCCAACCAAAAAACCAAAAACACACACAAAAAGCAAACAGCGAGTTTCCTGTTTCTTTTATTTGTGTTATTTTTCTTCTCTGCCCTTCCTGTAAAGGTAGCAGAGGTCTCCGAGTGGGTCACTGAAGGTTCGGTAGCCTGTCTCCTCTTGCAGGCCGCAGAGCTGCCCAAGCCAGTCTCCACAGCAGAATTACCAAGATCTCGTTCCTGCAATTGTAATCTGTTATTGCTGCCAGAGGAACAAGTCTGGTTCTCTCCAGATTTCTAAAGTCTGCTAGCAGTCACCTTAATCCTACCAGGCAAGGGAGGAAGAAGGAGTAGCTTGTTCTCCTGGTTCATCCATGGGAGAAATGATCTTTCTTTTTTCTTCACAGGCTGAACATACTGTGGATTTTTTTGTTTGTTTGTTTTTCTGGCTTTGTCAGTAATTTTCATATGAGCAATTCTTCCCTTCAGCCTCCAAAGTGTTTTCCTTTTGATCTGCTGAATCAATTGGGGAAAAAGAATGGTGAGGTGTTCTCATGGTCAATCACATTTGATCCACTGTAGGGGCTGGGTTCAGTGTTTCTTGATGTGATCATTTGCCTCTGGTTTTCAATGTGCCTCTGCTTTGGGTGCCATTGTTTATTGATGAAACTCTTCAGGGAGGTGGTGGAATCAATCTCTGCACGTGTGCTGCTTGGCCTGGAAATGGGAATAAATCATTCTTCCTCCTGCTTAATGGAAGTTATGTGCAATGTACAGAGGTCTATGATCGTCCTCTCGTTTACAGTTTCTAGTAAACAGTTTTTTAATGCACTTTTAAAAAAATTCTGTTTTGCACACTTGAAAGTTGCATCCTTAAACAACTATTGGTTCTTCTCCCTCAACTTCATAGAGCTGAGCTACGGTTTATTCTGTGGTATGGTAATTTCCTTTGGTTATATGCCTTGGGTCACTTTTGAAACTTCAACCTTAATATTTAGCAAAAAGGGGCCTCTGTGACTACACACATTTTAGAGACAGGATTTCAGGCTTTTCAGGAAATAAATGTAATTTGTGGAGAGTTGGGATCAAAACCAACAAAAAAGCAGATGAAAACCAAGCATTTCCAAATGTGCAAAGGAATGTACTAATCCCAGAAGACCTGAGAAGACTGTTTCTGCACATGGACATGCAAAGTCTCTTGGCCTAGATCAGGAGAAGCTGTGTTCTCCAAGATGGAGCATCCTGGAATCTGAGGTCTAACGGTCCTGTGCATTTACCTCTCCTCAATTTCCTCACTAATGTGACCCTAGACAAAAATGGAGCTTGGAATTGCCAGAACTGTAGAATTAAATACGTGCTGAGGCTGTCACAGTTTTTCAGAAATGAAGCATCAAATATTCAGGAAATTACGAAATATTTAAAAGGCATAGACATCTAGTTTCAGAGTCCAAGTGTTGCTCTTAGATTCAGAAGAAGCAGCTAGATGGGTCAGGATAGTGCAGAATTTTGGATTCTTTTTTTTCCCCCTCAAATTGCAAGACTTTAAAATCACTGCTTTAAATGTGAAACTACGAAGTCACGAATGTCATCTGTGTATCTTAAGCCATAAATGGTGCGCTCGCTGTGGGAAGTGCCGGTGGAAGCCTTCAGCAACGGATGTTTTGTCATGTCTGTTTACAGAGAAGTTGCCTCTTATCCCTGGTGATGGACCTAAAAATGGGACTTGCTCAGGGGGAGGGCTGAACAGCTCTGGAAAATCTTACGTAGCTGTCCTCCCACAGAACTGCAAATGGGTATCCAGGCAGTAGACAAAGCTCTTCACCACTTCTCCAGGCCCTATCCCTTAATGTGTAAGGAATTTTTGAAGCTGCAGAAGAAGGGATGCTGCTTGCTGAAGTGTGCAGAAGCAGGAAAATAAGCTGCTCAGGGAGAAAGGAAGAGGGGTGAGCTGCTGCTTGCCTCTGGAAGAAGGAAGTAATCTACCCTGCAAGAGGGAAGAAAGTTACCAAGAGCTGACCAGGAAGCAATATTCCTTCTTTTCAAGATGCCGACCTCTTTGAAGGGAGAAAGTTGAAGCCCTTGTCCTCCTGCCACCTTGCTCCTTATGTTGCATAAGTTTCTTTCACCAGACAAGGCCCTCTTCCTACCTAGGGCTCTTCACAATGCTTGGGGAGTTCTCAGCTTTTCTCCCCCACTGATGTGCTGTAGCCAGGCTCTCTGCAAAACACGTTTTCCCACAGTTACCTGTGTTGGTGTGCTTTTCAATGCTTTCAGATCCTTCAGCCTGAAAGTTAGATAATTTGTCTGAAATTTAGAGAAACACTGAAGTGGCGCATTGAAGTGTGACTTTTCAGAGCATTAGTATCATGCTGGAGCAGAGCTGACAGCTGAGTTCTAGGCTTAGGCATTTAGAAAAGCACAGAGAGAGTGAAATCTTTTAGAGAAGTCCCAAAGGCTTACACACAAAGAACTTCTCTGGGTTTCCAGGAAGCCTAAGACCTGAGTTTGCTTCTGCAGCTGTGTGGTGAACACCACAGATGCTGACCAGAGGTACTGATCTCTCCACAGAGAAGAAAAATACTCTTTGTGGCTCTGAAAATGCAAAATCAATACATTGGGTTCCTCATTGTAACAAGGAGCTCTGTGCCCTGAGCCATGAGCTTTTGTTGTGACCTGGATGTTGATCATTGGCCAACTAATCAGCTGGCATTGATTCAAATTCCTTTCTTTGGTAAGGGGGTATTGCATCATGAGGAGGCTGACAGCCTCCCTGGCCTTCGTTATTGTAGCAAAAATGATAGGTGCTTTAACAAGGGGAGAAACACCTGACAGAGTAAGGCTGATGGGGTCCCTTGGACTTCTCCATCTACTCTTCTCTTTGGGACTCATGAACAAGGAAAAAGTGCATTTTCTCAAACCTATTTTCCTGGTGACTATTTGGAGAACAAATGCTTTTAGAACAGGCAGAAACTGGAAATGTCAAGACATTGCTTTATTCTAGAAGTCCTAATAGGTTCTTAATGTGCTTTTGAATATGTTAAAATTTAATGTTTGCAGAAGGGTGTTGGTCCCTAAGAAGGGAAATGTCCCCAGACTCTACTAAATGCTGCTTCCAGAAGTCTCCTGGTCTGGAGAGCTGCACTAAGCTGTACCAGTGTTTCCTCTGCTCTTTGGTACAGCAACAGGTTTTTCATGACTGAAGGGTCAAAGCTTTTTGACCGGCCTAACAGGAGAGGCTTAGGGAAGAGCTTCCTCAGGAAAGACTTGGAGTGGGTCTACTATGAAGTTGTTTAATCATTCAGTGTTATCAAAACTTTCAACAGTAAGATGACAGCAGATCTTGATTCTCTGTAATCTTTATCAAGAGCTTTGTGGAAGAACTCATGCATAATGTATGAAGCATTTGTCTCAGTTGTTTGAGTAAAACTGAGCTATATTTTGCATTTAAGTCGGTGTTAAACATTGAAAACACAGTATAATTTTCTCAAAATTATGGTACTTACAGCACAGAAAGGATTTTTCTGAGGATTTAGGGAAAAACCAAGGATGTGACAGACCATATTTTTGGTGCTGCTCTGAGTAGCACAGTGATTTACATGCTGCTTCATTCTTGGTAGTTAAAACCCACTGAGATCCTGAGCTTGTAGGGGACGAGTCAACCATTCTTCCTACCAGTCTTTTCTCCTTGGTCTGTAGCAGGAAGCTTCATCTCTTATCCATCTGTTATAACGATCTGTGGAATTATATTAAAAATAATGCCTGTTTTCCAGGGATGAATTGCTGTAATTCTTGAAGAGCGACAATCTCCCATGGTGCTACTGTTTCCATAGGTGAGAAGATGCTTTTGCTTGGGTGCTGACCCTCCTCCTGGATGCCCATCTACTACACCCAGCTTCCTCCTGGTAGTGACCACTTCCCACCTCATTGTAGCTACTAGTGTGCTGCTGCTGGGGGAAAGGGACGCTCTTACCTACAGGGAGACAGCAGTGGGCTGCCTTTTCCTTCCTGTGCTCTCAGGTACATCCTGCTTACCTCATTTTAAAGTTATTTAGCTTTTTTAAGGTGGTTATACTGTGTTTTCTAGGTAATGGAATTTGGCAAAGTTTCAACAGCAGAAAGACATGGTGTCACTGTAGCACTGTCACAGTGAGGGTGACAGAACACTGGAACAGGCTGCCTAGGGAGGTTGTGGAGTCTCCTTCTCTGGAGACATTCAAAACCTGCCTGGACACACTCCTGTGTAACCTCATCTAGGTGTTCCTGCTCCGGCAGGGGGATTGGACTAGATGATCTTTTGAGGTCCCTTCCAATCCCTGACGTTCTGTCATTCTGTAAGGCTGCGGTCCTGAGGGTGGTGAGGAGTCAGGCTGGGGCTGAGCACCCCACCTCCTGTCCTTCTTGAAGTGTGGCTCCTGGTTCTGCTTATCCAACCTTCCCGGTGGCTGCCCCGTAGCCCAGGAGGGGTTATTACAGAGGGGTTGAAGTGCTGCAAGAAGTGGCTGTGCGAGCTAGGTCCCTGTTTCCTCCCAAAGCTGTGTATGGTTTGACTCTGTAACTCCCCCAGGCGATTATGAAAATTATGGTCCGGGTCATTTCCTCTTAACAACCCTTTTCCAGCATGCTGGCATGCAGCTTAGAGGTTTTTTATTCTCAAGATAGATGCCAAGCCACAAGCGTGGGCAATGTTAAAAATCAGAGAAACATCAGGCTAATCCTCAACTGCGAGATTAAAAATAATACACTGTTTTTTCAGACTGTCGTCCAAAAAGCTAATGTAGCTGTTTGTCTTGCCAGCTCGCCCTGTAGTGTCAAGTAAGGCGATTTCGGTTCTGCCTCGGTCCTGCCCAAAGCCCGCTGGTGTTTCCAGCCTCTCCTCAGAAATGGAAGGCTCATCAGCCCCTGCTGTGTCCTTACACCCTCCCCAGCACCTCCTCTGTCTGCACAGCTCTTGTGGTCGGTCTGTCTGTCTCTTCTCTTCATCACAACCCTTCCTCCTCCGGCTCCTGATGCACTACGGCAATGCAACGCCACATGAAGGAAAATCTCTGTGAGATGCCCTGATGTATATTCTGCTTTTTTTTTGCGTGTGTGTGTGTTGCACACGTGTGCTTTTCTTTTCTCTCTCATTTTCAGCGGTGTCACATTAGTTCTCATGTTGAAACTATTCCTTATTCCCCCTCACGAATAATTTTATAAATCTATTTCCAGTGGCATTTTTCTTTTATGGAGCATTCCTACAAAAAGACAAGTTTTCCAAGTTTCAGAGATGAAGCTGCTGCTGCTAATGTATCCCAAAATAATAAAGATGCTCTCAATGTGTTCAAAAATGAGGATGTGTTTGCTATCTTCAAGTGTTTGTTCATCCTTTTTGGTCTGCTAAATTTGTTTTCTTCACACTTTGACTCGCTGATTTCTCACCAAGTGCGAAATAGGTGCTTCTGTTCTCGAAAGCAGATGCTTCAAATTTAAGTTTAGAAAATCCAGTTTTGATGTCTGTGTTTGAAAATGGGACTTTTCAAAAAATTGAGCTATCTCTGTACCCAAAACCTGCCTTGTTCGTGAGTATTGCTCATTCACAGCTCTGCTTACAGCCTGACATGATGCGTGGGCTGTGCCTGTTTTGAAGCGAGTAGATAAACTCGCTGCCCTCTGCTCACCTAACTCTGCCTCTGATGCCTTTTGGCAGCTTTTTAAAAAGATGAACTATTTTCTTCCTTCTCTTTTTTCCCCTGCTGTGTGCTATTTTATCTGGTGAAGACAAGGTACTCTGGAGCAGTAGTAGCTGTGCTGATCTCCATACAAGACCACACATGGCTCCATTGTCTGGAGGTCTGGTGGCCTCAGCATAGCAGCCTACAAAGACCAGAGATCAGCATCTGAGCTTGCATATTTAAACAGATGTCACTTCTTTTCCCTACTGAATAAGAGGAAGATATGCCAGAGGGAAGACTTCCTCCAGTACTTTCCAAGAGTTCCATTGTTTTACATCTGGGCTACACAGAAGACATCCCTTTGTCACATCGTCCCCTGCGGAGCAGCCCGGTGGCAGGCAGTGTGGCCATGGCAGGCAGCAAGTCTCCAGATTCGTTTGGGGTGAGTTAGCAATTCACTTGGGTGTGCTGCCATGGCCTGCCACTTCCCGATACAGAAAATTAAGCATGAAAGGTTGAAGGAGAGTGACATTGCTTTCAAGATGTGCCACAGCGCATTTGTGTACAAACTATGAGGCTCGCTGCTTCTCTTTTTACAGGCTGTAAATAGCATATAGCATCTAAAAACCTCTTGCTTGCAGGAGACAATGCTTATGGCAAAACGGGTATTTCAGAAATTAGAGAAACACAATGCTGCCAGGGCACAGAGGTGGTAACACTTTGTGGGAATGTTAATAGGAGTTTTCCACTGACTTTATCCCCCAGGTTTGACTGGAGAATAAATCTGAGCGGAGCTGTTGACTCTAAACATTGCAGTGGATGGGTGGGGGAGGGCATGCCGGATTGAACTCAGAAAAACTAATTTTCCATTGGTTGGATAATCTCTTCAAAATCTGTTTTCTGAGCATCAGGGTGAGATCCTGTCTCTCTATTAATGCCTGGGCAGCGCCTGTGTTTGAGCAGAATGGGTATCAGCGGATGAGTAGCCATGGCAAACGCAAAAGCTCTTTCTGTATCCGGTCAGCAGTCGATAGCTACAAAGCTGAACCATTTACATCTGTGCTAATATGCAGCAGTTGGGATTTATTCTAGAAAATTTACACTGGAACTTGAGAAATACAGCAACGGCAATATCCACACAGACCATCAGATGAATTGCTCAGTTTGCAATATTCACAGTCCATTAAGTCCAATAAAAAAAACACTGTCACCAAACTGAAAAAACAAAGCTCTCTGATATACATATCTTAGTTTTCAATATGGTAAATATAGCTGGATTCATTAGGACTTCAAGATTGCAAGCCACACTGGTAAAAGTATAGATAAATCTCTTCAAAATCTCTT
Source organism: Columba livia (assembly GCF_036013475.1). Classification (NCBI taxonomy): domain Eukaryota; kingdom Metazoa; phylum Chordata; class Aves; order Columbiformes; family Columbidae; genus Columba; species Columba livia. Next base: position 25,584,698 of record NC_088604.1, read on the forward strand.
CAAAACACAGTATATTTGTCTCGCGATTTTCAAACTTGATCAGGAAACAGCAAGCAATTCTCTGCCGTATATTTTCTGTCTTACTACAGACAGCTGGGTTTGATCCAGATCACTGGCTGAGGCTGATGCAGAGAAAATGTAATATCTAGTTTGTTGAAAAGGGACAATAGGGGATTTTTAAAAATTTTTTGTTGTTGTTGTTTTTAATCTGTGGGGTATGGGGCGTGGGTACTACAGAATTTTCTGAAGGCTTTTAACTGAAAACAACAGTTTTGATATCTTACAGAGTGGAGGAAGGGGAAGTATTTAGTCACCTCCACAGTCATCTGTTTGAGTCTACTGTCGATAATGGCTATGTAAATTTTGTACTACTAGAAAAATCAAAATATGACCTGCTGTTGTTTTTTTACTTACAGTACATATGTACACATTTTTTTCCCTTATACTTGAAGTAGAAAGAAGGAGAGAATTTTTGCCCTTATGCCTCACAGCTGAAAAGAGCCATTTGAAAGCAAATTAGACACATGAGAGAGAACTAATGTGGTTGTTTTGTTGTTTTCAACCTGCGTACAGTGGGGTTTCTGTCTTTGATGGGCCAGTGAAAGGAACGGAAGGATGAATTGCTTGTCACCGTATAATCTGCCAGTGTATAATTTGTCAACATACAGTCTGAGGCAGCCTCTGGAGAAATAAGTACATGTTTTGTGGTTGCATTCATAATGAATTCAATGAAATGCAGATTTCTTTTATAAAGCTATGACAATCTAGCCCTAAGATTAAGCTGATTGAAAATATCTCTCTAATTTCAGGATGAAGTTCTTGCAAGCTGGTGAGGACACTATGTCAAAAACTTTTCACAGTGCTGAAAAGCACCCTGAAGCTCCCAGGACTGATGATATTCAGTTGCTTTGTCAATTCTCTTGCATTACAGCACAGGTTACAGTATTGGAGATCCAAGTGGCTTTTCCCTACCTGTCCCTGTCTGCTGTTTGTAATTAAGCTGCTCTTCCTGAGCTGCTCTCTGAGGTTTATATAATTAAAATTACCTTTAGAGAGGAACAAAGAGGAAAGTCAGGTAATTCACTTTCACTGGGAACCTTGACTTGACTTTGCTTGTCACACTGATTTAAGCATCTGTTTCCAAAACTTTTACCAATAAATAAAATCAAATAAGTATCTGAGTGTGACACTAATGTTCCAGCAAACACATATCAGAGAGGAACAGAGCACCAGTTGTCAGGAGGAAAAACAACCTGAATTTCTCACTCATACTCTTTCTGTCCACATTGTAACACGTGAAAGATGACAGTTTATATGCTATAGCCAGCAGGCATGGCCACCTCAACTACTGCCTATCGTACAGGAACTTTTAATAAAGTGTGCGGACATCTGCGATGGGATTCTCATTCTGCTCTTTATAAGCTCCAAGCCAGAGAAGGAGAATTTGCTGTAATTTTGTAATAGCTCTCCTTCAGAGTGTAAGATCCTGGGAATGCCCAGCATGCTCATTGCTCACCAATTTAGTTCTTAAGGGCTCTAAATATAGTTGCCAACTGATAAAGATGTAAATTCTTTAAGCGTAAAATATCACAATGTGAGCTGATGAAAACTGGCATTGCCACAGTCTCTCCTCTCTCGCCATATGTTCCTGGCCTCTTTGCACTAAGTGGAGTGTTTTTCTGATGTAGCAGTGAGACAAATCGGTAAAAATAGACTCCTAAACTGCTGACCAAACATTTCCACCTCCTTTCTTCAATCAGATCTAGTGCTCATGTAGTATATGGTATGTTGATTCAGCATTCAAAGCCAATGAAATAAAAGAACACAGCAACCCTGGCTGTACATACAGACTGGGGGGTGGGATGCTGGAGGGCAGCTCTGCGGAGAGGGATCTGGGGATTCTGGTCAACGGCAAGTTGAACATGAGCCAACAGTGTGCCCTGGCAGCCAAGAGGGTCAACTGTGTCCTGTGGGGCATCCAGCACAGCATTGCCAGCCGGGCGAGGGAGGTGATTGTCCCGCTCTGCTCTGCACTGGTGCGACCCCACCTGGAGCACTGTGTGCAGTTCTGGGCACCACAGGATAGAAAAGATATTAAGCTGCTAGAGAGTGTCCAGAAGAGGGCTACGAAGTTGGTGAAGAGTTTGATGAGGAAGCCCTATGAGGAGTGGCTAAAGTCACTGGGTTTGTTCAGCCTGGAGGAGAGGAGACTGAGGGGAGACCTCGTGGTGGCTACAACTTCCTCACAAGGGGAGGATGAAGGGCAGACGCTGGTCTCTTCTCTTTGGCGACCAACAACAGAACCTGAGGGAATGGCAGGAAGATGTGCCAGGGGAGGTTTAGGTTGGACATTAGGAAAAGGTTTTTCACCCAGAGGGTGGTGGAGCACTGAAACAAACTCCCCAGGGAGGTGTCACAGCTTCAAACCTGACAGTGTTGGAGAAGAGACTGGACAGTGCCCTCAGACACATGGTGTGAACTGTGGGGTTGTCGTGTGCAGGGACTCAGTGATCCTTGTGAGTCCCTTCTGCTCAGGGCATTCTATGGTTCTATGATCTGTCTTTCTGTGTCTTTCATACTGGTTTGGTTTCCCACTGATCAGGAAGCTTGATCTTACACCACTACTGCAACCAATGCACTGGAAAGCTTGGTGAAGGGAAGACAAAGAGGAGAATTTTTTTCTGCAGAAGCCTGCAACTGGGGAGGTTGAGGCTGTGAAGAGTAGTTTAGGATGGCCAAAAGTGAACTGATGCCCTCTGAGAGGTGGTCAAGACCATGCTGGGCTGCAAGAGACCTGGCAAAGCAGGAGGGATTGGCCATGCCAGGGAGCTTCAGGGCTGCACCCTCCCCTTTGCTGGTCACAAGGCATTGGGTTCAGTTTCTGACACAGTGGTATATGTTCCGTGGAATGGGGAACTGAAGTGGTTCAGAGAGCAGATAAAACTGCTAATGATGGCTGGACTGGTTTCCAGTTGAATCGCTTGCCAGAACTGGCCATAATGTGTGTACATGAGCATTAGTGCTGGCTCGCACAAGAGAAGGGTCATAGATTTATGCTTAAACAGTCCAAATTTAGGCTTAAATTGCAGTGAAATTTTGTATCCAGAGCGAGCTGAGAAGCAGGTTACATCTCTCCAGGTAGGGACCTTAATCACAGCAGCTACGTTCAGCCTAGATAGGAAAGAGCAGTGGGAGCAGAAGGTGAAGAGCACACGGGTCTCTGTCCTTGGACCTGTACTGTGTGCTCCATGCCAAAAAGGACTGGTGGGAGATGGGAGAAGGTCTGAATGCTCTTATTCCTTCTGTTTGCAGCACTGGGCTTCGCTGGTTCAGAGCCATGAATTGGTATGAAGGGCTACCTGACAAAACTTCAAGGGATTACTCTGGGGCATGGGGGTATAGACCTAAACAACAGTAGTTCAAATCAACTTCTGAGGAAGGTGAGGGTTTTTCCATTGACCAGCCTTACCTGGTTCATCTTGGAAAATGCATTCAACACAATTTTGCAAAATTAGGTGTCTAATACTGGGTGAGATGTTACTTATCGCAGACAGTGATATTGTGTGGCCATTTCCCAGGAGAAATAATGGCCTGTAAGTGTGCACAAGCTCCGCTCACCCATTTCTTCTAGATGTGACTCTGATTTTTATATATTTTTGTTCTATTTCTGGTATGGTTCATATAAGGCACAATATTCTTGTCCTGGGATGCTATTTTTTTGAGTTATTGGTTGCTGCAATTTCACGGCAGGAAAGCATGAATTTGTTCTATTAATATTTTAGTTTATCTCCTACAATACGTATTTGGAAATGCGATTAATTGCTACAATTGGTCTTTGAATATTACAGTAATAGGAGCTAGGTGTAAGTATTCAAACTGGTGCATCTGAGGCTAAATTACTAAAAGCATGGAGTGCAAGGCTTGCTGTACTGATTGGTTCCAGAGGGACTGGCTGGGTGACATATTTATCCTCTCTAAATAAATAAGAGACTTAGAGGCCAAACCAGAAACATGATGGGATTTGAAAGCTTTTTTTTTTCATATATATAACATAAATAAAAGCATGAGTCTGTGATCCCAGGGAAGCAGAGAAAGAAAGGTGAAGCATTATCCTTGACTAGATATTACTGTGTGATACTTACTGATCCTGCCTCAGTTTGTTACAACCATGAGCCCTTTAATTAACTGGAATTTACTCCAGTGCAGTGGGCTTCTATAAAAGCCCTCACTCCACACATGGCCTACTTCAGGTCTCTGTGAAGGGCAGAAATTTGGCATAACAGGTGAAGTTCTGCCCCAGACATAAATCCCTGATGAAAATCCCAGTTATAACGTTCAGCCACTGGATGTCCTCATTTTCAAAGGTCTACAAAGGTTGATCAGCTGGAAAGCCACATGTTGTTGACAGTTTGCAGAGCATTGCGTAAAAATATTCTGTGCATATTGGGTATTGCCAAACTCCAGGCTTACCACCCATAAAGCAATGGAATTGATTTCACTTCTTAAGGTAATTAAACTCCTACTGGATGCAGAATATGTATTTAATCTGCTCCTTTCTCCATCTTTCTCTCTTTTTTGATGACTTAAGTGCAATTTATGTAGCGGCTTGCTTTGCATGACTTCTGCATTTCTAAACACCAAGAAGTTTGCTACATTTCTTTCTTTTTCCAGTGCTACATTCACTGCAGTTTATTGCAGATTTTACTACCAATTCTGGCTGCAGCTTGGTTTTTCCAAGTTCCAGTGAATTCCCAAGGGCACATCCATCTGCTCACAGGAGTCCTCATCTTATCCCACAAAGACTTTGTCAGCCATAAGCGACCACATTGTGCACGTAGCATGGACCACTCCTGCTCCACCTGCCCAGAGAGCTTCCTTTGGCTTTTTCTCAGGAGGCCTGCTTTCTCCTGCAGCTCATGAGCCATCACCACCCACCTTCCCTTTGCTGGAGGCTCCCCTGCCTGCACCATCACGGAGGGTGTTTCTCCACCTGGGCTTCCCCTGCAGCTAAAGCTCTCCTCCAGCCTCCTCTTTCTTGGCATCATCCTTGTTGCCAAACATTCCTGTCTTCTGGTTATGATTTGACATTGCTTGTCAAACACTCTCCAACAACTTATAAAAATCTGAGCTGGCAGAAAGATTGGCAAAGGGATGTCTGTAGCCGCCCATGGATTTCATGTTTGTTCATGAAACGTGATAAACATGTTAATGAAAAACTACATTGCTGATTTTCTTCAGTCTGAAGTTTCAAGAAAAAAGAAATCTACTTCCTCTAGCTTTCTGCCTTTTAATTTCTCTAATTTAAGCTGCTGTTAAAACACATTGTCTTTCCAACAAGGGGTCAGCTTGTGCTATGTAAACACTTGTTTGAAATCATAAAAGAAAGTTTTGCCAGAGGACAAACTCAGTAGAAAAATTGAGGCTAGACTTCTTTCTCTCATAAAGGAAACTCACCTTCTGGTATAAACTGACATACACTAGATACATATGCTTCAGGTACCAGCATAGTAGTTTTGTTCCTACCACACTGGGGCATGAGGCATATGTCTGCTAGGAACTGACCTCTATAGCTGCTGAAGTCTCCTCAGGTGACTGGGGCCAGGTGTGCATTTATTTATCCACTTGCTAATGTCTCTTTTCAGTGGTGCAGCGTTGCATGAGTGCTTCAGAAAAATAAATAAACATATTATTTTTCCACAGGCAGCTCTGCAGGACCAGTAGATCCTCATAGAAACTCGCTCACCCCTTGCACATCCTGCCGTGCACGCTGTGAGAGGGGAGGTATGCCCAGAGCTCCAAGGGGGCCAAAACCTGGGATGCTCCTGACAGGACACTGAGTCCCGGGATTTGCTCTCATCTCAGTAACTGTGCTGGTTTCCGGGCTCTGAAACAAACCTGACATTCAGGTGAGTGGGGCAAACATTTGGAAGCTGGAAGAGAAAGAGAAAACCACCATGGCAGATCTGGGCGGCATGGTGCTTGTCGCAAGGTTGGTACCTTAACCACAGGCTTGCACTGATGTTTCCATAAGAGGGACAGCAGCAGAGCATGGTAGGAGCAGGCTGTTCTGCAGGTACAGTGAGAACCAAGAGCAGCTTCAGAAGAGGACGTGTGAGGCAGGAGTCCTGTCCTGGAGGTGCTGTCAGCCAAAGAGCTGGCCATGGTTGACTGGAAATGAGGTCCCTCCACTCCTGGTGTGGGACTAACCAGGCTGGGAAAGCAAATTAAATACCATGTCCCTGCCCTAGAAACTGTGATACTGCTGTGAAATTTGTTTACCTTAGGCTAATGATGCTGACAGTGCATCTAAATTATCAGGTCTCAGAAAATTTGGCTTCTAAAATTTAGGAACTGGTGACAGCCTGCGGTGTGCTCAGCCTTTGCCTTTTTGGAGGACACAGTTTATTGATCCTTTTCTATCATTCTGAGGGGCATTTTGGGCCATGCAAACTATGGTGGCAAATATGGATGAAGAAGAAACGGGGCTGGAGCCCCACATCTGTGTTCTGAGGTCAGATACTGCCACTTTTCCCTTTGGCACTCACAGTCATCCTGGGAAAGCTGAAGCCCACTGTGATTTGGGTGGGGGGTCTACCTCCTAATTCTTCTTGTGGCTTTTGAAGATCTCTTTGGAAAATTTGGGATGCCGCTTTTAATCATTGCAAAACTGAAGATTTGTTTTGGAAAGCTGAAAAGAGATTAAAGGTTTTGCAAGCAGCAAACCCTAGATTTACAGCAAACACAGAGGATTTTTCTTTCTCAGTACAAAAACCCAGATGCAGCTCAAATTAAAATCAATAATTGATCTACATCCATTTACAGATACATCTACATTTATGTAGGCTGGGAAACCTTATCCCTGTGTGCACATTTTACTTTTAAGCAGCTTGTACTCAGACTGCCTGTAAATATGTCTGCTCACCAAGCAGACAATGCTTGGTCCCTTCTAGGAATGAGCTGGGGCCATATTTTTTCTGCTGGATGCCAAGAGGAGGACTGACAAGACAGATGGAAGCTGCTGAACTGTTACACAGCTCATTAGAGAAGCACAGAGCCCTTTAAAGCTCAGGGTGCAGGCAGGATTTACCTCTTGAGAAATGACAGCAGTCCCCAAAGTAAGTAGCTTGCACGGTTAACAAATCTGCCTCAAAATAAGCAGCGTGGATGCAGCCTCAGCCTGTGAGGCTGAATTCAAAAGTAACCTGTTTTGTGGTTTTGTTTGTTTGTGGTTTTTGTTTGTTTTGTTTTGTTTGCCTGTTATTTTGTTTCGGTTTTGTTTTGTTTTGTTTTGCTGAGATGCTTTAATATGGGACAAGGCTGAGCAAATATATTGTGACTCTCCACTGTTCGCTGCTCTGTGTCCCAGATCACTGACTATGCTGTCACGCCAGGCTATGGTTCATGTACCTTTTTCCCTATATAGAGAAAAAATCCCACTATGTTAACAGCAAATCTGCAAGGAATTTCATTTTTGCTTCAGATGGTTAATGCACCGGTGTCTTGCTCTGTCTGATTCTTGCAGGAAGCACATTGCGAGGTCTCCTCTGCTCCAGCGCTGGGCTGGGGAGATGTCTCTGCAGTGGAGGGTTTCCAGAGCTGGAGAACATCCTGTCTGCGGGATCCTGCTGGGACCTCACTGTGGAGAAGGGCCCTGGGATGCTCCCCAGGATGTCACCTGCTGCTGGAAACCCGGTTCTGGGGGATGGCAGCTGAAGGCTGTCCCCTTCCCTCAGAAGGAGTTGCTGGTGACCCCCTCAGGGTCTAGCTCTTAAGGGCACTTGGGGTCTGTGCCTCTGGAGACTGCCATCCCCCTTACCTTGCCCCCATCCCTTTCTTCCTCCCCTGCTGCTGCCCCCCACAGCCCCTGTCCCTTGTATCCCCCGCATTGTGCCCTGTCCTCAGTGGCAGCAGCCACCTTCTCCCTCTGTCCCTGGGTGGACAGGCAGATCCCCTGGCTCCCCAGCCCTCCCACCATTCTAGGGGGTATGTGGGCAGCCCAGGCAGTGTGGCGCAGACCTGACTGAGTCCACAGAGGTTTTGGGGATTTTTAGCTGCTAAGTATTAGGCTTGTTAGGTGCACATATTGGTTGAGCCTATGTGAATTGATTTTTCTTCTTTTTTCAGAGGAATCTCAGACAAGTTTCATGGATGCAGCTGCAAGAGGCACACCAGTGACAGAAGACTGATCTCTCTGTTAAGTGACTTCTAAAGGGACTCTTTTTTTTCCTTTTTTCCAGGCTAAATGATCTCGATAGCAAAATTATTGTGCATCTTTTCAAGGTATGGCATAATGTGTTTACTGGTGTCTTCTCAGAAACAGATAATCGTTTTAGCTGAAAACTTCTTTAAAATACCTTAATCTGAGTCAGAACTGCAAGGTAGAAAACATCCTGACATTTGGAGTCTGGGGAAGTTGCAAGCAAGTAGAAACTAGATCTTACAAAAGTACTGGTTCAGCTAACGATGGAGATTATTAGCTCTTCCCATTGCTTCTGATGACAGAGGAGCAAAGGTGCCCTTCTGCTTTCTAGGGAAGCTTCCAAACATAAAGAAAAAGGCTTTGTTTTCAGCTGGGGGGGATTTGGGCAGAGGAAGGTTAGCAGGAAAGCAAAGACAGGAAACATGGAGCAGTTGGGTATTGTGAGACAAGAAGCTGCCACTTCAGTGTTTACAGTGTGTCTCCAGGAGCTAGAAAGGCCAAGATACTTTTATTTTTTGGCTTCATTTATAGCTGTTGTGTCCTCTCACCTTTCTGTCTTTTCAGTTTGCCACCCTGAGATTAATTCAGATTATAACACAGAGCTTCTCACCTTCCAGAAAATAAATGCTGTGATGTGAGTCCTGCAGGAGATGGACAGGGAGGGAGAGGGAGACAAAACAATTGAGGAAAAACTGCATCATCCAGCCAGATCTGCATTAGGCCCAACATCTGTATCCTAGGATCAGATTTCTGCTGAGATTTCTCTCCAGGGCAGCTTGTCCTTCCTGCTGCGAAGAGACTGTTTTCCACAGGATGAGTGTGGCTGTGTTGGGGAATTTGAGGGAAAAGCAATATATAGGAAACCGGCTCCTGAGTTGACTCTGTTTCTGGGGGGGAGCCCCACATCCCAGCAGCATTTCCACCGATGGACAACCTCATTGGTATGGCTCCTAAACCTGAAGGCACTGATGTATCTGGATGGCCTAAACCCAGCAAGCCCAAGACAAGGAAATGGATTTCAGGCGGATCAGAGCCAAACCTTGACACGAGCCAGAAAAGCACGGCGCAGTCCGCGGCAAGGCCATATGGACATGTAGGCTGCAAAAGTACAAGCTGCTTCTTGCCATCTGTGTGGCTGTGGCGAGTGCACTGAAGCAGAGCAGGTTTGCCTTTCACCCTCCTCTGGCCTCCAACCTCATCAGCGTGCGCCTCTGCGGGGTGTTAGGGCGCAGCACTAAAAACTGGAAATAGAAATACGGAATGAAATACTTGAATAAAATGTCCAGGCTCAAGATCTGTGCTTTCATGCTGGCTGATGAAACAGCAGGCCTTTCATAATGAAAGCTAAGCATTATCCACTGTGGGTGATGGTGTTTCCATGTGTGGACTCCCACCGAAACCAGGGGTGTATTGCACCGCTGGTATCAGCTGCAAGAAGCCTATTTTTCAGATTTGCGTCCAACAGGATCACCTGATTCTTTTTTGGTCCCCGCATTTTCAAGTGTTTGCAGTCATCTCAGATGTTCACATAATCAAATTAATTCAAATACTTTCTTCAAATACAAAAGAGGCTTAACTGAGCACATTGATTGGTACCCAGCAAAACCTCTTCTCTCATGAGAAGACCAAAGGTGGGATGAGACAGGATAGGATAGGATAGGATAGGATAGGATAGGATAGGATAGGATAGGATAGGATAGGATAGGATAGGAGGGCTGGTAGAAGTTCCTTGCAGTTGGGAGTTCTCTAAAGGCACGCCAGGGTCATGCTCCAGCCCATTTTGCTTTCCATGCACTCCATCTGTCGGTTTGCAGAGCTTCTGAGGTGCCTGCATGAGCTTCCAGTTCACCACAGTATGGCTGTTTACCAAGTGTTTACTTGACCTAAATTGTTTTGAAAACCATGACAACTGTAGCACAGGCTTTACAGAACTGGGTACCTAGTTATTAAACGCTGTGACCTGGACCCACAAGCTCTGCCATTTTGTTATCAACAGTATAGGCAGTTATTTTTATATTTTATTTATTTTTTAATGTTAGCTGTTTTCTTAAACTGTATTTTTCTCCCACTAGAAGAATGAGCTGTTGCATATATGCCCTGAATTGCTAGCTTACTTTTCAGTACTCAACACAATGTGTCTTCAGAAAGGTATTTAATTTTGAAGACAAGTGTGCTTCTCACTGAACAGTTACATCATACCCGGTAGCTCACCGGCTTCAGATATCTGCTTTTAACCCCAGTTGTTACTGTGACACAATTAAAGGCAGAAATAATATTTTAGCACAGCTGCTTACTACAATTTTTCAATTCAGCTTTCCGAATAAATTCCAGTTTTATTTCCTTTAACTTGGCTCTGATTCCTTAAATGAGCAACTTTCACAGCCAATCTGTTCCTTTTGCTTTAAGGAGAAACATCAGAAATTTCTTCATTCTTTTTTTCTAAAGACACTTTTCTAACATGGTATTTTATAATTTAAAGAAAAAAAATCTTCTATAGTAAGAGTTATTGAAGTACAACTGTCTAATTAACATTCATTATATGAGCTCAATAAGTATTATAGGAAATTAGTGAAGAGTAGACTCAACATTAAAGTTGCATTTATGAATACCAAATGTGGTATTGCATGTGTGTGTAATTGTAGATAAGACCCCATTTGATTAAACTTCCCTTCCAGCTTAAGATGAGAGGAAGAAGGAAATCAGGAACCACATGCCAAAAATAAAATTTGAAAAAATTACGAGCCAGTCAAAATATTTTTCATTGTTGTCAGATTTATATTAGGCCTTGAGCTACTTGCCTCTACTTCCCATCAGTAAAACATTCTCCAGGTCCATCAATCAGTACCTGAAATGATGGGCCATAAGGATGTTCCTGATATTAATAGTTCTTGACACACGGAGTGATGCTCTTCATCGCTGCCCTTGCACAACCCTGCAGTAGCCTTGTTCCCCCAACAAAGGTGGTGTCTTCCCCTGACCCTCCTGTTGCTGAATGCAACCTGGTTCAGAGTCCACTGGAAGCTGGGGGTCTCTCATCCTTCCCTTCCAAGGATAATGATAATGAAATGACATGAAATGAAGGTGCGGCCTAATGCCTACCAAGATCCCCAGGCTGGGCTGATAGGCAAGGTGACCTGCCTCGTGCTGGTGTCTGCCTTTTCACTTCATGCCACATCCAGCAGCGTGGTTGTTTCTGTTGGCCATGGGAAACAGAACACCAAACTACATGCAGTCAAGTGTTATTTAGCTGCATCATGATGTTGATTTGAAAAAACAGACACAGACCTGAATTGATGTCTCTACTTGTTCTCTTCATGGTGATTGGAGAAGAAAAATTTGCTGTGAGTGGTTGTATGTGGTTGTATTGGACCAGCAGAAAATAGTGAAAACTTGAAAAAATGTTTGGGGCTCAGAATTTCTCCATCAACTGTGACAATCAGTCCAGCAATTGTGAGGGAAAAAGCAAAAGAAGAAGGGAAAAACCCATTCCAGACATTGAAATTACTCCTCTTACTTGCCAGAACACATCACTTTGTTCTTCTGGCCAAAGAAGGTGATGGGTGTCGGCCCTTGAAAGTTGGTGTGAAATAAGAAAACGGAGGACACAATGCAACTTCATATTACTGGCCAATCCTTGCAAACCAAACTGAAGCAAATAGGATTAAATCAGAGTAATACCTCATGTGATTACAGCTCATTGTGTTCAAATAAAAGCTGACGTTATCGTGAGCAATTTGTTTGAGGGTGGGGGTGGAGAGAAGAAGAGATGCTACAGCTTTTGCGCACAGTGGTTGCTATTTATAACACTGTAAAACCACAGTGAATGCGTTAAATGCACAGCCATGAGCACGTGCCGCTTAAGCTTGGTATTATGGCTGTAATAATTCATTGCAACTCTTTGATGTATCTTTATACTAGTAAGACATTAACATTGTTCCATATCAGTTAATTCAGATGTACAAAAACTTTGTGGATATGGCACTTGTGATGATGTAACCGTAATTTGTAACTGTGTAGTCAATATGGGAACACTTTATTGTCACACCTACCTGCTGCTTTTACAACCCCCTTCTAAACAACTCAAATAAAAGCTGTCGAGTAAATGTGACCAGAGTCCTCAGCCAGCAAAAACTGAGGAAAGAGGAGTATGTCAGTGCTAATTAACTCCAGCCCCCTGCCAGGCCTGGCTCTCAGCAGCTCTGCGGGCTGCAGTACGGTTACTGCAGGTTCACTAGTGTTCCCATTTAATTCGTTTGGAGGGAGAAAGTAACTACTCTGCCAGTGGCAATTGACTGCTGGTTAGATTATTATCCCCCAAAGTGGTCCTATTGCCTGTAGTACTTGGGTGTTTCTCCCTTCTTCACACTCTTCTTGTTTTGTCCCACCTTCTCTGTGCTCTGTAATTGCAACTCTTTCTCTCTAATGAGACCTGGAAAATCTGTCTGGAGGAGGGAAAATGTCCCAAAGGCAGAAAAGGCTGCAGGAACTTGGCCTGCTGTATTTTTATTTATTGTATTTTCCTAGTGTTAATTTAAGTGGGTTTTGAACTATGAGCTTTATAAACTACCTAAACTGTGCTGATGCTAAAAACTATTTCCATCCATTCTTCTTTTCCTCTCTGTCCCACAATGTACATGACTGTCAAGATCTGATTCTGAACATTACTCCTATCTTTGTAGCAGCACTAACCTCCTCTATACTCAACCAATCTAATAGATATCCTTGCTTTAGGGTTTTTTATAAGAATCTCAACTTAAAACTTGGTAGTGTTTCCTTGAATTGCTTTTGAACAGGCCAGAAAGCAATTCTGCCTGAGCCCTGCCGAGGTGCTCGAGTGTGACCTTGCTCTCACATCTTTCACACAATAAGTTCCAGGAGTGCCCCTGAGATCAGCCCAGCCTTACCTGTGTTTTACATTGCATTATCAGAAATCCTCAAAAGTCACGTAAAACTAATTTTTTTGTTCAGAAGCACACAGGATGATGGTATCCAGAAAGAGAAACAGAGATTTTCAGCACTGAAGTTCTTGGCTACGTACCAGACCAAGCTGGCAGTGCCTGAAGGATGGCAGCTCAATAACCTCACAGGCACGAATTTTTCGGTCATGACCTGTCTCCCAAATTACAACTCTGATGTGACTGTGTGTGTAACTGGTGCCCCTGCTGTCATTCCCAACAGAGAGCCCTGGGAGCGCTGACCTGTTCAGCAGGGCGATCCCTGGCATGCAGCACATCCCACTGACAATCCTGCACGGGAGAGCCTGCTCTTACCCTGCCGTGTCTGTGCTGCCTGTAACTGGGGGTGCAACTTGCTGTCACCAGTAAATCTTCCTAAGAAGAGGTTTGGTAACAAATTCTCCCTTCTTTATATGCACCTTAACACTGTTTAACGGGGTAACAGTGTCTGCCACAAAGCTTGATGTGGGCTGCCCCAACACAGTGTGAACTGCAGAGAGAAATGTGAACTGTGGTGGCCCGGTGAGAGCAGGTTTCATCTGTTCCCCTCCAACGCAGAGTTGGTAGAAGTTTGACCTTGTCCACCCAAGGCTAAGAAAGCAGCCTGCCAGGAAAGAAGCATGAAGCTGGTCCCAATCTGCATTCATTGTTCTACCAAAAGAGGTAATAGCATTACCTCTCTTACAGATTTCATACTTCAACTTGAAGGCTCCTGGCATTGTTTGGAGAGTCTAAAAAACAAAACTAAGTGTCCCAAGTGACTAAAATTCAGCCAACCAGGGCGGAGAAGAAAAAGTAGAAATGGAAAGATTTAAATAACAAAGCTCAAAAAAAAAAGACAGGTAAAGCAGACCAAAAGGTTATCAAATAGCAATTTGGAGCCAGGTAATCCCCTGCAGAACTGGGAGAGCAACAGACATTATTTCCTTCTGCACACAAGCCACACCTCAGCTTGACATGGAAATGTGTAATGCAGCAGAACTGCTATCAGAGAAGGCAACACTTGTCCTACCCCTGGGGAACACAAATGCCCCAAGAAAGAAGTTAATCAGGCACTTGTTAGTTTGAACCCTGGCAATTTGCTGTCCATCTCTAATTGCTCGCACCTTCTCCTGCATGCCTAGTTATAACTTCTAGTTAATCTATCGTACCACAATTCTCTTTTCCCACCCTTTTCCAAAGATCTCTCCCACCAAAACTTGACGCAACATGAGGTCACTCCTCTGGCTACACAGCGTATAGAATTGGTTTCTTCTTGGTTTAGGGAAGGGTCTTTTATTGCTGCTATTTCTTAGTGCAGTTGAACAATAGAGACGAGTAACTCTTTACACTGTCTGGAGCTGAACAGGTTTATTTGCTCAGGATGAGGCTTTTAGCTATGAGAATACTATTTCCTAACAGAGGCACTGCTTTGCTTGTTGGCCTCCTTGATGCCCATTTCCATACCACAGCCTCAGGCTACATCTTCAGATGTGCAGTGGATCAGGTCCACTAGCGCTAATTTGATGTCCTAAACTCACAAGGATTTTATCAAAGACCCTGTGACAGTAGCTGTCCACCTCAGAGAAGGGGAAGAAGAGGTTCCTTACCCTTATATTGAGTGTTAGCTGGTGAAATCAGCTCTCATAAATAAGTATTAAGCCCTCTTGCCATCACTCTGTCCCCTGGACTTCCTGACACTCATCAGAAGCAGTCAAATAGTTTGCCTCATCCTTCATTAAAGTACACAGACTCACCCGATAGTCACTGTCACCCTCCTCTTACTGTCTGGACTTGTCACAGTGAGACCTAGGCATGAGAGACATGACAGCATCTGCAGAAAGTGACACCTTATGCTCAACTTCATGTCCATGTCATGCAAGGAATGCTCAAACTGTTTACAGCCTCCAACACAGAGCAGCGTGCTGGGATCTGAAGCCCCCGCTGTCTGCCAAATGACACAGATGACGGTAGGACAGAGAGCATACCACAAGCTGGCATCAAATCCCTCCCACAGGGGCCACCACTGGACCTCTTGTCTGGTATCAGGCTCAACTGTGGGACAATGTGGATGCTTCCAGATGAGTGGAAGGTGCACAGGACATCTTCAGGTCCTGAAATGACACTCATAACCCTGTTCTTAAGAGCTGGAGCTCAGGAGTCAACCTGTCCACCCTCCTGTTTGGCAATTAAGCAAGTCATATTGTTCTTCAATTTCAAATGCTATAATAAAATCATAGAATCATCAAATAGCTTGCGTCGGAAGGGATCTTCACAGGTCATCCAGTCCAACTCCCTGCAATGAGCAGGGACATCTTCAACCAGGTCAAATTGCTCAGAGCCTGGTTCAGCCTGGCCTTGAATGCTGCCAGGGATGAGGCATTTACCACCTCTCTGGGTAACCTGTTCTACTATTTTACCATCCTCACTGTAAAAAACCTATTCTTCCTGTCTAACCTGAATCTCCCCTCTTCTAGTTTAAAACCATTGCCCCCTGTCCTGTCATAACACACCCTCCTAAAAAGCCCATTCTTATCCTCCTCTAGGCTCCTTTTAAGTACTGAAAACGAGTGCTTACTCATGCCAGCCCACCCCTATATAGTGCCATATAGGACTGCATGTCCTACGTATACTAAGTGCAGCCAGCTGCAGCCCTCCCTGGTTCACCTGCCCTGCTGCACAACTCCCCTCCAGTCCCGCTTCTGCAGAGGGTTCTCTAGGAAGAAAGGCACCAAGGAGCTCTAATGGCTGCTGAATTTAGGCAAGGCAAGTTTGGTAGCTGATCTTGGTTGGTCTCTGCTAAGAGCACCACATTGCCTCTGTCTGGCATGAGACCTCCTGTGATGGGGCTTGGGTTGGAGCTGCCATGAGAAACTTGACTTTCTGAACCTGGCCCATCTGCTTGCCCTCAGGGAGGACCAGCCTCACCAGCAGCTGGAAGAAGCCTGGTGGCAGTGTCCAGCTGGCCACCAGCTGTGACACACCCAGCATGATGGTGATGGTCCTCCTCATTTCCAGCGCTGAGATCTGCTGGCCAGCCCCCTGCGCCCCTGCCTTTGCCAAGCTCTGTGCCCATGTGCAACATGTTTTTTGATTTCTCCTGTCTTGTAGTCACCCAGATCCTGCCCTGGCTCTGGGAAGGCCTGGGAGTGCTGGTGCCCACCCTGTTCCCAAGCACACCCAAACGCATTTATGAATGCTTCCTCCATGGGTCCTGCAGGAGATGAGGAAGTCTTTGCCCCAAAATATTGTAGATATTGTAGATATATCAAGAACACAAACCTCCAAGCCCTGATCAGAAGGGTAATCATTAGGTAATGATCTTCCTCTGAAGTGCAGGATGAAAAAGATCAATTGCTACATTCTGTTTGTGTGTGATATAAGTGGTTTGTACACTTACAGTGGATGACAATTACGTTTGAAATTCAGTTATGGTCCTCTGAGGTGAAATGCTGACACTTTGTCTCCAACACACATTTTTTAATTGTGGTATGGTCGGAAGTCAGATTGTTTCCCATGGCTTTCTAAAAAAGCCACGGTTGTTACCAGGTCAGCAATATTTACAGTTCTTTTCCGGTGGGCTAGCAGGTTTCTTTACATCCTTATTTAGTCGTGTTGGGAGGTACAATGTATTTTTTTGCAATTCCTGGATATTTTGATCGAAGAAAGGAATTGTAGGTTCTGATAGGTACTCCAAGAAAATGTAACGTTTAAACAGTTTCAAAAGTTTCTCATTTTATAAGTGAGTGAAGAGTGACGGTACACAAGGCCCTAAAATGTCCTTTGTAAAACCAAAACCACGTAGATCACTGCAATTCCCACAGAAATTAAACAAGTGTAACTTACAAGATTTATCAGCTGATTTAAGAAAAAAAACAACAATAAATGCATTGTAATTTTATAAGTCAGTACTGTGCAGGGATTGAAGAAGAGGGACGGCTACAATAAACTTATCTCTCTCCCCTATTTCTGTATCTGCACCCTGTTAAAATTATGCAAGAAATGAATAATATTTCAAGAGGAGCTCTGATGTTAAGTGCCTGTTTTGAAAAGTATTGTATGTCACTGTGTAGATTACAAAATTGCTATTATGCAACAAGAGAGACAAGAGCCTCTGAGACTATTTTGTCACCGGAGCTCAGCACATGGCCCCACTCACGGAGGCATGAGGAGTGGGGTGCTGGAGCCAGCAGGCACAGGCAGAGGGCCGCCGCTGTGTTTACCTTTGCTAACCCTTCTGACCTTACAATCAGCTCTCTTGAAAGTGGATTTTAAAAACCTTAGGTCAGAAAGCCTTGAGGTTGGTATATTGATTTTTTGTTTTTAATTTTATTTTTATGCCACAGCAATGTAGTTTGAGAGGAAAAACATCATCCACGGCCATGGTACCTAGACAGTATCCCATATATTTTATTACTTTACTTTCCAGATAGTGTCGTGTTCCAGCAATTGAAAAGAAAACGTTAGTGTGGTCTGTGCGCATTCTCGCTCGGTGACGTCTGTGAGCAGCTCAGGTAGGGAACATGTCTGAAAGTTGGTAAAACGAGTGGCCCAAACCGGTTCTCAGCATTCCAAATCACTTCGAACGGTGTGACACGGTTTGACCGCAAGCAGACCCGTGAGTGCCCGCACCACCGCCCGCAGTGCTGGCAAACCCACCTGAGGCGGCTGCGGGGAGCTCAGCGCTGAGGACGGCGGATGCGGCGCCCGGGATCCCCGAATTCCCGGCCGCAGTACCCCCACCTGCCCCTGGGCAGGGCTTCACACTTCCCACCCGAGGGAACTCCCTGTCGGCGCGGCTTTGCGCTTGGCAGAAAGTTGTGCGGGCGCCCGCCCCCGGCTGCCCCACGGCGAGGCGGCGGCGCCGCGGGGGGGTGCGGGCGGCTGGCCACCTCCCCGGGCAGGCCGGCGGGCCCGGGGCGGGGCGGCAGGGCCCGGCCCCGCTGATGTCAGCCGGGACGGGGGAGGAGGGGAGGGGATGGGAGGGAGGGGGAGAGGCCGCCCGTGTTCCGGGTCAGGCGCGGGAATGCGCGGCCGCCAGCAGCAGCGCTGCGCCCGGCGCCCCGCGATGCCCCTGCGGAGAGGGCAGCTGGCCGCCGAGGAGCAGTAGGGGGACGCCCCCCGCCCCGCTCCGGCTCCCGCCCATTGTTCTCCCAGGGCCGCCGCGCTCGGCCGGGGCCGCTTCCCGCCGCCGGCGGCGGCGCGCTGGATGCGGGTTGCCGCCGCCGGCTCGCCGGGACCCGCGTTGCGCGGCGGCGGAGGGAGCAGCGGCTCCTGCGGCCGGCGGGGAGGAGGGGGCGGCGGGGAGCGGCGGCACCGCCCGCCCCGCGGCCCGGCCCCCCCCGCCCCGCGGCGGGGCGATGTTCCACTGCATCCCCCTGTGGCGGTGCAACCGCCATGTGGAGTCCATCGACAAGCGGCACTGCTCGCTGGCCGCCGTGCCCGAGGAGATCTACCGCTACAGCCGCAGCCTGGAGGAGCTCCTGCTGGACGCCAACCAGCTCCGCGAGCTGCCCAAGGTGAGCGGGGAGCGGGAACGGGGGCGGCCGCCCGGCCCTGGGGCCAGTCCCGTCCCAGCGCCGCCGCGGCCCGGGGCGGGGGCCGCAGGTGAGCCGGCCCGGCGGGGTGAGGCGCCGCCGCACCCGCCCTGAGACTGCGGTGGGGGGCTCCGGGACGGCCTGCGACTGCGGCGGCATCTCGGCGTGGGGCGGCCGGGGCGGTCAGCCTGGGGTAGTAACCCCAGGAGTTACAGGAAGAGCCCGAGTCTCGAGTTAGGGTTTAGCATTTCGTGGTAGTTTGATGGTAAGTGAGCTTTCACGAGCAAAACCTGGCATTGCGCGTCTTTTGGGAGAAAAAGTGCTGTTTGGAGGGCCGAGGGCTGGAGTCACAAGATGTGAAAATATGTTGTGATTAACATCCACGTCATTGGAATTACGAGACTTTGGAGGGTATTAAACCCTCCCCTTTTTTCCCCTTTCGATAGATACTATCTGCTCTGTACATGGGGAAAAAACAAAACCCCTGTAGTAGATAACAGTGTTCCCGTTTCTGCTTTCCACTCCTGGAAACTTCATCATGCAAACACAAGAGGCGAATAAGCTCTTTGTTTTCCTCCGTGTTAAGTCTCACATAGTTTTGTTTTCCTTCTTGCATGAAACACATAGCCAAATTTTTGTACATGATACTTTTTGATAGTGTTGTTACAGGAGAATTTACTTTTAATTCAACATGGTTTTGAGACATCGGGGTGGTACCTGCCAGCATGACTTGCTGGCTGGCACTTGCTCCTTTTGCTAGAGAAGCTACATCAGAGCAGTTCCAGCGAGGCACTGTTCTACACTCCACATATACACAGCGAGTGGGAGGTGTCATCAGCTTTTGACTTGATGAACCAAGGGCATTTTTCAGTGTTTCCTCTTTAAACTTTGGATGCCTCAGAAAGCTTTTTGAGTTGTGGTTGGTAGAGTTTGACGCTGGAAGGGGAGGTGTTATCTGGAAGTTGCACCTTAAAAGTGTGTGAACTAATACTAGTTCTTGGAATCCAAGAAACTGAACTTACTAGCCAGAGGAATTTTCAAAAGCACCTTTGTTTCCATCTGAATTAAAGTTGGTCTGTTCATACCAAAACTTAAACAGTCTTACTTTTCTTTTTTTAAACTCAGTTCTCTTGCATAAACTGTTTTTTTCAGTCTAGGTGGTAAGAGTAATCATGGTGGAGAAATTTTCCTGCAGACAGTAGCAAAAGATTTTCAGTTGAACTGATGGATTAAATTTGACTTTTTCATTTGAAAATCCAGGTTTGCATCTTGTTGTGACTGAGCTCTTTATCCTCCTGAAGTAGAGCAAAACTGGTTTACTTAGCCTCTGTGTGGGTGCTGTTTTTACTTCCAGCAGTTTCTGCCAGCTTTGTGCACAGACCAGACTTGGGAGTCTCTTTTTGTACTGGACTTTTCTTCTTAGTGTTGGCTTTCAGGCTTGTACCCTTATTCCAGAGATATCAAATGTGCTTGTAACCAAAATCCCATTGAGACCTGTGACTCTCTGTTTTAAAAAAATAATAATAAATCCCCTTCAAACAGGTTTCTGTGTACAAATGTAAACCATGGGTGTAAATGTCTGTTGTTCATGGTACTATATTAAAGAAGTTTCCTAATATACTCCATTTATTTCTGCAAGTAGACTGCAACTATTCATTCTTTCTCTTTTTCCTTTAATTGTAATATGTGAAACAGCCTTTTTTTGTCCTGTGATAGCTAAAAAGACTGCTTCTTCCCATTGCTTATATTTGTGTATATATGGAGTCCTATACATGTAAAAAATAGCTGATGGGGTAAAAAAAAAACCCCAAACAATAAAAAACAAACAAAAATACCCTGGGTTCCTTGGCATTGCAGTGGAATCAAGCAAAAGTTGAAGTTAGAAAGAAGATTTTTGTATGTGCATGGATCAGATTACAGGAGTGCCTAAATATACTGTAGGAATACGTTTGTGGGTGTTTAGCTGGACTTGAAGGAATCTGATGAAATACAACCACAGAAACATAGTATCTGTCCTGAGTACTTTCTGCCTTGTCAGCGATGCAGGAAGGCATTTTTATGAGGGCTTCCTGCACAGACCTATGAACTTTTCTTGTCAGTTCCTTATTAATGTTTTCTGATAAATGGAATATAGTGCCATCATCTCAGATAAGTGTTGACTCTGTAGGAGTTTTGGGTACAAAAATATAGCTGCAATCCTGGATGTAAAACTAATCTATTGAAGCTGGAAACAGAGGGGGAGAGCCCTGTTTAACATTTCTACCAGGAAATGGTCTTAAAAGTTCTACTGTAGGAATCTGGCTCAGGAGAATAGTGGAAGTTCTTGCTGTGGAGGGTAGCTATAGGGTACACTGCTCATTCTCATTAAAAGGGTAGTGTCAGTGCAAAATATGGATACAGAATTGGAAATAAGTACAAAAAGCTGGGGTACACCGTACCTCTTGTGGAGAAAACATGAGGAAAATCATTAGGGCATATAATTAACAAACTGTTAGGTCAGCATAGATCTTAGAGTTTGTTTAATCTAGTGTAATGCATTTTATTAGTCTTACCTCCATTAAGTTTATTCTCTATGTGCATAAAGGCGGTAACGCTAGATCAAACTGGTTTTGGGCGCAGTTCAGGCCTAAGCAAGTCAGATGTGTGTAACTCTCAGTGGCTGGTTAGTTTGATGTTTTCCTGTACTTCATCAAGTCCTGAAGTTCACAGTGATCTGTACCAGTTCCTGGTGAATCATCTGTGGGCTGCGCTGATGCCGTAATATATCCCGTAACACCGATAAGGTGTTTGTGTCACTGAGATGGCTGTAATCCTCCTTAGGAAACTGCTGCTGTAAAGGCTCACCTTGAAATAGTGAAGAGGAATCACCTTGTGGGTTCTGTGACTTGCCAGCAGAACTTGCGGTAGTTGGATGGAGGATGAAGACCCCAACTCTGCTGCCCTGATCTTCGTTCTAAGCACTGGTAGTTCAGACGTCATCTTCCCATCGTGGGCAAGCGTGGCCTGAAATGGCTGTTTCAGCAGGCAGGAGGTCTTGTAACACTTCTGAAACCAAGCAGATATTGGCAAGTTCTTTCCCCAGTTTGCCATGTGGCAGGTCTGGGACACACATGATGGTTTCATCTCTAGGCAGCTGCTTTCCTTCCACTTGCACATTTTTTTTCATCCCTTCAAATGTAAAGCTTTCCGAGGCAGATAAATACCAGCAAGTGGCATGTTGAAATACATGGACTTACACTTTTCCGAAGTTAATGGGGCAATTTGTGTTGGATGCACATGCTTCTCCCCTTCTTTCCTGTTTCTCCCTGCCCTCATTTCTTTTAAATAGCAATGAAAGGTGTTCTTTGGTTAGTATGCTCCTTACGCCAGTAAAATAATACACTCTGGTACACTCTAAAACCTCTTGTTTTGAGCTACGGAAATAGTCTTAGGCTTTTTTTAATCTGCAGTCTTTGCTAGAATACTGAAAACCTCTATTTATTCCAGAGGAGAGTAAAGCATGGCGTATGTTAGGGTGCTGCCACAAAAAGAGACACACACAGAAGTCTCCTCAAAAGACAGAAGACAACTTAAAGAATTGTTATAGCATCTTGATGGGAAAGGACTATTGGGAAGACTCAGCAATATTGCTCTGTTGTGCATTATGGGAGTAATCTGAAATATCCTGAATACACTTGAATTACTTTGAAATAATTAATTTATTGGTTTTGTTTTTGTTGTGTTAGCTGACCAACATGTATGGTAGAATTCTTTACCTCTTTCTAAGGGGAGAAGGGTTCATCTGAAAAACTTCTGAAATGTCCAAGAAGCAGAAGGAGATGCTTTTGGCCCCCATTGTTTCCACTCCTCCCCTTGTTTACTTCCTTGTGCATTAATGGATACATTGACCAGGAAAAGAATGTTCTAGCTCGGTTTCTCTGACCCCCTTTTCCCTACAAATATATATTTTTTTCCCTAAGCTATACCTGTAAGCCTCTCAGGATTGCAAGTTAATAATTTATATTTGTACAGGTACATACAAATTTTTTTAGGTGGTTTCCTATTTCAGGACATAAATTCTTTCCCCAGGTCTCCTTAACAGCTCTGATGGATCCCTGGATCCCTTCCTCAGCTGCGTGATGGAGAACTTGTGCTTGTGTTGACAGGGACCTTTCTCTGCTGTTACAGCTGGTGTCTCAGACTCTTTCCCCTGCCTGTTCATACTTTCCCATCCTCCCCCAGCCTTGATGTCCCAGGATCTTGCTTACTTCCTCCCACCCAAACAGCTCTGTCTGCCGTGTGTTTCTGACTCTCCGCTTCCTCTCCTGTCCCTTCTGTGCTGGATTCTTGACTACCCTTGCAAACTTTTTTTTCTCTGTTTTTCCCACTCTGCTCTTTCCCTTTCCTTTCTGCTGACTCCCAGGTTCCCTCTTCTGCCCTTGCCCTTCCTGCAGGATGAGCCGGCATGGTGGGATGGATGTGCTGGAGGAGCAGGCTGTGAACTCTTCAGCTGCTGGTGGTTTTCTACAATATTGAGGTCTCTCAAGCCTTTCTTGGCAGATGTGGCTGCTTTCCCACAGAACAGCAATTCCTAGCAGACAGCATGCTTCTCACCACTTCTGCTTTACAAGACAAATTAAGGAGCTGCACCCTTTGGTCTCAAGAGGAAGGACTTTGTATAGGACCAGTGGTAGAGTGTGGCTCTTAACTTGCTTAAATAATTCCTTCTCCTGTACTGGATCCCAAGTGTCTTCCCTTGAATATTTGGTGTACCTGATTTGATTGGAAAAAAACTGTGTGTGCTCACCAGTGTGCATAGAATGACTTAAAAAATGTAGCTTACATGGGTTTTTTCCTAAACCTGAACCATTTTTATTTTCCTTAGAAGTGGAAACTTGAAGGCTTTTTCAACTCAAGCTGTAATGTGTAATATATAATTTGCTACATGTCAAAAACTATACTTCACCAAAGAGCAGGCTTTCTGGCAAATTGCTTTGATAGAAGAAAATAACACATTCTGCATGATACTTTTCAATAGGTTCTCTAATGAAAAGTGTCAGATAAAAATAAAATGCTTTCAATTCTATAGATCAGCCTGTAGTTGATTAAATGTTGTTTCCTACTCCTATACGTTAGAATTTAAGGGCCAATGCATCCTGTCAACTTAATTGCTCTGTGCAGTACAAAACTAGATCTTTGCATATTTTTTCACTATTTTGTAAAAAAAAATATGATTTTTTTATGAACCTTTGAATGCATTATTATATTTTGGCTTTTACGTTCAATCACTAGCATTCTTTGCATTGGTGGGTGGTGGAAATAGCTTATAACTCTTGTTTTGCTGCTGTTGTGTCTTGTGGCTGCTCAGTTGTTCTCAAAGGATAAAGACCACTTTCCCATGGGACTTTTTGCAGATGTTGTTTATGTGAAAACTCAAATGGCAAAAAACAAAATTTCCAAGTTTTGTTTATGCACTTAGTTAAGTTTAAGCGTCTGCTGAACTTTCTTCTTTTGGGGATTATTTTTATGTAGCGTTCTTAAACCTAATCTGATGCAACTCTGAAGCATTTTGCTTCTCTGTTTGAGCTTACAGATTGTATCTGTCATCTGTAATTTTTCTTCTTTGTGTGATATGCTAATGCTTCTCTGTAGAGTTATTTGACTGATGTGAGACCCCTTCCCTGAGAGACCTGGTTAAACCCTGGCCTATGCAACTCTGAAGCATTTTGCTTCTCTTTTTGAGCTTACAGATTGTATCTGTCATCTGTAATTTTTCTTCTTTGTGTGATATGCTAATGCTTCTCTGTAGAGTTATTTGACTGATGTGAGACCACTTCCCTGAGAGACCTGGTTAAACCCTGGCCTCCTCCTGTGTCCCAGTTTTTGGTTTGGAGAAGCTGATGGTGTGCTGCTGCTTGGCATTTGTCTTGGGCAGTGCCTGGATCTCTTTATTGCATGTGGTGGTGAAATCCAGGCTGCTGTTATCATACCAAAATCTTGTGAAAGCTCCTTCAGAAAGAGTCTCTCTGTTCTTCCCATACCACACCTCTTTCTCACACACAAAAACCAAAAGTGTGACCGAATCTCACTATTCTACTATAGTTTCACCCATTATGAAACCATAAACCTGGACGATGCTTCCTTGGTCAATGGCCAGTAGTCTGCTGTGGAAAGAGATGATATCATGCATTTCTCCTTATGGGTTGTAACCATCCCTTCTTAAGATGTAAACATGTAGAATTTTTATTTCCTTTTTTTTTCAAATGTATGGATCTCATTGGGATCAGAGATGTGGTGGGATATGTGACATGACTGAAGTGCTATGGTGGATGAATAGAGGCTCTCTAAGAATGGCAGGCCAGGAGGGGTTGCCCATCACATGGATGTGCAGGGATATGTGAAGCTTTGCTTTGGGATGCATGATGGGCCAGCTGAGAGCAGGTTTGGATTAGTGGGTAGCATTGTTTTGGGTGTCTGCTGTAGACTGGCTGATTGGGAAGAAGTAGTAGGTGATGCCTTCTTCAGATAACTGGAAGAAGCCTTATGTTCGCAGGCCCAGGTCCTCATGTGGGTTTTGAACTACCATGACACCGGCTGGAAGGTCAATGCGGTGGGACATAAGCAATCCAGGAGTTTTCTGGAGTGTATTGATGACTTCCTAATACAGATAATCAAGGAGTCAGTGGACAGAGGTGCTCTGTTGGACCTCATAAACAAGAAAAGATAGGGTGAGATGTGAACGTCAGGGTTGCAGTGGCTGTAGTGACTGCGAGATGGTGGAGTTCAGGATCCTGAGAGGAGGGAACAGGGCGAAAAGCACCATTATAACCCTGGGCTTCAGGAAACAGACTTTGGCACGTTCAGGCATCTGCTTGGGGGTGGCTGGTAAGAAAGATGTTTATGCTGCCATTCAGAGGAACATTGACAGGCTGGAGAAATGAGCAGAGAGGCGTATTATGAAGCTTGATAAAGAAAAATACAAAGCCCTGCATACACTTGGGGAGGCTGGGGGTAAACCACCTGGAAGGCAGTTTCAGAAAAAGGTTCTGGGAGATCTGATGGACAAGGTGACTGTAAGCCTCATGGCCAAGAAGGGCAATGGTATCCTGGGCTGTGTTAGGAAGAACATTGATAGGTGATCCTTCTCTTCTGGCCAGCACTGGGGGAAAACACACCTGGGTAATATGTCCAGTGCTGGGCTTCCCAGAAGAGGGTCCTGGACATAGCGGACTGAGTCCTGCAAAGGGCCACAAGTGCTTAGAACACCTGTCATATAAGAAGAGGCTGAAAGAGCTGGGATAGTTTAGCCTCGATAAGAAAAAGGTGCAGGGGGCTTATGGTTATAGATACATGATGAGAGGCTGTAAAGAAGACAGAGCAAAACTCTTCTCAGTGGTGCCCCATGACATTATAAAAGGCAATGGGAGCAGACTGAAACACAGGAAATTTCACCTGAAATAAGAAAACATCTTTGGTCAGACACTGACACAGGTTTCTCAGAGAGTTTGTGGAGTCTCCAATCTTTGGAGGTGCTCAAAACCTAACTAGACATGGTCCTAGGTGACCTGTGCTTTGAACAGGGGTTTTAGATCAGATCATCTCCATTGTTTCCTTCCAACCTCAGCTATACTAGTATTCTGTAGAGAGCATATCAAGGATTTTGCCTGCTTTAGCTTTGTTTTTAGTTATGTGACTAGAATTTTCATGTTTTTCACTCTTCATTTACGCCCAAATATTGAATTGTGTTCTACTTTTAACATTGATAGTGTCATGGTGTTTTTATGCACCTTGCTGTAAATCCTTGAAGAATATGCACTAGATGATTTGAGCAGCATGTACCTCCAGTTAATATCAGAGAGAGAATTATGCCACTGTGTGGAATTGAAGTAGACTATATATAAAGACACAGTAAAAGTAGTTTTACTGAAAGTTTAAGAGGTTTTTTTTAAGTATGAAAAGTGCTATCTAAAATTCTTTCTAAGAAGACCGGCAACTTTACAACAGCAGTGCATTGAGAATACTTGCCTTTTGTAAAAACCTTTTGTGAGCATAGTTAATTAGTGCTAGTGTGCAACAGATGCTTGAATTATTAAAATAAGTAATGGTTTGTGGAGAAGCAACATTGGGTCCTTGTATTAACATTCCTCTAAACATAGAACACTGTGTTGAAGGCTCCACATAAGTTTGTTACCAGATAAATATCTTTAGTTTTTCTGCTTGCTTTCAGATTCTGTTGTATTGCTTGAGACTTAAAGAAAATACTATACCTTTTGACAGCACATTTGAAAGATCACCATCTGGGAGCAGACGGAGAACTTAGTCTGGTGTCCCATATGAACTCTGACGTTCATGTTAATGTCCATGAGATTGTTCAGAAGATTTTGAAGTCCATATGGTTTGAAATATATTCTAGTGCTAGTTTTTTTTGTAGTCCCAACATCCCACCTAGTAACAGCTGAGTTCTGCTGATTTTTGGCTTCAGTTGGAAGAAAGTAATTTTAACTTTTTTCTTTCTGTAAGAGGTGTATTGTTGTAGTAAATTGATAGCATCCCCTTCTCCACGTGATATGCACAGATAAGACAGGGTTTGTAGGCAGAGATTATACATCCGTAGTTCTAAAATAATTTTTATGATTATATCAATTGTTCTAAAAGAAGATACCACCTCTTTTCAACAACCTTGTGTACTGGAAAAATGCATGCTGCAAATTCATTAGTGATATTCAAAAATGTGTGGCATGTGTGTGTGTTTCTTTTTTTTTTTTCCTCCAAATAGCAAATGCATTTAACTGCAATGAATCTATGTTTCATTGTAGAATGTGTTTTTTGGCCAGTCTTAAAGGCAGAGATATTCCCTCCCACTACTGTACTCTAAGGACTATGGAATCAAGTGCTCTTTAACCTTTGTTGCCTCTACTGTCATTTCTGTTCTGTCTCCTGTAGACCCTTTCCCCACAACCCTTCTGCCTGACTGGTCCTCTGTGAAACCCTGTTTGTTGCCCTCACCAGCTGTCCCTGCTCGCAGGTGAAAGCAGGTGCTGTGACTTGAGGCATCTTGATGTTGATAGCAGGCTTTGTGGGAGATGCCAAGCTGATAGCTCCCATACTAGACTTCACCGGAGTGGGCTGGGAGCTCATTACGCACTTCATGAATCCCAAATAGGATCCAGCTTCATCGGCATTTGGTTGTGCAACTAGTTAGGATGTGCTTCTAGGGGAAGGTGTCCCTTTGAGTGCTCTTTCTGGTTTTCCTCAGTGCTCCTGCTACTGGTGGGTGTCTCTGGGGTAGATTTTAAGACCATGATGTACAGGGTTGCATCCTAGAAAGAGTTTTTTGTTTACAAGTTAGCTGTGGCTTTTGGCTGGGAGCGCCTTGCGACTTGGCCGCAGGGCAGGGTGCATTGCAGCTCACTGGGGGTGTCAGTGTGGCCGTGGTTCCCATCAGCTCCAGGCTGGTGTGGTTGACCACGGACTGTAACCAATGTCTGAAATCCCACTGGTTAGCGGAGGGTGTGCAAGTGCCCTCTCCTTGTGAAATCCTTAACACTGAGTGTACTCTATGGATGGTCTTTCAGAGAGTTTATGACTTCTACAAGAGGAGGTGGGGAGGGAATAAGGAAAAGCTCACCCTTCCCTCTTCACCTTTGCCCTTCTGACAAGTGGGCAGAATATGTTTGTATGTACACCTGTAGGAGAGCCCAGTTATCAAACACATCACAGGAAGCAGAACGCTTGAATTCAGTGATGCTTCTGCCTTACGTTATTTAATCCTTATTCTCCTTGTACCGTCCTGACCACCAAGCAGCATGTTCACCTGAAAAAAGGTTGGGCTTCCCCTGCTCTCTTGCTGAAGCCATGCAACAGTGCAGACAAAAGCCCCCAACTTCTAGGGGCCAGAAGCAGGTGATTCTATCATCTAGTGACTGGGAACCTCGTTGGGGAGCTGGAGAGTGTTGTGTCAGCCGTGCTGCAGGGTTATTTCACGGATTTGGTGCCTTATCTCTTTCACTGCTTTGCTTACCAAGAATGAATTGCAGCTTCTGCTTGTGTTTGCCTGAAGAAAGACCTTTTTCTTTCTGAGGTCTTTGAGGCAGTATAAAAAGGGTGGGGAAGGACTGATTGCAGTTTCCCTTATCTGTCGACTGAAGGAGGACACGTAGCTGGTGAATGAAAATGAACAAATGACATGAACGCTTTCCCCATTGATTTGTGTTTACAACGTAGGAGAAGAAAATGAAGCCTGAAGTAAGATTTGAGGCAGGAGTGCAATTAGGAGTTATGTTTGCTATGTGTCACTTTTTAATTCTAAAGCACAGATATCAGTTATAGATTTGCAAAATGGGTGAAATAAATATATTAAGAGATGGCGTTTAAGAAACAGGACATAGTAATGTACTGTGTCTTGGTAGTTTACTTAATTCCTGTTTGAATATCAAGCTGTAGTTTCCTGAAGAAGCCTTAGCAGTTGAGGCAGCATGCGTATGTTGAAAATCCATTTTGGTGTCTAAGGGAAACTTGACATAAGAGCAAGTACTCAACAATTTTTAAGCTTGTCAGCAACAACTCAAGTGTCTGCACAACCCAAATGTATCTATCTATCTGCCCTGTTCAAATACAGTCCAGAAACTAGAGTTAATTTGCAGATTTCTTCCTTCTCTCCTTCATGTTCTTATTTCTGCTGCTCATGCTGGCCAACCTTGAAACTTAGGCAGCAGATTTCATTAAAGTCTCTAATTTTCATTTTCTTTTCTGCTTGTAGTGGCCTTTTTATGGAAACATTTTGCTTAACACAGTAATCAGTTAGTTACTCTACCTATGCCAAGTGGGTTTGGAGTTTGATATGTCTCTAGCAGGGGGTGTTGCTCCTCCCCTTGAACATTAACTGCAAGTAGGTCTTCGTGCCCTCCTGTGGTTCTTATTTCAACTGCCTATTGTTTTCATCTATTTCCAGGTTGGTGTGGGGTTTTTGTGGTTGTTTCTTCCCCCAGCATTAGGAAAGGTGCTGAAACACTCAGGCAAAGATTCTCATGCATTTCTGGTTTTGTTGCAGGAGTGGACTATTGAAAGAAAAGCAGTGACATGTTGTTTTGGCCACTTTCATGAGAGAAAATACTGAGTTCTATCAATCCTACTAGTTTGACTTAATTCTGTTAGCTTTTATTTCTAGAATAGAGTGCCAGTTGTAGTGATATTCTTTAAAAAAACAAAGTATAAAAAATGAGGGCTGTGGAATCACACTGTCTGTTTATACTTTTCAGTGAGTCATGCACTCATCTCTTTTTTTTTTTTTCCTTTCGCTGGCTGACATCGACCCAATTTTGTCAGAATGAACTTTTAAAAAAAATATAGTATGTGGCTAGGTGGAAGAGAGAGACTTGGTTAGTTTTCCAGTGAGAGAAGGGCACCATTCAAGATGTATACTCTTAGAAAACCCATGTAAGAGAAACCTCTGTAAATTCTGTGATAGCAGGAAAAGCTTCAATTCAAAGTTCAGAATTGCCACCACATAGAAAGTTGTATGCTTCTTTAGTGCTGATGCTCGTGGAATTATTTGCCTCATCGAAGCGCTATTAGTTAGGCTGGCTAAACTGAGCAGCATTAAAAGTGTTGCCAAAATCCTTGCAGAGACGTTGGGTCAGCAATCAAAACCCGCTATGACAGTGTGCTGGGTGGATGTGCTGCCCTGGCCAGCAACCCCATCGCACCTTCGTTCATGTTGGAGATTTTAAAATAGAGGCTGAATTGTGTCTGATATATTGAATCAGGAACATGTTTCTGGTCAGCATATATTTAAGAAATTACAGATTTTAAAATATATATATATGTATATATATATATGTTTTACATTTCTTGAACTCTATTCAGTAAGCTCTTAATTATTTTCTTTCCTGTGGTCTTTTTGATGGGTAAAACAAATATGGCACAAAGGATGTGCTTGCCCCTCCAGTAGTGCTTTAGAGCACTAATGATGTGCCACAGATAAAGGAATAGTTACTGCAATGGGAGTAGCATGTACTAAACATGCAAGAGAAATTGAGTTCTGTACTTTAAAGGAAGAAACAAACATGAAGTTCAAAGAAATGCCATTCACGTAACAGCATTTTCTGATTTTATCTAGGAAATGGTGTCATTCATTAAAAATTGTTATGCAAACTAGAAATAAGGCTCCCAATTCATTTTTCTTTTAAGCAGTCAGTCAAAGAAACAGGACTGTCTTTAACTGTTGTGTAATTTTGTCTGTTGCACACATGCTCTGCACGTTTAATAAATCTGTACAACACTGACGTGTGGTGCGCTGAGGGCCTGAGGGCCTTCGAACCTTCCTAGGGATGCCCAGCTCCTGGTAGCTTTTTGATGACCATTTTGTCTTTTAACCGTGCTCCTCTTGTCTTTTAGCTATGGTCTGCCTGTCTTTTCTTATTTGCCGCTGTAGAGCATCTCTAGCAAGGACAGCTGTTGCTTATGAGAAGATTCGTAGTGGAACATCAATATTTATAACTGTCATATAGTCTAGCAGCTACACACTGGCTGATGAACACTTTTTGGAAAGTATTTACTTTGGACAGTATTAGGAGAAATTGAGATTTCTTCTTTGGTGTGTACTCCTGCTGTGTTTTCACAAAAGGATCTTTAAGTGCTTTTCTAAGTTTGTGATGGATTCTTGGTTTAGTCATATTAATAAATATTTGGCAAAAGGGATGCATTTGTTTTAAAAGATAAAAAAAAAGTTAATGAAAATGCAGTTATGGATCTTGTGAGGTCAAGGAAGGATTAAAGAAAAAATTTGTGGCTATTTTAATTGTGATGTATGTTTTTAGGGAGCTAGAAATGTGAAATAGTTACAATTTCAACCCTGTTACCAATGGCCTCTAATACTTGGGGGCAAAGGGAAGAAGTGCCATTCTAACTAAAAAATTACTCTGAATTTTTGCATTCAGGTCTGGTGCATCTTTTGACTGTCAAGTGTTTACAAACTTTTTAAAGATCTGTCATTTTTATTCCCGAAAAGGAACCCATGTTTTTGAGGGAAAGAACATTAATTTCAGTTATGTTTCTGCATCAAGAAACAACGACGTCTATTGAAAAGACTGGTGCTGAGGTTGGAAAACCTTGCACTTAAAACCTGATTTATGATCTTGGGCATAAGATGCTCAAACTAAGATTGAAAACCTGTGTCACAATGCAGATTCACAAGACCATGTTTTCACCTTGTCTGCTAGTACCATGTGTGTCTTGCTGCCGGTTCTTGTGTCAGTCCAAGGTAGAAACGAGTGACATTCAGAGCGCACACTCCAGCACCTAAAAAAAAAAAAAAAAAAAAAAACAACACAAAACTAAAAAAAAATAATAAAATATGCTAATTTCCAAGAAAGGATTGTAAGTGATTCAACGTAAGTAGATATCCAAAACTTGCTAGCACCTTCCTATTTCCCTGAGGGGCAGAACCCATGAGGCTGCAGGCACACACACATCAGGTTGTGACTGCTGGGCAAAAATGTGTGAGCAGTTCTGGGGCCCAGAACTTGAGGAGTTTGGTCAATTATGGTCAAGGCGACTTGTGCATTAAGTCGTTTAATTCTGCACAAACCCTCACTACTTGCAGTCACTCTCATTCAAAGGCCTGCCTGGAAAAGAGGAAAGCTCTGATGAGCTAAGGGCTCTCCAATTTTCCTAGGGGTGCCTGCATCCTAAGAGGTTTTTAATGACCGTTTCATCTTCCAGTCACTGGCTGCTCCCAGTGCCTGGCATTGACCTGGCTTGCAGTTGGGCCCGTGTCCTTTGATGGTTTTGTTTTGGGGGGGTGCCAGACCCTCTGAGCCCATAGCTGAGGGCAGGGACGATTAGCAGCCTGTCTGTGTTGCATGTCCACGTCCTTGCTGTAGGGACACAGCTGGGCTGGGTTCCTGTGCAAGCTGTGGAGACCTGGAATAATGTGTATCCCACTCAACTTTCGTTAGTCCTTCTGAAATTGGGTGATGGAGCAGAGGATGTGTGAGGCTGGAAAGTCTTCCCAAGGGAGGCTGGCTCGGTAACCTAGTTGGTTGCTAGCGTAGAAGACCTTGGCAGCCCTTCTCTGTGGGTTTTATGGATCATCCTTTAGAAGTGTCTCTCTGTATTAACTTCTTAATGAGCCCCGGTGTGTAATTAGGATGCTTTTAATTACCCTGCTGGGTAACCTCACCCATCAATGATTTTGAAGCAGGCACTCTGGATTTCACTAGTGCCTGTGTACTGTGATCTTTAATAACAAGCTTTACAGATGGCTTTTTGTAAAAATAAGTTTTCATTTTAGGTAAAACAGATTATACTCTGTTTACATGTAAAACGAAGTGTTCATTCTGATGAAGCTCTGAAAGAGGTCTGCATAACTGATTTTAAGCAATAACTTCAGTTAGCTCAAATTTTGAAAGCAGCGTCAAGTTATTTCTTATCATTTATCATGCTTATACGTGAGTCGTTTTTCTGATGTGGAATTTTTTTCTTTCTCTTAGCCTTTCTTCCAGCTTGTGAAGTTACGGAAACTTGGACTTAGTGATAATGAAATCCAGCGGCTTCCTCCAGAAATAGCGAATTTCATGCAGCTGGTGGAACTTGATTTGTCTCGAAATGGTAAGCTCCAATGTTAATTTATTTGATTCTATACTGCCCTATAACGTGGTTCATAAAACTGGGTTATTGAGGTTTTTCTGTCTCTGAAGTTGCTGTCTGTGTCCTGAAGAATGCTTTTCCATGTAATTCATGGATTTGCCTGTAGTTCTAGACAAGGAGGAGGGAAAGAGCAGAGGAGAGCTGATGATGGAAACATAGTGATAAAATAATGCTTGCCTGTAGTTCTACGTTTCTGAGAGCCTGCTCTATTTTTCAGTTTAAAGAATGCTTTACATCCTGTTTTTATGTATCTGTCAAGATGTTGGTCTATTTTTTTCCCCAAGTTCTCTGAAATGCCTAGCATTTAAGAAAAAACAAAAACAACCAAACAGCTCCTTTCTGACCAAAAAAAGGCTGCCTATGGGTTAGAAGGCCAGTTCCTTATCTCTGTTCTGCCCTTAACCTGTGCTAAGCAAGAGGCAGAATGCTGGTATTTCTAGTTGTACTTCTGGAAGAAGATTCAGTCTGTTTGCTGCCTGCAGAGATAAATTCAGAAAAAGATGCTGGGAGAAACTTTTACAATATGCTGTTGGAAAACACATGGGTTTGTCATTCGGTTGTAATGTTTGCTGCTTATATTTTTCTGAGCTGTAATGGAGTGAAAACTTTTTTTAAAACTTTGTGTGTGTGTGTGTGTGGCCTGGTGAACCAGTTCTGCAAGAAGTTCAGGGGCTGGTGGGTCACCTTTGCCCAGCCTTATGACCCAGTGATCTAGAAACAGCATGTTACCAAATTAGAGCAAATGTCAGCTATTTTTGCTTCCTTATATGCAGTGGATATGCACAAAATGCTCTCTGAGGTGTGATGGATGGAGTGGCAGAGAGCAAGGTTGGGTAACCTTGTAAATAAGGGAGGGAGGTAACAATATTTAATAGAAGAAATAGCATAATGGGGAGCCTTCTTTTCCTTTATGGTTTAACTTTGTATGGACCCTTTGCCACTGAGGAATATTCAGTGACCACTTCACCTTCCTATAACTAGCTGAAATTTGGATCTTTCCTTTGTTTGGTGTTTTTAATGCCATCTTTATCTGATAGTATAATTAATGAAGCGTAATGAATCTCCAGGCAGTTGCTGAAAAATTTATGTGAACCATATAATTTAATGCACATTTACAAAACCTTGTAAAAGAAGAAAACTGGGAAAAAATCTGAGAGAAGAAATGCATTGGTTAAAACATTTTAGAAATACGTGAGCATTAATTGGTATTTTGGCTACCGAGTTTGGCTGAGTTGAGTGCTGTCTGTGACAGACCTTATACAAAAGGAAGCACTCTGGCTTAGTAATTCTCTTTGCAAATGAATAACTAGCTGCAAAAGAGCTGGTGGATCAGAGCCATGTGAACTCTCCTCGGCCTGACTTGGAAGTTGGCTTGAGAACTCGACTGTAACGAGAACAGATGGTGTGAACATTTATGGCTGGGTAGGTGTGTGTGTGCCATTAGAAGTTACTGCACAAGGAAGTGTTTTCTCAAGTGACAGGCTGGACTAGTGCAGATGGCAGTTGCTTTCCTATATCCAAGGTTCAGTGTTAATTGCCCATTTTATTGCACTACTTTCTCTTCTCCACAGTTCATTACAGAAGGTGACTGATGCTTCTTCCCTCTGCTTAATCACGTCACAGTTATTGCATGACTTGACTCTTCAAATGAAAAATGCACCGCGCAAGGTGGTGCAGGGGGCTGTGGCGGAAGATGACTGATAGTACTTTCCGCTGTTTGATCATGTTATGGTTGTCTCGCGGCTCTTCAAATTAAAAGGCAAAACACGCACCATCTGGGATGCTGCAGGGGGAATTCTCACATAAGCTTTTGGAGATTGACAATATTTTCATTTCTTAGCTTTGTATTTTAAACCCACCTTTCAATATGTCAGGTTCTTAAACTGCCAAAGGTTTCTTCTGCTCGGTGGTTTGCACTCCAACAGTGTTTGTTTTTCTAACTACCAAAGTACTTAAAAAAAATAATAAAAAAAGAAACTCTTTGTATTCCTTTCAGGCAGAGAAAAACAGCACAGCTTTTCAAAACGCAGTATGCTGCATGAATAGGAAAGTGTGATGGTGACATCTGAACTTGAGAAATAAGAGATCATTGTTCTGTGTTTTTTGTTATTTTAGCTGTCTGGTTTGGTGCACTAATTGCTTTCAGTTCTGGCCATTCTGTTTATTCAAGAGATTAAAAATGCAAACATAAATTTATTTAATGTTCTCTGTGCAGGAGTAGGCCTTTGTCCTGGTTTTGTTAAAAAAAAGACCAATTCTCTTTTAGTGATTTTTTTTTTCTCTCAGCTAGGTTCTTCTAGGTGGCTGTACTTTTCTGAGTTTTAGCGTGCATATTTTTCCTAGGATGCTGTACTCGGTGCTGATAAGAGACCAACGGAATGCTGAAGAAGCTCGTGTTTAGATTTGTTACTATGGTAGCTAAGAAAGACTGATAAGTTTTCCCCAGTTCCATTGTGAGAGGGGCGTGTTTGAGGAGGGGTGGATGGAACAGGTGCCTAGAACTGACCAACTGAGGATCAACTGAGTATTCCATCCCATGATTGTCATACCCCCTATATAAGATGGTGATCACGAGGGTCACGCTCTCTTCGACCATGGCCGGCATCTGGAGAGGACCCTGTCTGTCTGTCTGTCTGTCTGCCTGTGACCTACAGGCCTCAGGCCCTGCATCCCGCAACCAGGTTCGGGTTTGCTGTGCAGTCCCGCCCGTGACTTCCGGGGCCTGAGCTGCAGCTGCTGGAGCCGCCAGCTCCGCACACCCAGCTCTGCTGCGGGAGTGACGCAGCTCCACATCGAGCACTGGAGATTGGGTTTGTATATTTTGTATGTATATTCTCTATTTATTAGTAGCATTAGTAAAAGCCTTTAAAACCTTCCAACTTGAAGTCTAAGTCTCTCTTCCTTCCTCCTTATCTTTCCAATCATCTTTCGGATCTAAAGGAAGGGGTGGCGGGAGGTGAAGGGAGTAACAGGGAGTGTCTGACACGGTTTATTGCTGCCTTGCCTTAAACCTTGACAGCCTTTATATTTTAACCTCTCATCACAGGAGGAGGAGCAGGAAAGGGTTTTGAATAAACAGAGTACTTTCATTTCATTTATCTCGTGATAAAATGGTAACATGTCTTCCTCTCTCATACTTTCTAATTCCTTGGTCAGTGTATGATCCTTGAAGCTCTGTGAGGTGATGGGTATATCATAGAATCATTTTGGTTGGAAAAGACTTTTAAGTTCATTGAGTCTAACTGTTAACCTAACACTGCCAAGTCCACCATTAAACCATGTCCCTGAGAACTTCAACTATACATCTTTTAAACACCTCCAGAGATGGTGATTCAAGTACTCCCATGGGCCTGTGCCTGACAACCCTTTCAGTGAAGAAGTTTTTCCTAATATCCCATCTTAACCTGCCCTGGTGCAACTTGAGGCCATTTCTTCTCATCCTATGGATGTGGGTGCATTTCCCAGCTGCCATGGGCAGCTGCCCCTCATGCAGCGGTGAGGTGAGGCGTTACATCTGGAGGTGGGATCAGTGCCTGAGGCAGGATCCCTCCTGACTCTTTGGAGGTTGCTTTGGGTGCCCGTGCAATGCGCAATGCGGTGTTATGCGCTGTGTAAGTTGCCCTAGTTCGTAGGCACTCAGGAAAGGTGAACAGGGAGTCTCTAAGGTGTGGCTTTCTTAAATTTCCAAGTGTTTTAAAATGCTCGAGTCACGCTAGGATATGTTAAAAATGTTCTACATAATTAATCCTTTAAGCAGTTTTTGGTTAATAAGTGAATAGAGAACTACAAAAATCCTTCTAAGTAAAACTCTGCAGTGGATGTAAACTTCATGCTCCTGGGTGTATGTGAGAAAAGTCTGGGGAGGGTAAGGTGACAGCCTTAGTGGTGCAGAAAGAGAAGGATTTGGGTAAGGCTAGGAACCATATAATCTTATACTTTTCCTGGATTATTTGCATGTTGATGCTATTCCTGATGGCTCTGGAAGGCCATGTGTTCATGCAGATTTCCTAGGAAGCATCCCCACTGTGCTTTTCTAGTCTGGCAGAAGCTGTTATTTGAGCAAAATTGAATGGCTGAATCAAGGATGGGAGTATGAGAGGGCAGGGAAGCTGTGCTAAGAAAACAGCATACTGATGGCAAAAACTGTAAAGCTTATTTGGCAATGCTGTTTATCTCTGCCTCTTGGTCTTAGGTTGTTCAAAAAGCTACTGTACTAATTCCGAGACTAAAGAAAACAGACTCATAAGATTTCAGCAGTGGATGCCTGAACTTTTGAATTGCTGGCAAAGTGTGTCTGAGGCTTGGAGTATTCCTTTCCCAGATGGATGCTCAACTACTGTGTGTCTGACGCTAGTGCTGGTTCCCTCAGGCTCCCCAAGCCTTGGTAAAGCTTTTCCTGGATTCTCACATTGCTGGTGAATTCTGCAAGGACACTGGGTCACTGGAGCCTCCTTGCTTGACGTCCTTGAAGTTTGGGTAGGGCTCCTGTGCTTTGCATTGAGTCTCAGCACAAGTGTTTGCTCCATGTGGTAGAGGAGAGATTCTGCTCTAGGCACTTTTGTGCTGTTGTTTTGTTTTTGTTTTTTTTTTTTTTTTCCCCACAGCACTTGGGTACTCTCCAGGACAAGTCTGAAAAGACCCTGTGATTCATAAAAGAAGTGCAGTCTCCAAAGGAAGAAATATGTGCTCAAATTTCTGCAGTTTTTTCCTTGTGTCTCAGCTGGCACTTTAAGCTTCCCTCTCTCCCAAGGTGTATGTCACTTGTTGGAGATCCCTGGGAATTGTGGCAGGCTGCTGCCCATGCTGCTCATGCCACAGAGGTTTCCTCCAGTGAATCCCTCTCCCCTTTTCTTCTGCCCAACCCCTGGAGGCTGAATTCTTAGAGCTTAGGGCCCTGCCATCCCAGCTTCATTAAAATGTTAATAGGTTTTCTTGTTCTGTAGCTTCTTCCAGACAGGAGGGGCGATGCATAAAGTTTCTGTAGTTAATTTAATGCATACTGGTATTTGGGATTACATATGCTATGTATGTATACTGTGTTCTTGCAGACGTGGTAATACATTGCTTTTTAGTATCCCTCTTCTCCAAGAAGAGGGTTTTCTATTTGCCTTTGACAAGAATTAGATCCTGCTCATTCCGATTTTTGTTATGATATTGCATGCTCCTTAAAGTGCTCTGAGAGTATTAATTTAATAGTAGTATTTTTATTTGAAAGAAATTGCCACCCCCACCCACCTCCCCCCCACTTTCTTTTAACCTATGTGGTGTGGAAGGCCTTTCACAGATTGTCAGCATCTTGTTTCATTCAGCTCTTTTAGGATAAGAAGAAAATCACTGTGATCTTTTGCACTGGACAGTGGCTGCTGGGTGTTAGGTGCTGGGGTGGCTTTCTTGCCCTTCCTAGCTGCAGGAGTGCCATTTGAACATCCCGCTGCCCATCCCCTTCTTGGATGAAGACTAACCCCCTTGCTTATGAAGATGAGCCTCTTGCACTTCTGTGTCTGCCTGCACATTGCTGCCTCTCTGTGATAAGACTCTGGCAGGCTTCTCTACTGCTGCTCTTCTTGCTTCCACTGAACGTGCCTACCAAGGACTTGGTCACACAGTGCGGTTGCTGTGTACTGGCAGATGTGCACTCAGTGCAGCAGCTCTCTAGCTGGCCGCAGGTGAGGGGACTCGAGTTGGCTGTTCCTCTGTGGAAGTGCTCTGTTACCTTGTGGTTTGGTCTTGTGTCCAAGCCCTGAGCCTCAAAACAGTGGAAAAGATGCAAGTGTGTGTGCAATGGGAGAATTAAATGTTTTTTTTATAGTCTTCATAGATGAATTCTGCTGCTTACTCCGCTGCCAGCAGAGCTGAGATCTGTTAACTTTGTGCACTGTGGAGCAATGGGCTCACTGAAGCATCTACTGAGGAAATCTGTGTGTGGGCAGATCTCGTTAAGCAATATTTGCGTCTGCATGATGCTTAATACCAAAATCTCAATGTGGTTCTTTTCTTCGATATCCAATAAGAATAATACTGTTTGTTTAATGAGTACAGTTTCATACCTACTGTAGAGATAGATTCCAACTACATGATCTATTAGTTGCTACCCCTTTCTGTAGTTTGTGGTGAAACTGATCTTAAGACTGTGTTGATAGCACAGTTGTTCTGGACACAAGTCTTATGACATCAAGATGTTCTCATTCCAAAATCCTTTCTCAACACAGTTATGTTATGGCAAATATGCTATCATTTATGTGAAAATGATAACAGATATCACAGAAGATAAATGTGCCACTTTAGGATACTCCTAACAGTAGAGGTGGTTCCTCCTCAACAGTCACAACGCTGCAGTGTAAGGAGAGAGCTGGTGCTATGCATGGCTGGCAGTCTGAGCAGTGTCTGGGATTTTGGAGGTCACTCTTTGGCAGCTGCAGGCCGGTGTCCCAAATGCTCTGTGAGCCTCACTTTTACCTTTTCCGTGCTTCCAAAATGGGTTATAGTTGCAGATTTAGAAGCTTCTGTTTTGTCTTCAGTTATCAGGGTACTTTGAGAAATCAACCACAACGGTATTTAACTGTTCTACTTTCAGTTGCAGGTGGTTTGATATTACTGCTTTTTATTTGAAGTGTTTATTCTGTTCATATGCTTTACAACCTAATTAAAAGTCTCTTTAGGGTTCTTAGTCATCCTCAGGACACCACACTCATTGCGTATTGCATGATAGGTACATTTTATTCAACAAGTCATTTAAAGCTTCCTCAGAAGGGCGGGTGAGCAGGTGGAAGCTGACATGTGGAGCATCAGTCCATGCCACTGGAGAGCGGTGTGGAATCTTTGCTTTGCTTTCTGGGGCTTCAACTCACTTGTTTCTATCAGTGCATGCATGCTAATGCTTGCCCTTTTTCATTCACCTATGTGCTCTCACAGATACACCTGGCATAGGTAGGATTACCTCCCTGCAGCCCACAAAGCAGGTGGGCATACCGCTTTTCCTCTCCCGCACCAAAAGCAGGATAATCAGTGTTTTCAAACTAGAAATACTGACAGAGGAAAGGCTTGAGCTCTTGTTTCAGTTCACTCTGGGCTGGTGACCCAGCTATTTTACATTGAGGACATAAGCTAATCAGGCAGAAGCACTCTAAATCTTCTGATCCTGTTGTGCAGCCCCACATGGGCCCCGCTCTCTCCTCCTTCAGCTGCTGCCTCCTGCCCCGCGCTCTCGCCTGGGGTCTGGCTGCCCGCTCTGCGCTTCCACGGTCTCCAAGCAGAGACCTCTGCTGTGAAATCCTCCTCTGCTCTGCCTGATACCAGCTGCCCTGACAAGAACGTGCTGGTACAAGTCTGGTGGTAAACAGCAAAACTCAGAATGCTGAGAAATTAATGTGAATTGACACTTTCTTGCTCAGTGGACATGAAAAAAAAAGCCAGCAAGCTGTGTTATGAGGCAGTATAGTTGGTAAATGCATCTTTTTTTTTGTTAACATGTGCAACTGCTGGATGTTTGTTTGCATTCTGAACTGATTTGTGGCCAGGTGAGCACTTAGGGACAAGCAAGAATTACTCTCCTAGTGCTCAGTAGAAGTAGACCTGTCTTGCCTGGGACAAGAAAGCATCCTGTGAATGCACTCACTGCAACGCTGGTAGTGAACACATTAAAGCTGTGGGACATCCCACCAGAGACTATCGTGGTTTGTATGGTGGGAGAAAGCTACTACAGATGATCTTCAGCTTTTGCCTGGGTCAGGATGGTGGCTTTTTTTTTGTGTGTGTCAGTTTTTTTGTGCTAAACAAAACAAAGCTGCCTTGTTGCAGACTTGAAGATCACAGAATTTTTCACTGTTTTAGATGGTTGCTTACTAGCAGTTGTGTTAGGTGCTTTTTTCTTTTTTTTTGACACATCTAATTTCTAGTGACATATTTTATTTGTAGTATCTCTCATCCCGCCATTGGTGTTGGTTTAAAACCTGTGTTTTAAAAACATTATCGTCTTCATAGCTTACACATGAAGTTTAGGGGTTGATGTATGAAGCAGACAGTAGCAGACTACTAATTGCTTTTAGATTCTGGAGCGCTGCAGAATCCCACAGATGTGTAAAATTCTTACACACTTTGAAGAAGTGATGGAAGAGTTGATGTTTGTGAATCTGTGTTACTGAAATGAATTTATTGGTAAATTGGAGGAGGAAGTGAGCTTTGTATGCAGCAGGAGAAGTAAGGTGAGAGAGAAAAGACCCAACCTCATCACCAAGCAAGGCCCTTCGAGGAGGGGAAGGAAGAAGCTGTAACTGCTGACTGATTCGGAAAGAGAAGATAAGTGAAATCTCATGATGGAATAATCTAATTAGAGAAGTTTAGAAGGTGTTATTTTAAAATGGATTACAGAAAAGTGGATTTTTCCATCATGGTATATTCTGCCAGATTTAACTGTTTATTCTAAGGATGACTTCGGCTGACGTACTTGCATGCTTATCTAGCAACGGTGCCTGGCTTCATCCAAATTCAGGAGAAGCCTATGAATTTTGAAGTTTTTTGGGGGGGAAAGTTTGGAGGTGTGTTGTGTTTGGTTGTGTGGTTTATTTTTTGTTTGGTTGGTTTTTTTAGTGAGGTTAGGTAGTTGTTGAGCGTTTGCTTTATTTTTTTAAATTTTAAATCAGCAGGACAAGTTGGAGACAGAAACCTTTGGCATGATGAAGTATGAGCTAAAGCGTTCAACATCAGACAATCTATATGGGAGCGACATAAATACTTAATTTTCTGGATAGTCTAGATTAGAGATCATAAAATAGAGATCTGCAAACAGGCTTTGTTAATTGTTGAGTCCACGGAGTTGCTTGGGTTTGGTTTTTTTTTGTGGTGCTTTTTGTTTGGTTGTTGTTGTTTGTTGAGAAGGTTAGATGCCATGACTATGAAGTTACTGAAGAATTAATCCAATGTATCTGTAACTTTGCTGTTAAAACACCTACCACTCTTTGTCATCCACAGCTTCATAGGTTAGAATACTAGTTTTTACCTTTTCCTTCTTTCTTGTCAGGCTAAAATTATTCAATTCCTGCTAGCCTCGAGGCCCAAGATGGAAATCCTTATAAAAGTGTCTCCTAGCCTTGTTTAACTCTTCATTTGCATATATCACTAAAAAGGTAGAAGACCAGTTGGTTCACCTGGAACTGTTTTTTCTTTGTGATCTGATCTTTGAGTTCTGCCCCCACCTTTTTGTCCTGTTTCAAATTTACAGCTCCTGGTCTTCTGCCGCTTCTTTCTGCAGCAGAGAAGGGCAATCTGTTGATTTACTACATCTGCCTGTTCAAAGACCAGCTTGTTTTTATATCCTCATGCAGTTTTCTTTTAAGTAAACTGTCTAATACCTGTGTATCCATGAAATGCAGTTTTGTGAGGGATATATCCAGAAGCAGTGACGAGGAGGAA
This sequence comes from Columba livia, assembly GCF_036013475.1. Lineage (NCBI taxonomy): Eukaryota > Metazoa > Chordata > Aves > Columbiformes > Columbidae > Columba > Columba livia. The sequence continues at coordinate 25,627,405 of NC_088604.1, forward strand.
GGAGATACATACCTTGCTTCAGTTTCTTGTTAATTATACAGTAAGGGACTTAGCTGAGAAAACCCAGCCTAAACCTGTTTGTGAATTTTCCTTGAAGTTGTAAAGACGGGTCTTGAAAGAGCCATATCCCTTGTATTTTGTATATCTTTAGCCTCAGAACTTCAAGAGGAAAGTGCTACAACCTGTATAAAAGCCACTTAATCTCAATAGACTTTGCAAGAACTATGTGACTCCTATCACATTGTGCCCCAGAAATTGTAACATTTACCTAAGGAGGTTGATTGCTGCAGCCTTCAGACTAACAGCAAAACCTCACAGTTTCTAGAAAAAAATAAGCCTGTCAGATCATTGTCTATGTCATTATTTTAATGTGGAAATGAAGGGAGAGGATGAGTGACGTTCCTCCATCCCTTCTCCTTGCAGAGACAGCAGCTCTGGGTAATGTACTTGGCTGCTTTGTGGAGAGTAGAGAGATGTGGTGGTGACTGTGAGACAACAGCCCATTCAGCCGGGCTTCGCAGCTGAAGAGCCATTCACAAAGACAAACAAATTTGCAGCACAAATTCCTTCTTGCAAGGTGTTTGACTAACTGGGCAGTTTCCTCCTCATGTGTTTGGAAGGTGGAGGAGGTGGGAAGTGGGGTGGCAGAGCCTTCCCAAGGGCAGGCTTCTCTGAGAGACCTCTGCGCTGGGTGGCACCAAGGAACCTCTATGGAAGTGAGAAGAGAACCTCTGGGCTCATAAATCATTCAAGCACTGTAGTGCTTAATGCTTTAATAGACCTTGTGTGTGTGTGATACAATATCTACTATAGTACCTGTGTGAGAAGAGGTGGGGGAAGATTCTTCTGTGTATTGAATTGGATGGATGAGATCTGGTTCCCTGCTGGCTATCTCTCTCCTGACGGGATAATGTTGCGTGGATTCACAGAGTCACAGAATGGTTGGGGTTGGAAGAGAACTCTGGAGATCATCTAGTCCCACCCACCTGCTAAAGCAGGTACACCTACAGTAGATCACACAGGAATGTGTCAAAGTGGGTCTTGAATGTTTCCAGAGAAGGAGATTCCACAACCTCTCTGAGCAGCCTGTTCCAGTGCTCTGGCAACCTCAAAATAAAGAAGTTTCTCTTCATGATTAGATGGAGCCTCCTGTGCTTCAGTCTGTGCCTGTTGACCCTCATCCTATCATTGGGCACCACTGAAAAGAGTGTGGTCCCATTCTCTTGACATCCACCATTGAGATACTTATAAACATTGATGAGATCCCCTCTCAGCCTTCTCTAGGCTGAACAGACCCAGCTCTCTGTTTCTCCTCATAAGAAGGATGCTCTTGGACCAGTCTTTGAGTCTAGAATGGGCTTCCTGGGTATAATTTTTGCATAAACTAATAAACCGTTTAGGACATTAGTGAATTACTAATCACTGAGTGATTGTGTTGTATGTACGTGTTGGTGTTCCTTCTGCTATGACTGTCTAGATTGGGACTATTCAGTTGACTCTTTCTGGGGTGTATGTGGTGTGTCAGCTCCAGCACTTGTCAAGCACAGTGCTCTGTGTTGCCTTCATAGCTGGAAAATTTAACAGCACTCAGGAGAAAGACTATCAAAGACTATCAAAGATTGTAAACCCTCTCTCAGGAACATAGCACATGTCTCATGGCTGAGACTTCAGCCAAGTTCTTGCAAAAATATTTCTCACTTTTGAGCTAGAGTCCACTGTCTGAGTAATTCTGGTCTGGTAGCCCTGTGGCAGCCTAGGACCTTCCTGGCCATTGCTGTGTCAGTATTGATTAGGTATTGGAAGTTAGGTTCACTATTGCAGAATGAGTAAAGGATGCTGGCTATGTAGCGTTCGGTAGGCAAAAAAATACTGTCAGTTCTTGAAATTTCTTATAAATGCTGTAGAAAAATGTTCCATTAAAAGGGTTTTATCAGTTCAAGTGAAGGTAGTCTTCTCCCTGACTCTCCCAGCCATCAGAAGAACAAAAGTGGGGAAATGGCTATTGAGGAGCACTGCTGTTGTAAAAATCTTCAACAAAATATGCTTTAGTGCCATATAAAAGGATTTTTAGAAATAATATTATCATTCAGACAGTACAGAATTTCCTTAGTGTCAAACTTCCCTCTTAAGGCACTTGTTAGAAAATTCTTGTACAAACTAGAATGATAAACATCTGAAGAGGTATTTTGAATGGGGGGGAAAAATGCTGCCTTATGTACGTGACTGCCGAGCTTGATTTTCATCTGCTTCTGCTGGCATGACTTCTTTTTTCTGCCAGTGTATTTGTATTGTCACATGTCACAGGGCTTATGCTTGGTTTATAGCCTTATTATTAGCAATGCTGTACAGTCTGTATGCCAGAACATCTGGGGCATCGTGTAAACGTAGAACATTCGTCAGTGTGTAGCATTAGAAGAATCCTAGATATTTAAGTAGGATTTGAGCTGGTTATCCAGCAGTGGCAAGAAAAGCATTCAACCTTAGTGCTGCTGAAATTGGCAGAGATGGACGTGTTAATGTCTGTAATGAAATCTAGTAGTCAGGAGTAATGGTGAAAGCTTGCTTAATCCATCGAGGGACAGAAGGACTTCTTTATATATTTTAATATTCTACACTGCATTTCAGTTTATTATGTCAATGCTTCTATTATGGACCATCATCTTCTCTGCTATAATAATCACTCCAGATTTTTTTTCATATGCTAAAAAGCTTTTTGGTTTTCTCTTCTGAATTCATTTGTTCAATGCAATGTTACAGGAGTCTTCACATGTAGTGACAAAGTATCTGCTCATAACTTGGTTGTGTTTTGCCTGAGAAATCTTGTTAAGATGCCTTGCAATTGAAATGAGTTATTTCAAATAGTTTTTCTAAAAAGACATTTTCTATTTTTTGTAGCCCATCATACAGAAGTATAAGTTAAATTATTTGCAGTATGGCAAGGAAACTATACATTGGTGGAGGAAATCAGTAGCATGATCAGTTTCAGAAACTTTGTTACTGAGGATTTAAGTTTATCTTCTTCTATATGTGTTACATTTTTATGTGTATAGATTTATTTATATATTTATTTCCCCCCCCAAAAAAAATTAGGACAGTTACTTGTATTTGAGCTTTGATCTTTAGGGATGCTTCCCCCCCACCCCCCATAAGAGAATGATTCACATGCACAGAAACTATGTATCTTTTTTGAATGTGAAAGAGAGGGGTGTGTACATATATGTTCTATAAAAGTTAGGGACAATGATTGCAGAGAAATGAGTTATCCTGAGCCCTCAGGAGCTTTGAAATATTGATGTCCCTTTCAAGACTTTTCCAGCTGGTTATCCAGGGAAGGACAGTGTGAAGACTAGATGGTAGATGACACACTTCTTGACTTGCTGCTGGTTTGCAGAGCTCACTATTGGTGTTTGTCATTGCTGTACTGTGAGGCAGAAGTAACAATGTCTCTTGAGTGCATACAGGACCTCTGTTTTCAATAATCCTATAGTACAAGTTCAGTCTTCTGCAGGCATCACTCAGACATTGGGAACTGGAATGGGTAAAACCATCAGCTTTGCTGTTTGTAAATGCAATTTTGATTTTGTTTTGATTTTATGTATATTTCTACATAAGGAAAAGGAAGGTTTCCATTTCTGTGTACTGTTTGTGTTTCTTAGAACACCCTTTCAAAAGTGAATCCTTCTACATGAATGTTTAATTTAAAAAAAAAAAAAAAAAGAAAAAAAAGTAGTAGTTTATATGTCATCTGTTTTGCAAGGCAAATGCAATGATATCCCTGCAATGATATCAGTGCTTTTACTTTCTGAAGTGTTGGTGACAGGCAAATGCTTTTATGTACTTAAAGTGTTATAGGAATTTATCACTTTAAGGTTGAGAATTTATCACTTTAAGGTCATCATTTAATCACACAATCTTAATGATACTTTTAAAATTTGTTTGAGTCACTCAAATGCCACTCTTCAGACCTGTTTGTCCGTTCTGTATGAGAGGAATAAAGTGTGAGGTTTTGAGTAGTGAAGTGAGGTTAGCAGAGATGCTTGTGAATGTGGCTCTTTGAAACAGGCTGGTTATTCAAGCATCCCCAATTTAAATTTGGGAGCCCTGTGACTCCTGCAGTAGCTTCATGGCTACTTCCAAGGTTCTTCATGGAGGATTTACTTGTCGACTGGATCACTGGTGCATGTTGTTCAGGATTTGAGCTTGTGAACGGAATGAAGACTGTGAAGGGGTTTGGGGAATCCGATCACGTATGGCTTGGCTCTCCTGGGCCTTACGTCCCTGCACAGGGTCCTGAATTGTGACCCACGTACCTCTCTGGTCCTTGTGCCAGGCTGATGTCCAGCTGTGTGGTTTGGTCTTTCTGTGAGGTAAGCTGCTGCAGGGGAGCCAGCTGTACTAATCCTGATTTGGGGACTTGGGGTGACCTGTCCCTTCTAACCTCAAGGGCCTCACCTCATCTCTCACTCTGAATTTATCTTGTTGATGTTAGATTTCTGGGAAAGATAACTGTTTCCCCTCAAATACCAAAGCTGTTAAGAAGGAGTGGGTCGGTAAGAACATAGAAAAACATCTCTGATGGAACTCCGTCTCCGAAGTCACCTATTCCATTTTTTAGATAACCTCTGCTGTTGACGGCCAATAGGGCTTGTGCATGTTCAAAAGTAGTTTATTGTCCTTCACGAAGTGTACTGAGAGAACTGTTTGTGCTGTGTGCACCACTCCATGCAAACCTTGCCCTTTGTGGCTTTGTTTGGTGTTGTGGAAGCACAACTTGGTGGTTTGATGCCTCACAATGTGGATTTTCACGGCTCTCATTCATTATTTCGATATTTAGTAACAGTTAATATGTTTCTGAATATACAGTATATTTCTGGAGTTAGTGATTAGATCACTCCAGAGCTACTCATAATCATTATGAACCATCTGCTCTGGCTGTTTTCAAAGCTGTGTCCGGTGGGTGTACTGGGAGCACTGGGGTTTGATAGGCAAGAAGAATTTGCTTCATTTCCAAGAGGAAGCAACTATCGGGATGGAGTGAAACCCATTTGAGGATGCCCATCTCCCTTCTTCCATCCAGCTCTTCCCACTCATGTAGGAAACAGAAGACAGTTCTGAGGAGATGCTCCTCTACTTTTATTGACCATTCACAACTGGTGACCTGTGGGTTTGGCAGAGGTTCTTGCTGGCTCTGGGTTCAGTTCTGAGCTGGGAATCATTCAAATTAGATGCATTTGCTCAGATTACCTGGCAAGAGATGAACCTGATGAACCTCTCCCTCCTCTACTTTCCTTCCCTCCTCCTGCCATTGCAGCACTTTTGGGGAGGAGAGCTGACTGAAATGCATAGGTACTCAATTCTGAGTTACTCAGCTAGGTAGGAATAGATCTAATTTCCAATTATTTTTCAACATGTTCAGATCACTGATGGCTGCTGAAGCCGGTGGTGTCAGTTGCATGAGGGAAATCTATTAAGACATCTCCCAAAATATTCTTTATGATGAGAACAGCAGGAAGAAGAGGTGGAGTAGATGCAATGCTCTGTAGAAGCAGAACTTGGAAACAGAACTCTGATTTTTACTTTAAGATTTGCCCTTTTTTGAATTATTTTCAAAATTAATCATAAAAATCTAAGTTGCTAAACAAGGAAACCAAAAATGTTTGTTTCATTTTTCCTGAATCCTGATGACCCTAAACAAGGACTTACACAGAAGACCCACAGCCTATTCATAGAAATAGAGCTTGATATAAGAGGTTCACAAGATAATTTTGTTTTTAACATAGCATGCCTCACTTCAGTGGGTAAATGTATTATGTTGAAGATACTTGAAAAAATAAATCTGTTTTCACATAGAAATATCTGTGATTACTTTCTGGCATTCTGAAATAGTGTATTAGCACGTATTTGGGACCCATCAATTTAAATAATATTTTCAAATTACCTGGCTTTAGTGTGATGGAGGCTGGTTTTGCTCCCATGTGTGTATATTACAGGTGGAGAGACTTGCACATTCTCTTCTTCCTTCCCTTGTTTTCCCTTCCCACGTACTTTCTGCCACCACAGACTGGGCATGTATTGATGACATTGCAAGGGGTTCAGATTTTAATTGATTCTTTAGGACAGTTGTAGCACATAGAGTCTGTTTTTATGATGGGCAGAGGCTGGTAAAGATCAGTCCAAGGACAGGTGAGTTGTCTAGGATCAGGAAGATGAGCAGGGAGGGGAAATGGGATGTGAAAAAGCAACAAAATATCTCTGCTGTGATAGCCGTGTACTTGGACATGAAGCAGTCTTGCGTGTTGAAATGTCTTTAAAGATGCTAAGATAAATCCTTGCAGTAGCAAGTTACTGAATGTAATGAGGCAATAATTCCAGTGTAGTTGCAAGTTCAGTTGTTGACAATTTTCCTTTTTTTTTTTTTTTTTTTTATTTCTTCTGCAGATATTCCTGAAATACCAGAAAGCATCTCATTCTGCAGAGCACTACAGGTAGCAGATTTCAGTGGGAATCCACTGACTAGGTAACTTCCACCTTCTTCTTAGTACTTGTAATACCAGAATTACAATCTTGCTGTAACAATTACAATTTTAAATAAGCCCTTAAAAATTGTGATCTAGGATCTCTATGAAATGTTGCCAGCAGTGTCTGTCTCTGGCAGGGACTGCAGCAGAAGTTCAGATTTAAAAAGCGATGTGCATCTCCTGGGAGGGGGTGAAATTTGTTAGCCAAGCAGGAAAAATGTAAATCTGATTGTCTCTTAAATAATTTTCATTTCTCTTCTTAAATGCGTAGGAAAACCGTGCTCACAGTTGGGAGAGATAAGGCAATGGTTAGCACGAATGCACTGGCACAAACCCAGGTGCCTGATGGTTTGGAATAGACTTTAGATCAGCTACTGCAGATAATGGCTTTTACTAATGATTAAAGCTTGGGCTAGCATTTCATCACCCTTCCATCAATTGGGACACAGTGACATGCAGTAACATGTGGCAGAAACGTGCTGCGTGTGTCTGCAGTTGCTGCCGGTCTGCGTTTTGATGAGCTGAGGCTTGGGGATTGTGTCCAATTTCTAGTATAGGAGTTTTGTTTACGTTTCTTTGTTCCATTTGCTGAAGAATTTGAAATGAGGCTGGAGATAGCGAAGAGGCGATCTGCTCATTAAGGCCTTTGAATACTATTTGGAGAACCGTTTTCTAAAGCAGCCTGTGCCGTAGAGCTCCTTTGTGGTGCTGAGCAAGTCACATAAGCCAGAGTGTTCACAGTGGGTACTCACCGACCTCCTTTGCTTTGTGCTGAGATGAGCCAGGAATACTTGCAGGATGAGCTGGCTGGGCTGCAGGAGAGCTAACAAACAGCAGAGTGTCTGTAACATCTTAAGCTGCTCCTGGTTTTGCAAGACAGCTTCTCCCACATGTGCAGCCGAGATTCTTCAGAAGCGCGCTTTGAACATCACCCATAGCGCGTCCTAAGTCCTCTGGAAAGTCACATCTCTGAGCATTAAAGGGACGCTTGTGATCTTAATCCCTGTGCCTTTGTAGCCCATTTATGTAGTGAGGATAATAATACCACAAAAATCTGGTAAAGCAAACTGAGGCTGAGCTGGTGTTCAGATACACAAGTGGTGAGGGTCACTGAACAGCTTTTTCCCAGGCATCACTGTGCAGTACATGAAACTCAGAGCTGCACCTTGTAGTATTGAAATAAAAATTGTAGTATTGCGGTAGCTATCCTTCTCTGTTTTGTGTGTCGAATAAGGCCTGGGGCCCAAGTAATGTATTTCCTTAAACAGTAGTTGCAATGTACAACTACAGCTGAGTGGAATTAACAGGAGAGATGAAAGGCTTTTTAATGGGGTTGAAATAGATCTCATAACTCTTTGCCGACAGTTTAAGGGAATTTAAAAAATTCTTGATAAAGTGGCTCTAAAGGGTATGTGTGTCCTGGAAAACATCACCCCAAGCAGTTTATTAAGTTGGAAAACACAGATACCAGAAGCTGTTTACACATGGTTGCCAGGTATTTTCTGTGATGAAATCCAGAATTTCGGTTTTATCTATATAACAGCATGTAGATTTTGACACTAATTTTCCCAGGCAGAGTGGGGAAAGTCTAGTAGTGATTTTGTTTTCAGTGTGATATCCTGGAACTTTTTTAGCCATTGATTCTTGTCCTTATTTCCTCTAAGCATAAAAGCCAGTTGGAGATCTTCCCAATCAATGTCCTACCACTAATACAGTATGCTGCCTCACTGTCAAACTTCATCATTGATGAACCTGCAGCATTAAAAGTAGCTGGCAGACCATTTTGCCAGCTGTTTTCACATGATTTTAGGTTTATATTAATAAAAGTAGATATGTTTATTGTACATTAGATGGGAAGTCCACTATATACTATAGAGAGGATAGGATAGAATAGAATAGTTCTATGACTCCAGTTGTAAGGGACCTACAACAATCATCTAGTCCATGTCTACTTCAAGGTTGACTAAAAGATAAACAGATCATTTAACTCTGGTCTTAAACCTGTTAGAGCCTAAATGGTAATGAATAGTTACAGTGAAGCTCACATTTAAGAGATACTGACCATGTCTGTTAATAAGGTCCATAAAATGCCACACAGTGGAGGATGGAGTTGAACACATGAAAAACCCTCCCTGCCTGCCCCCCCGCTTGTAATTTGCCTTTTTCCCTTTCCCCATCGAGCAGAGTTGTATTTGTCTGGAGGGGTGCGTCTCCTTTTGGCTGGTTGTCTGCAGATCATACCGTGTGCCTTGAGCGGAGTGATGGGGAGAGTAGGAACCAAACCAAATGATACAGTTTGAGCTTAGCATGCTCTGGGACTTGAGCAGAAGTTGACTGGGCTGGGAGCTTCTCTTCTAAGTCTTTGCCTGTTTTACCCCACTCTGTCTCCCGTGTAACTGCAAACTGAGCTGCTTTGTGCAACCCAGCTGCTAGCGAGCCTAAAGGCTTTGAAAACTTTGGGACTGTTTTGCATATGGCTGCATTTTATAGTGTAAGAAGGGAGGGATTACATGCTGTTGAGTTGTGAACCAGTAAATGTGAAATGCTGTAACAGCAGCACATTGTCTTTGCAGTGAACAGACTGTTTCTTCAAAAAGCAGCAATTGAAGAGCAGCCCAGTAGCTAATACAAAACGGCCATGCTGCAAGCATGTGTGTAACTGAAGCCTGCATAAAAAGAATTCATTGAATTATTTTACCATCTAGGTGATAGAGGAAAATAATGGTAAAATGTTTGATTTCTAAAATTTGTTAAAATGTTTAAAACGTCCTGTAGCTTTTTAAAGTTGCAAACTGGGGGCAGGGAGGAAAGGGGCTAGGAAACAGGGACATCACCTGTGCTTTGACACAGAAGAAACTTTAAAGCTTTTAAGTCATGTGTTTGGGGTGTTTGGTGTGGTGTTTTTTTTTTTTTTTTTGTTAGTTTGTTTGTTTTGGGTTTTTTTTGCGTTTTGTCTTGTTTTTGTGTTTTTGTTGTTGTTGTTTTGTTTGTTTGTTTTGTTTTTTCTTACTATGATCCTTGGAATTTTGTGAGAGTCATGCTGCAGTCTGGGCCTGCCTCCCTCTGTGTCTGTTTGCTAAATAGACTCTTGTTTTCTACTACATGTTCTCTTTTCCAGTATATATTGCATGAATGTGAATGCTTCTGCTGGAAGTCCTTGATTTGAATTAATATCTCCATAGGTTGCCCGAAAGCTTTCCTGAATTACAGAATCTAACGTGTCTTTCGGTAAATGACATCTCCCTGCAAGCACTACCTGAAAACATTGGGAAGTAAGTTTTTTTCTTTATACTTTATTACTATCTGGATTTATTTTTCTTTATTGTGATACCCATTATATAAATGACTTGCATTATTCTATGTAATATACTGCTGAAGTTATTTACAGATCTGTGCTTATCTTTGTATTCTTTCCAGTGTGAGTGATCTATTTAAGAAAAATCCCTTTGCATTTTCATTTGACATTATCTGGCTAATGCAGAACCTGAAGCATGGGTGTGCATGTTTCAGCTCTGTTCTCTGGCATTTGTAGTAACTTGGAATTTTAGGTACAAAGTTAAATAGATGTTTTGTGATGCAGATCTGACCTTTTGCTTTCCTTCATTGTAGTGGACCATTGATCCATTCTTGTGAACATGTCAGATGGCTTGCAGCTTAGCTCAAAACCAGGCAATTGTTGGCACAAGAGCAGCTGGGTAAAAGCCGGGTGTGGTGAGGATGGGAATTAGAAGATTCCTAACTACAGGAGCAGTCTGATTCTGAAAAACACTCCAGCGGGAGCTGCAGAGATGAAAACACATGGAACAGCTCTTAAGATGATATTTGATGAGCTTTTAAGGTGTGTTTGGTAGTTCTGGAAGTTAGAGCAGGGTTGCAAGGACAGAATTCCGAAGTGGAGACATTTGGAAAGTAAACTGAACATTATTTATCTATGTCATTTTGACTGAAATGAACATCCACACTTGCAGAAGGGAAATCTCTCTCCTCTTAGTGGAAAGACAGGTTTCTCTTCCAGTTTGAAGGAGAAGAGGTAATTCTGTGTCTCCTCACTTGAATATGTGAGAATATCTGTGCTGGTTCAGATCAAAGGCTCATCTAGCCCAACTTCCTTCTACAGTTGCAGTAAGTAGATGCCTAGTGAGTTTTCAGAAGAAAACCATGTGTTTCATTACTCCTCTTTCCATCCCCTGACTGTTTCTGGTTCAGAGGATTTCCTGAGCTCTGGATTTTGGTTTTTCTAATTGGTATCCCATAATGAATCTCTTTTCCACATACTTGTCCAGTTTCTCTTTGAGCTTATGTAGACATCTTTAGTATCCTTCCCTGGCAAATAGCTGCACAGGTCTATTACCCATTGCACTGATTTTGTTTTGTGTGTGTGTTTTTTTTTGTTTGTTTGTTTGTATTGTTGGTTGGTTGGTTGTGGGGTTTTTTGTTTGGTTGGTTTTTGTTTGTTTGGGTTTGTTTGTGTGTGTTTGTTTGTTTTGAGCCTGATTCTACTTACCTTGCCTATAATCCCTAGTATTGGAAGAGGCAGTAAGCAACTGTGCTCTTGATCTGCCATCAATGCCTTTATAGTTTTCTACTGTATCCCCAGGTCCTTTTTTTCCAGGCTGAAGAGTTGCTATTCTGACTTCAGGAATAGTCTTCACAGAACTTAAATATCTGTCCTTTAGCTCAGAAAAGCTAGTATTTGTTTCTTTTGCTGAGAAACATACCATTTCAGAGCATTTGACATTTCTTGCATCACCTGATTGTTTGCTGTCTTTTCCCTCACCCCCCCCTCTTTTTAATCTGCACCTGTCTTTATGGTTACCTTGCCTGTATTGCTGTTTTAAGTTGCCATGCACTGAACCACTTCCATTTTTCTTCAGAAAGCTACAGTAACTCAGGTTTTGAATCATGAATATAAGTAGAGGCCTATTAATCTTGGACTTCCTTTCTTAAAGTGAAATATTTCTTACATGGATTCTTTGGGGAGTCAGCATAGCCCATGACAGTAAAACCCCACTGTTTCTAAACAGAGCAGTCCTCCAGAAAGGGATCTTATTATTAAGAGCTCCTGCAAAGTAGTCAAGTTCAGACTGGCATTGCTTTCGCCACTTCCCATGGGTATGAATGCTGTCAGCTGGCACGACTCCAGAAGCAACAGAAGTGGAAAATGCCTCTTGAAACCTTCTGCAAGCACTAACAGATACAGCTAACGTGTGCCCAGTGACTATGGTGAAGTCTTACCTAAAACTTGTATGAGCCAGGGCTTTTGCGATGATCTTCCTTTTCTGTAGAAGTTCACAAAACTTTTCACGCAGCTTTTCACAGCACTGGCAGCTAAGGACAGGCTTGTTCAGACTTTGCAGTTACTGAAAAACAAGGCCAAAAATCTGGGATCCTGCCTTGTTCTGAAAATGAGTATGAGAAACGTGACAAGCTGAAACAATTCCCAAAATATGAGGTGGATGACTGCTTTGCAGACAGTAGCTGGAGGAAGTTGCTTGGCTTCCTTGAGAGATCACTGTCTGTGGTGGCTCTGGCTTCTTGCTTGTCCTGCCTGTCATTTGGCAGTGTGAGCGATTATAGCCTCTGTTTGGGGGCAAATGAGTAGAAGCAACTTTGGTTAATGTGGGGATACCAGGCATTTGTAGAGAAGTCAATATGTGGAGCTGTGCAAGAATAAGGGTAAAAATTTGCCTGCTCTTGATCCCAAGCAGTCCAGAGAAATGCCGTGGTACTGTTTCAGCTGTTTCAGCTCTGCATGAGCTGTTGCAGAATGGAACAATGTAACCCAATTGTCCCTTAAAGTCCGTATCCGATTTCTGATATTCAGGCTGAAAACCACGGCTCCTCACTTGCTTTGGGAAGAGCCATATGCTTGTCCTGGTGGTCTTGGAGAGTTCTCCTGGTGGGTGAGAATTTTACTCAAGTCTGACAGACCTACTTTGATCTGGGAAGTGGTCCCAGGTTAGCTATCTAGCATATGAATATTGTATTTTTGCAAAAACACTTTTACCCTCATTAATAGACATTTCTGATATCAGATTTATGCTTGAAGAAGCTGAAACAAGTGTGTGGGGCTGCTGTCTTTGACTCATTAGGTGTTCATGATAGATGGCAATATGGCAGTTGGGAAGTCAATGGTAAGCTTGGGTAAAAGATGCATGTTTTCGAACTCAGAAGAATATTAATGTAGCATGAGGGAAACTCATGGTGTGTCCACTCAAAATTTAACTGTTCCTGAAGTCATTTGGGGAATGTCTTGGTGACAGAGAGAAAAGGATCTTGTGTGGTTCCAGTTGAAAATTATTGGGAGGTCTTGTTTGTACCAAATTAGAACTGCAGCCTCAAGTCCTTATGGGTCACTTACCTCTGAAAATGAATTTTATCACATATTTAGTCTGTCTACCAACAAGTGCAGCTTTCCTTTTTTAGTTCACAAAACTTTCATCATTTATTGCAAGTGAATTTGGTGGTGCAGCTGACTGCCTTCTGTTTGGTAAAAGCAGTGAAGTGCTCTGTGGTTTCTCCAAAAGTTGCTTTCTCGTGCCCTTCATTCCCTTCTCTGTTCCTCCCTCTGTGTTTGCTGGGACCCAAAAATTGCTAGGAATTGGAAAGTAATGCTAATTGTGTCTTTCTGGCTAAAGAGACCAAGTAAACCCCTTAGAGGTGTTTGGATATGTTTGCAAATGCCTTACCAGAGTTTCTATGTGCTTTGGATAATAATCTGTGGTGTTATTTGATGGAATAGTCTGGACCTATGAGCTCTGTATGAGATCTGTCAAATAGTGAGCAAACAAGTATATACTGGTGATTTATTCTACTACAGTTGGGCTTTCTTTTCTTGAAGTTCCTGTGCTTGCTGCTGGTCTTCTGACCAATACATTAAGTCGAAACTTAGGGAAATGCATCCTAAATTCTTACAGTCTTATACTCTTGTCTGGGACACTACCCAGTGCAGCCAGTGAAATCTCTAATTCATCTTCATGTAGTAGTGATCAGTATGTACTTAGTGTCTCTAAAGTCTTGTGGCACTGCCAATTTACCCTACTGTCTTGAATAGGGAAAGTAACAAAAGTAATGGCAAATATTTTCCAAACAGCAATACTTGGAAGGTTAGTTAGGAAGTTCTTCCTAAAGGCAGATAATAGACTTGGATTCCCTTGAGGTGAACCAGTAATGGAAGGGTGTCTTCCTCATGAGTTCAGATATTCTGTCTGTTTTTCTCATGGACTGGTGTATGAGATGACCATGTCCCAGGCCAGTGTTTGAACTTATTCAAGCTTTTGATATATAGAGTTGCTGTTTATATTTTTTTGTATCATTAAGGATTTTTCTGCATAGACCTTTTATATTTTTTTTTTCCTTTCTATTGCCAAAAAGAGTATATTTAAGAGACCCAAGTGGATGTTTGAAGAACATAGGCAATGCCTCTCTTGAACCTTCTGTCTTTTCTCTTGCTTGTGCATAGCCATGCTCAGTTTCTGTCAACTTTTCTTCCCTGGGACCACTTCCAGCTGCTTATCCAGTGCTGGTATATGCACGGAAAGTTTTCCCTTGTTAGGGGAAACATTCCTCTTTTAAGCTCGCTTATTGTTCCAGGGCATACTAGAGAGATGTGTGACACACTGCTTTAGGACTTAATAACAGCCTAGATGTGTTAAGATTGCCAGTGCTACTTTTTGTGTTTCTCTGTGGTTTGTATTCTCTTAACTCATAGTGTGGTTGCTATCTGGAGTAAAACAGTGAATGCTAATGCGTGTGAAACATTTTAGCTAATAATTAGGTGGGTGCAGCTTGGAGTAGGAGTTGTCCTGTTGGCTAGTTGAACTATTTGGAGAAACAAGTTACACAATTTAAGCTGTGAGTAGGAGTGTCTTTAACAACATTTCTCAGTCTAATGAGAGCAAGTCTAATTTCCCTGCCTATGCTGCAGGTTCATGTGTGTCTGCAGAGCTGCCCAGCCAGCAAGCATATCCTGCTCCTCTCACGAGGGGCAGCATTTAGGAATTTTCTCTTGTTTCCAGGATTTTTCTTCAATACTCCAGAGGTTTTGAGTTTTCAGTAACTTCTGAACTTGGGATCTTTCATGTTGACCTGAATAGGACTAGCTGGAGAATAAAAGGTCTTCAAAGGCAGGGATGTTGCACTCAGTGCATATGATCCAGAAGCAGATCAGAATGGTGCTGTTTTGATGATGGACAGTCCTTGACTGTGTTTTTCTTACTGTATGCTACAATGCCTCAAGTGTAGATAACGCATCTGGTAGCATTGCACAGAATGGAAAATGCTCTTAAAAATGTGTGTAGCAAGACAATGTAATTCTGTTTTAAGGTTTACCATAATATTGTCTGATTAAAATACAGCCTTATGTGATACAGCAAAAGTGATAGAGAGGCTTATCTTGCACATACATAGAAGGAAGACTGTTTGTAGGTGGTCTGGCTAGGCTGATATAAATAGTATTAAAAACTCTCACTCTAGCTTATCTGTATTTACCATGACAAGTAATATTTACAGAGTTTGAGTAGGTAGAGCATTCAGTGTTAATCACAGCTGTTTGCTGAATGGCAAAACTGAGTGTTAAGGAACTCTAAAGCTTATTTCAGGAACACTATTTAACCATGTAGTAGTGAATGCAGTGCCATCTGGCCTATAAATAAGAGATGTTGCATCCCGCATGTTACACAAGTAAGAAGTATTTAACGTATATTTAGCTCCTTTTTTTAAGAAAAAAATAAAGTAATCCCATTTTCTAGTCAAGTCATTGAAGGAATGGAAGGTATTTTGAAAATGAAATCTTATTGTAATAGCTTAGCATACCCAACCTGTTTCAGTAATCTTGATTAGCAAATTGGAGAATGTTCAGCTAAAGCATTCAAAAGTGGACACCCTGAGCTGTAATTACACATCTCTCCTCCTGCATTTTGAAGGTCATAGGAATTCAGTGTTTCTGTCTCTTTTTTTTGACCATGTTTGTTGCTGTGTGTGAGGGAAATAGTGTAGAACTGATTTCACCAACCTGATAACCAAGTTTATGTAGAAAACTAGTCTCAATTAGGAGCTTAGCCTACCTATGTTATAGATTTAGGGAATTCCTTGGTCAAACTATAGAACTTTCCTCCGTTTATAAAATTTGGATGTGACTTGTGCCACTGGCCATCTGTTTAGTCTTTCCTCCAGTTAGTGGCTGATAAGATACTTACCCTGTTTTCACTTATGGAATATCTGTAGCTTTTTACAAGCCAATCAATAGAATTGATTATTCAGTTCAAGTAACTGACTATGCAAATACTTTCAATGGCTTTGCTGTTTAAGATGACAAAATTATCGACTTTACATTCTTCTGTGCCTATTTGAAATCTTCCAATGAAGGAATATTTTGGCCTCACAGTTTGTGTCCACTTTTCCCAGCTCTGTTGAGAATAGCAAGTATTAGGAACATAATCGTTACTTTCAGATTTTCTCACTAGAATACTGCCTTGCTTCTCAAACTCCAGAAATGGATTGCGAAGGAAAGCCTCATGTGCCTTTTCCCTTGCATGTTATACAATTGAGAGGAAAGAATAGTGTTTAACTTGGAAGCAACTTACTTCAAGTTGCTTTGCCTCCAAAGAGGAGGAGAGGGAATGCTCTTAAAAGTGCCTTTTGGAAGAATTGTTTTTAAGCATACTGAGGAGATGTAAGATTTCGTCAATACTAAATCTAGTTGCTTTGCAGTTGTTTTTACAGCATCACTTACATTCAAAGGTGGGCCTACAGGACTTCACATGTATGAAGGTAGCTTTGAATGGATAAATTTGCCCTCATTTAGGAAATTAATATATCCTGTAATTTCTGGCTCACATAAGAATTTCTAAGATTTGGTAGCGACGAATGTACGAAAATTGCTCTCCCCTATTTCATGGTGTGGGCTTAGGGTCTCTGTCTTTTAATTCTGTTGCATTAATTTTACAAAAATTCATTACTACTCTATTATTCACACTATAGAACAGGTTTCCACAACTGAAGGGTAACCAAAGAGAGAGGCAGGATGGTGTTTAAAGCTGACGTTTGAAGAAAAAAAAAAGCTTTAAACTGAAGCTGGACTTCTTGGAGAAATAAGCTTCTTGAGAAAAGGAAAATAGCTGCAATTCTATACTATTTGTAGGTTACCACATAATGAATATGAATTTTAAGGGTCTTTCATGCTAACTTTGTATATTTATATGCCAGCATTAAGCAGTAGTTGAAAGCAAGATGAACATAGTGTTGAACCTTTTAAAAAAGGGAGGTAAAATGCATATAGACCACAAATTGCATGGTTTTATGTTAAGAGAACCTTAGGAAATGTGTAATCCATCCCTGTAAGGCTAATACTGCTTTTGTTGTGTTGGAAGTGTCATTACTCCAAAAACCCACGTGGAGCTGATTCTTCAGGTGCTGAGGAAAGATACGATGCTGGCAGGTATAGTAACTGTTAAGAGCGTGTGGGTGAAATAAGTCAGACTCAGGGAAGAAGTGAAGTGGTAGTTAATTCTGGTAAGGGCTGTATTCTATGGAAGGTCTTGAAACCATCCAAATTTAAGCAACTAATTTCATAGAATCACAGCAGGGTTTGGGTGGGAGAGGACTTTCAAAGACCTTCTTGTCCAACTTCACTGCCATGGGCAGGGACATCTTTCACTAGATTGTGTTGCTCAAAGCCCCAGCCAAGCTGGCCTTGAGCAATTCCAGGTGGGGGGTATCCACAGCTTCTCTGAGCAACCCATTCCAGTGTTTCACCACTCCCATCACAACAAAAACAAATCTTCATTGTATCTACTCTACATCTACCCTCTTTCAGGTTAAAACCACTGTCTCTTGTCTTGTCACTGCAGGCCCTGGTAAAAAGTATCTCTTCATCTTTCTCGTAAGCCCTATTTATATATTGAAAGGCTGCAATAATGTCTCCCCAGAACCTTATTTTCTCCAGGCTGAACAACCCCAACTCTCTCAGCCGGTCCTCATAGGAGGGCTGTTCCAGCCCTCTGAGCATTTTCGTGGCCTCCTCTGGACTTGCTCCCAACAGGTCCATGTCCTTCTTATGTTGAGGGCCCCAGAGCTGGACACAGAAGGTATGGGTCTCAGCAGAGCAGAGTAGAGGGGCAGAATCACCTCCTGCAACCTGCTGGTCATGCTTATTTTGATGCAGTCCAGGATATGGTTGGAAGTAGGAGCTGGAGTTTGGAGACTGATCTCAGGCTATTTCTGCAGTCTATGATACAGTCAGTGAAGAGAGGGTGAAAGAAAGAGGCTTTTTTAGGGAGTGAGTTGGAAGAGGACCCCATCCCAAAGGTATGTGCTGTACCTTCAAATACTTATGGTCTGAATTAAGTGGCATTTTGACAGCTGTCTGTTGACTGATTAACCCTGTCATTTACTTGAGGAAAAAAGGCTGCTAAATGTCGAGTTCTCAGTGAATTGTGGGATGGGAGTAGCTTGATAGGATCCTGTCAAATGAGTGACTAGTCACCTAACTGGTGTGTCCTGGGGCAGGTTCATGCATGTTATTTTGGTCAGTGGGGATGAGCTGTAATATATTTAAATACGACTAGTTTAATGCATTTTGTATGCTATTATAAGAGTACATAGTTACCCTCTCATCTCTTGAAAGATCCTTGATAGACAGGAAGACTGGTGCTTTCCTTTTCTACACAAAAAAGATGACTTGCCTAGTTTGAACTCCCTTCTCAGTTTATATTGCATTGAGTGTTTGAAAGTGTATGTGCTCTGTAGGATACAGGGGCAGGACATCATCAGTTAACAGTAATGTTTAGATGCTGGTTCAGTGAGCTGAAGTACTTTGGAACTGGTAGAAATAAACAGATTGTGGACTTGATAATTGCATTTCTGTATGCAGCATCCTTGGACTATGTTCTGTAACTATGGCTACTGCTGCTGCTGCAAAAAAGTAATACCAGACCAAATTCAGAATCTGTACTGATTTTCTCTTTAGCCAACCATATTGTGCAGGACCTTCCCTCGTTGTATGTAAATGTGGGAACCATGCCTGTTCTGTCTTTCCCTTCTCTTTACAGTCTTACAAACATGAGGAAAAGATCACTCTTTATAGGTTGGTGATCCCAAAACTAAATTTGGGATTTTTGCATTCCCTTAAGCAGCTGAAACTTGCTGGAAAGGGTGCAAATAGGGCCATGTGTTTCTGCAGGTGTTTTAGATCTTCCTCTCTTCCAACTCTGTTTTGTTGTTTTCCAAAGCCTGACCTGTTGCAGGCTCAGCTGTGCTGTGCTATTGACATTAGGTCAAAATGTGTGAGATTTTAGTTACTTAAGTAAGACGAGACTGTTGTCCAGTTTTTAGTTGACTAAGGGTCTTTACCTTTCATAATAGTCCTTTTGTCATCTATCTTCGTTTTCTCCCAGCTTTTTCCACATTTCCTTTTTCAACCTTTGTATTTTTCACTTCATTTTTACAAGAAAATAGCATTTGTCTCACTGTGCTTCCCAGTGCTTTCTTCAGAAGCATTTGCTGTTGTACCCCAAGGGCTTGGGTGCTCCCAGTCCTGTTGTGGGCTGGATGGAGATGAAATGGGCCAGATAAGGTTGTCTGTTGTCACTCTTAAGGCTGACTTTCCATCTCCTTGAAAAGGGGAATCATACAGCTGTCCTTGATAAAATTAAAGCACTAGGAAAACGATTTTCAGATTTGTATTTTATAACTTTACAAGGCAGAGTATATTTAATTTATATAGTAAACTGAAAAGGTAATTTCATCCAAGGTAACTAGGGAATGTCTCTCCTTGTCTGTCTGTTGTTGTGTTTTGTTGTTTTGGTTTTGTGTTCGTTGTTGGGGTTTTTTGTTTGTTTGTTTTTTCACACACATGCTCAGTGTTCGGGGGTGTGTGGTAGCATTTGTGGAGAGAATTATTACACTATTAATCCTTTTTACAAGTTTCTGTGAAATAGCTTCTTATTATGGTAGTCTTGGAAAAGTATTTGGGTTTTTTTTCTTTCCTCTTTAGAATAGAGATGAGATTTTGTTTACATTTTTGTATTTCTAAATGCAGTTGGTGAATAGCCTCTGGCAGAACCATGACTCCTGTCTGAGGAGGCTAGATTGATGTTGACTTTGTGTTTTATGGATTGAAACAAACAACTAACTCCCCCATGACTGGTTTTCTCTTCTAAATGAAAATTAGAATTAGAGAAAGACTTGGAAATTGATGAAGTATGACTTCTTTTAGTGCCTTTCAGAAACTTCAGAAAGACTTAACTAACAGTGCATCCACAAAATAAAGGGCCGAGGGAAATGTTTTGACTAGTATATTGTGAAAAATCTTTATTTGCAGTTGAGAGAAGAAAAATTATACTTTATGAAGAGAATGTGTTAGTATATCAGAAAACATGTCTGAAAAATAGCAAGAAATCTAGAATTTTGCTTGCAAATGACTGAATATCCTGTCTCTTAACATACCTTAAAAGCAGAAAAATGTTAGTGAGCATAGGATGTGTTAAGAACCTGTTGGTAAATTTAAGGAAGAGCTATATCTCTGCTCTGTAGTGTATCAGAGATCAGTGCTTCAGTACATCAGTGTGCCTTTTCCATTTTTATCTGTATTCTGTACTGTAACTGTCATGTTTTGCCATTTGAAATTGCAGCACAGGGGTTT
This sequence comes from Columba livia, assembly GCF_036013475.1. NCBI lineage: Eukaryota > Metazoa > Chordata > Aves > Columbiformes > Columbidae > Columba > Columba livia. The sequence continues at coordinate 25,647,565 of NC_088604.1, forward strand.
AGAGGGAGCCTCTTCTGTAACTAGTTGAAATTTTAGAGTAATGAGTTAGAAGTTTCTTCTTATTTCCTGACCTCTACTTCAGATTGATCCACCTTTATACTTCAATCTAATGGGCAGCTTTGCTGGTGTAAATTTCATAGACTTATTCTCTATTTTACATTACATAGTGAGAAATGTTATTTTGCCTGTTGGGGTCCCCTTGCATTGCATTTGGACTGGAGACCTTGGAAAAAGTAGAAAGGATTGATTCAAGTGGTGGAGGGCCGTGTCTTTATTATTTTTCTCCTCCAGAAACCAGAGTTGTTAGAGATGAAAACATAAATGCCCCCCATAAGAAGAGAACCTCCTCCAGGACCGTGATCAGCCACAGTTGGTCTCTGAAGCGTGTGGTAGGCGGTGGGATGCAAAGGCAGCTCTTGGTGGGTGTCCACAAGGTCACCAGTACCCAGTGGGTCCCCATGGCACTGCTGGCTGGGGCGGTCCCTGCGCCTTCCGTGCACCTTTCTGGCAGTTGTATTGACCCATGTGTTTAAGGGGGTTTATTCTATGTTGGGTTAGGGATCTGCATTATTCTTTTTTTGCAGGGTTATTTTTAAGCAGGATCAATTTCTTGAGTCAATACGCTGGCCTGCCCCAGTGTAATGATACGATGAGGATGGTTAAGATGGTGGTTCCCAAGTTCTTGCTGTTGGCTGTGGCTAAACAGAAATCTTTGTCAGCAAAACCACATTCAAAGTGGTGTCTGATCTAAGAAGAGCAATTAAGAGATTGCACTATTTTACTAATCGACACTTCAGTATAATGGGGAGGGAGATAAGTAAATGCGAGGTGATCTGTAAACACAAGATTACAAGGCAGCTTGGCAGTGTGTGCATCCTTTTTGTATTCTTTTGTTAAAAGTGAATCATGGCCCGCATGTAATACAAGCCTGAAGAGAAAGTGTGAAATTCGAAGGAAGATTGGAATAGGTTTCTGGAAAACCTGTAACCAAAATGTAAAGGCAGTGCGTGGGTGGCAATGTGAGTAAGAGCAGACCTATGTTCCTCTTGGAGAGAAACTGTTCTCCATCACCTCTCCCCTTCCACTGATTTGGTTCATGTGAGAATGTCAGATACCGTGTGCCACCTTGACTTGTGGTTTGTAGTGTTAAAATTTTTATATGAGAGCTCTTTCTTGTGTCATTGAAATGATGGCTTCCTGCAACCTGGTTTCTGTCAGATGATTTTGAGTGGCAGTAGCTGAGTTATTCTCACTTATGTGTTAATTGTATTAGGCTTCTACTAAAAGGTCTTCACCTATAAGGTATGTTGTAACTGTCTTTCTTCTGGAGGAATACAGAACCCATTGGGTAAAGTTTGTTTATTTTAAAAGGTAGGGAAGACTGTTGAGGCTGTAATCAAAGCTCCTGTGAGATTCCATTCACTGTTCTTTAAATACAGTATGAGATCGGTGCTTGAAGTAAGGATCTATTTTTCAGACGTCATCCAAAGCCAATCTGTGAAAAATCTTCTTTCCCTTTTAATAACTCATTACATCAGTTATGTTGCTTTTCCTGCTTAAATAACTGTATTGGAGTTGCAATATGAAGGCTTTTCTTTAGTATTATTCAGGTTACCATCTGCATTTTTACTGGGGCTAGCTAATGATCATGTGATTCAATATGCTTGTATTGTTTGAAGTGTAAACAAGTATTTCAGTTTTATGTGTTCTCACTCTGTGGTCCATCCTCCCACCCCCCTTCAAAGGTGTACAAACAAAAACATTTTGGGTTTAAATTTATCGGGTGTTTCAAATTTAGTGGAATTCCTGTTTTAATCTAGATTTTATTTAAGGCCTAGCACCCTGTCCCTCTCCCCTGCACACCATGATGAAACATATTCTCTTGTAGGGAACTATTTATTTGCAGTCACCATATCTGATTTTTATTTTCCCCTGGGATGCTGGAGGATTAGAGCAGATTATAGTGCTGGGATAATGTCTGACTCCTTGTGTTCCATTTAGTCATAAATAAACCCCTGAAAAATCTGAATGTTGCTATGGTGATGATAGTAAAAGCCTGGGATATGGAGTAAATGAGCCGCTTAGAAGCATAATGTCACTTACAGTAATGAGCACGCTGTTGTTAGAGTAGTGATGGGTGTACCTGATGCTCTGTAACTTTGCTAGCCCCCACCAGATTCTGAAAGCGAGCAAATAAATGCAGTTCATTTGAATATGCTGTCTTCAGTAACTTACAGCTACTGACCTTTTAACAAATGGAAATTTGTGCTTTGTCTGTTTACTTTCTGGCTTTAATGTGTTGAAGTATCACGGAGAACCATGCAGAAACATCCAGTCTTTGTATGCTGCCTTTCACATGATGGGCTGATTGAATTAAAACAACAGAAAAATCAACTCACAGCAATTCTATGTAAACAGACACTTTCCTTCTCTGAAAGTGTGGAATATGAGGAATAAGATTGCATTAAAATGTGGTTTGCTCCTTTTATGTTTTTTTTCCAGTCTATATAACCTGGCTTCACTGGAACTTAGAGAAAACTTGCTGACATATTTACCTGAGTAAGTGACGTTTTGTGTGTTTGATTGTGTTAACATAAAATCTGCTTCTTAAAATTTGCTAAGATTTGAAACTGAATGACAGTTAGAAAAAATATTCAGTGCTGACTGACAACATCATTTAAGAGATACAGCTTTGTTTTAGCAACACCTGGTTACATCCATTACCTCTGGTTCCACTTTGTTAGTAGCAAGAACCTGCAGTCTGTGTCAATTGGTTCTGATCTAAATAAATATTTTATATAAAACACAGCATCACCGAGCATTTCTTCCCAAACACAGCAGGAAGTGAGGGTATTGGTTTGGGTTGTTCTCATGCTGAAATTTCATAACTGCGAAAGTAGGCTAATAGGATCTCAGACATTTCAACTCCAGACCTTCAGAGCATTTAAATAAGCATTTGGGTTTATGGCTAAGTAACCAAAAGCTTCTAAAACCTGGAAATCAAAGCCTTGGTGACAAACTAGGCCTACTGATGTCTAAAATCTGACTCGACTCACTGTGATTTTGGCAAGAAAAAGATACCTAGACATTTCTGTGTTGTCTGTATTGTGGAAGAGGCATTGGTGGTCTTCTGTAAGATTAATCAGTTATCTTATAGTTTGGGGATCCTTTTTGGCTGCCTTGAAGAAGCCTCTTTCTTTCTTCACTAACCTGCTGCTTCTTCAAAGAGTTTTGGTGACTCCTATTCTGCTTGCTTAGATAATCTAATAGATACTGTAATAAATTTAACCTATTTTAATCAGAATCTCTTCCCCAGTCGCTTTGGGATCCTTTTTTCCTGTCAGTCTACCCAGCACCTCAATTGCAGCTGTTTGTAGCTGTGAGCCACAAGGCACTTTAGATGTCAGTGGTCAGAAGATAAGAATTGCTAGCTAGGTCTTGCCATGTGGTGTCAGAATTAAGCTGTCACAAATGCTGACAATTTTATTGCTCCTGGAAAATTCTGACTGTCAGTAATGTCTGGCTGATGAGTCTGGCTGGCTTTCGTAGTACTGCAGCTTTGGACAAGGTAAGCAAGAGCTCTACAGCAGGCTGCTTTTGAAGTAGAAGGATGGACCTCTGTGTCTGTTCATATTCCAAGAACTTCTACATCTTTCTGGGCTTCCCTCTGTTTGCATCTTCAAATCCAACCCAAAATACTTCAGAAAGTGATAGATCAGGTTGAGAAGATACATGATGGATTTGTTGAGTCTTGAATCACACTGTTACATGTGATCACTGTGGGGAATTTTTATCCAGGTGCATAACTAAATTCGCCCTAAAAATAAACCCAACCAACTATACTAAACTATGTGGCACTGTTGACCCTGAGGGACTGATGGTTAAAGTAAAAGAATAATGATTTGATTGCCTATACTAAATTTTATGTTTCAAGAGCATACAGTTACACTGACAAACCAAGTTATTTTTTCAGTAAGATATTACTGCAAATAGTCTATGCCCAGTAAAATAACTGTCTGTCTACAATACACTGTAATTTGAAATACGAGTTTCAGTAAAATGAGCTCATTCAAATACATGGGGTTTCTGTTGGTTTAGTCTGATGTGGTTTTGTTTTGACTTATCTGATAGATCACTTGCCCAGCTGCAGCGACTAGAAGAACTTGATTTAGGAAACAATGAACTTTATCACTTGGTAAGAGAACATGCCACTGATAGTGCACGTTGGCCTTGTTTTACGCATCATTTAGGTTAAATAGGTTGTAGGATGTCCAAAATTGAAGAAAGAAAAATATATGGAGGGAGAGTCTTTCTGTATGTACAGATGAATTTTGGCAGTGAGTCGGTGCTTCTCATATCTGGATAGTCTCATTCAGTACAATATTTCTTTACCCAAGAAACCACAGCTGATCTCTAGAAAATGAGAGCACTGCACAGACTTTTTCTGCAGAAAGAAAAAGGAGTGGAAGGGCACAAACTCTTGTCTGCACTTCCGATTGCCGTGAACACATGGGCTGCTGCAGGGAGCTGGGTGGGCTAAGCACAGATGGAAGCTCAGCGGTTTCCAGGGCGGGAACAGGAATCTTTGGGAGGGGGCCGAGGCAAACGCTGCGGTGTCTGACATCGTGGCAGGTAGATGCACCAAAAGGTATCAGTCATCTCCCTTAAGCTAACTTGATTAAATGTTGGATTTGCAGTAGATTAAGAGTGTGCGATGCAGTTTGTTAGTGCCTGCCAGGTAAAGTATGGTAGCTTGTTAAGCCGTAGAAATTAATTTGTATGATGGAGTTCCCAAATGCTCACATTCACCCTTGCTGCATTTAACCATGGTACTTCTAAATAATGCTTGGAGTAAGGATTGGTTTGCTCAGACTGTAATTATGGGGTGGCCATTTGTTTTTTACTTGAAGCTGCTATGCTACTTAACATTTTTACTTTTTATATTATAGCCAGAAACAATTGGTGCACTTTTCAATCTTAAAGACCTCTGGTTGGATGGAAACCAATTAACCGAAATACCTCAGGTAAAGATGAGCTCTACTGATACTGTTTTGATGATGCTTTTTAAAGAAAACCTTTTTATCCATACCTAAAGGGTGGTGATCCAAAATGAATAGTTTTTCTCAGTTCGTTTTCCTGGGTTTGGTTTTGGATGTGTAAGGGCTTTCTCTTAATAAGTTCCTCAGTAAGGCATTGTACATAGAATCATACAATGGTTGGGGTTGGAAGGGACCTTAAAGGTCATCTGATTTCAACTCCCATGCCATGGCCATGGACACCTTCCGCTAGACCAGGTTGCTCAATGCTCCATCCAACCTGGCCTTGAACACTTCCAGGGATGGAGCATCCACAGCTTCTCTGGGCAACTTGTTCCAGTGCCTCACCACCCTCATGGGAAACAGTTTCTTCCTTGTATCTAATATAAATATACTCTCAGTTTAAGGCCATTACCCCTTGTCCTATCACTACATGCCCTTGTAAAAAGTCCCTCTCTGGATTTCTTGTAGCCCCTTTTAGGTACTGGAATGCTGCTGTAAGGTGTCCCCAGAGCCTTCTTTTCTCCAAGCTGAACAAACCCAGCTCTCTCAGCCTGTCTCCCTAGTAGAGGTGCTCCAGACCTCTGATCACCTTCGTGTCCCTCCTCTGGACTTTCTCCAACAAGTCTGTGTCCTTCTTATGTTGGGCCTCTAGAGCTAGACTCACTGCTGTAGGTGGGGTCTCACCAGAGTGGAGTGACCTGCTGACCACACTCCTTTTGATGCAGCTCAGGATCCCATTGGTATTCTAGGCTGCGAGGGCACATTGCCAGATCATGTTGACATGACATTAGATGTTGTCAGACATTTTCTTCAAAAAATTTTGACAAAGGAATGTTTCCTAATAGGCACATTGTTCAATTTATAGGATGACACATCCTTTGTTTATAGTCCTGGCTCAGTGATCAAGGAGCCACTAGTTGGCTGAGCTAACTCTCACCTTTTGTATCTATTTTTAAATTGCAGTTTTCACAGCTTTGAAGAGGAATCATTAGGTTTTTTTGCAGTCATCTTCTTCTATTCAAATACAGTGTTTGGGAGAAATACAATCATAGAACTCTTGCCATAAATAGAAATTTTGATTTATGCAGGCAAATCCCCCATCTGACATCAGTCATGGGATGAAGTGCCTTAGCATTTAAAGCTTACAGCACTCCAAATTCCCTTTCTTAAGAACTGTCATAACATGTGCGATTGTTTCTTTCCCCCTTTTTCCTTTAGAGCAAAGTCAAAACCTGTTTTCCCCTCTTCCTTGTTCAGTTTGCTGTTAGTTGCTGTATTGATCTCATGGTCAACAGTGTAATTTGGAAATTAGTTACAGTTTAGTGGGTTTTGTTGACTTTGTTGTTTGCTTGGACTACTAATTCTTTAAGTAGATGTAGTTAAACACTGATTATCATTCATAAAAGGTCAAGTGTGACTTCAGCAGCTGTTTTTATTTAAGCTGGCCGTTATTGTATATTTGGTATAATGTCCAAAAGATAGGATAAAGGGTGTGTGTATATGTGTTTAATGAAAGGCCCTCTTGAGGGGCAAACATTTCTAAAATTAAAGGACTGATCTTGTGAGTTAGGATCAAGGCTGTCATTGTGCGATGATTTCATATATGTAAAAGAAAAGGACATTTCTGCCCTAGACATTCTGTTCTCTGGAAGGTGCTTTGGATGACTGAAATAGGAACTATTCTAGAGCGTGTATAGGGTTGTCTGTATATACGGAATGGGAGGGTGCTGTGATGGCTAACAGGAACAAAGGCATTTCTCTGTCAGACTTTTAAGCTAATTGGCAGATTACCACTGTAAAAAATTAAGTAATCATTAATAATTGTAGATGATGGCAGTAGAACTTGGCAGTTAAAATATGCTTGCTAGAGCAACACTCCCAGTTCCTATTTCTACATTTGTTGCAGTTGGGAGATGTGAAGATATGAAATCCCTAGATGTCATGGCATGTTGCTGTATCAGCCAAAAGAAACTAATCCTAATTTGCCTAGGGTTAATTGGGAGGGGCAGACTTTAATTACGTGGAGGTTGATAATCTCTAGTTCTCAAACAACAACTTTGCAGTCTTTACTTGGGGATAACTCCAGTTTTGGCTGATGCTTGCCTGGGTGTGCTCAGCATACCTTGTCTGACTACTGAAACCAGTCTTAATAGTTAGAATAAGGAACTGTGTCTGAATCGCTTGGTTGGTTTTATCATATGGAAAATATGATTGTTTACTTTTTTCTGCATTTAGAGGTCAGAGAAAGAATGACCAATTTAGAAGTCATAAAGGGAATTGTTTTTCCTTCTGGAATTTCATTGCAATGGTACATTTTTCGAATTGCTTTGTTACGTGTTTGGGCATGACTTAAATTTTTTTTTTTCGTCTTGTATCGCAGGAAGTAGGAAACCTGAAAAACCTGCTTTGTCTGGATGTTTCTGAAAATAAATTGGAATGCCTTCCTGAAGAAATTAGTGGTCTGACTTCTTTAACAGACTTGCTTGTTTCTCAGAATTTACTTCAGGTCTTACCTGATGGCATTGGTAAGTACAAGGTGAATGCTGTCAGACAGAACCATTTAGTCCACCGTAAGTTGAAAGTTGTTTGTTTTCAAGTCTTCTGAAGTCTTTTTGTGCAAGAGATGAGCTTGTCTCAGCGATTATTTTTCATAGTATGAAATGCATAGCTCTATTTTCTCATTTTAATTGTGTACATAATGACTATCTCGGACTCCTTTTTTGGCCTTCACTTAATACCTGCCCAACCAAAAGTTAATATATCATCGCAGTTCATACTGTGTCCATGTCACTGTTATAACTCTTTACGTTTTAAAAGTCTAGCTTGTAACATGCTGTAGGTCACTTGATAATGCTGGCTGACAGTATCACTACAAAAAAGACATCCTTTTTAGTAGGGATATGTAATTATCTTCAATTGGACATTCTGATTAATCCTATACTGAGCCCAGTGGAAGGCTGTTCTGGCTTCAGCACATTATTCCTCACACTCGAGTATCCAAACTACAGCCTTTCTGTGTCTGACCCTTTAAAACAGCTTTAATAACTGAGGAATGTTTTTTGAAGCAGTACCAGTGCCTTTTTAAAGGTAAATGTGTTTACACCTGCAGCAGTTGTGAAAAGTAGTCAGTGAGGCATTGTTTCTCTGCTACTCATCAGCTGTTTTTCCTGACAGTCTCATGTTGCAAGACCATGCCTTCTCCTTGCCAGGATTTTTTTTTTTTTTTTTTTTTTTAAATAAAGGTGTAGGAGAAGGAGGAATGTGGGAAACAATGGGCAGACCTTCCCCCTCCCTCTCTATGGTATGTGAGCCTGAGAAAAGAGCAGTGTTTTTCTAGAAATTAAGCTTGGGAGAGCAGGGTGACTACTGTGTGTCCTACAGCTGGCTAGCATGTGTTTGGCAGAGGCTCGCAGCAGCCCTCTCTGGTGACCTGAGCTGGCCAGTACAGGTGTTGCACATGAGAAATGGAGCTGTACCTTCTGCAAGGTGACAGCCACGCAGCCTGCGCCAGGGAAGCTCGGCTTTAACACCAGCTGCTGAGCAAGAGGAGCTGCTGCTTCTCGACAGCCCTGTGAAATGGAGTTGCTTTGCTGGGGAAGGTCATTGCAAAGGGCCAGGCCATTTCAGGCCAGGTCTAGTTTGCCTGTGCATTTTGTAACATCTTCTGGATCTAATTTTGTTACAAAGGCAAAAAAAAAAAAAAGCCACTTTTGTGAATATAATAGCTTACTTGTGTTTGGAAAATTGGGTAGGGCAACAGTATATATTTTGTATAATACTGGAACTTACTGCGTTAAACTGGGGAATTGTGGTGTTGTGGTTGAAGTGAAACTCGCTGGTCTCTGTGGAAGCTACTGGGAGGGGTTTAGCTGATCACTGAAATGCTGGTTGGACTGGTGGATCTGTAGAGCCCTCGAAGCATGGCTGTCACCAACACTAGTGGATCAGGTCAACTGTGGCTGTGTCTCACCAAGTCTCTGAAGCCCCTCACGGAGATGGCTCCAGCATCCGTGGGCAGCCTGTGTCAGAGCTGTACCACCTTCCACTGAGGAAGCTTCTCCAAGTGTCCAGCCCATGCTTCAGTTTGTGGCCATTGCTGTCTCACCTGCCACTGCAGAGAGGAGTTTGGCTCTGTCATCTCTGTAACTGCCTTCAAGTAGTTGTGGGCTGTTCCCAGATGCGTCCTTGGCTGCTGCTTTGCTGGAGTCAACAAAGTCAGCTCTCCCAGCCTCAGCTCACATGTGCTCTGGTCACATTGGTAGCTTTGTGCTGGACCGCCATCACCATCTCACTTGAATTGTGGAGTTGTGGGGGAAGACCGGAGAGGACATGAAACTGAGTGTGATTTCACAGGTGTGGCCTCACTGGTGCCAAGTAGATAGGATATAGTAACTTCCATTGATCTGCTGGCTGTAGTTCTAACATAGTCCAGCCAGTGTTTATTTCTGGTGAGAGCTCACTGCTAGTTCATGTTCAGCTTGCTGCTCACCATAGCCCCCAGGTCATTTCCAGCAGGGCTCCTGTACAGCCCGTCACTTCCCAGCCTGTGCTGGCGCATGGGTTCATTCTGCGCAGGTGCAGAGCTTTGCACTTTTCCTTGCTGAACCTCAGGTTTCTCTGTAGGTTGCTATCTTTCTGTGTATCAGCTCTCTCTTCATGGTGTAGCATCATCAGCAAATTTGGTGTGCCAGCCTATGACAGCTCTTTTGGACCACGTGAGCATGGGCTGGGACATGTCAGCAGTCAGTGGTGTCTTCTGAATTCTCTGTCTTGGGTTCTGCCTGGATCAGCTCCTCTTGGCACCAAAGACCATTCTGGTAAAAAGGAGCAGAACAAAGTGAACTTTCTGCTCGGAAATGGTATTTTGTCCTTTCTGGGGAGAAGACCTTCAAAGAAGTTTGATCTGTAATCTGTTGGGTTTCATATCTGACTAACTGCGTTCTATATTAGGATAAAGAGACCTTGATCCTGTTTAGTTTTGGGCTGTCACTTCAGTGCAAGCCTTACTTACTCTGGCTGAATAGGCGTAGGTGATCTTCTGGACACTTCTTTTTTAATAAACATTGTATAATTGAGGAAAAAATAGATCATTTTGCCCTGTTTATAGGCCTTTGCGTAGACATGTCCTTGTAAGGGTGCCATTCAGATCGCAACTTTAATACAATTTAATGTGCGTAAATATTGGATATGAATATTTATATTGAATATGAATTTAGTGATGTTATAAACTTGCAAAAATAGTGCGAGCACCAAGAGAAGCAGTGCTTGTTTTTTTTTGGTTGTTTTTTGTTCGCATTTTGTTTACCTGAAAATAAATTTTCACTGTGTTAGAGACTTTCTAAAAGTTTTGCAGCAGTAAAATTTTCTGTAATTAAAGCAGGTTTTGGAGGATACTAAGCTAAACAAACATGTTGTTCTTTCTGTACAGGAAAACTGAGGAGGCTCTCCATTTTGAAGGTTGATCAGAACAAACTTATTCAACTAACGGATTCAATTGGAGACTGCGAAAGCCTTACTGAACTAGTTCTAACAGAAAACCAACTGCAGGTAGGCATGGCCAGGGCTGCTCAAATGGCCGGTGGTAATAAGACCTGCTGCTAAGTGCTGAGTCACTTAACTCATCAGGTTACTCACCATTGCTACTGTTAAATAGCAAATTTCTTTTAAATGCATTTTATTTCTAACCTGTTAAGTGAATGCTGACAATCAAGTTGTGTGTAGCAATAATCCTCCTTTCCAAAGGCTTACACAATTACATATTCACTCTTGAATCTTTCATGATCAGTGAGGGAACTGGAGCACCTGGGCTGCAGGTATCACTTACTTTGTGTTTTTAATGTGGAGTTTGTGGCACATTGCGTTGTTGCCAATTTTTGATGTGCTGGAACTGAATAAGAGCCCTGAGCACTGCAGAGCTGCAGTTGTACCATTCCTTGCTCTGCTGCTCTGCTCCAGCTAGGTGTTAAATACAATACGTGGTCAATTAAAATAAATCTCAGACTTCCTTGCATTAGATGTTTCCTTCCATTATTTTGAAACTGTCTTCACATGATGCTGACACTTGGAGAGCAGAAGTGTTGATAAAAGTCTAGATTTGAGCATTTCTTAAGTTAGGCTGGTGCTTGGTTGAGTTAGGAGCTTCAGGCTATTGGAAAGACGCCTCTCCAGAGGTCAGTTCATAGAACGTAAGTTAGAAACTTGGCTGTCTATTATTTGTTTAGGAACCCTAAAGTTATATAATACGTACATTCTGCATACATGCTTTGGTACATGGCTGTTGTGCATCTGTCATCTTAGTGCAGAATCCGTGAGTGAATTTATATCAGAAACTGGTGTTCCTGGACATTACTTCTGCGAGATAAAACCTTGGATGTCCTTTGGAAGGCCTGGTAGTGATGAGGGTTAACTACACTCTGATTTTGAAAGTGGATCAGTCTATTGATTCTATTAAGCTAAATAAATTCTATTAAATTAAATAAATAATCTATTAAATCTATAAATAAGTCCATTAAGTCTATTAATGTTAATTTATTTTAAAGTGGGAAGTTTTGTTCCAACTCCATGAATTTACAAATTCTGTTTGCATATTGTTTTCTATTTGTTGGAACAGTCGTTGCCGAAGAGCATTGGAAGACTAAAGAAGCTGAACAACTTGAATGCCGATAGAAACAAATTAACATCATTGCCCAAAGAGGTAAGTTTTGTGCAAGTAAGTCTCACAGATGTGATTATACAAAACAAAAAACTCTTGATTTCAAGTGCCTACAAGAAGTATCAGGAATCTTTGCTCCACTGGCTGTTTTTCGCAAACTGATCATAACCAGAAGCTTGTCCATTAGATCTGAGGAGCAGCTGTGGTGGTTTGGTGGCTTGGAAGTGCAAAATGTCTTTGCAGTTGAACAAGAGGGTTTGGGTCTAATTAGTTTGTAACTAGTAATTCCCAGTGTGTCAGGTCACTACTTGAAGACTGGGAGTTCTGTTAGAGTGAATGCATTTAAACGTCAATATGCCTCTTCTGTATGTAGTGTGAAAGTATTGCCAGAGTATTCCTCGCCTCACTCTTGTGAGCAATAGCAAAGGGAAGGTTTCATATTCTGAAAAATGATTCAGAGACTGTTTTGACAATCTTTTTGTTTTGGGGATCTCAGGACTAATTTTGCCTTTAAATATGTGGACCTGGTGTGATCAAGATCACTGATACCTGAAATCTTACAATGATGTTCACTAGGGCTTCTTGTCTATCATAACAGTATAATGGAATGAAATGAGACTAGAATTTCTGTTGTGAAACTAAATGTAATGAAGGCATTACAAGTTTAGTTCAGCACTAAATTCTGGAGAAAGGCTGGGGGAAGCAGCATCTTGTGATTAGAGCATAGGATTGAGAGTTGGCTCTGCTTGCACTCCTGTTTCTGTCCAAGTAGTTCTCCCCCTTAATTTGCCTGTTTCTAACATGTAGCTCTGAGGTCATAGCTTTTGTTCACCACTCTCAGTCACTTCAGGAGCAGGAGGGGTTTGTACTCAGGTGGCAGCTGGTGGATGGGAATTGAGAGGAGTATCAGCTCTGCCTCGTGAGACCACACTTCTGCTCAGGCCCGCTTACTTACAGAGCTTGGACTGCTTGAAGAGGAGGTGTGAGGAGGGAACAAAGTGGCTGGGAACCAGGATCTGGGGAAGAGTCGATGGTCTGAAGAGGAGGGGTTGAGCAGGGGCAGAGGATGCTGCTGTAGCACTGTCAGCAACAATTCCAGTGGCCCAGGTCTGAGCTGCCACAGGTCAGTTGCCTAGTTGAGGCTCCACAATAACCTTTTTGCTCCTTTACAGATTGTCTTGAAAGTGTATGTTTGACAGGGTGTAAGGTGAGGGAGGGAAGAGGAGAGTACTGCAGCACCTTTAGCAGGATGGCATCTCCTCTGCAGAGGTGCTGCTGTTCTGCACATAAAATTGCAGAGGGTGCACCCAGACAGGTTGCAGAAAAGGTAATAAGAGGCAGGACCTTGGGAAAACCATGTTTCTGGGTATGTAATAGAAATTTTGATCTTGTACTTATTCAGCAGAAAACTTTCCATGTCTCTGCAGAGAACTTAATACATTACACGGGTGTCATAGACTATCCGTGCTTGGGACTCGTACAGTTTTGTGTTTAGTGCACTTTTAAGCAGAATTGCTTTGAGTTTGTTATAACATGCAAGGTTTTATGATACACTTTCCTGCCAGATTGGCCATTAGTAGCTTAGGTAGTGTACGAGCACTTTTCTTAGTTTACTTGAGTTCATGGTATTGGAGACAGTGCATGAGGTGAGCAGTATTGCAGGAAGAAGAGCAGGTAAGAGGAGGAGGCTCATCATCAGAAACAGGCAAAGCAGGGTGACTATGGTGTGTGTCTGTTTGGGGGGAACAACAGAGTCAAGGGCTTGGTGCAGAATGATAAAAGGACTGATGCTGAACAAGAAAGTGGAGATTTTGAACCAGAAATGGGTTTCAGAGGTGTAAAGTGTTGCCCAGTTGGTGAAGGATGTGGAGGTATCGAAGGGTGAAGAACAAGAATGTGTGTTAAGAACATCAGCGCACATGAGAGGGGAGGGGACATCTGCACAAGGGGTGAGATAAAGTCAGGGATGAGTCTCTGTTTGGAGAAGGTGAGTGATGAGGAAATGGAAGGTGGTATCTGGAATGAGGTGAGCGGGGGAGTTGGAGAAAGTCCAGGAAATAAGGATGAGAGAGGGTGGTCCCCAGGGAGCTTGGCAGAGAAACAGAAGAAACAAATCTCCTTGGCGTCCACTTCTTTGAAACTTGGAAATTACATTTAACATAAGATCTCCAGAATGTTTCATTAAAGCACGTTGTGCTCTGTGGATTTTTATTTTTTTTTTAATATTTTTAAAGGAAGTCTGTCTTCCTCCAACTGGAGGGTCATATCCACCCTCTAGATCAGTGGGTTTGAATTCCAAGCTGGCAATGGTAACAAATAGAAAGCCAAAACAACTGATGCAATGGTTTGCCCCAAAAGTACTGTTTAGTATGTGTGTATTGCAGAACCTACCATCTAGCTAACTAGACATTTCAGTTTCAGTTTTTCACGTTTCAGTTTCAATTCCTTATGCTTAGGTTGTTCAGTAAACCACTTTTCTGTCAAAGTCTTTAGATTGCCTTCTAACAATGCTGAAATGCTAGCTGTGAAAACAGAAAGAAATCTCTTCTCTGCTCCTGTTTTGTCTCTTAACCAGTAGCCTTTTGCTTTAAATCAAATGTGAGCTTTTCTGTAGTACAAGTTTTCTGGTTGAAATGCAGAGGAATTTGGTGAAGAGTCAGGTTTCATAGCTCTGAAAAAAAAATGTTCTGCGTAAACAGAGTGCACAGGTGTAATGAGCACTGTGTGCTGTTGTGCGAAGCATCCACAGGAGCAGCTTCAGGGATGCAGATAATGGCCAAGATCTGATGCTGGGTGTCCGTTTGGATGGAGAGGAGAAACAATTTGGTGTCTTGGTGAAATATTCAGTTTTCATTTTCCTTCTGACTTAAAAAAAAAGGGTACAGAATGCTTTGGTAGACCACTTAAGAAAAACTGGAACATGTCTTCTGTCTGTTGGAAGGTTCTGCTTGACAGTGAGAAAGCATACCATCTTTTGCATTTATTTTCATCTCAGAATGACTAACTAATATTTAAAACCAGGCACCGACTTCTGACAGCAGTCATTTTATTGACACCACAGCCTGCTGTGTGTTGCTTAAGATGTCTCCTGAGACAATATGGGAAGACTAGGGTCTCAGACATTTGCACATCAGTCAGTGTTAGTACTGGTACTAGTTACTCCTCACAGAAGCAGTCAGATGTGGGAGTGTGCACTGCAGGGATTCTTACTCTGTATCTTCCTTGCTTGCTTCCTTGCTTCCTTCCTTCCTTGCCCACTTTTCCTTCCTGCTTCCTCTTGTTATTTCTGTGCTTTATAGAATGGCTAGAAGAGCTGTATATTTGTGGTCTTCATCCTTATAAGAAATAGGTGTGGGAGAGGTCTTTGCTGGTTTCTGTTGGAGAGGAACAAATGCATACAGAAAAGATGGGGGCTCTACTAGGGAGAGGAGTACATGTAACAAATATATCTACTTGCTGGTGTCTCCGTCCTTCCCTCCAGAATTATTCCTGTAGCAAAGAGAGCTTTTGTGGATGTGATGGCAGAAATTACGTGCCTGCTCTAATATAACCTGGTGAAATTATGAGTTCTAGCTTTTCTTTGTGATGGTGCGGGGTTTTGTTTTGTGGTTTTGAGGTTTGTTTGGGGTGGTTGGTTGTTGTGTTTGGTTTGTGTTGGTGGTGGGTTTTTTTGTTTGATGTTTTTCTTGTTGTTTTTGTTGTTTTTTTGGGTTTTTATTTTGGTTTGGTGTTGTTGTTTGTTTGTTTTTCATTTTTTTGCTTTCGTTTTTTTTTGTTAACAGTTTACTAGGATTGGATTTTGGGTCAGCCTGTCAATCCATTACATTACCAGATTGTTTCAATGCACATTTGTAAAACCAGTCTCTACCTTTTGGTGTAAGACTTCTTAACCTGGGATTATAGAGGAGTTCATATGCAAATAATGCTTCAAAATTTCCTGGTTCAAAGGTGCTTCTGTATCTGGTGCTGATACATAAGGGAAAACGTGGAACAGCTGAATGTCTGACCAAGACTTGAGTCACTGACAGATTTCATCTTCAGTATCGCATCGTGCAGCTCGATCCCTCTCTCACTGAACTGAGTGGCGAAACGGATTTGGGCAAGAATGGAGAATGTCTAAACCTGTTCATAGTTACAAATGTTTTTCCCCTTAAACTTGAAAGACCTGCCTGGTGACTCTTCGGTATTGAAATCCCACCCTGGAGCTGGAACGCTGGTGAAACCGGTGTGTTGATTTTGGCACTTGCATAAATAACCTCCTTGGAATGTTTTCCAGTACGTGTGCTTTTGTTAATGAGTCTCTACAACCTGCAGAGCCCTGGTACTGTGTCCTTCCTGGCTCTCAGGTATATTGTGGCTGAGAATTGTTACTACAGTCGGTAAAACTGCAGGGTTGGCTTTTTCCTTTTTTTTTTTTTTTTTTTTTTAGCAAGTTGGGGCCACTTTGTTTCTGGTTTTAACTTCTAATGTCCTGTCGGTTCCCTCATTTATGTGTCTCAAAGGGGGAAAAAAAAAGGTACTAGGGAAAAATGCAGGACAACTTGTCTTGAGTCACAGGGCAGAGAAGCAATGTTGCTGTGCTCCTCCCATACTATTCACTAGTGCAGGAAGTATTAAAGTGGGTTTGCAGATTTTCCTAGCCAATTTAAAGTTAATAATAACTGAATAATAGCTAATATTAGTGAATTGGGCAGTTCCTTCCACCTCTGAATGTATTCTGTGCTTGCAATTAAAGAATTAATCTGTTCTATCTGAGGCCAAGGAAAATTCTGACTTTATTTACTTTGAATCCAAGCAAAATTTTGGTTATGACACACTGGAAAAGATTTTACAACAAAATAGGAAGTATGTTTAAATTCTCAATATATTTATCAAAGTTATATAAACCTTGTAAAAGTTCTTGATGCTGACAGCTGTATTAAGAGTTGAATAAATGAAATGTGTCTCTGGGCTTCTAGTCACATGCTAAAGAATTATCATGGCAGTATTTGTCATAATGTCAGGGTTGCTTGTTGTTATTTTTTTTTTGCATTGCTTATACCTATGTGAAAGGTGCTAACTGGTAGAGGACAGCAGAATTGTTTTGTAGCTTTTGAGCAGTTAACAGATGCTGAGATGAAAAGATGTTATTCAGCTGGTGTAACTAGAAGGTCTTCTGAGTTCTGCACCTTTAACTTGTGTTTTGGCTTTAGAGCACTAACAATGCGACGATATGCCACTTTAATTGCTGAAATTTGGTCTTTGATGAATGACTGCAACTGACAGCTGGGCTCAAGAAAGGGAGCAAATGGGATTTTTTGGGAGAGAACTGAATAGGAAGAGAGGGATGAACCTGTACCTTCAGATAGCTACAAAGATGTAATCAGCAACAAAAATCAAATGGCAGCCATCAGGTTATTGTAACAGATAAGAGCGATAAAAGCTGGGTGATGTGGGGGTCAGAACAACACTCTGTCTGCAGCAGAGGAGTCATCAGAAACATCAGCAGAGAAGTGATGTGGTAAGACTTGCAGTTCTGGAGGACTGTTTGAGATGGACCAGCAGCAGATTTTGAATATCAAAAAAGCAGGAGGCTGAAGTGATGGGCACTGGTCATGATCAAAACACAGAGGGGAGGTTTAGCAGCCAAGCTGACATCGTCTGCATGTGTGCCCAAGTCTTGCTGCTTCTCATTGACAAGAAAGCTGTTAGAAAAATGAGCCTCAGACTGAGACAGGGAAAAAAAAAAGGCAAAAAAAATCCTCCATAAGGGTAGAGTTTTGTGTGGAACCCAGAGGGATCCTAGTGACACTCATTGTCTGAAGCAAGTCCACCTGAATGCAAATAAGCAGTTTTATTCAGATTTTTTTTTTACAGTACTGTAAAATCAGTGATATCAAAATCAGCACTTTGTAGTAATGATAATTTTCTGTCTGACTGATGTGTGTGTGTGGTGGGATTTTATTTGTGTGTGTGGCTTTTTTTTGTTTTAATCTGGGGTGACTGTTCTTTGGGGATGGTAGGCTGAGACAAGTGAATAACCCTTAAATTAAAATTGCTAGGATGAAGTAATTCTCAGGAGTATGACTTAGACATGTCCAACTCATTTGAGACCTTTTCCTGATGTCTAGCTCACTACAGAAGAATGTGAGGACTTCTTTGAGCATCCAGTCTTTGGAATAGTTACTCATGTGCCTAGAACTGAGCACATGCTTGTCCTCATTGATTGTAGTCTGTGCTGGAAATGAGCTGTGTGCTTCACTGTTCAATGGGCTTGTGGTCTCAGCTGTGTACTTGGTGCCTCTGCGGTGGTTTGGCAAAGTCTGTGGTAAGCATGTGATGAGACCCTGGGAAAGCATGGCTCTCTGTCAACTAGTGACCCTCAGCCAAACCAGCGACATTCTGATACCCTCTTACTTCATAGTGGTCACAACGATGGTTTCCTTTCAGCATGGCGTTTCGTGTCTGCACTTTGCCTCAGTGGTACCACTTTGTGTGTAGGTTTTCAAATGTCGGACCTGGTGTCTTTCTGTACTGTGGGATGGGTGCTATCTTTTTTTGAAATGCCAAAGATTTTTTCTTTTTTAAGTGTCAGCTTGTCTTTTCTCTCTGTGATATCTTACCTGATGCTGCTTGTTAGATGCTCCTTGCATTTTCTAAAAACAGTTTTATGAAAAAAATTCAGTATCTGTTTGCTCTCTCCCCCCACTACCCTATTAAAAAATAATAATTAAAAAAAAAAAAGATCTTTGCTACCTCTGAATGAAACTGAACCTTTGAACAATTTCCTATTGTCTGATAGAGCAAAGTTAAAGTAACTTAGGAGTTCTAACCCTCTTTGGCAATAGAAGTATGTATGTTCTGTCTCCATTTGTTGGCATGCTCTTCTCCAGTATGGATAAAGAAAAATAAATTGAACATCTCTTGTATTTTCTTAATTGTTAGCCGCTTGGAAAATTATGGGTCAGGTAAATTGATAACCCTGTAAGTATTATTCAGTCCACGGTTCTACTGTTACCTTTCATTAAACTGCTTTAAATGCATGATGACTCAGGCTGGCCCGTTCCACTGCTGCATTTTTCCATTGTCATAAGTATAGAAGTTTTGGTCTCATCAGGGCTGCATGGCTTTTATTGTTTATTTGGCAAAACTGTTTGGATCTCTGTGCTCCAAGACTGAATAACGCAAACTTCATTCATGGAAACGCGAACACTTTGTGTATGGTTAGGGCATCACTTGCCGGCTCATCAACGTTCACTACTTGTAACTCTTGCTTTTCACAGCTCCTCATGTTAGTTACACCAATTAGACACTTAGTATGTGTGTATGTATATTAAAAAAATATTTTTCTACATGGCGCTGTATTCTGCGAGTGTGTCAAGGCACATTATCTAAGAATCTACACATGCTTTAAAGTGAATAGCAGAATTAATGCACTAAGAAGTGTTTGTTCATGATTTGAGCTTTGGTTTCTGAAGGCTTTGATTCATGAGCTAAAATGGCTAAGGTTGCTGCTCCCAGCATATACACGGGGCTGGGAAAGCTGGTACTCAAAAATAGCTGCATCTTATAGTGCAGTGATTTAAAGGAAACCATCCCAGATTTTGTTTTATCAAGAAAATGTGCTGTACATCTGCACTGTAAATAGCTTGTGAATCAGAAGCCTTGAGCAGCTGATTGCTGCTTTTTTCTCTTAAAATATATTTATGATACAAAGGAAGGTAAGTGGGCTATTAATGCTCTGCTTGTTTATTTTCGAATTCACAGTTGCATCCTTTTGAAAAATAGCATATTCCTTGGTCAATAATGTAGGTTAAATCAATGTGATGTTGACTAGTGGGAAAGTTTTTGTGGTATTTATAAGCTCAAACTTGGGTTTGGACTGAATTGTGGGTTTTGAAAGGCAGAACTGATAGTTAACTAGATCACATAAATAGTTTCAGCTCAGATTTGGGGACTCTTTACTAAGGCGTAGTGGTATATTGGCTATATTGTGGACAGAGAAACCTTCTTACATGTGTATGGCTATAGAAGTCCTCTAATTTTTGAACTAAGATCTTTCAGTAGGTTTCCTGCCTGTAGTTTGGTTCTAAGTCCACTTAACTTGAAAGCTTCAAAAGGCTTTAGGATATTCTGCCTCTAATACGTAGAGTAAGAGAAGCAACATATGGTTTTTTTTTTTTTACCCTTCTCGCTGTGAGTTTTGGAGCAGGCAAACAAACAGCAGTACCTTTTGAAGCTCAGTATGATAAGTGAACAAAGGTACGTATCCTTTGTGAATAGGAACAAAAAGTTACTTGAAGCAGCTTTCAAGTTGCTAAAGCTAATAAACTCACTGTTTATAGGAGCAGTAATTGCCATCTGGAAGAGAAAGGTGGGGAGTGGGTTTGGCTTTATCTTAATCAAATGTAGGGGGTTTCATTTTCTGAAAACATGTATCTTTGCCAAGTATTGATATTTTAAGAGTTAAACTGAAAACTCCTATCTTTTGCACCCCAAAATTAGCGTGGGAATGCAGATTGCGTATGTTTGGATAAGTTGCTAGAGACAAAGGATACAAGATTAAATCACCCAGTGCATATGGGAGTTATCTTGAAATTAGATTCTTCTAATAAACCAGAGCATCAAAGATGTTACTCATGAAGTCTTCTGCTTTTTGTGAACTCTTGATTAGTTTTCATGGATTCAGTAATTGCTGGGAGTTGTTTGGTTTATTTAGTGTTTTGCCTTGCCTAAAGCCTCATTGCTCTTGGTTGTATCTGAAGTTACGAGGAAAGAGAGAATTAATATGTAAAACACAGAGCTAGAAAAGCTGGAAAGTTACAGCTAATATTTTTTGTGAGGGTTGTCTACAAAGGGACATCCGTGTGGTTACTGATCTATTCCTGGCTTGGAAGGCTCTAAAACAGGGGTGTCAAACTCATTTTCACCTACATTTATACAGTCCTAAAATTACATTTGGCCCTTTGAAGGCAACTGCGAGGCTGATGTGGCCCCTGGTGAAAATGAGTTTGACACCCCTGCTCTAAAAGGTGGGTGGAAGCCGAGGTATTTGTAAAGTTATACATTAGTCACAGGTAAAGCTCTTCAAGAAACAGCTGCAGTGGCCTCGCTTCAGGTCAGGCTTTTAAGCCAACACTTGTTTGCAGCCTGTACCTCTGGGTGAGGTGTCTGGCAGGCGGTGTGACCGGAATGTGCTCTGACATATTACGTGACCTGTACCGCATGCTTTTGTTTATAGTATCGTACTGCAACAAAACCAGGCTTTTTTTTTCCTTTTCTTTTCTCTATAGATCGGGGGGTGCTGCAGTCTTAATGTCTTTTCTGTACGTGACAACAGATTATCTCGAATTCCCTCTGAAATTTCACAAGCCGCCGAGCTTCATGTCCTGGATGTTGCTGGAAACAGGTAAGAGATGTCTGTCACTTTTTTTGCTGGATTTACTTAATTCATTTTAACAACAAAAGATGTTAAGTCTAAGAATGAAGCAACAAAAACCAATTATGACTTTTGTGTCAGTGTTACTTTTGAAATTGTCAAAGGAGGCTTCCCCCTTGGCCCAAAGTAGCATAAACTGTATGTTGTCATGAGTGTGTTTTCTGGGTTGCTTTGATCCTGAGGGAAAGATAGGATTTTAAAAAACCCTCTGGATTTGTATATTTCTGAATTAAAAATGAGAACCTAGGCAATTCAGTAGAGCTTTAGCTGAAGCTACCACCAACCTTAATGTCAAGTAACACTGTCTTATCTTAAAGATACAGTGCAAGTAACAAATCATGCCACTTTGACCTTGCAGCTTCTCGTGAATCTTAGTTGCTATACTTCAGTCATCGAAGTGTGAAAAGGAGTGTATGGAAGAGCAAACCAGGATATTACTTCAGTTGCTTAGTAGAAAGTTAAATGGAAAAAAAAAAAAAAAACCCAGAAAAGCAAATGGCATCTCATCTATGCAATATAATTGTCTCATAGGCTCTTACGTATTTCTGTTCTGGCAATTGTGTCTATATAAGGCTCCAGAGCAGAAGCAGCTTGTCTGCCTTCCAGGGCATTTTACTGCAGTAGAAAAAACTCAGCATTGTTTTATCTGTTATTCACAGCTACAGTGAATTATGGTATAAAGCTAAGCTGCAGATTCTTTTTAAAAGAATGGAGTGGTTGGAGTTGATGGCTACTGCAATGCTTTCTATTAGAGGCATTAATTTCAATCTTGTTTCTTCCAGCTCAGGGATATATACTTAAGAGTCAACTTCATGACCATCTATTAAATCTCCTAGAGATTGTCCTGACTTTTTCACTTTTCTTTTTTTTTGAACTAGGCTGATGTATCTTCCCCTCTCCCTGACTACTTTAAAGCTGAAGGCTTTGTGGTTGTCTGATAACCAGTCCCAGCCTTTGCTGACGTTTCAGACTGACTCAGACCCTGAAACAGGAGAAAAGATTTTAACATGTGTATTGCTTCCTCAGATGCCTTCTGAGCCTGGTTGCCAAGGTAAGTGCCTAGAGTCAGGTTTTCATTATGTACAAAAGTACTACTTCTTTTTTTACTCTCTTATATGTTCCATAAAGGCTTGTAAAGTGTGCGTAAGCTCCAGTGAGCAAATTAGCAAAGTTCTGGTTGAATTTTCAGTTATAAACTTTTTTTTTTTTTGTAATTATACTAGTTTTCAGAAGACTTGAAAAAAAATATCTGTTATTGAAAATACAATTGCACCAACTACAATAAATAAAATACAGACCTGGAAGAATACTTATATCATTATTCAGAGACTTGCTAGTGGGCCAAGTAGTGGTGTCTATATTTGTGTACCTTGATTATACATCCTAAATACATATATATTTAGTGAAAATTGGTGGCTTTCCAACTGAAGTGTCTTTACCATAAAAATAATTGCATAGCTATTAATAAGCAGTAAACGTTTTACTGTTTAGCAAACGAATTTTCTTTCAAGAAAAAATGCTGTACAGTAGCTATTCTATTCTTCAACAAGTATAGAATTGGAGTGTAAGTTGCTTTTACCTCTTCTGCTGAAACTTGCCTCTGGGTCAGGTGGAGCTAGAAACTCTTTTTCACTGTTGGCTGGGGTGCTGCTCCAATAACTCCTGGATGTCTTTTGTCCTCAAGCTTTTACAGCAATGTGTAAACATACAAGGGGATTCATGTGAGCTAATATTTAAACTTTTGCTGTAAGCCACTGGAGAGTAATTTATCCCATCCAAGAACAGACATCTTAAAGAAATCATGTGGATTCTTCTCTGCTGAGTACAAAGGGGGCCTGAGGAGAAAAGCTCAGCTGTAGTTATCTGTATTGTAGGTACTCAGACTTACCTAGATTAATTACACTCTTTGAGTACTATGCAGCTGGAGCAAATAGAAACCAGTAAAGCAATAGAAGTGTAGAAATGGCTCTGTTTTGTGTCAGCTTCTGCATTTTAAGAATACAAATTGCATTAAGATTTAAAATAAGCAAACGAGTGAACCCCTTTGTATTTATAGAAGATTAAGGTAGCTCAAGAAGAGTAACTGAGGCAGGCTGACTTTCTCTAAGGCCTCGCTACTAGAAATTAGATTTCCTCCTCTCCAAGTGAACTCGTGGCTTCAAGGGCAGAAAGCTTGGAATTGAGATTGTTGAATGTGTATGCCCAGCCATACTAAAAGGATGAGGTCAGTAAAAGCCGTGATCCTGTGTTACGGAATGCCATTTAGGGAACTGGCTAATGTCAGAGGGCAGCCATGATCCAGAAGAAAAGCTTGTATAGAGGCAAGTATGTTAAATTACATAGTCAGTATGCCAGAAACCTGAAACAGTCCAAATAGAGAAATTTCTCATTTATACGGAAACTATTTATTGTGTGTACTTGATAACAGAAAATTAGTGCAAGTTCTGTTTTCTATTAAAAAAAAATATATATAGAAATACCCAATTTTTAATCTTGGATGACTGATTGGTTGTTAACAATACAGCATACTGATATTTTAGATTTGCTGTGGATCTTTAGTTATGTTTTCACTGTTCTAACAGATAACCTACCACGATGTGGTGCACTGGAGAGTTTGGTAAATGAGATGTCAGATGAAACATGGAATGAGCGGGCAGTGAATAGAGTCAGTGCAATTCGTTTCTTAGAAGATGAAAAAGATGAAGAGGATAACGAAATGGTATGTTTTCCAAGCCTTTGGATACCCGCAGACGCTGTGACTTTAGTGCAAAAGTGTACAAAGTATCTGAGTTCCCTTGCTGTAAATATTTCAGCTGTGACTGCATGCTTTTTGCATACATTTGTAGCACAAACTGTTCATGTTGACTGATGAAACTTTTCTTGTTGACTTAAAATGCCTTTATATTTTTTTTTTTCTGCTTTGAATATAACTTTTATGTTCTGATTCAGGACAGTCTTTGTTTTGCTTTGTTCTCCTGCATCTGCTCAGGATGTTTTCTTTCCAGAAACAAGATAGGATCTTTCTCTGCATCTGTGAAGCTTTACTGCCTGAAAGTATAGTGGGTCTAATTTAGAATTCCAGCACTCTGGCTTGTGTCTTCATTAAGCTTGCCATTGTTTGTCTCTCTAATTTCTATTTCCAATCTCTTTCTTTCCCTTTTTATTTCCCTTTTATTTCTTTATTTTTTTTTTTCTTCTTCTGCCATTTGCATTGAAACTACTATAGTGGCCATGAACAGCAAGAATGTTGCTCATTAGTTTCCCACCTAAACAAAGGATGTGGGAACATCTGTCACTGTACTTATAAGACCTCTCCATTAAGTTGGGCTCTGCATGCCCTGAAGATAAAAGTGCAATGGGATCTTTTGCTTTACTAACTTTCGTTAATAATTAAAATTCTCCGTAAAGGTTAAGACTACTTCCGTCAGATTCTCAGCATGCTTCTCTGATGGTCTAAAAACTTGCTGGTGGTCCTCATTAAAGCTCAGCTTGAGATTCCTCAGGGCACTGTCTGGATTGTGCCATGCTAGAAGCGTGGTCTTACTTTAAAAAGTGACTATAAAATTCTGAGTTAGTAGGGAAAAGAACATTTACATTTTCAGTTGAGGTGGCTGCTTAATCCAAAGCAGCAGAAACTAAATGTCCCTGACCAGCAGGGTTTGTACACTGACTGATAAGGGAGTTCAGAGTGATGCTTCTTTACAATGGTGCCAACCTGAGAAATTCCATACAATAACGAGGGTGTTAATGAGGTGTTAATGAGAACTGCTTTCAGTCATGGTATTACAGCGTGGCTTGAGGGAAGTACCTTCTTAGGAGAAAAATAAGTTTATGATCCTACTGATGAGGAGGAAGGGTGGATTTTGAAAGCAGTCTTGACCAGTGCACCAATTTGTGGGCCATCAGTTCTGCTGTTTTCTGCACAGTTTACACAAACACCACTGAAAAGTAATTGCATGTATATATGTATTATACTGATACGTATTTGTGCAATTATTCTTGGTGTTGTGTTTGTCTCTAATTTGGATGCTAACTGGAGTTTTCATAAATTTTGTTTTCATTGTAAAGGTTTCAGCACGATGATGTTAGACATTCTTGCATCTAAGATGGAGAGAGAAATGCTCCCTCTTTTTCCTTTCTAGACATTTGTCCTCAATTGACAAGAGAACCAAACTGTGTGGTGGGGCTGGAAGGCATACAGAACCTCACACAAAAGTGCATTTGACGCTGTAAAGAGATCTAGTGGGATTCTTTCAAAGCCAGCTCAATGGTTTTTTTTTGTTTGAAATGTGATCTTAATCACTTGGACGTTTTTTTTGGGGAAAAAAAATCCCAACTATATATATATATATATGAAAGAATCTTCTTAACTTGTAATTGTACTTCACTTGAGTGGCTTTCAGATTAGTAGGTCAAGAGAGGAAAAAATCTGCTTCTAGACAGTTCTTAGAACCTCTTTCACTGTCTTCATAAACAAGTAGCTATGAAAATAACATTCAATATAGAGTATCATAGTCTGAAAAGGAAAGGGGGGGGAAAAAAAAAATCGATACCTAATATTTGGTATGTGAATGCTAAAGCCTTGAAAGTGTATGTTGTTTTTCAAAGAGCCAAAGGCAAAACCACTTATTGCGCTGTTTATTTTTAGAGAACACTTCTAAGGCGAGCCACTCCACACCCTGGAGAATTAAAGAACATGAAAAAGACAGTGGAGAATTTACGGAATGATATGAATGCTGCTAAAGGACTGGATTCAAACAAAAACGAGGTCAATAATGCCATTGACAGAGTGACCACTTCTGTGTAGAGTTTCATCTCCAGGTTTTACCTCCTGTGTCTTCCCCTGCTGTTGAAATGTTCCTGTCGTCTTCTGGGACCTCACTGAGCCCCTTTTTGTTTTCAACCAGAACCTGATTCATCGTCTCCATACATGTGAAAAGTGCTGCCCACTGGAAGAAAGTGCCTTATTTCATCCAGGCAGTGAACCAATAATTTCCAAACCAATATTGTAATTTTAATAGTGCTAGGCTTTTTTAAGTAAAATACACTACTGTATGCAGAATACAATATTTTTGTCTTAAACACAGGGGAAATGATGCTTTTCTTTTCCAGAGTGCTGGGATATCTTTTTCCCAGTGGCTGGATGTGCTGGTGAGAAATATAGTTTTGTGGAAAATTGATACACTTTTTTATTTTTTTGGCAGCTCATATGGTGTACATTTTAAATCTTTGTATAGGACTTGCATAACAAGATGATGTATTTCATTTTTAAGAGAAAATTTATCTTGAGCGGTACATATTTTAGTATTTGTGGAAGAGAACAAGATTCATGGACAACTGTATTCATTTGTTTGTACCACCCGTTGTGCCTTATTGTGTCTTTTATGTCATAGTAGTCTTAAATATAACAATTCTTGAGGAAAGCGAGTAGCTTTAAACTTGGTCTCCTGTTTTAGATATGTTTTTCTTTTTGGACAGTAATTTGTTGGGATTTTTACAGCAGAGAACTTATGTTTATATCAT
Source organism: Columba livia (assembly GCF_036013475.1). NCBI lineage: Eukaryota > Metazoa > Chordata > Aves > Columbiformes > Columbidae > Columba > Columba livia. Next base: position 25,674,197 of record NC_088604.1, read on the forward strand.
GGGATTTTAGGTCGCGAAGCACAAATGTTAGTTTTATTGTAAACAGAATTAAGATTAAAATGGCCAAACTGCTATTGTTTATTACATAATGCACTCACACTTTAACTTAGTTGTAATGAAACATCTTGTTTTGGATGCCGTGTTGCATTGCAGTCACTAGAAATTCATGCTTCCATTGTTTCTTTTTTAAATGTGCCATCTGTAAAATAACTTGAAAAACAGCATGATAAATTTCAGAAGCACAGTATGAAACTAGTTTTATGTATTACACAAGAAAGCATGATTCCTTAAAGTGCTTTGGTGGTTTTATATAAATATATAAAACCATAATAAAAAAAAAAAAAAGTTGAAAGCTTCAGAGGATTTCTTGTATCATTAAAATAGCAATTAAAATATGCATGAATTAATACTGGAATTTCCTATCATTGTTACTGTGTTGCACTTCCAGTGGTCCAATGCTGATTTCAAGGTCTTATTAAATCTGTGGGTTCTGGTTTCTTTCTAAAGGTAAGTATTAATTGAGTTGAATTCAGTAAATAGCAATTTTGCAAAAGGCTGATAAAGATTGATTTTAGTGTCTCTGTGTTCTGTCCGTGCCATGAGCTAACAAAGACCACTAACTTGTTCAGTGCAGGGGCTTGGGCAGTCTGAGTTGAGAGGAAAGATTTGACAACATATTTAGTGTGAACTAATGCAATGAACCCAAATTTCAACAAAATTAAAGACCTGACGCTTTGTGTGTGGCTGACCACGTCCCTTCCTCTGTTGAACATTTCTTCCAGTAAGTGTTGGTTGTATGAGGGTATCTGCGAGAAGAATGGAAAGGAGATCAGGGAAGTCATAACAACTTCTGTGTTAAAATCAGTAACTGTGATAACTGATAATTTTTGTAAGTTAATATTTTAAATTTTGATCTGGAGCTTTTACAAAAGGCACTGCTTGCTTTTTGGTGTTGAAAAAGTAGGTCTTGCAAGCCATCTGCAAATATTCAGATCAAACCTGGCAAAATGCATTAATTCTTATGATTTCTTTTCGTCCCAAAGATTCTTCTTTTAAGCTTCAAGGCATGACGTCTTTGCAGAAGATGCTTCAAGGTTGATAGGTGTTGTGTTAGTTCAGGGGTAGTGCAGTTGCCTTCTTCCCAAGGCGGAGTTCTCTACGTTGTTCTTGGTAAGCTACTGTTAAAATAAGGCAGTAAAGAATATGAGGTTTTGGTACAGCTGGCTCCGACCTTGGGTAGAAATTTCTTTCCCAAGTAGTTAACTGAAACTGACACAACAAAAGTTTAAAAATGTAGGCAACTCTGTACCCAGAGTCAAAGTAAACCTCAGCAAGCCCATTTGACATGAAAATGAGTTCCTAAAAAAGACAGACCAAAGCCAGAGGCAGCAAGACTTTGTGCTCTGTGATGACAGTTTTTCTTCTGGAGGCTGCGGTTTGTTTTGTTCTTAGCATCTGTTAAGGAGATCTCCAGCAGCAAGATGAAATGAACATGTAAAGCCTGGATTTGGGCTTTGCCTAATGTGTGACCAGATTAAAATAATTAGCTGCCCATGTTCACCTGCTGCCTTCTGCTGAAGTCAAAATGCAACGTGAATATTGTTACAGCTCTGCTATAGGTGCTTTGTCACAGGGTAGTTGCTTTTTGTACTCTAGCAGGCTTGTGGAGATGGTGCTGCAGCCCAAAAACCAGCCAAAGACAGGTACTACTTGCTGCATCGGCTTTAACCTGAATGAACTAGTCAGCAATCGATTTAGGTTTTTTTATTTCAACAGTGGAAGAAATATTTGTTTTGGTATGTTTGGCTAGAAAGAATGGGTGCTTGAGGTTTGTTGCCTTCATTTGGGACAGTTTGACATTCCTACACCCTACGGTGGTTGGTATCATCTCCTTGTGGTCATCTCAACCAAAGACAGGTGGTATGAATTGCTTATTGAAGGTGTTTGCCTCCATTCATTTGTAAAAGAAAATAAACTGAGCTCAGAATAGAATCCATCAGTTGCTTGAAGAGATCTTGAAGGAGCTGAAGTCCATCATCAGACCATCCAACTACCATCCCCAAATGAGTATTGGTGTTCCTCACCTTTCACTGCCATCTATCTTCATTTGGTGAATCTGTGTGATGAAAGTCTGGATTTTTGCTATGTTTTTTCAGCAGGTATCTGGGGAGCTCTGAAAGAGGAGGTGTATTTTTCAGTCTTCTACTTTAACACCACATAGCACAGTATTGATTAATGTCTTTGTTTATGCTCTTTGGATGAGGCAATTTGAGATTCTGCTCTGCTGCCAGTGGTTCAGTGGAATATACCATTTAGTGTGGGATATTTGAATCTGGCAGTAAGTACATTTTTCCAGGTTTGTAAAAACTTGAGGTATGACAATAGCTGCTGGTAGCGTGGAATAATAGCAGTTGGGGTGTCACTTGTTTTCCGGGCTGAAAAGATGCTTGGATACCCCTGTGAAAAAAGTGAGAAGTGGCTACCCCTTCTCTCTCCCGCCCACCCCCCAAATCCTAAACGTCCAGTTCACAGCACCTTTGTTGTGAAAGACTGACTTGTGTGTCATTCCAGCCGGTCAAACCTCCAGCAGCCTAGACGCCAGTAGTCCCTCTGACCTCTCTAATGGTCTGTATGTGTGGTGTTTTACAGAGTGGTTTATGTACACTTGTCTTCCCAACAATGTCTTTAGGGGTTCAGGCAATTTTAACTATTTTAGAGCTAGGGAAAGCTGACGTTTGTTATGCTGAAGCAGTGCATGTTCTCAAAAGCATGAGCCCTCCCTTCCCAGTCTTTCTTAGGCTCTTTTTTCTTGCTGATGCTTTGAGGAGCCTGAATGGTGACTATAATTTTGTAAGCATGACTTTTCTTTTTTTGTCTTCCACTTTTTTCAGTTACTTTGTCAGTCTTTTGGGAGTTGAGTGTAAAGCAAATTGAAAACATTGTCATACTTGCATGCTGCTCTATTAGCTAAACAGGTAATCGGGGAAAACCAATTGACCATAGTAGTGCAGTGGATTTAATATTAACCTGTCAGTTACTGCATGTGAGTTCTCGTTACTGGAAGTCACAATTCCACAGTTTTACAAGAACAGGGAAAACAAGAAAGAGCACTCTCTTGCTACCATTTTTAGAGTAGCAACCATTTTTTCCATCACCTCTGTGTTACTCCAGGCTTTTTCCACAGCTACCATGTAATTTATGTGTTGAGATTATTCTTCTGGCTTGCGTTCCATATTTTTGATAATCAGCATAATGTGGGAAAGCACTGGAAACTTGCATGCCACTGTCCTTTCCAGTGAATGGCTTGTTTGCACCCAGGACAAGCTGATCAGCCCGCTTCTTGTCTGATACTAGTGCTTTACTAGTGCTGGGTGAACCATTTTTTAGCTGATTAGCTACTTAACAGGTTTCACTACCTGCTGCTCATGAATTCAGCTTCTGAAAGGAGATAATGACACTAGGAATTTAATTTTTTGAAATTCATTCTTTAGGATGCCAGTTGATCCTGTCCTGGTTCACTGTAAATGTCTATCTCCCACTGAGACTGAAGCATACTATTTATCAGAAATGTCTGAACCTTTTGTTAATGGAGAATTCACTGCTGTTCTTTGCCTTGACTCTGGAAAATAAAATTACTTTAGTTTTTCAATTTGATAGGAGTGTTTCCCACCTTCATTTTCCATCAAACACACAAATGTGTTTCCATGCTCAGGTGTGATATCGAGGAAGATGACAATGACAAAAGCGGACCGGTCTTGGCTGTCAATAAATGTTTTGGGTCTTCCCTTCCTCCAGAACCAGTTGTGAAATTTTCAGAGGGACAGGGTCTTCCTCTTTCATTCTGAAGTCAGGAATATAAAGGGTATTCAACCAGCTTAATGAAAAACGTGAGTGGAAAAGTGGGTACCTGGTTTGAGGACAGCTTTGTGAGCTGCTTTGGAGGAGTCATCTTCTCTGCTGGTAGATGTTGGAGACGTTATGTGTTCTGTCACCTCTCATGTGCTTCTCATGGCAGCAGGACGGCCAGTTGTGGGTTCTGCCAGAGCAGAGGAATTTGAGGAGCTCGGTGCTTGTTGCTGGACTATGCCTTGTACTAACTTCAGGAGCAAGAGCTCATGGCAGTCTGGTTTTGAATTTGTAACTTGTTCAGGGTACATCTCTTAATGCTGTTGTTAGTCTATTAACACTGAGAACTGAAGAAGTAGCTTATTTTTATACAGGAGAAGTCACCTCCTGAAAAATACAGCATTGGTATCATCCATGAGAACTCTGTGGCTCCTCAGTGGTGTTTTGGAGAAGGAATTTAGCAAATCTCCCTTGGTGTTAATACAGGGAAGTGGACACCTGATGTCCAGTAACCTTTGACACTATTTCTCTTCATGCTCATCTGTTGCTGGCAAATGTTGTCTTGACTGAAATCTCTGGATGTGCAGCTGCAGGCACAGTGACAGTCATACCCAGCACGTTCGCAATGCTTACTGCAGTAGACAAGTACTGACTATGGTGACGTTCCTCAGAATCCATGGATGCTCGCACAGCTTGCAGATACCACCAGAGCAGCTAGAATTTCAGTTTGTAAGCATCCCCAGAGTGATACAAAGGCAGGACTTAACTCTTTAAAGTTAGTTTTGTGTCCTGAAGCAAACTTGAGCAAATTATGGGACTATGCTACTGATGTAAGCAGTGTGATTTTCTGATCTCTCCCAAGAACTTGATAGCTTTACCCAAACCCAAAATAAATGGGCTTCATTAAACCATTTTGAAGTAGCTCATAAGAGATATGGCTGTCCTGTATTACTGGAAGATTAAACAGGGCACTACGTGATTATAAACACTGAGTGAATTTCTCCGTAGTTGTTCGATGACATCATGGGCTTCCACTAAGCAACTTAAAACCAAACCAAAACCTAAACTATATAACAAAAAGTGATTGTTTGAATATTGCTGATGATTTATTTTTTTCCCCCCCCCCATGCAAACCAGGTGAAAACTCCAAGTCTGAAGAGCATTTACATAGTAGATATTTTTAGGATAACCTATAGCTTTTTTTTCTTTTATTTTTTTATTTTTTTTTCTTAATGGTGTCTTCAGGAAATTAACAAAACCTTATCTGGCTAGTTAATACTTCAACATCTAAGTCTAAAATTAAGTTATGTATTTACTGCTAGCAAAGTCTCTGTGGAAGGTTTGCTTCAATGATCTGTTCAGGCAGCTTTTATGTTGCCTCTTCTACAGTGAAAGCATATTCAAGGATGCCTTTGTTTCGGCAGCGTTTCGTTTAGCTTTCATTCTTATTTCATGAGAATCACACAAAGCTCTTTTAGAGACAGCCTGTTGTACTTTAAAACAGGAATGATTATGAAATAGTTTTCAATTAGTAGAATATGTTATGTATAGTTGTACTTGAAAAGAGTGTTCAGGAAATACATCTTTAAACACCCTTTTTTTCCCCCCCATATTTACTAATTAAGCTATTTAAGCAAATTTTTCTTTTAAATAGAAAAAAAGGTGAGAATGTGTGTTTTGGGGTTACGAGTTGAATTGTAGTTGCAGGTGTATTACCATGGAAATATTCCAGGTGACTGCAAGCAGTGGCTTCTAGGTGCTGATGGTGACCAGGTTGTTGCTATAAGCAGGGTGTTGTGTTATCATTGTGTAGTTTCAGTATGATGCTTCAGAAATGTGGGTGGTTTTCGTGTCTAGGTTTTTAATGTTAGGGTATTTTGGATTCTTTTCCATTTGCGAGAATGATTTAGGGTGATACATAGCATCTGTGTACCTTTGTTGCCTAGAGGAAATTCATTCTCTAGAGGATTTATTAGTGAGATCTTATCAGAATAGACACTTTGTACTTCAGGAGAACAATTTGTCCTCTTAACATATAGGGGTATGATACAGAGAAGTATTTATGTTTTGAAGAGACTGCCTTTGAAGACATGAAAAACAGGTTGAAAGGAAGTAAAAATGAAGCCCACCTGACTTGCTGGTGAAATATTGGAGGAAAATGATCTGTTAGAAATCAGATAAGATCATTACTAATGAAGGGAGTTGAAGCATGTATTTCCATTGAATATAACAACCGCTGAGGCTGATAAATAGGTTTTCCCTCCAAACACTTCATCTGCTTTTACAAAACATCAGTGTTACATAGTCCAAGTACCCACGAAGCCTAAAATCTTAGCTGAATTTGCCTTCTACCTTTGTTTGATTCCAAATGTTTTTAAGAGAGTGTAAATCTGTGTGCCTTACTCTGTATTTGCTACTAATGACTTTGACCTTTTAAATCTTTTTGGGTCTTAGCTTCCACATGTATAAAACATAAGAAGAAACTTCCTACCATACTTGGGTAGTAAGAAGACCAATTGTTTCCTGTCAGATTCTGTAAGGAGAATTGTTTTTTTTCTCTCTTAATATTAGTATATTTGCCAGTAGCTTCTTTTGTTTCAAAGCATGATCCTGTAAATAAAGACAGCTTTATTTTTGGAGTACAAATCTGTTAGCTGAACTGTAGTGATTTCCACCTTAAGGGGTGATGGAAGCTTATTGCCTATTTAATGCAATTTTCATTAATACCTCAGAGTAAGGAACAGGTTTCATTTTGGGGAGGGAAAACAAAGTCCAGGAAAAAAACCCCAAACAACAGATTGAGTAGTTGCTTTGCATTAAAGCATAGCAAACAGAGCTGTACTTTGCATCTCTTCCTTGTAGCAAACTGTGCATGTGACTGGCCTCACCGAAAACTCACAGCGTTGTATGGCACCTTGACTACTCCTGACTGTCCAAAAAGATGCCAATAGCCCGGCATGGCAACAGCCTGGTAGTCGGTGGGTCCAGCAACAGCATCCCTGGCATTCTGTTTTCCTCACCTTACGTTGCTACTGAGCTCTGGATTAAAAGTCCACTGTTTTCTTATTTCCACCTTCCCCCCCCCACCTTTTCCTTCATGAAAAAGGACTGAGTTGTAAAAAAATGAGAATTAAGATTTGTTTCCAAAGTGGTGTTAGCCTGTACTCACAGCAGCACCATTCACTGGCTTTGTTTCTCCATTTTGTTTCAGAGAAGCATAATCCACAGGGTGTTTTGTTTGCAACAGGTCTGTGCAAATGTAGGCTAAAGGGCACTTCTGGCTGGTCTATTCAATCTTTTGCCACCGATACAACCAAACCGTATTTTGACATGAGGAAAAGCATCCTGCTGTAGGGGAAGACAGGCGGAGAGCAGGAGTGGGCAGGAGGATGCACAATCTACTGATGGACATCAGCTCTCTCCTTGCGTCAACAACAGGCTCCCACAGCAGTTGAATGTGTGCCTAGGATAATGAAATGTTTGTCAGCATACCCTTAATTCAAAGTCGATATCTATTTTCTTGAGAGAATAGCCTTTTACTGATCTTACAGAATTTGGCAGGCTGAGTTTGACAAGCTGTTGTTTAGAATAAGCAACAGAGGTCAAACAAGGATGAGAGATTCCCTTGGAAGAAGTTAAATGCTGCACTGTACCTGTGTGTTTATTTTTAGAGTGAAATTGCTTTATGACTTCCTAATGAGCTTAACAATTGACAAGGATTTAACTGTCTCTGGAAATACCCTGAACACTGAGACATGTCCCATTAGCTTTTCTGAAATAAAACAGACAAAACAGTAGCAAAAAAAATCAGCCAGTGTGCTATTTACCTATCTGATTAGAATCGCTATCCGCCTAGTTAATATTCATAGGAAAGAAAGCTTCTGTTTAAGGGTACCCTATGTGTCCTTATTGAAGGTAAATGTAAAGAAATGCCAGGAAATATCCTGCCTTATGTTTTGAATTGTCAGGAGGAACGGAGCCACTACCATGTCATGGTTGGTTGTGCTGCTCTCATATTCAATTCACTGATGAACAGTCAGCTTGAGTGTCCTGAGCAATGTGCTTTAGAATAACCAGAAATATGAGCCATTTATCAGTGAACAGTGGTATTGCTGAGTGTCAGTGCAGTTCAAAATGTGGTTTTAACAGCAAATTTCTTATAGAGGCCAGTCATGCCTTTTATGTACAATGCAAATAATCCTTGTTTGGGGCTATGATATTTTCAAGACTCACAGAAATATCTATAAGCTTTTCTAATGAGATGCTGAGATATTGTCCTTACCCATTTTGTAGTCTCTTCAGTCATCCTAAAACCAAAAGCAAATGAAGAATCCCAAGAGAAGCTCCTTCAGCAGATGAAGATTAATCAGTATGTCCAGCATTGACAGCCTTGTCCTTTCTCCTTTTCTTTCTCAACCTTAGATCTAAAAGAGATGGTGACAACAGGGCTACTGATAACTGCAAGAAATCTGTGTTCATGTGAACATCAGCCATTCTTCATTAAAAAGGAAAAATGGGAGTTAAAATAATTGTCAAATCTGAGTCAAATACCGTTTTAAGCATTGTGAAAGTCACCGTGTGCTGCTGATTGCTTCGCCGTAATATTGTTGATAATTTTTTTCATAAATTTGTGTTCTCCATCTATTTGCCTTGTTGGAGCACATGCATTAACATATCTATTGATATGGTGTCAGGCTGCTTTCTGTCATTAGATTTGTGTCACCATAATGAAATTTAAAGGCAATATTAAAGCTTAAAGGAAAGATGAAGGTTACTTTGAAAAATTAATTCTGAAGTTCAGTGAAATTAAGGTATGTGGGCAACCTTGCCACCACTTGTCATTTTATGAACTGATGTGTCTGAAGAAGAGAGGTGGTGGGTTTTGGATGTAAATGACTAATGGACATCTTGGAAAAACTGGACTATAATCACTTTGAAAATCAGCAAACCTTAAAACATCAGTTTAATGTTGTACTTTCTATGGGACCATTGAACAAACAGAACATTTTATTTAAAGAATAGTGAAAAAGGGAAGGGGACTTGATAGATTTTGTAACGCAGGATGCCAGATGAAACAGTCACTAGAGATTTAAGTACTCTTGTTTGTTTTCTTAATAGTACAGGATCTAAAATTATTGAAGACTGATGTTGATAATTTAATTCTTTCTGATGCTGGAAGTGGGATTGTTTCCATGATCATGTAAGTCCCTGAAGGCTTCCACTGTTGCAGCAGCTTTTACTTGCTCTTTGTGCCATGAGTATTGCCCATTAACTGGCCAAGTGCCTCTCTAGGTTATTACCTTGAGAGGTAGCTTTAAAGGGGAAATGCAATATTTACAAGGTACTAAAATAACTTGTAGAACTTGCCAGACAATTTCCACAAGTACATACATCTATTACTTGCTTAAAATGCATTCATTGCCTATTTTTTTTTTTTTTTTTTTTTTTTTTTTTTTTTTTTTTTGTCGTTTTCCTCTCAGGACTCTATTAAGTGGCTTCCCAAGTCTCCTAAACTGTACAGTGGCCATAACTGGAGCTCCCAGGGCTCTCGCTGGGCCTCACTGAAAGGAAAGGAAAGTTTCCGTGGTGGTAACCTGTACAAATTCAGCTCTGCTAATGGAAAATGGAGAGAAGGAAGAATCAGTCCTGAGCAAGAAGCGGAGGAGCTGGAGGATCCTGATGAGGATGTAGGTAGTCTCCTTGAAGTGAGGAGAGACAATGTTGTGTGTCTGTCAAGAAACAACCATCTGCTCACAGTGCTGTTATCCTGCCGAGCACTTCGGGTTAGTGGGAGGCTGCACTACCTGTGCTTTCACGTCCTCACTTGTGCAGAGGGTACAGAACCGTGTTCAATATTTTATTCCTTTACTTTGTTTGCAATTAAACAGTCCATCCAAGAGTACTTTGCTTGCAATTGAACTGCCCCAAGAGTACAGTGCAACTTGCAGGTTGAGTGACCTGCCCAATGAAGAGATACATATGTTTTTTATTTTACTCCTACTTATATCCTTAGTTACCAACATCTCTTCATCCCTTTCAGGGAGGCAGATTGTTAGCAGCGATTGAAGCTCAGTGTCTCCCAGGTACTGGCTGGTAGAAAAGTGAGGTTGCAGTGCTGCTCGACTGTATGTTTAGTTTTGGGTTGTGCTGTTCCAGGTACTGACATCCAGGAAACCCTGCACACTGTGGTTTTTCTAGCCTGAACCTACCAGCTGTCTGTTACCTGTGAGACAGCTTGACTGTTTTCTCAGTCATAGCCTGGAAACAGGAGGTTGTGATTGCATCTCACAGCCTGTCCCTTTCAGGGCATTGCTTACTAGTCTTTCCTCCAGATGTTTGCTGAGAGTTGAGGGAGGAACTGGGGTTCCTGCTCCTCTGCCAGGACCTCCTCTTCCTCCTTCTCCCTTGACTGCTGCTGATGTGCCCCATCCTTCAACCCTTGCTCCTGGCCTTTCTCCCTGGCACCTATGGCACCCCAGCACCGCTGAGGGGTCCAGGTTACTCAACACAGGGCTGTCAAAGAGGAATCTCCCATATGAGAAAAAAAAAAGATAATGGAAGTTTTATGTGAGTTAAAGCTAAACAAATTCCCTTTTAAGTGAAAACAGGAGGCAATCATGTCTTGCTTGTTCTCCCTGGTATTGACAATGCTTCCTTCTATCCCAACCATGAAGAGATTTTGGGAAAGCTCCAATATAGATTGAAAAATAGTGTTGAGTGAGGTTTCTGCACAGCTGCTCACGGTAATGCCACTGTCTTTTATTTTTGGTATTAAACTTGCAAGCTTAGGAAGACATTTTTGGGACTTATTTTCAAAGATGTTGGCCATTGTTTGCTGCATCATTTTAGTGCCAACAGAAGACACAAGGATTATGGTAATATGAACATCTGAATAAACCTTAACCATCAAATTAAGGAGGAAATTTCAGCTAAATATGAGTAAAGCATCCATAAAATCTGAACAGAATTTGGAGATCTTCGCTGAATTCCATTTAACCACCTTGCTAAGCAAAACTGGTAACTGGAAAATTTAATTGTGTTTTGCCGTCAAACTTGTCTGAAGCTTTAATTGTTTGGTGGATGTGTTTTAATTGTGTATTTCTCTTTTCAAGCTGTTGTGGTTTAGCTAAGCATAGGGTGACATTATCAGTTCCTTGCTACATCTCAGGATAGGTACAGTCTAGCGTCATGTGTCAAGGCGTTCCTTGGAGTGCCTCACTTCTGAGTCTCCACTTCCAGTGGACCCCTAAGTCACTGGGTTGTTAGCAAGTTTGCAAGTCCCCACTCGCTGATGTTTGCAACTAAGTAAAGTCAATTCAATTATTTTTTTCAGTAAGACATTTAAACAAAATCTTCTCTTAGAGCCATACATGCAATGTGGGGGCTTGCGTTCCCTCTCACACCTGTGCTCCCAAATATAGAAGGTGAGCAGGAGGCTGCCCAAAATGTCCCATTCCCATGCCTCATCCTTTTCATAGGCATTGCAGGATTTAGTTGGGTATATATGAGTTATATGTGTTTGGGTGGGCCAAGGGATCTAGAGAAAGGTTGTATGAATCACAGAATCACAGAGTGGTTGGGGTTGGAAGGGACTTCTGGAGATCATCTAGTCCGACCCACCTGCTAAAGCAGGTTCACCCAGAGCAGATCGCCCAGGAATGTGTCCATGTGGGTCTTGAATGTCTCCAGAGAAGGAAACTCCACAACCTCTCTGGGCAGCCTGTTCCAGTGCTCTGTCACCCTCAAAGTAAAGATGTTTTTCCTCATATTCAGATGGAACCTTCTATGCTTCAGTCTGTGCCCGTTACCCCTCATCTTATCCTTTGGGTCCCCTGAAAGGAGTCTGGCCTGTCCTCTCACTTTTCCCATAATTTCCACCTCTATGTTTAAGGAAAACCAGCCCAGAGAAATAATGGTGAAAAAAAGATACTTCTGTACATTCCCTTCAAAGTTGCAGTTTTGTCTTCAATGAGACAAATCCTAATGTACAGCAATGTGACAGAGAGGAACAAACCCAATTTACCATGAGTAGTGTCTGGGTATCGGATAGGTATTCCCCTTGCTGTCATCGTGTTTACCTTTTTCTCTTTAACCCCTAGGAACCAATTTCCAAGTTTTCTGGCAGCCTTTTTGATACCAATGATAGCATAAGAGATCAAAGAAATACCAGAACATCTCTTCAAGAAAAGCACAAGTCAGCAACGAAAGGGAAGGCTCTTCCAGGGACTAACACCAAGGCACAGCCCCCTGTCTCAGCAGCAGGCGGCCTCCCTGGTGAAAGCAGCCGGTTCTCGGAGGAATCGCGAGCAGCAGATGTGCCGCAGCCCCCGCTGAAGGTACCAAACTGCTGGGGGGCTGGACTCACTGATGGGGGGGTCTGTGTGTCTGTGGGGAAGTCTATGTATCCATGGGGAAGTCTGCTTCTTGTGCAAGGCAATTTATGAAAGATGCAAAGAAGGGGGAATATTGCATGGTAGATATTGTGAGACCTACTTTTCACAGAGTATAAACTGAGGTTTGTCCTTACTCCCACTGGCTTATATGGAAGAAGAATTTTCCATTAGAAAAAAATAATCTTTGTAGCCATTTGATACTGTCTCATTTTGTATATCCGGCTTTGGACTATTTTAAGATTAAGCCAAGGGTGTGTGCAGGTGGGCTCTCAGCTAAGCCTTCCCTTAGTCTGTGGTTAAGGAGCACTGGCGTAGCCTTACCCTCATGGTGTGAGAAACCCACTGTCCTATGAACAGGGATGGGAATGTTCAGATGGAAATTTGTCAGTGAGAACTGCAAGATTTGGGCTGAGTTTTATAGAGAAAGCTATATTCTGAACTCAGAATGTATCCCATCCTCGCCTGCTTTGGAATCTCAGATGAGAATGTTAAATGAGCAAGAGTAGCTGAATAATTTTGTTATATTTCGTAACGCAGCTGTGTTGAAATATTCTGAATTATAAGATATAACGAGTTATTCAAGCTTGAATTGTCTTAGAGCCTTGAAGCAAATCAATGTAAATAAGAGCATTTTGCTATTGTGATAAGATGAAATGCAATTTGCATTCAGATTCAACTACACTGTGGCAAGGTGTTCCTTAAATTTAATGGGCTTGTTTTTTTAGCAGTTAGAAAATTGTTATTTACTACCAAGCATATTATATACTAAAGAAAAAACAAAACAAAAACCAAAACATGAACTGTGGGGAATAATTCTTAAATGTAAGCTGTCTTTGGAGCTTGAAATTTTTTTTTATTTGGCCTTTGAGAATTATGTAGATTCAAAAAATTATTTAAGATTCTGAGCAGTTGTACTAAATTATTTCCAATAGTAGCAGGAGGGGAATAAGCTAGATAGGTTACGATTTTTGCTACTTTTATGAAGCTTCCTGATACTTTAGCTTTTAAGCCAGTGGTTAGAGTACTGTCAAATCTTTTGATGAAGCAACACATACAGACAGAAAGCCTGTTTAAAGAAAAGAAAATTACTGTAATATTGCTCAATTCAGTTGACCATTCTCAGAAGAGTTGAGAGTAAGCAAATCAAATGATGAAGCTCCAAAGCAAAGGTTTTTCATAAGCTCATTAAAAAAGTTTTACTTTTCACTGCTTCTATGTACTGGTGAAATAATGCATTCTTGGTGTTTTTCAAGAGGATAGACTAGTCTTGCATGCAGCTGTGTTGAAGCATAGCACCACTTTAGTCTGGGCTGAGCTCTATAGGGGCATATCTGCTGGTGTTCAGAGTGGGAAGTAGATTTTCATTGCTCATGTAATTAATAGGCACTGTTTTTGATTAATCAGGCCACTTATCCATTATAATTCTTTTCCAGATAACCATTACTGTGTGCAGTCAAATGGGCAGTCTTGGTATTAGCATTGCTGGTGGAAAGGGCTCATCTCCATGTAAAGACAATGATGAGGTGCATTTCATTACTCAAAATTTATCTAATAATTGTTAGAGAGACACTAATTAACAGATCTTTGAAGCTATTGTGTTTTGTTGTTTTCTTTCTGAGTTTGTCCTCAATGTTACCTCACTGTCTTAGTAGTACATCTAACAAGGGGAAACATGGGTAACTTATTTCCCAAAGTAAAAGCCAGCAGTAGATTTTGATGGGGAAGCTCCTGGAGGGGTGATTTTGGACAGATGTAAACTCAAAGTAAACCAATGATTTTCCGAAGACAGGCTCATGGCTGAAACACCATTGTCTAGTTTCTACTTTCTGCTTTGATTTGGGGTCACTCCCCTGGCAATCCACATGCCCCTCCCATACCATTTACTCATTCCCAGGAGCTAACTTGTTTTAAGAAAAGTATTTCTCACACCTTCTCACTTAATTATAATTTAAATAAATCTTCGTTTCCCAGTCTGTCTCCCGTGGCACAGTGTAAACAATGAATGACTTTTGTTCCTTGTATGTGTCAGCCATGGAGGCTTTCTTTTTTTCTTGCTAACGTGCTAAGACACTTAGTTCTTATTTTAATAGAGGCAGTAGAACAAAAAGTCTTGAAAATCAATTACTTCCCTTTTACTTTTTACATCTAAGAACAATGGAAGAAACTGTGTCAGGTGTGAAACTTGTCTTTTGTGTTACCAGGGAATCACGATTACGCGGCTGCCGAAGGATGGTCCAGCAGACTTGGCTGGGGTACAAGCAGGAGACAGAGTGACAGAGGTAGATGAGTTGTTTGTTGATGTAGAAGGTGTTTTCTTGTTGTTATCTTTAAATCAAATCACTCAGAGTTGGGGACTTTGAGATCTAGATCTAGGCTTGCCTTAGCTTTTTAGATACTTCCCAAACTATGTTATAGAGTAATTATAATGATATTAAATTGCTGTATTCCTTTTTATTTTATTCTAGTTTTCAGATCTTTATGTTCAAAGTACTTAACAAAATATTATTCACTTAAATGGCTGATTTGTAAATGAAAATAATGGTATTACTCAGCAATTTTGTAAGCACAAATGGAGTTGTACTTGGTCCAAGAAGCTTTGTTATGTCATTGTGTTAGATTTACTAGATGAGTTTATTGCAGTTGCAAAGAAATACAAACTAGATGAACTTGTTTCTCCAAGGTATTTTTTGGTTGGCAGAGAACAGCTCTAAGTAATTGCCCTGATGGAGGCTTCCAGTAGCAAGTGACAAATGTGCCTATTGGGATGCGCCATCCCAAGCCTTGTCTTTCCGGTTCATAATTTTTTTCATTTCCTGTTCTCTGAAGTTGTTGTTTATACTTGCTTAAATTAATCATTTTTACTTCAGCATGCTCCTTCTGAATTAAGGTAGGATAGAGCAAGCAATATTTTATGTCTATTAAATTGCCAGGAATGAGGATATAACCTATATTAGCCAAAGACCAATTAATGATAAATTACTCTACTAATTTTGTAAACCTACGCTATAGACAATCCACAATCCACATCTAGAAATTGGTTTAACATTTTTAAAAAGTTAATTACAGATGAAATTTTACTTTTTACAATTTACCTTTTACATTTTATTTTTTATCTTTTATGAAAGGATCATCCTTAATCTTTGTATTTTAATGGATGTGAGAGAATTTAAATAATTCTTTAGATATTTCACATAATCAGATCATCGGGGGAAAAAAATCAGGATTTTTAGTTGCTGTACCTTTGACTTTTGACCAGAATTCCTAGTAAAGTCAGTATCTTAAAAATCAACCAGTTTTCTCGGGTTCCTCCATGAAGCTACAATTCATTGTTATTTTGGGGGCTATTTGAAATATACTACCTACTAATGTTTGATCATTTAATGAATAGTGAAACAAATAAAGAGAAGAAATTTCTGTTCCATGCTGTTCCATCCTGCTGTTATCTTACAGGTAGTTATACTTTTCTTGTCTACCACAAGATGGCAGAATCATTCATCTATTTAAAGAAAGTAGGAAAAAACATCTCTGCTTTTTGTATGTGTGGGAAACGAAAAGGAATTAATGCATTCAGGTGTGCTATAGGAATCCCGATGTTTTGACCACAGGACTAATCTGTGTGCAAATAAGCAGCCTTTTCTCTTGATATGATGTTACAAATTCCTATTCTTCAACTGACCATTTCAACAGTTCAGATGTACAATGTGCCCATCAAAAATGAGGAATGGCAAGCATTGCAATTCTATTTGCTCTTGTTGTGCAACCATATGTAACAATAGGGCCAGGCATTTGTATACTAACCTGAGAGGGAGGGAATTGCTCTTCTTAAACAGCATTCAGAATGAAAATAAGTGTTTCTGTTTTGTTGTGTTTTTTTATTTTATTTTATTTATTTTTTTTTTCTTTCTTAAGGCATCCCTCGTTTCAGAACCTGAAGCCCTTGATGCTTGTCCTACTGAAGCTTCATCCAAGGGCAGCCCCTTCCCGACAGTAAACCACATCATAACAGTAAGTTAGATGGCCTCAGTGAGTAACAAGTCATGCCTAACTAAGTACTTTATGTTGTCTGTCATTAATGTTAGTAAAGATACTAAAGACTGGTAGAAAACTTGTGAGCAGCTGAGTAAAAGGAGAACATGTGTCAAAGATGAGTGACCCCACCATGTGTTTAATTGAATGTCACTGCAGCCAGGATGTGTCTTCTGGAGGAGGAGCTCATCTTCTGAATAAGCACCTGGGTAGCAGACCAGAGCTTTTGAAGCACTCTGGTTTGGGGGCTTTAAGGACAGTCTCCATTCCCTCCAACTTAAAGTGTTTATTCTGTTGTCTGGAATTCCTCTCTAGTTAAAGGAAAGAGCAGCATCTCCATGGTGCCTCTTTTAGGAGGAAGAGCTTGAGCTGCTACCTGGAGGAAACCATTTTTATCTTTTGACTGGGGGGAAACTTGCATGACAGACTAAGACTGCATGCCTGTATTTTAAGGTGACTGGTATCAGATGAGATTAAGCCTTACCACACATGTCATGGAAGAAAGTGGCTAAGCCCACAATGTGGCTTTTAGAAATCTGATTCACTTTTGTGAACTTCTGTAAAAGAATTCAGCTCTCTGGAGACCTAGCCCAGTCATAGTCATCTGCCTGCACACCTGAAATTGTGGCTTTGCTAGGAAGATACAATAAGATCAAGGTATCTGACTCATTAAGGTCAAAATGTGTTCTACTTGTATTATACCTGAAGTACCAGGAAGCAACAAATGTTTCTCCTACAGCAAATGCAGAGGAATGCTTTGTTTGATTCCTCTCCTTCCAGCCTTTTTTATCCTTTTCCACAAATATAACTCATAACCCAGCAAATGGCAAAAAATGAAAGTTTATTACATAAAAGACTATAATCAAAGGCTACATTCAATTTTTATTAACAATTTACATTTTTTTTAATATTGTGATTTGTTAGTTGACTGAAAAATAAGCAAACAGACCATGCAAATGTGGTTTCCTCTGATTTCCTCTGTGGATTACTGTTTAAGATGGGTTGAGCTTAAGCTGCAGCTTCTGTCTATGAGATGGACTAATAAAGGTTTTCTCTCCTGTGCAGTTGCTTAAAGAAACTTATTTTGAGGCCTCACATTTTCCAGTTGAAAGCACTTTCATAGCTCGTGGTTTGTTTTGTTTTGTTTAGTTTTTTTTCCAGCTCTAATTTATAGTTTTTTCTCACAGTCTCAACCCTCATTTCAAGAAGCACAAGGCTTCCTGTTAGAGGAATCACTGTTGAAAGGCTTGATTCACACATTGCTAGAGGCCTGGATCTGTTGCAGTAGTATCTGCAATAATCAAGAGGCAATAATCATTCTTTTATGTTCTACACCTCTCAGAAAATAATGCCTCCCTCTAAAGTTCTTCAGCTGTGAGGAGAGGAGGAGGCTGATTAGACCAAGCTACTCAGCTTAGAGCTTGGTGCACAGAAGGATTTGATGGGCTGATGATGTTCCCAGTGTCAAGAGTAGCTAATGTGCAAGTTCTTTCATTAAGAAATGTTTGTATTTCTGTGTGTGTTTTTGTTGTGTTTGTTTGTTTTTGTTTTGTTTGTTTTCAATAAAAATATTTTTTTCTGTAGCAAATTAACCTAGAGCAACATTCATCAGTCTTAGGGATCATGGGCTTTTGAGGAATATCCTGCTGACTCAGGAACTGGTCAGTGTTGTATCTGCTCTCACTCTGACTTTACTCTGGTGAAGTTCCTCTTATTCCTCAGTAATTCTGAGTAATCCTCTTATTCCTCAGTAATACCTGAAAAATGTTTTCAGCCTGGCTTCTTATGGAGGACGCACTTTGCAAGTTAAGATAAGCAGATGGCAGTAGGACCTTCGTGCGGAATCTTCTTCTTTGCTAGGAATCTAGGAATGTTTGTTTCCTTCATATTTCTGACTAGATTTCAAGAGGACATGTGTGCATCTACATCAAGGGAGGGGAAAAAGAGAAGTGTGGTGGCAAAGGAGCCAAAGGCTCCTTTGATTCTTCCTGCAAAAGATGAATTATGTGCTGGGTGGTGCCCACCTTCCGCCTCCCTCTCTTCCATGTCATCCCTGCTTCCTGGCCTCCAGCAAGTGCTCTGTCTTCATCTATTTATTTTTATTTAATTTCAATAAACATGCTCTTTGCAGATGCCACGTGTGATACTATTTGTATATTACTTGCTAGCCACAGCCCTCTAGCCATCTCTTGCCATTGCCCATCCCATCTCCAAGTATCATGCTCTGACGTTACAAAGGGTGATGCTGCTGCCAGATTCAGATTTCCTCTCTGTTCTCATGGTGGCTCTAACTTATTAGAAAAGGCTCATTTGAATTGTTAACTCATCCAGCCAAACTCAATTGCAAAGCCTTTGTGCCATCTTTAAGATTTCCTGACAGTGTGAATGATCAGTAATTAATTGGACAAACAATGAAAAGGTCTTTCACTCTGAGTCATTTATTTGCAAAGGAAAAACGAGAATTGCCCATGGTTTTAATTATGATTGAGTATTTTTTGAAATGTAGAGGCCCCAGTACTTTAATTACAATTAGATCCTTTTTTTACATACTGTATTTTATAGACTTATCTCAGTTATGCTAATCACACCTCAAAAATATGGAATCTGTTTATTTTACGTTGTTTAATATGTCTATATCAAAGTGAAAATATTTTAATTGAACTTAAACCAAGTATTTGGATTTTGAAACACTAATCTTAAAATAATAGTATCTATGTAAAGATGTTTATCAAAATATAATGGATTAGGACCACAACTGATATGGCTATCTACATGCAGACTGTGTGTAAAATATTGTATGTCTAACTACAGGGGAAAAAAAAAAATCAATGATACAAACATTGTCAATAGTGCCATATTCTGACTTTAACAGAAGGAACTTAAATTCTGGAGTCTTTATTTCCAGTTGTTTGTTTTTCTGTCTTCTGCCCTCCTTCCTTATTTCCTACTCATCCCCTCAAACACAGAACCAGCTCTGCACAATCTTTCTCCATCAAAAATATTTTCATTTAAGTACTGACTTAAATTGCCAATGGATTTTGTCTAACTGAATGTAGAATGTTGACAGGTTTAAGCATTAGTTCATGACGTGCATCATCATGTCATCCTCTTTGATCCATTTTTAGGGCCTATCAGCCTCTTGAGGATATTGTATACCTTGTAATTAATTTTGAATCCCTTAAATATTTTAATATATTATTTCACTTCAAATCTTATCATATCCTTTTCTTTAATTGCATGCTTTTGGCCTGGGAATTTCCTCAATTAAATTTTTTAAAATATAATTCACCAGGTATACAAGTGTCACTTGTATCGAGGAATATCAAGGAAGTCTAAAGAAAGAATTACCAATTAAAAGTGATTGTGTAAAATAAACTTAGAGTACTGAAAAAATTGGAAGAACTTCAAGCTAAAAATGTTTTGGTTGCTCTGTTAAAAATGCAGAGATGCCAAGTGTTCCTAAATATAGTGAGAAAACAGACAACTTCGGTGTACTAGAACTTGTAATGTATGGCAAAGTGAATTGCTTTTGTGCCTGCAGAAAGTAAGTGAGCATATACTGTGCTCCTAGAATGTGTAGGTTGCTGATTTTCTGCCTTTCTCCCATGTTGTTTAGATGTAAGTGATGAGAAACTTTATGTAGATGAGAACCATAGATCCATCTTCTTAATTTCCAGCTGATGTAGGCTTTTCAGGGAAGTCTTGATGCACTTACACCAGTTACAAATCTTCAGAAATCTAAGTATCAAACTCTTTCTCTATTCATCTGGGCAGGTCAGTTCTAGCCATGTCAGAAAATTGTAATAATACAACTTAAACATAATAATACATCTTTCTTGTTTCTTTAGTCATTATCATAGTTTCTCAATTTTAAAAGCAAAACCAGTAGAATACTCAGGTCAGAGAAGCACTATAAAGGACGACAACTAAACCGGGATTCAGAACGTCCCTATCATCAACATCAAAGAGAGATTTCTTCTGAAACTCATTTCAAACAACAACAACCTGGCTCACAGACAGTGTTTGATTGACCTGTGCCTATGATACCATATGATCTATTATTTCAGTCTTCAGGCTTTTTATGAAGAACTGCTTTATGTCTTCTCCAAAACATTTCATGGCTCTTAGTCTTGTCAGGTAAGGGTATTGTTATTTTTATGTAACTTTTTTATTCTGAAAAAGTAAGTTAGTTTTAGTAGTCAGGAGTCTGACTCCTCATGGCCTTGCATCTTGTGCAGGTTTACACACGCTTGCAAAGAAAGCCACACACAGCTTTGCTGGCTTAGCTAACCCTGCACTGATCGTCTGAGCTTCAGTGGAGTGTAAGAACCCATCTGCCACGTGATCTCTATCTTTATTTCATCTGCTGGTTTGATTCCACTTTTATCTAAGTAACTTGTTATTTCTGAGTCTGGATGAAAGATAAAAGGTATAGTTGTTAGGCAGCTTATTTTGTGAATTTGGGAGTAAGTTCCTGCTCCAAACAAATGCTTCTGTTTGCACAGTATATCTTTTTTCTTCTCTTCCTTTTAAGTAGTTTACACAGAGGACTCAGTCAGAATTGACTCACTTCAAACTTTACATTCTTGGATTCTGTAGAACTTATAGTAATGCTAAATGGGAAAAACCTTTTAAAAAAGAAAAGTCATTAATTGATCTTTTCAAGATACCATAGTCAAATACCTCAAAGTTAAAGAAAAAAAAAATCTACAAAGTAAACCCATATTGTAGTTTAACCCAGCAGGCAGATAAACACTACACAGCTGTTTTCTCACGCCCTCTCTCCCCCACAGTGGGATGGGGGAGAGAATTGGAAAAAAGTAAAACTCATGACTTGAGATAAAAACAGTTTAATAGGACTGCAAAAGAGGCAATGATAAAATATACAGAACAAGTGATACGCCTGCTGACTGATTGCCACCCCCCTTTCCAAGCAGTGGTTACCTCCCACCCCAGCCAGCTCCCCAAGTTTATATACTGAAAATGACATCATATGGTATGGAATATCCCCCTGGCCATTTTGGGTTAGCTGACCTGACTGTGCCCCCTCCCAGTTTCTTATGCATCTCCAGCCTCCTCATTGAAAAGACCTTGACTTGGTATAAATATTGATTAGCAACAACCAAAACATCAGTGTATTATCAACAAAATACAGCACCCCACCATCTACTAGGAAGCAAATTAACTCTAGCCAAGCCAAAAACAGGACAATCCATCATATGGTAGACAATACAAGCACTGCAGACAATATAAGCAAAAAATACATACAAGAGACAGACTCAAGCAAGGCACCTGGAACCATGCTGTAAGACATAGAATACTATTTGGGAATAAAAGAGGATAAATATTTGAACAACCATACAAATGATTGGCAACATCTGCCCTTGTGAACGGCGTCCTCACAGACGCTGCAAGAACTCAGCAGGGGAGGAGGCTGTACTGAATTCCTACAGGCGTTTTGGTACGACTGCTGCCTTTCAAGGGCGTGATGAGCTTTCTCCAAAATCAAAAGATTGGTAACTTGGGCTGTGGTAGCACTGCTTATGGAGGCAGTACCTTTGAAGTCTCCTGATGTGATCAAAGCAATGCATTTTCTTCAATGTTTTTGTAGCATCAGGCCATAAATGATTACACTGAAAGCGCTTAAATGAAAATCTGTGTATCAGGTTCCAGTGTCAGGGAAGTCACTATCCAGTGATACAGTAGAAGATGAAAGAATGGATCAAGGAGAATTTTCATAAGCATTTTGAATCATATAAAAGCCTCTTGTGTCTGAGGGCACTGAAGATATGACACGATGGACACTGACCTTTCATTTTTGTCTGCTATGAAATGTGGTTTGACTGAACTCCACCTTCCTTGGCTTGTGCATTACCCTTGGGAGGCACTGAACTGCCAGATAAGAACAGAAAGGAGCTTCTCTCTAAATGTGACAAGCCCAAATGTGATATATACTACACACTGGGAGACAGACAAAATATTCAAGGTGTTCTTTTGCTATCCCAATAACAAGTGGAGAAAATAGCCAGCTTTAAACATGGCCTCTAAAAGATATTGATATCAAGAGAATTCCCACAGAGGAAATTTTAGGGGAAGGCACCTGGAGTGGCACTTGTCTGGTGCGTAGAACCTCCAGTAAATCATGCTGAGCTGAATTAGATTTTGGAGCAGATCACCAGGCACAATGTGGGAAGAACAATGAGCTTGGGGAAGAGGGACAGGCTAGTAGGGTAGCTCCCACCACCCTTGTGGTCACCAGGCTGCTGCACACAAAACTGATGTAGCACATTCACAAACACAATGCCAAAGCTTAGGTGTATCTTTGGCAGTGCTGGAGAGCAGTGTGGCTGCTCCAAGCTTAAGGATGAACTGAATTACATGCTCCTCTCTCTCAGCCCTGAGCAGCAACAGGGGCTGGCAAAAGCTGGCTGCTCCTGGAGCGCAGCAGCCAGGGCCACCCCACTTTCCTTGTGCAGAGGTCTTCTGCTGCCCAGCGTAACGAGGTGCTGCATCCATGCCTGACCGTAGATTTATCTTCCCAAGCATGCAGGAGAGGTCTATACCTCTCTCTCCACCTGACCTCACAAACTCTGGAGTCTGGCTGCAGGTCTTGAAGATAGTGAAATAGCACTGTAACACATGGGGGAAAGTGATGCAGCCAGGGATTTACAGGGTGGGTTCTCCATAAAACACATGCAAGTGAAAATCTTCCTGATAACACCCGATATATAGGGAAGCTGTGTTGAATGCTCAAATAGAGTCGGCAAATTTTTCCAGCTGTGTACATGTGGCTGTGTGTTAGGTGATTGCCCCCTGCCCCAGCCACCTTCCCCTCCCCTGGCTGCCTTGTCCACTTCTGCTTGGTGGTGAGATTTCTTGTGGGTAGTAAATTCATAAGAAATTAATTAGATCTCTTTCTCCCATTTTAACTTGTATTTCCTGTATGTTTTATTTTGAAGAGAAGGTTGTCTGTTGTCGGTCTTCAAGAACAAAGCATCACATCACTTCAATTAAAAAAGCCAACAGATGCCAGCTTTGTCTGATCAGCCCATTCTCTGCTGTTCTTCTTAGATACATTTTGGCATTTCTTTTTAAAACTACTATTTAAAAATCCAGCTGTGTAACCTTTTTTTAGACATGACTAAATGCCCTTCTTCACTCCAAATTTGATGTATAGAATCATAGAGTCATAGAACAGCTTGGGTTGGAAAGCACCTTTAAGGGTCATCTAGTCCAATCACCTGCAATGAGCAGAGACATCTTCAACTAGATCAGGTTAGACAAATTTAGACAGTTTCTTTTATGAACAGAGTCATTATCAAATGCAGCCTTTTGCATGTAGCAAAAGCATGTTTTCATTGTTTAGTAAGAAGCCTGAATTTCCCATTAAGTCTAAAATAATATCGCCATCACTAGTGATGACAAAAAAGGTAAAATAAAGTATAAAATCAGAAAATTATTCATGAGGTTTACACAAACCCCTACAAATGCTCTCAGATAGGTAGGTTTTTTTCCCCTCTTTCCACCAGCTGTAAGGTACCAGCCTTAGTACTGGTATCAGTGAAGATCAGCTTTAAAGTAAAATTTCAAAAATATGTACTATTTCTGGATATGGAGTTGAAATAGCCACACTTTCCTATTACAGGTATTTTCTAGCTGGGGAATGTTTTCTTTAGAAGGTGATCTGTTTGAACTAGGGTTAAAAGTATGTCTGGTTTTCTTTCAAAAGCCCATCCAAATCCTTTTCCTCTGCCCCTGTTCTTTCAAACTTGGGCCTTTCATGTGTCTTATTGTTGTCTGATGTGTAGCCTCTTGCCCCAGCTCCTGGCCTTGCTCTCAGCCGTGCTGTCACTGCTGGTTACACCTTTCATGTGAAGCTCATGCTGTAGGCTTGACTCTCACCTTGGGAGCTTCCTCCTTCTGCTGAGATTGGAGTACAGACCTGTGGGGAGGGGGGGAAGGAAGAAAAAAAGATGATGTTTTTTTTTTTGTTTGGTTTTGGTTTTGAAAAGGTTATAAAAAGACATAATGAACTGTTCTTTGTGTACTGTTCTGTAACCTTTTGAACAAGCATTTTTATTAGAAGAAGAAAACGAAAGCACACATGTACAACTGGAAGTTAAAAATTATTGGATGTTAACCTGTTGGCAGGACATCTCATTTATCATGCTTTCAGAAGATGCTTTCAACTGGAGCATCATAGCTGGTTGTGGGTTTGTTCCTATCCTGTTGCAATATGAAAGAATTTTGCAGCCAACACCACAGCTGAATTTCCCCAGGTTATTCAGGCTGGTTTGTTCTACTACTTCTTGCAGTGAACTAGGGAGTCTTATGTCTGTGCTTCAGCTGAAGGACTCCAACTTTCAATGAAGGGTGGTAATGCCATTAAATGATAGTGTCTGAAATAATTTGATTTTCAGATGATTTAAAGGAAAATGAAATTTTTTAGTGAGTCTTTTTAGTGTCTGCAGCGTTAGGTGTTTATGTTGAAAAAGTATAAGGAAGACACAAACAGAGTAGTGAAAGAAATTCCCATAGTGAATGCACTGGTTTTGATACTGAACATATCCTTTGTTTTGCTTTGTTTGCTTTTTAGGCACTGAAAATATAATTTCAGGGAAAACAAAAGGAAAATAGTAACATGTTTCAAAGGATTAATCATACATTTTTCAGAAAAAATATTCTACATATTTTGATGGTTTGGGATTGACTGGTACTTCAGGTATTATTTTAATAATGAGTGCATGATGATGGAAAGTGAGTAGGAGGACTTTGTGATTTCAACAGAAATATTTTAAACAAGTTCAGACACTATTCATTAAAAAGTAGTGGAGTAAAACAATGGAACAGGGCAGAATCCTGGATAGTCTGTCCTCCTACACCAGTATCAACTTCTTCTTTTGAATTACTAGCAGAAGATGGAGATTCCACACCTTCCCACATGCTTTAGGCAAGTGACTCTTGAGCTCAGCTGCCTGTACTGGAAAGGTTTCTTTTGTTTCCATCCTAAATGGCTCTCTCTTGCCCTGTCCATAATGGCAAGTGGAAATAATTTGCTTCCTATTTTCTGTGACTTTTTTTTTGAACCTGAAATCCGTTCTCCTGTCGTCCTTTGGTTGTCACGTACCAAGAAATGTACATTCAAATATGAACATTAAAGAAAAGCTCCAAGAGCAAAGCTTCCCTTTTTAACAGAGTGAAGCTGCAGTCAATGAATATAAGCATGGAAATCTGAAAGCAAGAGTAGAAACCCCTGAGATTCTGGGAAGAGAAGCATGGGGTTTGAGTAACGGGTTGAACACAAGATAATGCAAGTTTAGAGTTGTTGAGTTTTATTACCTTTGTTGTTATTGTTTTGTTTGTTTGTTTGTTTGTTTGTTTTTTAAAAAAAACAACCTGGAAGAGGAAAGGAAGCTGATAAAGCTTAGTTTGTGATTTTCCTGGGAGCAGAGTGAATGTGAAGGCAGTGATGGAGAGTGCTGGGTTTCTAGGGGATAGTTCAGTGAGAATGGAAAGGCCACTGCGGTTAGAACTATGATGTGTTTTTATTACATACTTTATTTTTTTTCTTTTTTAGGAGATTAATTGTTAACTGTTGGTGCTAGGAGAGAGAAAGCAGAAGCCTGACTCTCTTTTCACTGAGTTAGATCTTGTACAAATGCGTATTCTACTACTTAATTTGGTTTGCTCTCAATCTACAGTTGTGTAGGTGGCATAATTCACAACCAAGACTCATTTTGTCATTGTTAGCTATGATTGAGCTGTGAAGAAATTACGGTTCCTCCACATCCCGTTGGGGTGGCAGGCGCGGGGCAGGACAATAGGCCACAGAGGAAGGAGCAGCAGTGGGTTTGGGGGCAGCAGCAGTGGGAGTTCACATGGGGTTTCAGAGGTAGAGCAGGCAGCAAGATGGGCTGAAAGCAGAGGGACAGTGGACATGGCTGTGCTTGGACTAGAATATTTTTTTGTTAGAGAAACTCAGCTGCGGGTCTCCAAAACAGCCTGAGTGGCTGTATGTGCAAGCTTTCACCCTCCTGGAGAGAATGCAGAGGGACCAGAGCTGCAGATCAGAGCTGATGCTCCACTCCCTGACTAAGGAAGTGGAGCACCTCTTTTATGAGGAAAGGCTGAAGGAGCTGGGTCTCTTTAGCTTGGAAAAGAGGAGACTGAGGGGTGATCTCATTAATGTTTATAAATATATAAAGGGTGAGTGTCATGAGGATAGAACCAGGCCCTTCTCAGTGCCAACCAATGATAAGACAAGGGGCAATGGGTATAAGTTGGAACACAGGAGGTTCCATTTAAATTTTAGAAGAAACTTCTTCACATTGTGGTTGATGGAGCACCGGAACAGACTGCCCAGGGGGGTTGTGGAGTCTCCTACTCTGGAGACATTCAAAACCCGCCTGGACGCCTTCCTTTGTAACCTCATCTAGGTGTTCCTGCTCCGACAGGGGGATTGGACTAGATGAACTTTTGAGGTCCCTTCCAATCCCTGACATTCTGTGAGCCCGGCCTCCTCCTAGGTTTCCAGCCTTAACAGCGGTGAGACACTGCTCAGCCTTCGCTGTAGAAAGTTGGTTGGTCATTTGGTGCTGGTTCCTTTTTACCTGCAGTAGCATGAAAGACTAGATGAAAGACTTCCCCCAGCACTATTTATTTAATGGAAGTGGTTGATAAAATTACTGTAGAAATGTTGGACAAACAAGAACCAGTGGGCAGACAGTCGTCCAACAGGGAGCCTCAGCAGGGGTGTTGGTAGGAGCATCGTGCTACCGGCAGGGACGGGGTGTCCTCTGGAGACTCTGCCACGGCTCAGGTGCCGGAGGTGTGCAAGCTGTCAGAGCATGGGCGTAGGAAAGAGTGTGTCATCAAGGATATGAGATGAAATTTTGGAAAAGTTGTGAAAGCCTAATTACAGCTTGCAGTGTATTGCACATAGAGAGAAATATGAAAGAATATTTGTATCAGAACTGAACGTCCTGTGGGATTCATTCCTCTAGCAATATTGTTACAATCTCAGATGTATATTTCTTTAAGATGTAGAGAATTAATTAAAAAAAGAAAAAAAAAAGGAGGACATTTTTTTTGAAGATAATTAAAATGAATAATGGTCTCTAAAACAAGTATTTCAAGGTGCCTAAAAAAAAATGTTTCCAAAGGACCTTTGTGCATTTATTAGTTTCAATTTGTAGGGTTATGCCTCACCAACAGCTTGATTATTTATTTTTTTTTCTATTTTCCATTTCATCACTTAAATTCAATTTGTGATTGTAAGACTTAGTCCCATCATTATATTTGAAAGACAGTATGCAAGAAAGATAGTATGCAAAAATCCGTCTCCAGAAGTAATGAAATGTTTGAAGAAAAGCTTTTTTAGATAATTGAATTTGACTCTTTCCAAGTGGGATCACTGGGGAGTAGAAACCATGATGATAAAGAGTATTTCAGTAAGTGACATTTAAAATTGCTAAGGGCTATTCTTCAAAAGGAAAAAAAAAACCCACCGGTGACTCTTTCTGCATACTCGCTAGTGCAATGGATGCCTGGTCTTGGGGAAACGTGTACATGTCTGGTTTTGAGTGACACAGAATGCAAGGAAAGGTCTTCCCTGAGCTTTGAACAAACAGCTCAGTGTAACACAAAGCCTGGTCCTGGATATTTCTGCAGGTAACTTCAGAGAGGGCACAGACCTCCACACTAGTCTTTGAGGTGGCAGAATTTCAATATATGAC
Organism: Columba livia; assembly: GCF_036013475.1. Taxonomy (NCBI): domain Eukaryota; kingdom Metazoa; phylum Chordata; class Aves; order Columbiformes; family Columbidae; genus Columba; species Columba livia. The sequence goes on from NC_088604.1 coordinate 25,702,197, forward strand.
CCAGTGCACTACCTGGATTTATAGGGTGTGCATTTGCTGTAGTACAAAGCATCTGGCTGCTGGTTGTTGTTAAGAAAGAAACCCCTTTTAACAAAGCACAGAGCCAAGAGAAACATCCAGTGCGTGAAAATTTATAAATGCTGACAGGTGTGCATGGCAGAAGCAAATTTTCCCAGGAGCTGTGAGCCTGGCCAGAGATTAGGATCTATATAGATTGTTTAAGGCTTCCAGAAATGAGTCCTTCTTAGTCTAAGCAAGAGCTTATAATGGGTGAGATTCGTCTCTAGACTGACACCTGCAGTTTGGTATCTGCGGGTACTGTGCCTGCTCGTGAGCCAGGGGGGTGTCAGGCCCCCCAATAGTCAGAGGAGTCAGAGCTACTGCAGTTTGTGAAATCTGGGGAATAACTAATTTTAATTCACTGCAGGAACCTGTTGGCTGTCTAGCTGAACAGCCACGAAGCATCTATGTGTTTGTGTAATTTCCTAAATCAAATCATGTACAGCAAGGAAATAATATATACATGATTGAATTGTGTGGTGTCAACATTAAACACTCTTATAAAGTGTGAAGAAATGCATTAAAGTAGCTGATAAATAAGAAATACTACCTTTCTTGAAAATATTCAGACTGCTGGTAGGATGGACTTTTTATTCGTTACACGTTATTATATTAGCTGCTTGTTAGATATACTGACTTATATCTGTTTTCATTAATTGTTAATCTTTATTGAAAATTAGTAAAAAGCAGGATGACTTTGTGCATGAGAGTTAAATTTGTAACAATTCACTCATTGAAACAAACCATTACTGATTTACTATTTGCCTAGACATAAAGAACATGACATTCTTCTCTTTTCTTGGTTACAGCATTTAAATTCATTTTAAAACATTACAACATAGTTCTAAAAGAACACAAAGTTTTGGGCCAAAAAATGGTTCTGAATCAACTCCATATATGCATATTTATTAACTAATGAATTTGCACATTAATATTTTGTCTTAATGTTTCCCTTAAATACATTTTGTCAGTAAAAAAGCCCAAATACGCAATCTTTCAAAGATCAATAATTTATATGCTTTATGGTCCTTAATTAATCATTGCTCTCGGGTGCATGAATTTAATAAATAATGAAGTTAAAAAGTAGGTGTATATTTTTCATATTTATTTGTCATTACTTTTAAAATATCTTTATATCTTTTTTTTTTCCTATGGATTTTTTTTATTATTATTATTAGCTAATGAGACAATTAAGCAATTTATCTCAACTTTACTTTAATTATCAATGCAATTTTCAGCATAGAACAGTTCACCTGTCAGGAAGCCCAGCAGTGTTACATCTCTCCCATGTTTTTTTTATCACCTGCTTCCCCCATACCTTTAAAGAATCCCCTTTAGACTCGTCCCTGCTCCTGATCTGACTCTTTTCTCTGCAATCTTTTGCACCTTGCTGAAGATACCTCGGATAATCCTCACACGCCCATCCACTTCTGATGAAGATACCGACCAGTTGCCCCCAGACCCAGATGACTTTGAGCCCGAGGAGCCCAACAGCGCAGAAGGTCATGGCTATTCGGACTGTTTGAACAGTGCTTTTTATCCTCCTTAATAAAGTACTTTTCAGGAAAGAGTTCACTGTGGTTTTCTTTCCCCTTGTTCGGTTACGTTTAATGCAGTACTGGAACCACTATGCCTTCATTGTAGGGAAAACCGTGACACAGAGGATGGATTTGAGCTGGGAGAGCAGAACCCGTGTTTGTATTTCTTTGCCTTGAACTTTCCTTTGGCCACAACTTGTGCACTTGAAACAAAATGCGCTGGGTGAGGTTACGTGAATGTCACCATGTGTTTCAATAGCCATTTGTAAGGGTGTCCTACAGCACTTAAATGCAATGGTGAAAAGAGCAGGTAATTTTTTTTCAGAAGGTACTTCACCCATTTGGAAACACACTGAAAACAATTGTATAGTTTGGTGTTTGTTTGTTTGTTTGTTTTTAAATCTTGTGTCTGTGTTTTGTCTGTATAGCTCACCCTTTTGTCTACCCCCAGGTTCCTTTGAACTGTCCCTCTTAATGTTGTTTTCTATGAGAATAAAAAAATCCTTTTCTGTCTTTTAAACAGTGCTGTTTTTTTTTCCCCTGCAAAGAAACCTTATTTCCATTGGAATTCTGTAAATCATTCTAGCATAATAAAGAATTGTTTCTCCAGGTATATCGGTAATGCAAACATATATCAAATTTGAAAAGGACCTGTAATTTACATTTTATTAGATCTAAATGTAGGAGGCGTCTTATGTGACTATGCACCTGAAAGTGAACTGAAAAGCAATTTCTTACACTTGAGGAACTGTCTGAGAATCTTTTATTTCTTCTCCTAGTTTGCATATAATCAAAATGCCTTAAATTTGCCTTACTGCAATATGCCAGTGTTTAGTGTGTATATATATCCGTGTCTATATTTCTATATATATGAGGTAAGCATTTAGGAGTAAATGTTCTTGTACAACAGTGTTCAATCCTTTAATTCTCTTCACTGCTCTACAGGTTTCTAATGCATTTTGAGATGCTTAAGAAGAAAGAAGCTTTTGGGATTGGTCTTTATTTGGGGTTTCACAGTGTTCTCTTAAATGGGAGGTGGGGTCTGGCCCTGCTAGACTGGGATGTCATGACTTCTTTTTTTTTTTTTCATGTGCATAAAGCAGGTATTGATTCTTTTTTTTTTTTTTTTTTTTTTTAATTATTATGTGTATACTGTTTATTTTCCTGCAAATGTAATATAACACAACTCAGTGACCAGGTAAACCCTTGTCTTTCATTCACATTCTGAAAGATTTCTCAGGTGATCGTTCGTGTATGACTTGAATGAATGTCAGTAACTGGCTTTTCAGGAAGTAGGAAGTTCCCAGGAGAGTCTGGCTGTCACAGAATTAGAACAATATCTCCTACCATTAAAAGGGATATTTTATTTTGAAAAAATAGGTTTGCAAGAACACTATGGTATTGAGATTTCTCTTGACTCTCAACTGCATCCACTGTGGCTTTTTCATTATCTTGTACATCAGCATTTTAATTGAAGGTAATTTATCAGCAATAGGAATATTTAATTCATTTTCATTCATTTGCAAAATGAACATTACTTTAGAATCTGCTATGGCTTTAGTAATAAAGACTGTATTATGTGCATAAACATTCCAATTTGAATTAGCTTAAATGATGTCAATAAATGAAGTTATGTTTAAACGTATTTGCTTCCCATCCCTTCCTCCAAAATAAACAGGGTTCTTCCACCATGACTTAATGTTTGATCAATGCATATTGCAAAAATATCATCAAGCCCAGAACCCATAAACTCTTTGTAAATCCAACTAGTAATGTATGGTTTGTTATTGCTTTGCTATGTCTTACTAGACTGCAGAGAAAATAAACTCATTCTGCTGTTCTAAACCAGCCCTGGGATGCAGAACAAGTAGTAGTTGAGAGTTAATGAAATAAAGTAGGATAGGACAAGGGGTAATGGGTACAAACTGGAACACAAAAAGTTCCACTTAAATTTGAGAAGGAACTTCTTCTCAGTGAGGGTGACAGAACACTGGAACAGGCTGCCCAGGGGGGTTGTGGAGTCTCCTTCTCTGGAGGCGTTCAAGACCTGCCCTTGATGCCCTCCTGTGTAAACTCATCTAGGTGTTCCTGCTCCGGCAGGGGGATTGGACTAGATGATCTTTCGAGGTCCCTTCCAATCCTTTACATTCTGTGATTCTGCTGAGAACTCTGTATTTAATTCTTTTTCCTTCTCATGCACAGGAGTGTGTTTTTGATTTTTCATTAGATCTTGGAAGTCAAAATGTTTGCTATCAAAATTACATGGTCTTAACCAAATGCTGTCAGCATTCAGATAAATTTTAAACACTTGGATCTTTTTCTGTCCTTTTCAAGTGAATTTGTTTTCAAGGCAATTGCAATGTAGAGAATTTTGCGGTGGGTTAAAACTTATGGTGGTAACAGTCTCTATGGAAACAACTGAACACACATGAACCCAATTAGTTTTATAGATGGACATGTAACTTTACAAAATACATGAATAAAAGCTTCCGCTACACATTTATTCAGGATTCACTTCAGCAAAAAAATGCTGGGGCAGGCAATGATTTTTCAATTTTTGCTCTGCAAAATAGGGTCAGAGGTGGAGGTCTGATGCTGGAGTCCTTATCATCACTGAGTAATGTCTCTTCTGAGGTTTGGTGTTTGATAAGAGTGGGCAGAGGCAGAAGGTGGAGGCGGCACAATGGGTGTTGGTGTATTGCTGACAGCTCATATCCTGCTGGCCTGGGAGGTGCCTGTAAGGAGCTCACTGTGAAGTTGTCGCTTGTTTTCCATGGGGAACTGGCTCCTCCTGGTTCCCAGCTGCCACATCAGTTAAAAGATAGCTTAGGAAGTATTTACACTATCCTAATGTATTTTGTTAGCCACGACCCATTGTTGCCACGTCCATCGTGGATGAGGGCAAGGCAAAAAGTACCTCTGAATGTAGGAGGGAAGATTATTTTTTTGTGATGCATCTGTTGAAATACCTTTTACAGCCTGGGATAATTTGGTTTGCTGGGACACAGCAGTAATATTCAGGGAGATCATGTGTATGTAGCTGAAAAAATGAATATCCAACAAAAGAGAACTCAATTGTTCCACTGTGGTCCCTATTCCCGGAGGACAGCACATGTAGGACCTTGCCAGCACAACGATAGTCCCCTTTAACACAACTGGCCTAAAAGACCCATGAAGAGAAGAAAGAACTTGTAGAATGAATTTATTGTAATGTTGAAATAATCTTCATAGTTTTTATCCTCAAATGTATTTGAACTTTGGAGAAAAATGGTCAAGGAGCCTCCTGCCCCCTGTACATGGCATGTAGGGCTCTGCTTCCTCGCATGCAAAGCAGAGAGTTGTGGTGCCTGTGATGTTTTCTTCTTTTTCCACGCCCTCGCCTCCTGCTCCGGAGTGTTTGCAGAGCCGGTGGGGTGGACCGGGGAAACGACAGCAGCAGCTGCTGCCACCGCAGGAATGTGGACCCACCTCTCCTAAGGATCAGCTTCCCGCCCGCGGCTCCCTCGGTGTGGAAGGTAAGCCTGGTACGTGTGCAGCCCCAGTGGCTCTGGCGTGCTTTTAGTTTCTGCAAGGAACATGCCATGAAATACCAGCTAGAAATGCTGCCGAGGTCCTGACGTGAGCAGGCATGTGCATGTGACCTTGGGTGGACACACTGGAGTAGTGCAGGGACACTTGCTGGCGTGGCTGCCGGGGCTGAGAGAAGGATGGGCTCCAGAAATAACCCAGAGAGCTTAACTTGTGGCTACAACTAGTGAGGGAGCCCACTGAGTTTTGTGTTTTGTTTTCTTTTAACTTTTTGACTTAAGTGTGTGACAGAAACTGGCTCTCAAAATCAGATGTGATTTCTGTATTAGCCTTAGTTATTTTCACCGGTATATGTGACTTCAATAGGTGGCTTTTAGCTGAGTATAGTATGATTGAGTACATCAGGGTCAGAATTAAGCACTCAACAGTTGGAAGTATTATGATTTGATGCTGCGCAAATAAAAGCTACTGGCTTAATAAAGTAGTGGTGTGGATCTGTTATGTGTGATATAGGCAGCCCTTGGCTACAGCTGTGTCAGGCTGAAAATGAAAATGTGCAAAGTTAAAGAATTGCAGTAGCCATATGAGTGAAAACACAGCTGAGTGTGACAGACGAAATTTATGATACTCACTTCCTTTCTTCTCCAAGAACAGCGGATCAAGTGAGCACAGAAAATACATCTGCTTGAATAGTTTGTTTATACAATATCACTATTTTGGATATTCAACACTTGCTTCTTACAAAAAAAAATAAAATATACAACCCCCTCAACATCTTCATTTCTTGGCATCTTGTTACCTTCTGCTCTGAGAAGAAAAACAGGTGTCAAGAGACCAGTGACTGTAATACAAAGAAGTAATTGAAAATAGCACAGTAATTTAGGCAGTGTCTATAACATGCTTGTTACTTAGCACCTGTCTACTATGTCTTCCCTTGCAAAGTAGACCAGGAAATACACAGTTATTAGCAGTGTTTTAGAAAGTCCTCACAGTAAAATAACCATTATTTCTATGTCAGAGTCAGAAATGTACTCCCATAATTATATAAAACCAAACTCTTATGTGGTTAGGATCATGGTCATTTGTCAGGTCTAGTGTTAAAATATCATGTAAGCGAGGTGTGGTATACAACAAGGTGATGTCAGCCTTTCTACACTATCTCCACAGTCTGTCTTTGTTAGCATTCAGGCTACGGAAGAGCCCTGCATCTGATGTTTCTTGTGCTCCCTGTTTTCAACACAATGGCATGAAGTTTGGTGTCATATTAAGTTTCATTCTTACCTTTTTGCTGCCATTCCCGTATTCAATGCAGTCTGTTCCAACTCCGCAGTACTTGGACAGTCAGCAGTATGATACATCCAGAATATGAGTTTCAGTTCACAAGAAATGTAGCAATTAGGCCTTCCCCTATGCTAGTATTTTAATTTTCACCTTTTTTTTTTTTTTTTTTTCTTCTTATGGAATCCGGTGTTCAGTCTTTAGCAGCTACACAGTGAATGGAAAAGGTGTTAACATTTTTTCTTGTGAGTGCTATTAGACACCTTTACAAGAATAATGGTGGAAAACCTGCTTGTAAACAGGATCTTATATTGGAATTATTATAATTAAAGTCAATTCATAGTCACTTCTTTGTGTCTTTTTGTGGTGATCACCTTTGACATTCACATAGGTGAGCTAATGCTTGAGAACAGTATCTGGAAGTAGAGAGTATGAACATGATTGAAGGTTTAAGTTTTAGGGTAGTTAGTAAGAGTGCTAAGTTACACATAGCATAAACTCCAGTCTACCAATGCTGCTGTAGTCTGTATGGACTTACATGTGTTGTGGGTGCTATGTTGCTGGTTCATTTCGCCAGTGACAGCTACTTTGTTTCTGCCACAGGTGCCCATTCTCCAGCTTGAGGAGGGAGCAACTCCCCTGGGAGCTGCCATTTGGGACCCTCCTGGGAGCTGGGGTGTCCCTGTCACTGATGGGACAGGGCTGGGGAGTGCACCCAGCACATGCATCTGAACATGCCCACCTGAGATGCTCTGGTCCTTGTTAGTGATTTAAAACCATTGCAAATGGACAGGTTAATGGGTGCAGAGGCATTTCAGGTTACAGAATCACAGAATCGACTGGGTTGGAAAAGACCTCAGAGATCATCGAGTCCAACCCTTGGTCCAACTCTAGTCCGTTTACTAGATCATGGCACTAAGTGCCATGTCCAATCTCAGTTTAAAAACCTCTAGGGACAGCGAGTCCACTACCTCCCTGGGCAGGCCATTCCAATGCCTGATCACTCTCTCTGTAAAGAATTTCTTTCTAATATCCAGCCTAAATTTCCCCTGGTAGAGTTTAAGCCCATGTGCCCTTGTCCTATTGCTAACTGCCTGGGAGAAGAGACCAATCCCCACCTGGCTATAACTTCCCTTCAGGTAGTTATAGAGAGTGATGAGGTCACCTCTAAGCCTCCTCTTCTCTAGACTAAACAACCCCAGCTCCCTCAGCCTCTCCCCATAGGTCTTATGTTCAAGTCCCTTCACCAGTCGTGTTGCTCTTCTCTGGACCCGCTCCAGCACTTCAATGTCTTTCCTGAACTGAGGGGCCCAGAACTGAACACAATACTCCAGGTGTGGCCTCACCAATGCAGAGTACAGGGGAAGGATCACTTCCCTTGTCCTGCTGACCACGGTGTTTTTGATACAGGACAGGATACCGTTGGCCTTCTTGGCCACCTGGGCACACTGTTGGCTCATGTTGAGCTTCCTGTCAATTAGTACCCCCAGGTCCCTTTCTGTCTGACTGCTCTCCAGCCACTCTGCGCCCAGCCTGTAGCGCTGCAGGGGGTTGTTGTGACCAAAGTGCAGCACCCAGCATTTGGCCTTATTGAACTTCATCCCATTGGAATCAGCCCATTTTTCCAGTCTATCCAGATCCCTCTGCAGAGCCCTCCTGCCTTCCAGCAGGTCGACACTCCCTCCCAGCTTGGTGTCATCAGCAAATTTGCTGCCACAGAAATGGTTGGTAATGTAAGCAGCAGCGTAATGTAAGCTGCTGTTTGAATCCCATTGAAGTTGTCTTTTGAGGACATTAAATGATACAAAGGCATTATGCAAGTCCCTTGCCATGGGAATAAGTTTCAGCCTCACAAAAAAGATTTTGGAGATGTGAACTCTTTAATACTGTTTCCATTCCTGCTGAACAGCGGAGAACTACAGCTTTCCTCTGGGTATTATTAATATGTTGCTTACTCTTGTTGCTTTCATCCCAGCGTTTCCAGGAGATGCAGCGAGGTGTATTTTTACTCTTATGACATCAAGCTCATATTTATTCCCTGTACTACGGCAGCCCTTGTAGATTTGACTGGTTCTTAGTGTTTGCCTTGCCACACTCACTTGTTTACTGGCTGCCTTACACTTCTGAAAAGGACGGTAAAAGAGAGACTAAAGAAAAATAATTGTCACAGGAGTCACTTTTTCTTTTCTGAAGAATGTTTCAGAACAGGAACACTCTAAAGCTTTTTTTCATCAGCTGTTCATATCTAGACTGTATAGACTGTTATGTGACTTCTTCGACTGACTTTTCTTCCTACCTGGGGCTCTAAATGTCATGTAGGTATAGCATCTGTCAAGAAACAAGCAGAGTAGAAAGGAGTATGCCTAGTTTTAGCTGTCGTTTCCACAAAGAGAATTGAAAAATGATAGATGAAGAAGGCTTTTATAGTTATTTATTTATCTATCTATTTATTTATTTTAAACGAGTCTTCTTTCACCAGTGTATTGAGAGGAAGAGAAGGAAAGGATGTTTTTGTTTTCTTTACTAGGGATTTAGTGAGACGCTTAAGCTGCCACCTTTACAAAGGGCTACGCTTTTCTTAATGAACCACAGGTTGACCAGAGAGTGTATTCTCGTAGCAAACATTTCATGTGTCATTCTGTGTCGTTGTGCTTCCCCTTCCCTTGCTGATATATATGCAGAACCAGACTTGTGTGTGAATCGCCCGAGACAGCATGAGCCCATTTGGCGTGGCAACCGGAGGGTGTGTTGTAAACCTTGGCATCCACAGCAGAGCCGCCAAGAGGTTCCCCCCGCACTGCAGTTTCTAATATTGGCCTCCTGACTTTATCACTGTGAATCAGAGCCAAGTTATTCTTCTACAGTCAACTCAAACAGACTTCACAAACACTGTCTGTATGGGTATTAGCTCCATTTTAGCTGCTCACTGGTAATTTCTTGTATCTAGGGGTGCTCATAGTGCCTGCTGAACATTTTGCAGTTCTTTCTGCATTTTGAAAATCCAAGATATCATGTCCTGATATTAAAAAAGGAGAGTACACTCTGCATGAGTGTATTTTAGGAAAGCTCTGTTCCAAACACTCTATGGGGAAAGGTGAATAGTCATGCTAAAGCAGCATTTTAAAATACTGTTCTGTACGCCTTTTGTCTCTACATAGCAACATATGGCGCCAGCTAGTCACATTTGTCATTTCACTTGCTTAATTATCTCTGTGAATGCACATTAGTGCTACTGAGACATAACTATTAATTTTCGTGGACTTTTTCACTATGAGCTTTTGGTGCAGAGGGGGCAAGGTGGGAGTGAATGGGGCTGGTAACCAAAATCCCTCATAAACAATTTGCTGTGATGCCAAACCAAAATTTATTGTTATCGGAGGCAGCTGCTTGCCCTCTCTCCACGCTTCTATTTGTGGATTTTCAACAGCTATAAATGGAAACATGCGCTGACCAGAAATCACCACAGTGCTGCCTGATACTTCTCTATCCTGACTCGAAAAGTACGGGAGTATTGAACATGTAGCCAGGTTAAATCACTTTTGCTCAGGATATTAGGGTGTTTTTTTCCTCTGAGAAATGGAGTTAGGAAAACATGAAAGACAAGTCACAGGAAAAGAAGCTTTAGAGGAAAAGCAAACGGTAAGATATGTTGAGAAATGTTCATATTCTTTTTTTTTGATTTAGTGATAAGAAGAAAAGTCAAATAATCTGTTGTACTTCAGAGGAGTGTTTCCTGTATTCCTTTAAACACTGACCTTGAAGATTAAAACTTCATTCATGTATGTTAAATTAATTATGATGGTACATTTCTGTTGAAATCACGGAAATTTGTGAAAGCATTTTGTGTGCATGTGAATTGCAAAAACTGAAATCTAGTTCAACATTGATTTGTTATCATAACCCAGACTGATAGCTATTAGTTGGTGGTTTTCTTGGGTTTTTCCTGAAGGAGTATTTCACATCTTTGTACACTATTTTCCATAACTTTAGATCAGTAAATGGAAGAAGAAATTGTTTTCCTGTGTCTGGAGCTTACTGAAGAGAGGTGTGACCAAAACAAATTATTAACAGAAATTGAAAACAGTCAAAACACAGCTTATTCCTAATTAACGCAGGCTTGAAATGCAGTTTGTAATTTGCCTTGCATTAACAAGGTTATTTTCTCGAAATCACAAAAAAGGAAGTTTATTTTTGGCTTTGCAAATCTGTGAAGAAAGGTGGTCATCACTTTTGTTAAACAAACTAGCACTGAATGTTTTATCACTTATCTTAAATAGTGGTGGTGTTCCATTGGTTTGGTTTCATGGCGGGCCAGCATTTACTCTTATTTCATTATGTTTGCTCCTGGTAGCCTCAGTGAAGTGAGACTTAACAAGCTTGAATGTTGCTTATTAGATTTAAACACAACTTCACTGAGGCAGGGTGCATTGGCTGGGAAACATGGGAAGTGCTGAAACAAAGTAGTGACCTGGTTTTAAAGTACCTTTTTCTTTTTTTCTTTTTTTTTTTTTTTTTTAATGAAAAGAAGTATTTGTCTAAAGAGTAATAGGCAAAAGAGCATTGCTAAGCCTTCATCGTGAAGTTATAATATCAATATTATATAATGTTTTACTTGTTTATTTTCTTATTAGTGAATTAATACTTTAGACAGTTACCTAATTTTGAATTTGTGGTTGAGAAATAAAATAAACAGAAAACTCTTCAAAATCAAAAGCAATTATAAAATCAACAAATGCTTTAGGAAAGCTTTCAAAGGAAACCTTTGAAATTTTGTTCTAGCTCATGTGTGGAGAAAATATGTAATCAGACAGTATGATTATCTAATTGCAGACTGCATCTTGATGCACAAAGAATTGAACAGACACCCTCAAGTGAGCTTTTTCCAAAATGCAGACAGCTTCATGTTGAACCCTAATGATTTTCTGATGTCTTTCTCTGTGTGTGCCATTTATTAATTTTAAGAATAGCAAACTGGTGCAAACAGGGACCCCACGATGGCAGCCACATTAACGCCCACACCAGGTCACCCACTGTTTGGTGGATTCAAAACCAAACCCTCTGAATGTGTTGAGCTGTGAGAGCCCCCTCAGCAGCAGCAGGTCACATCCCTGCGGGTGCCCAGCAAAGGGGCCGGGACAGTTTCAGGGAGCTGTGCTGACAGGAGGAATGCCCTGGCCCCCACCTGCCCTCCAGCCCCTGTGCCTGGCCCCGGCCCCTCCAGCCGAGCCTGAGCCTCCTCTCTATCCACCACTCCCTTTCTTTGCCTGTTTAGTCTCAATGCGTTTCTTTCCCATTGCTAGATGGATTTCCCTTTGCCTCCACATTTTTTCCCTGGTTTTGTATCTCCTGGGATTTTATTGACTCTGCCCTTTTCTCTTTGTTGCATGCAGGTCAGGTCAATATTCAAACACTGCATGGGGGCAGTGTCAATCCGTGGTATAGATACTTTTTTCTGCATGTTATTGTGGATGCCTGTTCACATATTTAACTTCAGTATAGCAAATACACAAACTATTTAATATTATAGGCACCATGAGGCATCCATTTTCAAAATTATAGCCTATAAAATGGATGATAATTTATATAACTGGACGAAACTTTATTTTTTTAATGTATATTTCATAGGGGCGTAGGGTAACTCAGGTGCAAAGGCAGCTGAAGAGGTCTCTATCCCAACCTCCTGCTGAAAACAACTATGGAGTCAGACCAGGCTTCTTGGGGCTTTATCCAGTCGTGTATTGAAAACCCCCAAGGACAGAAACTGCACAATCTCTGGGCAACCTCCTCCACTGCTGGGCTGTCCTCAAGGGGAAAAACTTTCTCCTCTGATTAAGTCAAAATCTCTCATGTTTCAGTTTTGTCTGTTTCTTTTTCCTCTGCCATGCATTGCTGTAAAAAGCCTTGGCTCCAGCTCCTCAATAACCTCCCACAGGGACAAGGGCTGCTATTAGGTCCCCCACGAGCCATCTCTTCTCCAGGCTGAACAAGCCCAGCTCCCTCAGTCTCTGGTCATAGAGCAAGTGCTCCAGACCTGACCATCTTAGTGTTTTTCACTGAACTTGCTTCAGTCTTTCAAAATCTTCTATCAGATGGCCCAAAACTGGATCCCTTATTCTAGATGTAATCTAGTGAGTGCTGAGCAGAGGAGGATAATTCCTTCATTTACCCCACTGTTTGTGCTCCTGTTAGCACAGCCCAGGATGCAGTTGGCCATCCCTGCTGCCAAGGCTCTCTACTGGCTCAGGCTCACCCTGCTGCACACCAGGACCCCCAGCATCTCCTCAGCAGACCTGCCCCCAGGCAGTCAGGCCTGGATCGCTGACAGGAGCCCTCCCTTCCCAGGCCCATAGTGCTCCTGTTGGCACATTCCTTCAGCCTGCTATCACCCCTCTGAATGGCAGCCCTGCCCTCGGGCAGGACTCTTCCCTGCAGTTCATGATCTGCAAACCTGGTGAGTGCCCTGCATCACCTCCTATCCGTCACTGATGAAGCTGTTCTACAGGACAGGTCTCAGGACACAGACCTGCAGCTCTCCACTTGTTACTGTCCTCCACGAAGAATACAAAGCATTAACCATGAATGTCTGAGTCCAATTGTCCAACCTGCTTTTTAGCTATCTACTTGTCCACCATCCAGGCTGTCACATCCTAGCATGGATATGAAAATATTGTGGGAGACAACGTTGGAGGCAAGTCAGGGTAAATGACATCCACTCATTCACAAATCCAGCCACTTTATCATAGAAGGCAATCAGCTTGGTCAGGTATGATTTCCCCTTGGTAAATCCAAGTGCTGTTCCCAACCACCTTCTTCCCACAGGCAGGTATGGGTTAACTCTTGCCATCCCTGCCTTGATCCTCATTCACTGCTGATTGCTTTCCTTCTCCCTGACCCCTACTGCTAAGTGCAGAGCTCTGGGAGACTGTGTTGATGAAGGCTGACGCAAATATATCAGTGAGTCACCCCAGTCTTATCCATACCTGCTTCCACCTTCTGTGCTGCCTTTTTGCACCACAGCTCAGTCACAAAGTCCCTGCTTGGACATGCTGGTGTCCTCATAAGTTGGCTTGCCTTCCTGAGTATCAGCATGGACAGTCTTGCATGTGTAAGAGGTTGTTTTTACAAACACGATGGGTTTCCCACACTCCTTCTGTTTCCAAGTTGACTTCCTACTTAACGGGTTCTGGATAAGCCGAGGTCAGCTCTCCTAAAGCCCTAGGTCTGTGCTCTGGTACTTGCCTTCCTCAGTCCCCAACAAGATCTTCAGCTTCACTGTTTCACAGTTGCTACAGCCAAGCCTGCCACTGAGTACCACGTTCCCAGCCAACTTCTTCCTTGATTCTTAATAACAGATCCAGCTGTGCATGACACCAGTTGGGCTGTCCCATGCCTGTATTCTCTGAATTGCTTGTCCTGCCATTTTATTCTCCAGCAGGTGTCAGGGAAGCTAAAGTCATCTGTAGAAAACAGGGTTCCTGATCCAGATACTTTCTTGGGTTGTTTAAAGTTGTCGTGAGGGGGGTTGCCCACTTCTTCACCCCAGTTATGCTGTCTGCAGCCCAGTCCCACCATGATGTCACCCTCCCTGACCTCTCCTCTCATCCTGACCCACAAGTGCTCATCCAGCCGTATCGTTCAACCTGTAGAAGAACTCCCTACATCCAAGTTGCCGCTTCACACAGAAATCCTCTCTTCCTTATCTTCCCTGTCTTTCTGAAGAGCCTGTGTCCATCCATTGCAGCACTATAGCCACGTGAGCTATCATCTCATCACATCTCAGTTATTTCTACAATGTCATAGTTCTATGACATATATATATTTATGTGTTTAAGACAAATCCTGGTCTTGTATAATTTGTTACAAATATTTCTACATATTTTCAAAAGAACAAAGTTTATATCATCCTGAAAATATTCTGATCACAGTGTGTCAATTAAATAGAGACCAGTTCATGCTCAAAGTATGACCTCTGCAGATGACAACCTCACAGACAGTTTTATTAAGTGGTGTTGTACCTTTAAATTTGCTGCTTACTGTGGATAAGATAAATAACAGAAAAATCTCTACCGCTTCAGGCTATTTCACTTAATATTTGTGAAAGTATCCTTGTCCTCACTTCCTGGAGGAAGACTCCTCGGCAGCCTCATCCTGAAGAGAGTCTTTGTGTGGAGGTGGTTGTGGAAATGGAAGATAATGGAGGGCCCTCTTTGTGATGGGAAAATAGAATGACTCACTATAAAATAGATTGGACTAAGCAGATGGACTCGATTTTCCTTTTCATAGTTTTGATTTTTATCATAGCTCAGAATGACAGAGTAATTCTAGAGTTTCCCTTTTGAAACGACGGCTCAGCTCAAAATAGTCTGTTTACATTCTGAAATCCTCCTCCATTAATGTGGATTGCCTCGGTTATTTGAAATTATTTTAATTATATTTCATACTTTTCTGTTTCTTATTTGATTTCTTCTCTCCCCATGAAAATCTAGCACATGAAGTAGTGCATTTAAAATAATGTTTATGTTGTTGTGTTTAACAGGGAACATTCAATCTTCATCCTTTAGTTTGCATTATAAGGGTGTTTTTTTTCACTTTCTTGTTACATTAAGTAGTGATAGAGAAAAGAACAGTCATACAGAGAAAATAAATTAAACCAAATGAATATATGGATCAGAAAGAATGCCATGCACTGCTTGAAATGGCATTAATTTTCAGATGAGAGGATGTACTCTGTAAGAAATGGCCGCAGGACTTCATTCAGAGAATCAGCATTTACTTTTCCCAAACAATATGTTGATAGAGCTCATGCAGAGCGCAACAGTTTGGATCAAACCTATCCAAGTGAAACAACGATTAATCTTTGTACACTGGTAGCAACAGAAAGAGTCCTGTCAAGATCACATCCTCTCTGCAGGAAGCGTGGGAAGTCTCCTAGGAGAAGACAGCCCATTTCCTGAAGTTTGCCACCTAAAGGAGCCCAAACAAGATGGAAGGTGGTAGTAAATATGGTCATGAGAGGAACCTGCTTGCAGGTTTAGTTGTTGATTTAACTGCGTGTTAAACTTGGCAAGAACCGAGTATGGGACAGGAAGGGTTGTTTGAAGAGCAGAAGGGGAGGAGAGACCGGTGGAGTGAGAGTGGGCATGACAGCAGGAGCAGTGTGCAGTCACCCACACATGGGGATCTCTTCTACCAGGTCATCTTCACTCTTGTGCTGGTAAGGGTCAGGGGCAGAGACAGCAGCATTGCCCCCGGGTTCAGGCTGCCCCCTCTTTGCTGGGAACAGAACCCCATCCATGGCCGGTGCTCTCTCTCGTGCTACCTCCAGATAGGTACCAGGCTCTCAGAGCAGGTGCTGCCAGCTGCCCAACATGGCTGCAGTGCTCGGAGCGGCCAGCTGAGCAAGCAGGGGTGGCTGCAGTACCGGCTGGAGAGGCACGGTAAAAGCTCTTAGCATCAAGCAGCAGGGAAAGAAGAGGAGCAGCAGAGGAAAGAGCAAGTGTTTCTTTGTGCAGATGCAGGGAGTTAAATGCCTGGACAGCAGGATCATCTCTGGCAACAGCAGAAATCTCTACAGTTGACTAACTTCAGAATAGCTGCTCCTGCCTACAGCATCAGAGGGGAGCTGTGCTTACACCTGTATGACACACCAACCTGTGAGCCTCTTCTGGTGTCCACAAGCAAAGGCCCTTCCAGATTCATAGGTGGGTGGGGGAAGTGAGCCTGGAAAGGTTGAGATGGGAAGGATGTGCTTGCTGGTCAAGTGAGGCAACTTGTTTTGGTGTCTGTGAGAGGGGCAGATCTGTAGATTCCTTGTGCATCTGGTATCTCATGTTCATGTACGATTCAGGGTCTGCATGTATGCATCTAGCCAGGACAGCAGTGTAAGATCACAGAACTGCACCGCTGAGGTCAGCCAAGCATCTTCTCTTTCTCTGGAGAGAGAAAGTGATAATTACTGTGGGTGAGGAAGACAGAGATTCAGATGTGAAATACAGCAATACAGCCCGGGGCACAGAACATACAGGTGCTTCAGCAGGTTATGCTCTGTGAGGAAGCCAGTGGCAAGTGTAGAGAGGACTGCCAGATACAAAACCCTCCTCCTCTTTTGTCTGTTCTCTCCCCTAAAAGAGGACAGGCTGGTGGCTGTTGATTCATGTGGTTTAGACAAGAGGGTAAAGGTGAGAGGAAAAATGAGAAATTTTGTTTAAATCCTCTTTCTCGGCCAGTTCACTTCACAGTAACTTTTCTACTTCTGTCTCCTTTAAAAATTCACCTACCCAGAAAATAAACTCCTAAAAATATATTGCTTGCCTGAGTCCATTCCTCACTTTGATAATTCAGTACTGAAATATGAGCATCATACTCATCTCCAGCATAACATATGAAACTAAATAAACACACGTTACTATATAGCCAGAGAAGGTTTTGTGTGTATATGCATTTAAATGATTCCTGTTCATCTAAGAAGAGTGCTTTATTTCTTGCTTTAGAGGTTGTTTGTGACCTCTGAGAGCTTCTGTCACTGAGCTGAACTCAGCTGGGTGAGTTGTCACACTTAAGGTATTTTGTGCTACCCTGTCCCAAATTACAGCAACCTCAACTAAAAGGGTTGGTCATGGGACACACTTTCAAATATCCCTGAGCTTTGAAGATCAGGACTGAGGCTTCACAGTGGCTTCAGGAAGAGGATGATAAGACCCTAGCATGGAGGCAATCACGTCTCACTGTGCAGGTGTCAGATGGCCAAGACAGCATCCCAGCTAGAGGATCAGTATTTCCTCTTGCATACTGAGAGATGAGGTATTCCTGTCGAGCTCTGTGGAGGCATGGATTACTCCAGCAAGTGATCACCGAGGAGGAAGGAGTAAACTTGGAGGCTGCAAGTAGCAGCATATATTTACCACTGTTGATGTGACATTCAACAGGACCAAAGCAAGTGGGAAGCACTGAATCCTGGTCTGCCCTACTTTCTAATTCTGTCACTTAGCCTTGGCCTTACTTGTGTTTCTGCTACCTTTTCTTTTACCTCATGCCAGTCCCACAGAGGCACTGCTGGAACACTTGAGGTAGGCTTTGTTTGCATCAGTGGAAAAAGAGTTATCTTGGAGAGATGTCATCAGCACATTTTTGGCTGGGGGGTTATATGAGACATTACCATGCAATCTCATGCACGGATTCAGAAGGGGAGGGCAGCAGATTCCTGCAAGGACTTTTTTTGTGTTGATAAGAGAGGCTTTTTAGGAAAAAGTAACAATTGCATGTTTTAACTTTTTGGAGTGCGGAAAGTTAAGAGTCTCTGTAAGAGCTGGATCAACTGCTGCAATGAAGTCATGCAGGACAATTCAAATTATTGCATTCTGGGGGCAATAGGCAGCAAAGATAGGAGTATTAGCATGGAGAGACAGCCCCTGCTGATGAATTAAAACAGTTTTGGGGAATGTTTGTAGACATTGGAACTCTCTTGAATTCAGTTAAATCAAAAGATTTGTTTATGGTATGGTATTAGTTTAGTATTTGCCTGAATGGTATCCACATGTAGCTTGAGAGTTAGAATGGGCCAAAGATAATTTCCACAAATAAGTCTGGATATAGAGACCATTATTTAAAAAAATCATGACTTTTTCAAAAGGTATCCATCAGGAATGTGGGAATGAGTTATGGATGATACTTGGGCAGATGTTCACTCTCCATTGCTTCTGCTAACACTGAAATTCAGGATGGACATGAGGAAAAGTTCCTTCATTAGAAGAGCGGTGGGCAGTGGTACAACCAGGGTATTTGTGGAGTATCTACCCCAGAAAGTTTTGAAGACTCAACTGTGCAGAGCCATGGCTGACTTGACTTCGCTTTGGCAGTAGTCTTTATTTGAGCTGGATGCTGGAGTGGTTGACCTCTGGGGGTCTCTTCCAAACAACATTTCTTTCATGCTTTGATTTTGAAGCTGCATGACTACATTTGTCAGGAAACGTGCCAACAACTTCTTCCATCTGCAAGAGACCTTTAGCACATTTAACATGGATATACAATGAGACTGTGCTCATTGTTAAAACCTCCTCGTTCATGCATTTTAAACCCACTGCTTTCAATTCACTGTCCTTTGAATTCTGAAAACACTCAATAATGCAGCAGTGACATTAAATCTGTTACTTTGATATGAACTCTTGGGAACAGAGCTACTTGACAATGAACAGAATAAAAGGAAATGAGTGATTAACGAAATGCAGAAAGAATGTGGACCTTAACTGAGCTAGACTTTCAGGGCAACAGGTAGACAAGTAATTACATGCTTCCATGTTTGCTTTGTGTCAACTATGAAATGCATAACATTTCAGTATGTTTTGCCCATGTTGCCCTCCCTTGGATACACCAATATAATCTCTTTAAAGACTGGTAATTAGTGATTGCTTCTCAAAATAATTTTCCTAAATGTGTTTTAGACACTGAGTCTAAACACCTTAAACACTAACTTACCCAGGAAGAACAAAGTCTTCCAAAGTAAAATGATTGAAATATAAGAGCATCTGGTTCTCTGCTTCATTGAAATAATACTGGTTTTCAGAAGATCAGTATTTTCTCTGTGCATATTTGAAAGACACCCATTTTTCATCTTGGTTTACATTGGCACAAAGGCCTTTGAGACAGAAGACTGTCTAGGGCAGGCAGAGAGAAGTGTGCTAGCTTCTCAACTTGCTGGATTGCATACTAAATGCTGTAGTAACCACTCTGCAGCCTTCCCTGGCTTTTGAAGGGTCACATGCCATGCCAGTCCAGTCCAAGTGGAGAGAGACCAGGGAGCATATTCTGGTGTGCCAAGTCAGGGGAGTTACCGAAGTGCAGCCTTCAAATGCCATCACAGCACATGCAGTATTGCACAAGTGGATCTGCAGGCCAATGTCTGTTCAGAGGAATTTGGCTTTCCACAATGGTTCTGTATTTTCACAATAAATATTTGTTCCCATCTGATTTTTTAATGTTTATCATGAAATAGAGACCTGAACTATCATCACATGTCTAGTCCAGCACCATCTTACGTTTTGGCAGCGGTCATCCTGTTCATCAGCTCTATCTGATTATGTTGTTTTAAGACAAGATTGAATGTGATGGTCATACAGAAAACCTTTCTGCATTAAATACTTCTTTGTTGAAAGTTAACTGGTGGCTTTTTCCAAAGGACTGATGATGACATGTAGTACATACTGTAAAATACTTTCTGATGGCATTTTTACTATATTCATCCCTACCTGGTCAGCTTAAAAGGATTAATTTAATATAGATTGAACTAATGAAGATTCATTCTTATGAAAAAAGGACAAAAGCAGATTTGCTGAATTTAGGTGAAAAAATAATTTTGCTCAACAGGTTTTAGTTTGTTCAGGGTTCTGAAAAGTGGAAAACAGCAGGCTGAAGATTTGCATCTCCTGAATTGTACACAAATGAATGTATTCATACTGTAGAGCTGACGTATTTACAGAAACAAACAAATAAACCCCACAATTTCACATTTGTCTCTATGAGATGGAATCCTTAGCATCCTGTCTTTGCTCTTTCATTATTCTTATCTTGATCATGAAGAAAGTTTAGAAATCAAGCATGGAAAAATTATAGGGATTTTTAACTGCTATGTTTTAAATTATGTGAAATAAATCAATTGGATTCACCTGAACTACTTAAAATTGAAGAATGTGGAAACAGCCATCAAAACTGTTTTCCCTGTTGAATAGATTTAAAATTGTTTTCACGGTGGTTCTATACATCTCATAAAAAGTTTTTGACAGCACATTTATCACCATTTTACTATTTCTTACAAATGTAGCTATTGGTGATTATTTTATATAACAAACATGCTAGAAAAATCATTAGGTTTTCAGCCTCAAGCAAGAACTGTCTCAATATTCCTCATCAGTAAACGCACCTTGAAATACATCCAGATCAAAAGCCAGACATCAGCTGAACTAAGTGATAATCAAACAAAGAGATGGTAATTCTTAGCAAAGTTTCTGATCCAAAACCGTGCTCTCTTTTTCGATCTGAGACAATAGCAGAATGCAAAGTATTCATATTTGAAATCCCAGCAGAGAAAAGGACATGATTTTTCTCTCTCTCTGTTTTCTTTAGCAGATAATATTTTCACTCATGTCACGAAACTGATCTCAGTTGAAAATACAGCAGCTTTAATTATTTTATTTACACTCTGTTAGTGAACTGACACTGATATTTGTATATATATAAAAAAAGAAATCCCAAGAAACTGTCAGTGGTTTATTTGTCAGGAGAGGAGTAGCTAAACCTAACAAGAAGGTTGTGTTTGTTTTTTGTTGTCATTTTTGTTTTAGTACGAAGGTATCCTACTAAATATAGGCTGAGGGGCTTCAAGGTTGCTGACCTTGTCAATGACTTGTGGTGACACAAGGCTGCATCATGTGATGGATTGCCTGAGGTTTTCAGGAGCTCCAGTATTTATGGCTTCTAAGAATCTGCATCTGAAGAAATGCACTTTAAATTTCACAAATTAGGATTATCTGAGCAAATTTAATTTTCCCTTTGTTTTATTCTTGTTATCACATAAATGTCAATACCAGGTTTATGGGCTACTTCTTCCTTCTCAAATAGTGATCATGCTTAGGAATCACTACCACCAACTATGTTGAGATGTGATGTGATCAGAACAAGAGAGCAGTTGCCCCCAGTGATCTTATAAGTAAAACACAGTGAAATAGAACCTAATATTTCATCCTTCTGTTTCCAATTGAGTATTTTTGCATTTTTCAGAATGTGCTTCCTGACATATGCAGAAAATATAAGTCAAATGGTTGAGATGTCCAAAGAAAAAGAAACTTGACATTTTCACCCTCCCACACAATGGCAGTTGGAGGGACAAGTTCAGAAAATGGTTCTTCACACTGCAAAGTGCTCTCAGAAATTACCCACTGGCAGGAAGGGGTGTGGGCAGCATTCTCAAGACTACTAGGGACAAATTCAAGCTGTTTCTTAAAACCAGCAAATTCAAAACTTGTGGATATTGGTTGTTTTTTAGGAGTAGAAATGATCAGACCACTGGACTTCCTGGGAACACTGTGTAACTGTGAAGCGCTTGAGCAGTACAGATGAAAAAGTCTGGAAATAAATTTCATTACACTCTCTGCAGTGTAAGGTTTGTGAGGAGTGTGAGGCCAGGCATTAGAATATCAGGATGTTCTTTGACACATGCTGATGTTGATTTTCAGAATATACCATGCTGTAACAATTAATGTTACATACTTCTCAAAATTCAGAATTTAATCTAATTTGAAATGTTGACCTTTGTGTTCTGAAAACATATATTTTCTGATTTTATGCATAACTTTCTTGATAAGAAATACTTTTAAAGACAGTATTACTTATATAGTCTTATTTTTGTTGTATATTGTAGATAATTTCTAAAACATTGTTTGTCTATGAAATGGTATATTATAATGTTACAATTAATGTTCCTGACTTATGTTTTTATTACTGTTTCTCATACAAAATCTTAAAAATTTAGATGAACCCTCATTAGTGATACAGGAGAAGGTTTAAATATTTCAGTTGTCTTCTTTCAGACTTCTTAAACAATAACAACTTGTTCCAATAGTTGAAACTATTGAATGGTGAGTCAGATACTACTTAGGATACAAAATGGTTGTTTTGGAAACCAATGGAGACTCTATATTTTAGCATAAATATTGACAATCTTTGTGTCATCATTAGCATTACTAATATTGTAATTTTACATTATCTATGTTGCAGTTTTACTCATGCATATTCTTGTCTCCAGAACACTCTGCACGTGCTTATTGTATACCAAATTATTTATGTGGATTCTTTGTAAATGTCTTTCAAGTCAAGTTCAGATATTTATTTTAAGCTACTATTGAGTACATGGAAAAGCACTATTTCATGTGATCTTGAAACGATCTTCAAAAGACTGTAAACAGCTCATTTTTTTCCCCCCTCTAATTCATGATCAAACTTCCCAATATTTACTATATTCTTGAATTCAATAAGTAGTTCTGTAATTAAATGTGCGTAATTTTAGATGTGTAGATTTTATAAACAGAAAGTTATTGCCATAAATTACAATTTATGTCTGGTTTTGTGCTGGAAAATTAGGTACATTTAAAAGTAATTTTGATTAATTTTTAAGGGTGTAATTATGTCATAAGTTTAACTTTTTTTTAAAATTTGCTTTTATTTCAAAGGAATTAACATATTTGACTTAGAGAAAAATAATCAGAAAGTGCATTTATGCCTGTAAGCTGTGTGTTGAGATCAGTTGTTTAGAAAATGACTAGCTTGGTGTTACATGGCACAGCAAGTACCCAGGGTATTTGGAGCTATTCACCCAGAAAGAAATGGAAAGCTACGTTTTAACATTTAAAAATAGACACAGAACAACCATTTATTTCTCAGTGAACGTTATTTGCAACAGCCTGTTACTTTTCAAATTTGTTTCATTATATTCTCACCCATTTAGTTTATGTTTTTGTCCATTAACCTGATGTCTCATCCTGCTCCGCCCTCCTCCAGCTGAGCAGCGATGCTGCGTTGCCCGAAACGCCTCTGCTGCCTGGGTGTGCTCCGCAGGGCCGGGTTTCATAATGACGTGTCCCTGCTTCTCCATGGAGTTTCATGCTGCCTGGCAGGAGATGTGGGTCTGTGATACCCAAAGAATAAATCATAGGCTGGCTTTGGGCATGAGATGAGCACCTCAATGTGGAACTGAGTCAAGGCAGCAGCACCTTTGGACAAGCAGCAGTTGTTGCATAGGTTCCTAAGGGCATTTTAGTCCCCAAATTTAGGCGCGTGTGGGTTTGCAGGTGCTGAACAGGGCTGAACAATGAAAGGAGGAATAGTAGTTGAAAAGTTGAACCTAGGAGCACTTTTGAGGTGTAAGTGCTGTTTTGAATTGCTAAATTGGTTTTGATAGGAACTACAGAACTTAGTTGTTTCCTGAAGTAACGGGACTTAGCTAAATCGTTTTATTCCTTCCTTGCGTGGGCCCGTGAAATCAGTGTTGCAAGGAAAAGTACTGGTGAAGTAAAAAGTGGGGTGAGTCTCGGGGTGGGGGGTCTTTGCAGTCAGCAGTGCTGCGCAAAATGTGAAAATCAGAGTGTTAGTGGCTGAATTATTCTGGTTGAAGTTCCACGCTGTGGGGTGTATACACCGCAAAGGTTTTAGTACTGCACTGCAGGTTACAAACAGAGCTGTAATGCACACATTAGACAAGGCTTCACAAGAAAGCTGGTGGTAAGAAAGGAGAGGCAGGGAGTCCTAAAGACCACTGTGAGAAGGTGGAGAAAAGAGTGATAGGAAACAAAAATGAAAGAGAAGAAAAAAAGAGAATTAATACTGGAAAATGAAGTAAAAGCACTAAAAGAGAAAAAAGATGGTAGGAGTGAGAAACAAAGAACCGTGAAGAAAAAAAGTTCAAGAAACATAGGAATAGAGGAAAAGAACAAAAAATAGGGGATGTGATAGGCTGAATATTCTCCAGGCTTATTCTTTGTGGTAGTTGGCATGTGTGAAGTAATAGCTGCATTTTATTGATTAATCTAATACTTCATCATTTGCACCTAATATTAAGTTTCTTCACACTTTTGGTGAATAATTTAATATGATTCACAGATTAATTGCCAGAACACCTGTAAGTAGTTTGTAAGTGTGACTTAAAAGGAGAAACTCCTCCTGTCAATGTGCTTATAACAACCTTTCACACTGATGAAGTGATTCTCCCAACACCTGTTAATTCCCCACTAGGCACTTACAAGCCTCTTCCAAGAAAAAGTTTAATTGTGCTTTTTCACATACTGCAGGATAAGGAATTTCGATGAAGAGACCAGACTTTCCTGCTGTTGGATTTGTTTGCTGGCTTCATTAGCTCAGCTTTCCATATGGGCTGATACTGATACTAGGGACAACTTTTTCTATCTGTGCAAACAAGTTTTGCCATTGACTCCCATACCTGAGCCTAACTGAACTGTAAACAAGATTTCCTTCCTTTCCCTCTGGCATTTCTCTATAAAACACTTGACTGCTCTTGTAACTCAGTCTTAACCAAATGATGTTGATCTATATGAATAGATGTAGGTAGGTATAAAGAAGACTTCTATCCCAGGATGGCTGTATAGCTAGGAGATATATTGTTACTCAGGACACCGGGAGTGATACTTCCCATCATATCTTCAAGTGAGAATGCTCCAGCTCTTTGCTTGATTTATTTTGCTATTATTATTTCCATGGTTAAGATCTCTGCATCATCCACAGACAATCCTCCTTTGCTGCTGTTCTTTCAGTGCTGAGCTTGCCCTCTCACTCATCAGCACTAGGCAGTATGTCATGTTTTTCTGTGACCTCTTGTTCTCCTGTGCCTTCTGAAGCGTTTACAGGATTTGTGTCACTCTGGCTCACTGCACGCCAGGCGTGAGGAGCCACTGTGCCCCAGCCTGACGGGAGCTTTGGGCATAATAACAATTGTCCTTTCACAGCTTGGCAGTGCTTTTCAGTCCCATGGTTGGGTCTTTGTTGAGTCTAGAGATAACCTCACTTTTTCCAGCATTAAGAAGCCTGGAGTACTATCAGAAAACATAAATGAGATTGTGTGGTTGTCCTGGTTGTTTCTGGGGTTATGCTTTGGTTTCTTTATTTTCCTTTCGGTTGTTTTCTGTCACTCACAGCAACAACAAACTGACTGGAATTAGTCTTTCATTTCTGACATATTATTTATTTTTTTGGCATCTGGTTATCAGCCCCAATTCCTGTCTGATAAATACTCGGGGCTAAGACTTTGTGCAGATCTATGTATGCACTTCATTAGAAGCACTCCACTGATTTTGTTTGGATTGCTTCTGTGATTTAAGCTCCACAGGGATCAGAATTTGCGTTTGAAAAATTTAATAACTCCATGGCAATGATTGTTGTACGCACTGTGTGACTGGCTGCTGATACAGAGATGAATGTAAGCCCTTACTGTATTTGCTATTAGAAAAAGCACTCACACTGTTATTTGCTAGTGCTCAGCTCCATGTGGCTCCTTTTCTATACATGCAGCCAGTTTTGGTTATATACGATCGTGTTTTTATTAAAGAAAAACAACAACAAAACCCAAGACACTGAAACTTCAAATGTTTTTGTAAAGGTTACCAACACTACACACAGGTTTACCCCAAACATCTGGCTTGCATGCTAAAAGGCTCTGCCTCTGGTGCTCTCTGTTGTTCTGGGCTTGCTATACAGGCTTGCCTGCAGTGAACACAGGCAAAAATTGGGGAAAAAAATGAAAAAGGAAACTTTTTTTTTAATGGATTTTCTTCTAAATTGTTGTGACTCCTTCCTGGTTTTAGCAGCATTTGAACATTCCTGTTTGGGGGAGTACCTAGTTTTGAAATAATTAATTTACAGTGATAGTACTGGAAGATAAGAGTAATTAATTTCTCTCCGGATTTGTGTGGGTTGACTGGAATGGTAGTTACTCAGTGCAAAATAAGATTCTTGTGCTTACTTGTTGTTGTGTGTTTTGTTTTTTTTTTTCCTGTAGAGTTTATTTAAAAGGGCTCAAAAGAGATTGTCTTAGCTTAATATGGCAATTTTTCTTCCTTAACATACCTTTCTCAGTCATCTAGAGGAGTATTTTATTTGAACAATATGTGTCCATTTCATTTTCAGAGTTCAGATTTGGTTAGGCATAGCAACAGTCATTGCAGAAATACAGTAGTTAAGCTGATGGCTAATTTAAAAGAAAAGGACATTAGGGGCATGGGACATGAAGAAAAAAAAAAGAGCAGAAAAGAATATGCCATACATGAGATATTTCTTATCACAAACAGGTCAGAGCTTATGTGCTGTTTTGTGTTGCAATGACAGCTCACCGCTGAGCTCCAGATTATTATTGGGAAATCCCCATGTGTCTGATTCTTCAGAAAAATAATTGCAGGGGTTTTAGGAGAAGGTTTTATGTAATGGTTCGGTATTTCACTGCCTTGAAATGAAGAGACGGTGACAGCGCTGTAGAAAGAAGCATTATAAAAAGCAGCCTTATCTCTTACTGTTTGTGTTCTGCTCTAACAAGATGGAGGTAAAAATTCAATTAACAGCATTAGTCTGAGTCTAAGATTTGAGTTCCCCAGAAAAACACTTCCCAGTCAAGGTCTGCTGCTATTCTTAGCCGTTTTTCAACCTTGCCCAAAAGGATGGAAGATGAGACTACTGCTGATGAGTCATACTGATGACAAACAGAATGGATAATGTCAAGTAGGTGTTTGGCTCCTACACTAACTGTCCTCATCAGTAAATATCTGTACTGAAATAATGTATCAGGAATAGAGAATTGGACCAAGCACAAACATTTCAAAGTAGGCTTGTAGAAAGAGGTGGGATGAGGGTTTGTATTTTGTGTTTGTGCTTTGAGTGTGTTTCTGGGTGTAAAACTGAGGCTTCACCTGCATTCGGCAATCCTATGAAAAAGACAGGGTTATAATATTCCTTGCTTGGCTCACTGCCACAAGAGAAGTGTTGGCAATATTAGGTCAGAAAATAAGAATGGACATATTAACTTGATTGGACATCCACCTAGGCCAGTATCCTGTCCATGACTGTTGTTTATACTTAAGGAAAAAAAGCATGGGGAAAAGGATAGATATTTCTGTGCTTTCCTATTCCTTCTGGCCTTAGTTTAAATGGATGGATCTGTTCACCATGGATATATTTTTTTGTTTGTTTTTCAATTGATTTTATTTTTGGCATCTGGAAGTTCCTGAGGCAGGGAGTTTAATAGTGTAAATACATTATACTAAACCCTCCCAGTTTTGACTGTAGAATAAATTCATGTGGCATACCATGGCCATTTCTGTCTTATACCAAGAATCCAAGGCATTGTAGTGAAAACTGACCTTTATATGTATCTGATTTTTTACACAGTTTTGCAGTAGGCATAGCCTCATTCTTGGTACCACTGGCTCATGTTTACAGGGAATCTTGTGCATGAATGGTTCAATCAAAATTGCTTAGACAGAATTCATATTCCCTCTTTTAGATACCTATATTATATATCTGAGTGAGAAACTCATCTAAGTTTCTTTTACAGTCAATTTAGGAAACCCTAACACAGGAATTGTAGTACATGATTAATCTTATTCGTATTAGACATTTTACTTGCTCTTGTCCCTCGGACACCCTTTGGGCAGGTGGCAACTAGATGCCTTGCGTACTAGCTAAAATGCTTCTGCAGCAGCGAAAAAAATGGCAAGGAAATTTCATCCAATTAAATACTCTTAAAACTAGTTTGTTTTTTTTTTTTTTTTAATACCTGACATCGTGGTCTAGTTTTTTTTTTCATGGGATGATGTGTTTCTTTAGGACTGTAAAGAGGGTTCACAGCACAGTGTCTCTTAGAAGGTCACCCAGAACTTTTTGATTAATGCTATCTTGTTTATGTCTGGCAACTAGCAAAAGGGAGGAAAATAGAACAAGAAAAAAGCAAGGCAAGGTGAAAAACACACTTTGCTCCTCTAACTAAAGCAAGGTGTCAGGTAAATGTTATCTTCACATGCACATGATGATGTGCAGTGGGTTGGAGAATAAGGGATGATCCCAGCAGGGTGAGACGGAGAGGAATGTTGGTCTCTGGATGTGGGAGATAGTGAGGCTCAGCTTGCAAACACCGTGGTGTTGTGCCTTTAGCTGAGAGCTTGCCATCCCAAATCCATTCCAAAAATCTGATCTCCCTGATGGCTGCAGAATCTGTCGATGTGTACTGCACATTGGCACAAACATACTGCCTTGCGATTGATGTTGCCCTTTTGATGTCAAATCTTTCCTGATCCTGATGCCAAATCCATAGTGTTTGATTCCACTAGGTAATTGGAAAAATTATATTTTGATTTTAATTGTTTTCCAGTGAACAGATAGGAGAAGGAAATTGATCCAAGGACATAAACCATCCTAGATTGAGCCAATAAGTAAGCATTCAAGAACCTCTGGCATTTGACTTCCCCTGGTTTTGCAATTTGTGTAACTAACAGCAAATGACATTTAGTTTCTAGTAGTGCTTTCTGGCATTCCTGTGCTATGCTTGCTTCAAAACAAACAAAAAAGACATTCATGCTCATTTCTTGGTTGTTCTGCCATTTAAGCATTCCTTCCCACAGAAATTTCAGGTTGCCAGCGTGAGATTTCAATGCAGAAATTGTGAAGAAACTATCAGAGTGTTATTTTAAGTTTATTTAAGACCTGCTCTGTGAACTTCGGATGCAGAAAACAAGCTCTAAGTGTTTGAGACCCACAGGAGATTTCAATATTCTACTTGCCAGCCTTTAGGAATAGTCAAAGAGATGAGAGTGGGTAGGCCCTAAGTTACAATCCTTTTTCTCCTACTAATTTAGAGTCTCATCTTACTTTAATTACCCAGTCTTCATTCCCTAAAATCAGAAATTTAGAAATTGTTATTTTACCTAACATGGCCAATTGACAGGTTGTGGTTCATCTCTTCTGAGTTTAGACAGCTGCATTTACATCTGAACAGGTTGTCTAGACTCCTGTTATGGTCAGTGGATGGAAATAAGGACTTCTTGGGCATCTTTTTCTGATGTAGTTCAGAAATGAATAGTTCACTACGAAGTACCTATTCTCTCTTCTTTTACCATAATGGTACCTTGAAAAAGCTCAAATGTATATGTGGTAAGTACTTTCATTTCCTTAACTATCTGTACAGGAAACTGCAATTTAAGTCTGGAGAACTTTTGGCTTTTCAGATTATAGCAATGCCATTTTATTGCCTTTCAAATTTTTTTATGCATCACTCAGAGTTAACTTTGGTGTAGAATAAAGGTATCAGCTGACACACCAAAGTTTTAGATGGGAAGTTCAAGATATAGACAAGTGAAAATGCAGAGAAAATGTAGACTGAAATCTGGGCAAAGTCCCAAGAAATAGCTGGTGACATTCCTACTCCTGTGAAAAGTGTTAGACTATTTTAAGAGCCACCCTTTTTGACTGATAGCACAGGGAAGTTCAGTCTGAAATAGGACTTTCAGCATGTTAATATGTCAGTGGCATATATTTTCTTACGTGCTTTTCTTTCTTGTTTTCCAAAGTCATTCTTTCACACAACCTGGTTAAATATTCAACTACATTCTGAATATTCTTTCCGGTATATTTGGCAAGCTAACAAGGCTCTGCTTGTGTTTCTCACTTGCACAATAAAGGATAAAATGGTTAGGAAAGCATTCAATTTGTAGTGGTAATTATGTGATTTTAAGTACTGCAGTTTCTGGGCTGTAATAACCATAACCCCTTCCTGGTAAGGAACATCACCATCTGGACAACACTACTGCAGTGGGATTGACCCACACAGTTTGTGTTATATACTCCTTTATTTTCTTATTAAAGAGAGCAGTCCTGGAAGGTTACTCTCTTTGCTACATTTGTGAATTCAAGTAGGTCTCTATGATTTAGTAATTAAAAGTTAGGAAAGAAAAAAAGTGAAGGGATATGACATGTCTTGAGAGAGGGCAATCACACCTTCAGAACAGAAAATGGATGCATGATAAAAGGAACTATCTGTTATTTCCTTGGAAACTATTCTGTTTTGGGAAAATAGAACATAGAAATATGGAGAAAAGGTCTTTATACTAATGGGGTGAATTACATATATGTTTCTTCTGGTAGTAATTTGTTAGAAGGAGATTCAAAGTACTTAAATAGTATGTACACACAGATCAGACCAGTCAGTCCATCTTCCTTCAGAGAATCAATGACAGCTTTACTTGGGCTGCAGAGAACTTTTCTACTCTTTTTTCATGAAAGTGAGGGACAGAAATATTTGGAAATGTCCCATTCTCATTGCTTGAATTTTGCTTAACTCTATAGTGTGTATACTCCAATGGTTATGAATTGAAGGAGTAAAATCATGCAGGACCTCTGTATAATTTATTGTAACAATTTAATGGAATTACAGCAACAGAATAGCCAGTTGATTGTTCTAACGCAGTTTTCAATTTCTGTTAGAAAATCAAAATGCAGAAAAAATCAGTTCGAGAAAAAAGTGCCTTGCAACATAGAATCGTTATGGAAAGAGTAGCTTTTCTCCTTTAAACAAGAATAACTTCACGAAGGACGCTGTCTATATAAACGAAGAAGGGCATTCCTTTGTAGGAAGGGAGAGAAACTGGATTACACTTCACCTGATAGACCTTATTAATGCACATAGCCACGCTGCGCTGCATCACCAAGTGATGTACTCTACAAACCTGAAGCCTCCCCTGCAAGAAAAAATCAAGCATATTATATGCTGAGATGTGACTTGCCTAAGGCCACATAGTGACAGAGACAGGAAAGAAATCCATGAGATTTGTCAAAGTTATCAACCATGGTACCTCTAGCAGGGGAATGCATTTAGTAGCCACATAACTTAACCAGACTCCCTGCCTTATTGCACCTGGCCTAGGATTAATTTGATTTCCTTAGTGATTTCTACTTATTGGGATAAAAGCAGGTGTCATTGGCAGTACTTTTTTTTTTTTTTTGGTAGACTGTTTCACACAGAAGGAACTTAATTCTTCAGAGAAAAAAGTCTATATTACTTGAGGAAAGGCAAAAAGCTGGACAGTTGCACTAGGGAGAAAAGCACATCACCTGCATCCGAGGAGTTGGGCTGGGGGGAGCTGTGCCTGCAAGCACCAGGGGGTCGGGAGGGCATCTGCTGCTTCTCCCAGCCACTTTGCTTGCTGGATTGCAGGCTCTGCAAATCAAGCTCGCTCAACTGAGCGATTGCCTGGAATTAAGTAGTATATATAAGTGGAAATATATATGGATATATAAAACTATTAGCCTTGGTTTGCCTTGGCCAGAACTTATTAAAAAAAAATCAATCAGTTTTACTGAAAGCTCATGGGGAGTTTTTCCAGGCTCTCTAGAAAATTCTGTACGTCCACTTGACCCCAAAAAATGTGCATGAGATGATAAATCTGTCTGCCTTCTCCTCTCCACGCACCCCCCACCCTGCTTTTGTAAAAACAAATTCGTATTCATCTAATTCACAGACCCAAAGGGAAGTCTTGGAAAGACATCTTCATTTTTGTCTGCCTTCCCAATATGATTCTTCTGAACACAATGGCTTAGCATGATGCATGCTGCTGGCAAACAGTAGGGACAGATGGGACTAAAGTTCCAAAGCTTTCCTAGTGTCAGTGGAAAGCAGCTATGTGCCCTGCAGGGCTGGTGGAGGTGTTAATGGGGTACGTGACTTCCCAGAGTGCTGAAGGGCTTTCCAGCATGGTCTTTCCCAAGCAGAGCCTGCGCAATCAAATCTTTGTCTTTGGTGACTAATTCATTTAACATTACAAGAGTGGAGACAATAGCCATGTAAGGAGAAAGAAAAACAAAAAAAAAAAAAAAAAGAAAGGAGAGGACACAATGCACAGCAGTGAATCCACAGCTATATCAGTTTTGACATTAAAGCCAAGCTGCAAGTGAATAACAGTCCCATGGCAGCTGCCCATTCAGTCCTTGATGGCTGTGTTTGAGAACTACTTCTTTAGACAGGCACATATACTAACAAACTTGGCCATTGTCTTTTGACAGGAGATTCGTAGGCATGCAAAATCTCCTGGCAGTGCTTTCAGAGACAGATAAGCTTAAAATGACGCTGAGTGCTGTTGAACAGCCTGCGCGGGCTGAGCAGCCTTTCTGCTCCTTGCTATGACAGCTCTGTCCACAGCACAATCCACAGCAAATAGCTGCGTTTCGGTAGGCACATACAGGCGCTTATCTCAAGTTTTCTATCTGACAAGGGGCACTGAGCATCTCTAGAGCCCATCGCATAGCAGTGGACAGGAGTGCTTGGTACTGTCATTTCAGAGCACCTGATGTTCATTGACTGCCCTGCTGTCAGGGTTGGGCTGCTCTTCTCCACAACTCTGAAACTCTGTTCTGAAGATCCCATAAACTTTAGGATAATGTATCAACAATGTATTAAAGCAGTCCTGGTAATACTATGGCATGTAGATTGGTTTTAGTCTGTTTAGTTTAAACCAAATGTGGTCTCTTCCTATTAATTTTCCAGATTTATACCATAATTTTTTTATTTAGAGATGGCAAAAGTCAGAAAAGTAAATGGTTTTTACCAGCCATACTTGCAAGCTGACTTACTGCAGTGCAGGGGGTGCTCTCCTACCCTGGGACCTGAGCTGAAAAGCCTTTTACATCCAGAATAATATTCAGACAGAGTATTAATGTCTCAGTCAAAATTCTGAAAGAGTCCATTTTCAGTATCCTTCAAGTCCTGGGCAGCTTGTCAGCATAAAGCATTCAGGGTGTTTTCATACTAAAATCTCCCAAGCACATCAATTTCAGCTTCAATGACTTTGTTTTACAGGATGCTCTGAGTATTTTGCTGCCTGTGTCAAGCTGTAGCCCCATCACAAATATGGAAAGTAGGAGTTATTTTGACAAGTTATCTGATATGTTTGATCAGATCTTACAGGTTTTGATCAAACCTCACAGAACAGAGATTCACAGCTGGCCATTTCTGTTTAGTACAAAGGGAAAGGAAAAGTAATTTGTTCCTTTTAGAAGACATCCTACTGGGGTGGGTTTGGTGGGTGGGGGGCCTCCAGCATCCTGGAAACCCAGTCATCGAATAAGTTGTTTAAATCAACCTTAAGATGCACCCCAAATCTCAAATTTCACCCTTAATTAAGGATGTGTCCTAACCATCGGCAGACGAAAAGGAATCGTAAGTGCTGAATATTTTCTGAATGGAAAGCAGCTGCAGTAGAAAAGGGAAGGAGCATGACCTGTTGCTTGAATGGCCCCTAGCCTAGTGGTTGGGGAATATGTGGGTTTATATTTCTTCAGGTGGACTTTATTCAGAAAGCTTGTTTTAAAAGGAAAAACAATTGCCTTTATTACACCCCTGCCTTAATGTTTAGTACTGTGACCATCTCTATATTGCCATCCTTGTCCCCTGTGGAACAGAAAGAATATTTGAGCATTGCAAATATTCATTGAATCAAACAAGTTATAAATAACTTACGAAGGATATTAATTAGATGCTGAATGAGATTTAAGAAGGTATTTAGAAATGCAGCATAAGGTAAAGGAAAATATTGTAAAAAAGAAATAATAGTACTTACAACAGAGTCATGAACATTTGAGATAGGAAATACCTTTCTGAACCTTACCTACTTTCTTGTGTTACTAAAAACTTGATCTCTCAAGTTTGGGCCTGAATCAATTTAGCACTGAACTTGCATTACTGTCCTGGAGGATTATTTCATAGAGTGATAAATGCCACTGGGAAATGTTTCCCAATACTCAGCTGAAATATTTTCCTGCTCTGTTTTTTTTCCCCACTGCCCATGTGGTGTGGACCAGTGAAGCCACAGCGAGATACAGGGAATAGTGCCAGTTCACATTGGCTGAAGAAGCAGCCAGCCCACAGTCCCTTCATATGCCCTCAGATGAGTTTTACCTCTTTTACTAATTCCTTCTCAGACACTTCAGATTTTTATGCCTTCCTGAAGTCATAGGAATCACTCTGTCCAGCTGCACATTTTTAGCTCTTTATAAACTTTGTTCCATCATTATTCTACTGTTTTCTCCTCAGAAAAGTTGTGTCTGGTTTATTTTTTTCTTACTACTGTCAAGATTTCTAGACAGCTTTAAAGAAAAAAAAAAGGGACTTGTGATATTTTATAAGATTCTAAATTGCTGCTGCAGAAAATTCTACAGGAATGGTGCAATATTGTATATAGTGTTTTATATGAGAGTATATATCAACACATAGCATTGAAGACAAAAAGGCTGAAGTTGCCTACTAGCTGATCACTAGCTTAGCTTAAAGGTGATCACTAGTTTAACACGGACCTGTTTTTCTTTTGCAATTATTCATCCCAAAGGAGTTAATATGGTGATTTTGTGGTTTGAAAGTAATTTGCTACTTTCTTTCAGTATCGTGTTTGATGTATAGTTCCGAATTTGCCTACAAATCATGGGGACTGGATCAAAGGCACAGTATCACTAGCATTTCCTTTCTCAGTGTAATGTCATTTGTCAGTTTTGAGGTTATTTGGTTTAATTTCAAGTTTTATTGCATTATGGTACTTATTACATGGATCAAGTGTGTTTTCTGGAAATGTTTTTAGAGACTTAAGGTTCAACAAGGTTCAGTAATATTTATACGTATTTACATATGTAGAAACATGAAATTGATTCTGTTTGGAGATAACGGATAGACAGATCCCTGAGGCTGTTGCATTTATATCCTTAGTATATCACTAGGAATGAACTTGGCTTGCTGTCATCAAGAAACTTCACTTCCATGAGAGGCAGAGAAATGTAATTGCTTTTGCAGTATTGCATACAGTAAGCTCCAGGACTCTTAGCATATTTTATTACAGTTGCAGTTGACTGATGGGGGTTAACTCTTGTGCTAATAACTGTAAAAATAAAACCTGGTCTTAGATGGCACTTAGTACAAAGACTACTGATGTAATTTATTCATACAAATGTAGTTATTTTTTTAGTGGTTAAGCAGCCATTTTAGAATCTGACAAATTAGCACATTACTTCTAGCCATTCATAATACTTATGGTGCACTTCCAGCCACCGCAAGACATGCTGTACCTGATTTTGGACGGCATAGGGAAAATGCCATGCAAGTTGACTGCATTTAAACTCTTCAAAACATTAACTTCTTGAGGTAATAATATCGTTAATACCTTTATCAGTGATTCTTCAAATTTTTTATCCTCTATCACATGTTTTACTTAAGGAAATGGATATTCATGCCAAAAAAAAAAAGGTGGTTGTTCTGGAGTCTCATGTAAAGGGTAAACTATAGTGTATATTGTACATCTAGTTCTGAGTGTTGCACAGTAATAATGTCTGTAATCTCTAGCCTTATTTACAGTGTAGTCTTTTGTGTGATGATTTGGGAGGATCTTGCCCAGGATTTGACTAGGTTTCCATTAGAAGATCCTGCTGCAGTAATTTCGTAGCTAAAGGAATATTAGTATGTAAAGAGAGACAAATCATATGACAGAACACAATCCAAGTCCACCGTACACTTTCTTTTCTCATTAAAAAAAACAAGAACAACAGATCTCTGATTGACCTTTCATAAACATTTTTGTTAAAGTATTTTGGATAATATTTGAGGACATGTTCTTTCTTCATTGAAATGCATAATGAAAATCCCAGAGGCACCTCTAATCCTAGCATTTCTATTCCACCTTTCCCTGGCTCCGGGCTCATGCACTGATTTAAGCAGATACATCACTATGTGGCACCCTTCCACCTGGGTGACATACAAACATGCTCAATAGTGACATGAGCATCCACTACCACCGCTGTAGGCAATGTTCACCAGAGCTTGTTTAAGTAGAGATGAGATACCAAGGAGTACTTCCAAGTTGTTGTTAGAGATTCAGAGGCTAGTCTTTCCGGTACTTGAACATAGAAAAGAGTATTACTGTTATTCATATTATGAAGGCTGCCACAGCTGGAAAGCAGTAGTTAGGCTAGAATGATGGTACCAAAGGGTTTTTTTGTCTCCTTTATTGACAGTGAAAAATGCAATGTGTCTCTTGCATGCTTGTGTCTCTTGCTGGAGTTCTTTAACTCTTATAAAAACTTCACTGGGAGTGAATCTGTAAAATGATTTCAAGGTCTTGTGTAGCCTCAGTATCTCAACTTTCTACAGCAGAGCACGTTGATTAGTGTTTTCTAGAAAGATTTGACATAAGTTATGTTGATGTTGGCAGGGAGAGGTAGGTAGCATATGTACTGCATTATCACTATATGTTTTAGCTGTTGACAGTGTCAGAAGCAAGCTGACATTAACACATCTTGATAAGTGATACTGCTATTACCAGTGTCACTTTAATCATTATCTACTCAAAACATTGACCTAGGACTCTGATTTGATATTATAATGTATTTGGCATGTATTAACATACATATCACATTGACTTCTGCATTACATATTCTTTGACAGGAGGATGATTATTGGATATTTCTTCAGTTCGCTTGCCTTTAACCGCCTTTAACATCTCCTTCAGAAGAAAATAAACTGTTTTCTTTTTTTTTTTTTTTTAATGATAGAGGTAGTATATATTGGTTTGGCTATAAAATGCCTTGTACATAACATTTTTTTATGAAATGTTGTCACACAATTAATTTCATTGCCAGCAATTCAAGATGTTGTGAACAGATTCAATGCCATTCAAGGATATTTTCTCTTTCAAAGACTACAAACCCATTTTGGATGTTTCCATCAAAATTAAATGTCTTCGAATTATATGTTTTCTATTGAAAATGGAATTACAGTATTGTTTATGTAATGACTGATTTATCTTTAAAATCTGCTAATTGATTGCAATTTAAAAATAATTAGAGGATGGTAACTTCTGAACATGAATGTCCAGTGTTAAAATAGTAGGCTGATTTAACAGGGACATTCTGGAAAAAAACACACTGCAAACTGCATGACTCTCCAAAAGACAGGAGTTTGTGGAGAACGTAACTGGCACAGACTCTGAATGGATGGTGGGAACCTGAGCTGTGTTTGGTTTGCACAAGGCCGTGATGACTTACAACTCTAGATCTCACTGGAATTCATTTGGCTATAGATTTTTATCTTATTTTCACCATGTGGCTACTATGGAAGGTTAAAGTAAGTGTGGGGTTTTCTCTAGAGCATAAATTACCTGGGAGCACAAGAAATTTGAACAGGAAAGTTCTGTGAGAAGTGAGAGGTGCTTGCTGGGACTTGCGAGTCATTCAGAGTGGAACTGCAATGGCTCTTAGTGCAACATTTTCACCCCTAGGTGCTTTGGGGTCTCTTGCATGATCCCTCTATGCCTTTTGGGACCCTGTTTAAAGGAAAGGATGCAAGCACCTCCCATCATGCTTTGCACCAGCTAGATGGGAGTCACTTTGGTGGGGAGAATGAGTCATTTGGTCAGCACAGAGCTGTGCTGTGCTTATAAAATCAAGTGAAATTGTGCAAATAGCTTGAGCTTTGTGTGGCTGCTGACCCAGACTGGTCCAGGTCTCCTGAGCTCAAGACCCTAAGCAAGGGTCATTTGGGTCTGTTGGCAGTAGTCACCCAAGAATATTATCACTCCAGTATCATGATAGGAAGCTAGCTGCCTTGTGGAGCCATCAGGAAAAGCCAGCTGTAGAGAAGAGCCTAAACTGTGGCCCTGTAAGCACCTAATGCTGGGCCATGGGGAAGCAGGTTGCTTTGTTCAACATTCTCAGCTGTGACACTTTCCAAATTTAGGCCTCTAAACTAGATATCAGTTTCTTACGAGAACGGGACTATATAAACCATGAACCAGAATCCTGTCTTCTCCAGTGTCCTGTCTCGGGCCATGGCTGATAGCTGACAGCTAGAGAAAAGCAACAAGGGGGCAAGCATTGTGAAGTGAAGTCAGATCTCTGAATTTGCTGCAGAATTACAATACCTTATCATTAGGCACAGAGTATGTCAGTGAATTCCTCCTAATGAAAGTCTCTCATGTTCTTTAAATAGATGAATACTCACTGGGTCAGAGTGAGGGACCTAAGTTGTCTTTTTCACTCCCATGTCCTGATGATCAGCTGGTCCTTAGCTGCTTCTGCATTGCCCTAATATTAATTATTTACCTGGATATTTTTGTGGAATTTCTTTGTATTTTTGAAAGAAACGACCTGTGCTACTGCATACTAAATTTGTTTTTATTAGTATTTTGACATTCTTTTTTTCTAAATGTTCTCATTATGAGCTTTTTTTCCTTAAATGATTCATTTTTCCTCAGAAAATTTTAAGAACCTTTCAACGGCTCTTAAAATATTTTTCACTCTGAACAAGATTTAGTTGACTGCTTGAAAATATTTTACATTTGATGGCAAGAAAAAACAGCAAACTAACATTTGGTGGCTTTTTTGTGCACCCTCGTATGCTGCCACGAGTAAACTGCATACTTCTCAGAAGTGTGCCTTTATTTTATTTTAGATTTCATTTTTCAATAATCTTATTGTTATTTTATAATGAAAAAAATGGACGTCTGTGTGTTGAATCAGCACTCATTAGGCTCCCAGAAAGTGTGCGTTTGACAACTTGGTTAGCAGACATTGTGTGGATGCTGCAAAAGTGTGAACTCCATTTGAATAGAGAAGAAACATGAAGCCTCACCAGGGGGCTTATCTTACCGATCAATTGCTATGAGAAACACAGTGTACAAAACTTCTTACCCAGATTATACTTTCTAGGCATGTATTTCTATACTAGTGTTTTAAAGTGATGACAAACAGAAAAAAAAAAAAAAAATTACAAAAACCCAAACCTAAATATATTAAAAGTGAAACAGAATTCAATGATGCTGTCTAAGAAATCTTGCAAAAGAGTTCTTTGTCATGTTTCAGGCTTGTTTTACCAGATATGAGATGTCACATGATTGCAAGTGTTTTATCAACACATTCAAACAAGTTATCCTTTAGCAGAGACACCTTCTCTTGCTGCTCAGGGAAGAAGTAATGGTAGGCTACTTAAATAAACCCATTTTCTTCAGTCATTTCTTATTTGGCAGCTACAGATGTCCAACAGCCCATAGATGTCTGGTTCACTATCTGTACCTCAGCTGACAGATAATAACCTTTTAAAATAGACTCACAATCATGTGCATGTGCTCCACAAGAGATAAGCTGAGTTTGGATGAGAAAAGCAACTTCTGAAGTATGCCACTTAAGTAATTATGAGGGCTGAAATGAGCTGATCATTTAGAATTTGATCTTTTGAAGAGAAACAGCAAAACTCTTGTGGGACCGTGCCCTTAATTAGTTTTCATGGAATGAAGTATATTTTTAAGTAGGCAGGTGCAAATGTATCACAGCACATTTTATTTTTGTTTTTACATGATCTCAAAAACTTCAGAAAAAGTGGCTTCAAATCTAAATTTTCCCCAGGTAACCATTAAAAACTGTAGAGCTTCATGTGAGCAAGGACTAATTGTACATTATCTGCTGGCATAGCTATTTGCAAAAACAAATCCCAAATTCTTGACACTTCACCTCCACCCACATAGCATTCTCCTGTCTTTCTTTTTACACACACTCATGCTCTCTCTCTCTTACACTTTCTACAGAAAACATGCCAAAAACTTCTTAATCCTGAATGCTCCACTGAATGTCTGATGTTCTAGTAAACCACAGGGAAAGTATAACAAATAAGAAATAATTTGTGCCTCGTATAGCAGACAAGGAGCTCTGAAGCGGATGCGGTTTTGTTTTTGTTGTGGAAATCCTCTGCATAAGGGTTTTTGCTGTTGAATTCTGACGGAACAACTATGGGCCCGTGCGGCCTCAAATCTTCTGTTTATTTGTCATTAGTAAGAAGCCAAACAAAAATACCTGGCAGTTACTTCATATCTATCTATGACCACGTGCATTCCTCAAATGCATTGTTTTGGAAGAAGAATAAAAGCTGATGACAACCCCTCAGTCCAGACCCTCCATCCACATCCTTCTGGCTTGTTGGTGAACTTCAGGTCCTGCCGTGGAGCTCAGCTCCTCCCTGGCGAAAGGCAGGTGCTGGGAGTGCTGTAGAACAAAAGATGTCCTCTCAAAGTTGCCTAGAGCTCCCTACTCACTCCTCAAATCCTTCACCCAAGGCCTTAACTTCAGGATTTTTGTGCTGATTTCTTCCCTGACCTTGGGAGGTCGTGTTACCATTCATTCTGAGATTTCACTCAATGACTGAGTTTGACATTTCTGGCTAGGAGAAAACATTATCTGAAGGGAAATTTCAAACTTCGGCAGTTTGTTTTCTGATGCTAATGGAGAAAGACATCTTTCAAAACTTATGATATAAAACACATCTGAGAAAGAGATATCTGAAAACAGCGTGGTAGCTGAGGCATTCATCTACACTCTGGGAAACCTGGAATGAGTTTCCATCTTGTCGTTCAAAGAGAGGCAGATTCAAAAGCCGTTCTGCCTCTCCGTGCTGGTGTTTCCACCAGTCAGTCCATCCAGGATTCAAGGAACCTTCCAGATGAAAAATGAGTAAAGGCAAATATGTTCTATTGAACAGATTTTTTCAAGCAAACTGACTTTTTTTTGTGTTGGAGAAAATACTTAAATGAAAAATTCCTAGTCCACTTCAGAACAGCAAAGGAGATGAGATTTCCTATGTATAATGGCAATATAGAGTCAACCAAGGC
The DNA here is from genome assembly GCF_036013475.1 of Columba livia. Classification (NCBI taxonomy): domain Eukaryota; kingdom Metazoa; phylum Chordata; class Aves; order Columbiformes; family Columbidae; genus Columba; species Columba livia. Next base: position 25,742,821 of record NC_088604.1, read on the forward strand.
AATGCTACATGCAACAATCACAGCATTTGACCAATTCTACTAAAATTAAAGGCAACCTTTTAAATGAATGAAATTTTACCAGCTACTAGTATATTTGGTAATTTCCTACAAGGATATTTTCTGGGAAGTGGAGAAAAAGTATTTGCTTGGTACAAGTAGGCTTTTGAGTCACTTCCAAAAATAACTTTTTTTTCATTTCCTCAACTTGCAAACTTTTTTCTCTGTGCTAATTTCTGGCTAGTTAACAAACAAGACCTAACAGGCATGGCAGATGCAAAATCAGAGGCCGGAGCTGTAAGACATGTACTACATGAGGCAACTGCTTTTTTGGTAAAATGCATGTCATTTATGACCTTTCCTTTAAAAGTTAGAGAATGAGAATTTCCGAGAAGAGAGCTGATCCTGCAGGCACATCCCTCTTGCGCCTCTCTTGAGTGCCTGCCCTCTACCACTGGCCTGTAGTCTCTGCTGTAATCAAAACCTCAGCTGGATAATGTTGGCAAGACCTAGCTCCTAATCACTTATTTTCCTGAGGAAACAGTCATTGTCAGTAGGAACAGAAAATCTAACACCATTAAAAAAGACAGAACTTGACAGAAATAGTACAGCAATGCCCTTTTCTTGAAAACTAAATTAAGACAATTTTAAAATAACCCAAAATTTTAGTAGGAAATGTGCATAAATGCAATGACATTCGATTGCCAATACATTGCTGTTAAGGTGTTCTTAATACATGACTTACAGTATTAGGGTTTTAAATTTTTGTTTTTTAGTTCAAGACTAGGTTAGATGTTAGAGGTTTATTAAAGATGCTTGTGATTTCATAATATTGTTCACAGGACTTACATAATCTCTGGAATAAACAATCCTAGCAGGAGTTATTTGCTGAAACATAAAAAGGAGTTTTATAAAGTTCAAATCTGTTTGTTATTTGTACTCCTAACTCATGAAAACTTTGGATGAAGAAGTAATACGTGAGTTACAGGGTCTTTCCTATTGAATTTAAATTAAAGATATATATTTGATGTCTGTTTGAATGATCTCTGCTAGTGGAAATTAAACTTTGACTAATGTCTCAAAACAACAAAACTGATAACCAAAATCCTTCAAGTTTTTAAACTTTTGTGTTAGTGTCCTAATTTATATAATTTGAATTGCCATCTTCATTTCCACCTGAAATATGTTTTTCAGGACATGGATGAAAAATAGAAAGCAATCTCTGGTATCTGGTAGCAAATTGTGGATATATAATATTATTTTCTGGAGTTTTGAAGTTAACTCTAACTCAAAGTTGAGTGTCTTTTTTAAATAATATACATTGTGACAATTGGGAGCATGCCAATAAATGGTACTGCTTTGTTACTAGTAATGACAGAAATAATATTTAATTAGCATCCAAATGTATTTCTTCCTTTTCAAAGCTAAGGCCAAGTTCAGAAGTCACATCCATTTTCAATCAGTTTTCAAAATTTGACTTATTGCAAGTAATGGTCTAAAGAATGGTCTGAAGTGATTAAAAAAAATCAGCATTTCTTCTGAAGCTTTGCAGGACTCTCCTCAATCCAGACATTTTAAAACATTTCAGTAAGCAAGAAACATTCTCCCTGAATCTGGCAGCTCTGCTCTTAGGGGGCTGCAGAGTCATCTGCCACTGAGGCAAAAGGAGCAAAGGTCCCTTTGAAAGGCTACAAAATTTTGGAGGATAAAACTTACAATTTGAAAGTGTGCATCTTTAGCTAATTAAAAAACCTTGACTTAAAAAGACTCTTAACGTAATCAAAATGCTAAACTGCTGGACAGTAGGAGAGAAAAAATACCTCTGATGTTGTGTATGTTAGTTAGTAATCAGTTCTCCCTGGTGATGAAGGCAGTTCAAGGATCTATATGGAATATATTGGAATTACTGTAAGTGTCAGCTTTGATTATGTAAAATTTATTTTGGGGTATGTAGGAAATATGGACCTTTAAATATTTTAAGGTAATAAAAATGTTTATAAAATCTCTGCAATTTTAGTTCTGTCAATAAACTAAATAAACTGCTTCTTTAATCTGTGACTTACTCCAGTTGCTTAGAATGAAGACGCAACATAAAAGTACAAACATGTAGGAATCAAGTACTGAATCTACATTCATTGCTGCTACATGCAAAAGTGTTTTCCATTGCATTATCACCTGTATTCTTATATTGGAAACTTCTGAAGAAAATCTTGGTGGGAAGTAGATGAAGATGTACAGATTTTTGTTCAAAGTATCTATAGTAGTGTTATTTGCACATTTTCAGCTGAAAGTCTGAAGTATTCTTTACAACATTGACAGGGTTCCACTCGGATTTGGAAGGGTCTTCTTCAGAGGCCTGACATTCACGGCGTACTTGGTCTAGAAGCCAAACCTAAATTTACTGTGTTTATTTACTTTTCTAGAAGTCTGCTTCAGATGTTGTAAACTCTGTTTGCCCTAACTTAAAGGTAGATTTCAAACTGGAAATGGAGAGGAGAATGACTGAGAGAAACCCGGATGATAAAAGATTAGTAAGGACAACATAAAAAGAGGAAGGAAAGAATCACTTGTCAGTAGATATGTTAATTGACACTGAAATAGCAGACCAGGAGCATAGGACTAGAAGCAAGGAAAACCTGATTTTGAAAGTAACCAACAAAATTTATATCTCTGTAGTGGCAGGACTATGATCTGCATGGCAAAACCAGAACTTGACTTAGGTAAATATGGCCATTTGAATGGGATTGTCATAGTTCTGAAGAGCTGCTTGGCTGGCTTAAATGGTAGCTTTGATAAATGCCACATGTCATCCTTAGGTACAGAAACCAGAAAGCTGACAGTTGCTCTAAGATAAGGCTGGCACATATTATTATAATTATGTCTGTTACCTTCACCAAAACTCATCAAATAACGTCACGTGGATGTAGAATATCTGGGAATATATGGCAATGAAGTTGCAGTCACCCATGGACTGTCAGAACATTTTAGTATAGACAAGGTTATAGGCACTTACTCAGGGCTGCACAGAAAGCCTAAGGCAAAGTATAGATTGCAATTTGCAGGCAGCCCAGATTTGTTGGTTAAAGAAATTATGCTTGTTCTTGGTACAAAATGTACAGTCTGCTGTGGTGGAAAATCTGCTCCTATTCTTTCTCCTACACTCTAAAATATCTGAGGAATGGTACATAACTGTATTTAGCTGAATGATTATGCCAGAGTACAAAACTCAAAATGTTTTGTGTTTTGTTTTTTTTTTTTAATGAGAAAAAGTCAAGTTTGTAAAATGACAATTCTTCACACAAACGCTTTTGTTGGAAAAAATAAAATGACATAATTGGAACAAATGTAGCTATTCTCCAAATAGATAAAATTGCATGAAAATGACCCTGGTGCTGTTAACAATATGGTATTCTTGACATCTGGGAAAGCTCAAGCTGAATGTTTAAAGACAGCTGCTTTTTAATGGTTAGCACAGAGAAGAAAACAAGATCCTAACTTTATCATCCTGCCCTCCTGTGAACATGCAGAAGAAGCCAACAGCCCTTCAGCTTTACCTTTTTGTTTGTTAGTATCTGAGTGCCAGAATAATTACTCTTTGTAGCCAGCATTCTTTTGAGCCCACACAGACCTACTCAGAAAATAGCTTGTTAAAAGGACCTCTGAAAATCCTTGCTGAGATGGGGAAAATATGACCTCTTCTTCTGTTTTATTGTGCACATTTCTTCACTGTTTTTTGTTTATCTCCCAACTGTGCTCTACATGCTACGGACAGCAGCCTGGGGAAAGAGACATCCCAATTATCAACCCACTGAGTTTTATTAGCAGAGGACAGGTAAGAATGCTTGTAGACGGGATCGTATTGATTATTTGTTAAATCCCTTGTGCAGATGACTGTAAAGGGTGGTGCAGCTCCTGATGGGAAACCTATTCTTTGTTGTACAGGATGAAATAATCCATTTCTCAATGATTAAATACCAATTGCTTCCTCCTATGTTTGGATAAAAAGCTGAAAATTTAGTGCCTGATATTTCCAAAATACTCTTTGTGTCCCTAAGGTACTGGCAAGAGAATTCTGTTATTTTCCTTACGAGAAGGAGCTGAGGGATTGGGGTAGCTGGTCTTATAAGACTTTCAGTGCTGTCTGCTGGAATGACAGCAGAAAAAAATGATAGCAGATAAACTGGAAGTCCTCAGTCTGGTCATAAAAGAGTGGATAAAGACTAAAGTTCTAATTTGCACTTCGTGAAACCCATTAAAGCATATATATATATATTTATATATATATATATTTTTTTTTTTTAATACCTTTTTCTGATTCTTCAAAGAACTGACAAATCCAGATGTCAGATGGCTTTTTGGATCTTGAAAATCGTGTTTGAGTGTATGTAATCATCAATTTGTGGGATACCTCTAAAATGTGAAAGATGTGCAATTATCTGTCATTGATATGTGGGTGCCAGGTGCACAGTGTTTGAAAATTTAAGCTGTACAGCTCTGTGTGTTTGCTCATATCCTTTGGATCCCTGCTTCAAAAATATAGCTCCTTAGCAAGACATATGCCCAGATAGAAGAAGTAACATTTTGGGAAAAGAGGTGTCTATTGAAAATGTTATGCTCAGACATTTAAAAGAAATAAAACCAAAAGATTTATAATAATAATGGAAGAGTCTGAACACATGAGACAACTTGGTAGAATCTGTGCTGCCAAAAGCAAATCACATCAACCTTTTCTTCCCCCTGTCAGATCAATTATTTTAAAATGAAAAGTTGCTTCTCAATTAATCCAAATGGCCAAAATTTTTAAACATTCACATTTTAGAGTTTTCAAAATATTTTTGTTTTAAAACTAACTTGATAAAGTTATAAAAAAAAATAAGCATACATTTAATATTGTTTAGCTGACAACAGACAGAAGTAATAAAAGATGGAAATGAGAGGAAAACGAAACTTTTAGGGAACCAGAAAAGGTCAAAATGAATGAGGAGACAGCTGCCAGTGGAGAGTATATGCATATGGTACCTACAGGATGTGCGTGAATAAGAACATCTCTGTTTTTTGGTGTTTCGGTGAAAGCAGATGAAAACAGATGTTTGTATCTTGGGGCAGCAGGTAATGACGGAAGCTGTTAACCCGGGACAGCGAGAACGGGCACATTCAAGTCACCCAGAGACAGGTGAATTCTCTGGGTAGGGAGAGACCTCCTGGTGTTTGAAACAGTGTTGTATCTTCTCCTGGAAAGTGGTGCTTTACTTTGCTGAAAATGAGAAAGAATTTGGGGCTGAACCTGTGGTCCTTGCGGTTTGAAGAGTTTTTTTTAGAGCAAGCGCTACAATACCAGGTGACTGTGATATAAAGGGTCATGGCTGTTAATTTCTTGCTGTCATATTTGGGTGATAGGGTTGTTCACACTCTGTATTGAAGTGTTTGGTATAGAGTTATACCTGGGCAAACACAGAGACACCACCAGTGCTGTTGTGTACACCAAAATACTGCTGAAGCACTCTTGCTAACAGCAGGTTCGCAGTGAAACACTGAGAGCCCTGACATTCAGCACATCCTCCTCAGAGTCCACGAGGGATTCCACACACAACTATTACCCTGGAGCCGTTTTAAAACATAACTCAGCTGCTAAAGTGAGGCTGTACCAGTCCTCCTTCAGTTGTGTGAAAATACAGGAAGGAGGTTCTTCAAAAATGAGCAGAAAGATTGCACAAGTGGGAAATACTCAATCTCATCTGCTATGTCCAAATCACTACCAAGCCTCCAGAGTGTGGTGAAAGACCAGATGCCTTGTGCAACTTGTGTGGGCTAGAGAAAAACACACAGAGACACACAAAAATTTGCAGTTAATCTAATTGAAGTATTAGCAGTCTAATCACAGAGTTATAATGTTGTTATTTCCCTTTTCCCTGAAAGAGGGCCAAGTCAGAAGAGGCACTCATCACAAACAATATTTATGAGAACACTTTTTATTAGCCAAGCTATCGTCATTAATAAAATAAGGCTGTTCTTATTAACAGTGGAAAACTATTCACACGGTGCATCTGATTACTCATGCAGGTCTTTAGTACACTCATGAACTAACTCACAGGTACCCAGCTGGAGCCACATTTGGGAGGACAAACCTTTGTGCAGAAGCAGAAAGTTCTACTGTCGTGCCTTTGACTTCTAGGCGAGTGATCAGAAAGTTATGTTAGTGACCTCATGTTTCTTTGGATGTATAATCCCTCAGTCTTTTCCCATGTATAGCAGCTACAGCCTTCTTGGATGGGGTTCAGATTGTTCACTGCTGATCCCAGTGTGTCCTGGTGGCCTTGGGCAGATTGGGCTGACTTTTGGTATTCTGAATAATTTCTTGTGTATTCAACTGGACTGCTAATCTCCTGAGTTTATCAGTTTAGACAGGACTTTCATGCACTACCTCTCATACTTACCCTGTCTTCAACCTCCTGTTTTTTTTAGCACCTCTTCCATTGTACTGTTCACATAAATGCACACTAATTCACATGTACATGGGGCTTATATGATGATTACTAGTCCAGCTACAGTGATACTCACACTTAAAGTCCAAATGGTCCAATTATTACAGCTCATTCTCAATAATTATACCGTTTATTTTTTTCTATGCATTGTAACAAAAAACGCCAGCATCTTCAGTTGTTTGGAGGGAGGTGTATGATGTTAATGGTGGGGCTTACTTCCCCTTCACTTTTAGCCCACTTAAAGTTCTTTTGCTACATTTGCTAAAAGTTCATTTGTTCTTTTTTAATGGGCCAGCAAATGCTATGTTATATCCAAATTCTATGGTGTTTGATATGTTTTACATGTGCTGGATACTGATGCTATGCTTCTTCTGTTATCCTTAATACCAGCACCAAAATTGCATTCCTGTAGTAACAACTGATTCTTAATTGTTTGTCCTTGTAGCTTTAGGCCCCCTATCCTATACTTCCAATTTCAAGGCTTCTGCTGTTACCTTGTACTTGTACTTTTGGAGACATTTATTAAGATTCCCTAGTTTTATTCAACAGCCTTCAAGTTATGGTTTCCTGATAACATGACATATGTTTTATTAGCACATATATATCATTTTTCTGGACTCACTCAATAGTTAGTTCACTGTACAAAAGCAAGGGTCCATTAGAAGATGCATGCAGGGGTACGTACAGACACAGATGTGATGATGGGCACCATCTGCTACCAAACTGTATTGCTTGCAACACTATCACTGGTATGTTACCAAACTTGCTTTGCAGTGCATCTTTGAAAGGAGAACTCCTTTGAAAGGAAAACTGCTGATCTGTGGTGGCAGCACCGCCTGGGCTTGATGCCCCTGTGGTGGTGAGGGGAGGACGGGCAGTGCCCAGCGTTGTGATGGGGGTATCTCACCACAGGTAAGCCTCAGCTCCGTGGAGAGGGAGCTGGTCTGGTCAAAATCCCTCTGGCCCTCAACCTCTCAGACATCCCAAGAAACCAAAGGACAAGTGGCAGATGTGTGCTGCTATAAAATTGAAGCTTCTTGTTAGCTTCCTCCCCAAGACCAGTCTCTCAGCTCTGACATGTAAGCAGGGATTTATTTCTGTTCCCAGTGTCTGATTTGAAAATTACATCTGCCTACTGATAGGTGCAGCTTTTGGGAAAAGAAAATAAGGGGAATTATGTCATACACCTTAATGAGACTGTGCTCCAAGACTGCTGTAAGGACGACAGCAGCATTCTGGGACTCTGTTGCAGGGCTAACATTACAAGAAATTTTTACAAGAAAAAATAATAATTTCATTTAGGTTAACTTTCAATTTCTTACTGAATAACTGAGATGGAGTTATTAAAATAAGGACTGGAAAGTTTGGGTCTGTTGTGTCTTTCTGTTGTTATACTAATGTGACTAAGCAAGCTGCAGCCTTTTTGTTTGGTGGAAGTATCATGGCATTGTATAAGCATATATTATGTGTGAATGTCTCTGTATATACACTAGTATGGATACTTTACATATGAACTCATAAGTCCTATGACCATGTAAGGACCTAAGCTTAGGTGAAGGTATTTTTATGTATCTAAAGACACTGGACTTGGTCTGTAGTCTCCCATTTCCCAGGGAGTCTTCTGATTGCTAATGTATTTGATAAGCTGTCTGTGTGTATGCTAGCCAGCAACAGTTTTTTAAAAAATTTTCTTTTCCAGTCAGCTTTCAAACTTTTTCAGTCTACTTTCTCCAGTCCTTGACTGCCTTCTGTGCAAGACCAGGTGACAAGCCTGGCCATACTACAAAAAACCTGTGCAAAATCAGAGGCAATGTTTCTGAGGCATTTCTGATTGATCCAAGCAGTATAATGAAAACCTGACAGACAGAAGTGGTGATTGTCTGGAGGCAGCATAGCTGTGGGACTGCCTACCTGGAGGTTTGTGCATGGCTGATGGGCTAGAGCAGCTTGGGATGTTTTTAGCTTAGAAGATGTTGCTTCCTAGGAGGTTTAGGAGACTGGAGCAAATAAGGGCTTTAAGGATGTCAGTGATCCTAAAATATTATTTAGAGACCCAGGTTATTTTAGGGTGTTATGGCTATTTATGGCTATTGAGTAAAACTATATATAATTAGATCAATTAAATGTAACTGGCAAGGTATTTTACTCCTTCTTTATGGAGGATGAAATTAAATCATCTTTACTTACTTTTCACCATGCTTAGCTGCATATGTGTAGACCAGTATGAAAGGGTTGTTACAGTTGTATAAAGCCTGGGCTGAAGAGCTAATTAAAATTATTGTTGAAAAGAAACACTTCAACTGAACGAGCTCTTTCGTTTTGAGTAATAGACTACAATTTTATACAATTATTCATTTGCTCTTTCAAGTGTTTTACACAGGTTAATTTTCAAAAGATATTTGTCTGCATGTGCATTTTTGTGTGTGCTGCTGTACTGAAAGAAGCAAAAGCGATTTTCTGAAGGTGATGCAATGGACACATCACAGAGCCAGGGAAATGGCTTGGGGGGGTTTCTGGACCACTGCTGTCAGTGGGAATTTTGGCATGAACTTCAGCTACTCTGTAATTTCATGCTAGACTTTTCAAGTAGCTTTAGGTTTTTCCCCTGAAGTTTCACAGATAAAAAATTGGTATTCGTATGATCATCTGCTGGTGTTTGTAAAAGGTTTTAGATAAGACAGTGCTCATGTTACACAATCATCAGCTAATCCATATTAGATTACTGCGCTTGCTATGAGAAGGCAGGATATTAATATATCCTGGTGATTCCTACATCTTATTCACTGATTATTTTGTCCATAGTAGAGTAGCCTTTTTCTCTGTCTTGAGGAGGAGAAAATGCCTCTTCTGTGGGTTCAGTTTGCGCTGAATGGAGAAGAAGTTTAGGGAGAAGTTACACAACCCAGGCCATGTTTTTGGATAGCCCCTCTGCCTGAGTTAGTGGTTTTAGCTGTGCTCTGTGTGCCAGAGCTATATTTATCATGCAGGAATTGTGGGCATGTGAACCTGTGTTCTGACCTAAACATGTCAGTCAACATGTTTCTATCTCGTGATATACACACTTGTTATTTTGCTATTATTTATTCATTCATATATTTCACTTTCTGTCCTTTATCTAAATAAATAAACAGTCTCAAAATAAAGTATTTGATACTTCAGGAGTGTGGTTTTCTCAGGGTGTCGTTTTATTAACGAAATTACTTACATTAGCAAATCAGGGGAAGAAGTGGTAACGTGAACCAGCATATTCAATTTCACTTTAGCAATCTGTATTCCAGAAGGAAATCCTGGGAAGCAATCACCAACAATGGGACCTCAATTTAAATTACAAAATAGGCAGTATGCTGAATGCATATAGAGCATGTGAGAGATTAAATAGAAGTGTTCATTTGTCTTCATAAGGTAACTGAGGGAGTAAAAACGTGCTCTACAAGTAAGGACTGTAGAAGCTGTGGTAATGAAAACAATAATTAATATAATTTAAGTTACTGTCCCCAGGGCAGTTGTAAATTGATGGTATTATGCAACAAACCTGTTTGTAAATTGATGACATAGGAAGTTGTGGAAGTCATCCAGCATAAATTTCTCCTCTTGAAGCTATTCGGCAATGCATTGTGCAAAAGCCTATAGCCCCCAATGGATATTCAAAGGTTATTTATATTAAACTCTATAATTTGTATTCTTCAAATAACTAAGTAACATGAAAGGATGCAATTAAAAACAATCAATTATTTCATTGTGCATAAAGCTGATTACATAATACAAATCAGAATTCATTAGTATTAACTGGAATAGATGTCACATATGGTACTTTTCTGCCACTGTAACTCTATTGATTCAAATGAATTACAGCAGCAGGGAATGTATGACATTGAATTCCTTCTGCTGTTACCATTGGGTGTCAAGAAAAGATGGTAATCTGCAAGAAATTTTCATATATATATATTTATATATTTGAATTTTAAGGTTATTTCTCTGTTACTTACCTCTATATGTCATACATTAATAGATGTAATTTAATGCTGGAAGTCCACCCTGTTCATTTCTTTCAGTTCTTCAATGATAGAAACATCAGTCAGAGGATGTAATAAATGAGTACATGAAAAAAGGTGCAAAAATGCTTTCCCTACCTTAAAAAAAAAAGTATGTAACGATTCCTTCTGTTTCACATTGTCCAATTCAAATTTAAATTTTAAAATGTCGAAATCTTTTAACCAAGATTTTGTAATCTGTAAAATGAAAACAACCACTTAAAAGGTATTTTGAAACAAGAGGTTTTTTATCTTTTGTTTTCCCCAGTGGAAACATTTAGATTTTCTGATCATTCTTGTGAAATGTGCTCATTGTCTAGGTTCTTGTGGTGCAGCCTGGATTATATGACCAGATTTATCTGCTAGAAGTTCCCATTTAACACTTGCTATGAGTGAATCTAGGTGGGGCATATTTCTCCACACTGTCCCATGCAGTATCTGAAAACTTACAACTTTCTGAAATCCATCAATTTAATTTGCTGGTTTATACTTTCTAAACTCCAGGGAAAATAAAATATACTAGGGCAATGTAAAAAATGCCGTGCTTTAATGGTATCTTCCACTTCAAAAAATATTCTAGCTTGCATACCTTTATATGTGTTTTCCAGTCCTAGTTTCAGCTTGCAAGCATTTTTGATGGCTATTTCCACAATGTTTTTAGGCTAAATGTAGCAAGTTTTTCTTCATGTATCCTTTAATTTTTCCACCAAATGAGTAAAATTGGAAGTGCAGGATGAGACATGGTACAGAATCAGGTGCTGGCAAGATGCTATGCAACTGTCTGGAACCTCATAACATGTTTTTTTTTTGTTGTTTACATTACCTCGTTACAAATATGCAGATAAAATACTGGAAGTTTAGCAATAGCAGCACATTTGACTGGAATTTTCTGTTAACCTGTTGGGGGGGGCTTGTTATTTGCACTCTTCTTCTTTCTCTTCCTTTTTTTTTTGTAAGGAATATTTTGTGCTGTGACACAAAAATGTTCACTGGTACAAAACAACTGATGTCAAGTGTCAAACAAGCATGACAGGCGGTGAGGTAGAGGGGGAAAATGTTATTAAAGACGACTGAGGTATCCAGACTCACAAATTGCGTTTCCTAATGAGAGAGAGATGGTGAAAGCACAGCTGCAGACCTGCAGGAAAGCAACTGGTTCCAGTGGAGACCCAGGTGCGGTGTGAGACTCTAACAGACAGTGTCAGCTGTACAGAAATCACTAATGCCAATAAGATGGGTGGTCTTGCCTGTGTGCAGGTGATCCTGTGTCTTGAAGAGCACCTTTGGGCACAGCGGGTGCTCAGGTGGAGGCTGCAGCCCTGGCTGTGTTGTAGGGACTGGCGGCTGCTTGCTAATGACTATGTCCTTGAGTACTGATGTTACTCTGCTGACCTGTACCAGAAGCAAGGACTATGTGCTTAAATGCCAGCTGTTGATATTTTAAAATTGTGTTGCTGCTTTATAAAAAGTGGTGAGCAGACTCAGGTACCTCAGCTGCTGAGAGAACGGCAGAGCTGTGTTCTTTCTCCCACACACAGAATAACATCCCGGGCTCTCAGCATAGTGGGGCAGTTTGCAGCCAGCCTTTTGCTACTGATTCAGACATTGCGTGCTCAGGTGCTTGGCCACTTGTGTGAAGAGGAAGGGGTGAAAGTGGAAGACCACCTTGTCCCTGCATCTTTGCAGTACACACCTCTAACTGGGTAGCAGGCCTGAAGTGTCTCATAACCTACTCATGTGAGTTTGTGAATATAAGGGCCCGATTTCAGAACTGAGATGGCTGCCATTTATTCAGATTTTTCACTTTCAAACATCAAACCACATCCTTCTTGCAGAATTAGAGGTGGGCACATGAAAATGTGTTCTGGGTGTGTCTGAGAAAGCAGTGTTCTCCTAAACTGTAGAGAAAAGAGCAGTTGGCGGTATTTGTATAAATAACCTGCCTCTGTTTTGCTCAAGCCCTTCAGGAAACAGCTGTCAGTGGGAGTAACTAATATTTGCTTACTTTTTTTAAAAAACTGGAAATCTGCGTCTATAATTTTTAGTGTTCTAGCCACGAGAAGACCAAGTCACATGAATGTATTCCATAATCCCACTCTATTCCATAATTGCTGTTTACTTATGGATGCAAATTACAGAGAAGCATAACGAGACTCATAGATCTCCAATTTGTTTCACTTTAAACAAGTAAGCCAAAGAAGAGTCAAAGCAATGTTCCTGTTTTCCTCTGTGATTCAATACATTTAAAGGTTCTGCGTATTAGAGTTCATTGAAAACACAGTTAACTGCCATAAGCTTTAAAACAGATGATAAAACAAGGGGAAATCTATACATTCCATAGTTTTGAATCAGAAAGATGGATTTTCTACAATGAGTAGCAGGAAAGTCAGGATATTGTGTTGAGTTGTTTGGGATGTGGTTCCCCCTGTTTATCTTGCCAAGGCCTTTGGAGTTTGTTGCCCTGATAGTTGGCAAAGCATCTGAGAGTTTCACCATGGTGTGGACTTCTTTTTTCTGTCCACTATATCCTGTGAAGGGGATGGAAGTGACAGGAGACCACTGTCATAAAATTGAACATCTAGGTGAGATTGCTTTCTCTTATTGTCTCCCGTGCTTTCAGGCCCTAGATACACAGTCCTAGCAAGAATACAATGTGGGGAGGGAGAAATGAGAAGACAGACACAGAATTAGTTGGTATACGTGGCTGAATGGTTCAAAGAATCAGAATTTCTCCCAGATGTTTTTCAGAATCATCTGCATTTGCATTAGACAATGTAAACATGTTTTTCTTTCTTTTTGCAGGGCAGAGGTTATTCAAATCTAAGTTGTTTAGCAAATACTCTAGGGCAGGGGTGTCAAACTCACTTTCACCAGGGGCCACATCAGCCTCATGGTGACGTAGGAGTAGTTACATTTATACAGTCCCAAAATTACATTCTACTCCTACTTTTATACATTTATACAGTCCTGAAATTACATTCGGCCCTTTGAAGGCAACTGCGAGGCTGATGTGGCCTCAGTGAAAGTGAGTTTGACACCTCTGCTCTAGGGGATATATTATGTCCAAATACAGCACTACAATTGCATTGTTGTTCTACTAAAGCGGCGTTAAAGATAAAACCAGCCTTGTCATGAATTGAATATGGTTTTCTGTTTCTGGTATGGAAAATGGAAAAAACAACAAATTTTACCCTGTCTGCCATGCCATGCCATTAGAATATATAGGATGATGACAGGTATAATCAAGGCAATATTTTGAATCTTAAAGAAAACCTTAATATACAATGGCCTGTTAAAAAAAAAACTATGACCAGTATAGTTAATAATTGACTTGTAAGTTATGCAGATGAAGTAATTAAAGTTATTTAAACTCTGACAAAAATAGTGTTTATTTGGACGAAAAAAGTTGAATTAATTGTGTGTTTTGCAGGTCACTTCTCAAGAATCTGGAACAAAACCATTGACCTTCACATTTGTACCATCCATTGGAAGACTTCCAACTCATTTTGAGGTTCTAGATATCTCCAAGTTCCTTGTGACAGTTCCAGAGGAGCCAAAGGATCTGAGCAATCAAGGAATTCCAAATAAGGTAGATTTTTTTTTTTTTTCTGGCGCTAATTTTCCTCTCTTCCAAAAGACACAGTAAACTTTGTCCTGAGCATCGCTGAACTGAAGCTCTTTCCCTTGAACTGTTTCTTGGCTTGTACTTCATTTTAATTACCAAGCCTATGGGAGATGCAGAATTGCCGTGCAAGAGAAGGCTGATATCTGCTCAGCAGCCTATTTTACCTTTGGCAGAGTTTATATTGGAAGAAAACCTTTGCCCATCTCAATGTGGTCCTCTGTCAGTCATGCAAGGGCTATGTTCTTGGCAGACCAGGGAAGATTCCTTCCTGATCTTCATGGGAGCAAGGGTGGTGTATGAGGAGTGTTATCCTATGGGTATCAACCAAGAGCTGGTCACTGGGTCCTGGTTTCAGCAAATGCCAGTGCTGTGGCTTCCAGCAAAGGTGCCAACCCCTTTCATAGCTGTGTAGTAATGCATCAAAGTGAAAGCTTGCTTTTTGTTTTTGAAATCTTGTTCCAACATCAGCAGCACAACATTCCTGGTTCTCCTGCCTTTAGCCAGCCCACAGAGCTTGTCATTCCTTTCCTGCCTCACAATGCCAAACAGCCTCTTATACTATTCCATGCTGCTTGAGGGGAAACTGGAGCCCTCAGGTTAATATTAATACTTGTCATGAATCTACTGTTGTATAACAGCTCCTTCCCTGGGACATTGGTGGGGCTGCAGTTCTTGGTGCTAATAAACTTTTCTGAGGAGTTCAGACTCCTCTGGCCTGAACATGTTTCAGCATTTGCGGTGGCCTAAAAAAAGGGGCTGGTCGAGAACAGACATGTTTGACAGAGAACAGACGTGTTTGACTATTATCCTCAGGGTGTTTAACTTATGAGTTACATTTCCAGCCACTCAGCATTAGTTTTGCTGTAACTAGTGACCTGAGTAAGGCAGAATCAGGCATTCCTGACCTCTGTCTCCCTGTTTTTCAATACAGGCAGAGAAAACTTTCCTGGCAGGTGATACAGTACTGAGGCCTTCACAGCACTGATTACCCCTTTTCTAAAGTGTCTAGAACCTGAACAATATTTAAAAAAACCCAGCAACATCAGATAATGAAATTAACGTCTCCAAAATCATTCTGGTGGTATCCCCCTTTATGGTTCAATATTTTTTAAAGAACTGAACTCCAGGGACTCATAGAGCTGCCAATGGAAATTTGCCATTATTACATTCCTGAAGTGGTATTAAAAAATTAGCCCAATCTACAGGCTTTCTCTTGCAGTAGACAATATTCTATTCTTTTACCTGATTCCAGTTTCAAGAGAAGTGTGATTTACCTTTGCAATTTCAATACTGAATGATTTGGTGATACTCATGTTGTATGCTCAGCTTGCAATACTCGTGCTCTCATCTGAAGTGTGTTTGAGAAGCTACATACTGGAAGTGGAAATTGCAGAAAATACGAAGAACAATTGTGGTCTGTGCTGAGAAGCTTGAATATACAGTAAAGTTTTCTGACCTCAGATTCTTTGTCTGCTGTCTTCAGAGAATGGTCTGGCTTAAAGGCCTTTGTTTCTTCATTAATATGTATAGGTTTTGTCCCAGATTTGTCTGTCAGACTCCTTTGAGGAGCATTGTCTGCTCCCATGGATCCTGTGGTCGGGATGTCTTCCCATCGCGTCTGGCATAGTCTGGTCTGACAGCTCATTCGGCTTGACTGCACCCTTATTTTCAGTTCCCGTGCCAGCCTCGGGCTCTGGCCATCGTTGTGCTGAGAGTCCCCTGTTGTTCTGTGAGTCGCTGGGGACAGCAGCCCCCACAGTGTCAGCTGGGGGGCTGGAAGTGAGGGTCTCCCTCAGAGCTGGTTTCTGCTGGGTGCTCATGCCCGTGCCCAAATTCTTCATTCACCCTCTGTGCTTTTGGTTTGCAGCCACTGCTGCAAACCAAAAGTACTTCGCATTTTGGGGAACACAAATAAAATGCATCTAATTGAGATATTTTCCCTTGTATCTTTTGCAGTCTAGTGCAGTCTCCCATGAGCTGGCTGTAAACAGCGGGGCCAGACAAGACTGTGTGTCCGCCGTTCATACAGACAGTACCCGAACGATTTTCCAGTCCCCAGGGTGTAACGTGAGTAAAGGAGAAATGCAGGAGAATGACCTTTTCAAAGCTGAGTTTATCCTGATTACGGACTCCGGTGACGAAGATGAAGTAGCTGCTGTCTCGAACAACATCCATCGGCCTTCCAATGGCTACGGTCGCATCAGCGCTCAGCTGCTGGCCACGTCCCATGTGTCGCCAGGCACTGGGGCAGGGAAACCTCCTGGCGATGGGCACGTTTCAGGTGCTGCATCTTCTCTCAGCACTGCTGATCAACAGAAACATCAGGTAACCTGCTCTTTAAGCTCTAGAGCTAACCTCTGCTTTCTCAGGTTTTCAGTACATGGACACTGAGTCAGTTTATAAAGAATTTTGGCCAATTTATTCTCTAATTAGCATTTTCTGTTGGAGATTCCTGTAATGTTTAGACTCCAAGGAATTGTCTCAACCCTTCTGACTTGATGCGTCTCCCTGCGGCTCTGGTGTATAAATGAGGCAGGTAATGCAGGTCAATTGCCCTACTTTTAAGAGCAGGTCATCATGACAGCAAGTTAATCAGAAGGTGTTAGATTCCTAGCGAGTCTAAATTGGCTAAGGTCATTTAAATCAATGGAGCCTATGGATCATTTGAATTACTAACATTAGGCTTCCCAGGCCTTTATTTTTCTCAATACCTACTGCAGCCCTTTGTGCTAGAGAAAAAGCTGTAAAAATCTTATTATTGTGATGGTTAATTAGCACTGACTTTGTACAGATGTAAAGAACTAATGAAGTTGAAAGGTCCATTTTACATTGATCTTTACAGGGCACATTTATTGATTTATTGAAATTTTAAACTGCCAATGGGAGAGTTCAAAAAAAGGTATTTGAAATGTTTCATTTTCAAAAGGCATTTATCCAATTTACTGCACAACGTGTTAATATCTCTCATTTTGGAAAGAGCACTCATAGTTTTCAAGGATGTATATGCATTGGAAAACTCTGCCTTTAGTAAAACAATAACATCCTTCTCACAAGGAGTAAATTCAGACATTTCCTTTGACCTCATCAAGGTTTCCATCAGTTGAAAATGCCTTTCTTCATTGACAGTTTTAAAAAAGGTGATCATGACTACTTCATCTCTTGAAATGAATAGGACTTCCTATCTTGTGTTGAAATACTTGTGCTACTCAGTTTTTCATCAAATTCAGTGTCAATTTTTGTTTGAGGAAATTGTGAATGAGAAATCCAATCTGGTTTGGGGTTCACAGCATTATGAAATACTCATTCCTTCCAAGAAACTCACAGTGAATTTGGAGGGAATATTACCTGAGGAAGGTATAAAGGCATAGGGAAAGCAGCTTGTAAAAGAATAATCATCCTAGGGAAATACAAACTTACTTCAGCAATGTCCAGTATGCGGTTTCTGCCAGGCTTATTTGGATGCTTTATTTAAAAGCTAATACAAAAATTGGGTGGATTTTTCGTAGCACTATGCAGAAAAATTCATATGATGTAGCTTTCCTAAGCTTTTGATGACTTGACGAGTAAACAGATTTGCCTGGTAAAGTTATAGAAAATACAGATTGGACAGAGCAAGAAATTCAAGCATAAATTTACTAGCTATTCACATGAATCTGAAGATAGTATGTATTATGGGTAATGCATATCTCACCATTATTCAGTTTTTCAATACTGAAATATCTAAATATCTCTAGCTGTCTTTAGCTTTTACTGAGTTGCTTTTCACTGTTGCTTTGATTCTTGTCTTTTCTTGGGAATCACTCTTTCTGTCTTACTATCCAATGAAGTATCATCTGTTCAGAAATAAAGGAATATTACAAAATTATTAGATAGATGCATTAGTTATCTGTTGGTAGATTTCCTGTGTACAAAGCATTCTATATAGGAGCTACCTTGAAAATTCTAGGATTATAACAGCAGTATCATGTCCCACTTAAGAGTTATTACATATTACATTATGTTAATTTAAAAACATAATTAGACTATGGGTTTCCTGCCAGAGATGAGAAAAACAAGAGCCAGCACTGGGGAGTGTTATGTTGTACAGAGGGTCACTCTAACTCAACCAGAGGGCTCCTACAGTTTCACTCATTTCTGACTTTATATGAAAGAAGAAACAAGAAAAGCATTGATAAAATGGAAGATTCTAGTGTTCTTTGAGGCATGAAGATCCTGAGTAATGTTGGAAAATGCTATGCCATATTCAAAGTCAGTAAAAAAAATCAATTTAAAAAATCCCAACAGTCATTCTGGTTATATTTGGAACTTTTTGATGATAGTTTACTGTTTACATATTGTGCTGCTGGTTTTTGGTTTTGGTTTTTGGTTTTGTTTTGTTTTGTTTTGTTTTTTTCTTTTTATTAGAGTGAAATAAAGTCTACTTATGAAAGAGAATGGCAGACTGTTTCCTGCTGTCAGGAGTCCATCCCTGGGGTGAGGCGGGATGTGTCTGCTCTCTTGAATGCCAGGACATTAACTCAGCTTGGAGAAACTTCTTGACTCACTGTGGTGAATCAATAGCCAGAAGGCTTTTTTAGCTAGTCAGAGTCACTTGGCATTCCCCTGTCCAGTGCATGCCATCTGGTTTGGCTTTTCCCAACAAGTCAGTCAAGAGTCCTTACAAACTCCTGCTGTTGCCAGGAAGAATTCGCCTTCATTGTTGGGAGAAACCAGACTGTTCTGAATGACATCTATATCAATTTGGTCTCAGCTTGCAGGCTGATTTACTGTGCTGTCTCCAGAGATTTTGTCAGATTTTCAACAGTCTCCAGTGCTTCTTTCTGGCTTTTGGGCTTTTAGGTTGCAGGCTGTGGTAGGGATTTTTTTTTTTTTTTCCTATCTATCTCTCTGGCTTTGTTGACTCCCACCAAGGGCAATCAAGGAGGTATCTGGGAACTGCCCACAACTACTTGAATGGCAGTTGCAAAGATGATAGACCCAAACTCCTCTCTGCAGTGGCAGGTGAGATGCAAACTGAAGTGTGGGTGGTCCTAGCTGGACATCTGGAGAAGCTTCCTCACTGGGAGGTGGTGTAGCACTGACACAGGCTGCCGGGGGGCGGAGGGGTTGCCTCTATGAGGGACTTCAGAGACTTGGTGAGACACGGCTGCAGCTGACCTGACCCACTGGTGAGGGCCCTACTTTGTGTAAGAGGCTGGTCTAGATGACCTCGAGAAGTCACTTCCAAGTAACTTTTATATTATTACCTGATTCTCTACATAAGAGAGTAATAACCTATAGATGTAGTAACAGAAGTAACAGAAGACTTGAATAATGGCTCAATTAGCTCAACACGTAAAAGTTCAGTGGTGTTCAAACTGGAAGAAGACTACAAAAAAATGTCTTTATCATATTTGCAGAACCATATTTATCATCCGCTACCATAAACATTTTCCTAGCTGCTTATAACTATTTCTTATTAAGTTTTAACTAATTAAAAGTCATTACGCATTCTGCTCTTTCATTACAGACTTTCATATTAGTTCCTAGTTTTCTTTTAATCTGTTGGCTTTATAAGGGAAATTTATCTATTCTATTTTGAAATATAAAGTTTTATTTCCCATTTATTTTTGTTGGTAGTTGATCAGCTTCCATAACTCATTATGAAGTTCATGAAACTGCTCCAAATTATCAGATGTGTTACCATGCTGTTTTTTAACTTATTAAATAATTTTCCATTTGGTTACATATTTAATAATAGTTTTTCATAATGCTTAAATATTGGTAAATTATTCTCAATTTCGATTACTTTTCGTATTCTTAATTAGCAGCTTTTTCAATGAGAGTAATAAATTTTTAATCCATTAGAATATATGTAACAATGCGATCATGGACATTCATTTTTATATTCTAATAACTGCATTGTATATGTCCACTGGCTTTCCACTCCAAAATGAGACACCTTAACAGACACATAAATTAAGGGGAAGTTATTGTGGTTGTAAAGATATTCTGATGGTTGGTGTTTATTTCTATAAATCAAGGTATTGCCGTGGCTTTTCTGAAGGTATCTTATACAGTAAGTATCTTCAGTTTACCAGGCCTGCTACTTATTTGGAATCATTTAGCTGGAAGAGCTCACTTGTTTTAGTTTACACAGGATAATAGGGTTCTGCTGTGCGTATTTTGCCCATGTTTAGCATTTTAGGTATAGTTTCACCTTTCAAAGCCTGGAAGTCTGGCTCTCCTCTCACAGCTTCTTCCAGTACGTGCACTCACTTGAAAATTATGTGTTTTGTACTAATTTTTGTTTTGTGATGAATCAATACTGTATGACATAATAATAATTCCTCTCATTTTATGGGGAAGATATTTGTATTAAGAAGAATTCGTGAGCTGAACCAAATCCATGTGCAAGTCACGTCTGTAGAAACTGGACGTTATAATTTTCTTTTATAGAATTGCATAATCTTTTGAGGGTATCAGACAATAGATCAATAGGTGTTCTTATATTTGTATGAAGTTTGTAGGGATTAGAGTCAATTTCCCTGCTTTCAAATTGCTCAGTCAAAAGTTAGGTGATAATTTGTAGCCTTTTGATTTTACAGTTGACTTAGCTCACTATTTCATACTGATATGTTTTATTCATATTGCATATATCCCAGTTTTTAATTTCAGCATTACAATATCTTGGAAGATATTGAGAGAATTTCTTTCTTTAGAAGCATAAAACTGTATAAGAGGTTGATAATATACTTGTATGCTCTAATTAGTTTTGACAAATCCTAATTAGAATAGACCAAAGAAAAAAGGCACTCTTGAAAGAGCTCATTACCGTATTATTAGTGTATTGTAAGACTGTGGAGAAAGGGATAGGGACTCTTATATGCCTGCAAACTGTCAAACGCACTGCTCTGTGAATGACAAGAAAAGTTCAAAACAAACTGGATGTCTGATTTAAGCAGTTCTGAGCAAATTTCTTGTTCTGATATCATAGTGGTGCAGAAGGTGTTGTTTACTGAATGAGAAAAAGAGTACTTGACTTGAATCTCATTTACAGAAAGGCTACTTTCCACTGAACTGGTAAAGTGAGATGGGACAATATTGCCATTTTCTCACTTTCTGTTGTGGTTATACAATGCAAATGGCATCACATGATTCTGGACACCGATGGCACAACTGTCTTGGGTTTTCAATAAAATGAAAAACACAGTAGCCTTGAATCTTGTTTATGTCAACAAAACTGAGGTCTTTATAAAAATAAAGTAACATATAACTTGTCTGCACACAGTCACCTCCCCTGAGAACATCATCCATCAGGCTGTATCCCTGAATTTAAGACAGTCCTGTGCTTTCAACTCACAGAGCAGTACTAATGGAAACACTATGTGCATGACCACAGGACTGAAATGTGGGGTGCTTAACAGTTCCACATGTTCCACCTGTATTAACATTTCTGTTTTTCTTTTTTCTCCAGTTAATTTCTACTCTTTCCATCTCTGATCATCTTTCCTCTAAACCACCTGCTGTACACTTAATTTCTCCAACTAATCAGAAAATAGCGTGTGGTGCCGTGGTTAACCTGAATCAAGCCTCTTCGCTGGAAGACTCCTGTAACAACTGGCAGTCAGCAACTGGGTTTTCTAAGCAAGAATCATCTCTCTGCTTTCAGTCTGCTTCCTGTAGTTCACCTTCCTCCGTGACTAAAATATCCTCTTCTGCATCAAGCAGTTGTTACTCCGCTCCCCAACTGTATGATAAGCTACGAACACCAAGTCCCTATGCCCCTGGCTGTGTTTGCAAAACGGGAGACTTCACATCCTCTGTTCCAGCAAAGAGCCCAAGTCTTTCCCCTGATCCTCCACATTCAGCTGAAACACAAGGATCTTCAGCTCAGCCTTTATCTTCCAGTTCCTCCAAAAGATTGAATGCTTTATCTCCTGTCCCTGTACATATCGTAACACATTCATTATCTCCTAGCCCTAAACCTTTGTCTCCACCCTCTCTTTACGGCTCCTCTTCAACCATATGTAGTATAAATGAGCCTTGCACAAAGATGTCATCTAGAGGAAATTTAGCAAAGTCAGATGTCAGATCCCCTCTGCCAACCAGACTGACCCTCTTAACTGCTATTTTGAGATCAGGCTCTTCTCAGCGGAGACCGCTTTCCCCTGCTTCTTGTCCTACGTTTTCTCCTAGCTCGCTTGATTCCTCTACACTTGCAATAGATCAAAAGTCCAAAACAACTCCCCCAACCCCCAAGAAATCTGTTTCAAGCCCCCGTATAAGGCCAGATTCTCCCAACAGAGAGGAGTATTGGCTTTCAGGCTGGGCTCAGCAGCTGCCTTTACCCACCAAGCCTCAGCTCACTCCTAGGGCAAGGTCCCTTTCTCCTAAAAAGCACCTTCCAGTTGGGACACTTTCTCCAGAATACCGAAGTCCTCTGACATCCCCCATCTCCTCCCATAGAAAATCAGTTGCTTCTCCAGGTTTGCAGCCTACTCTGCCTCCTCCTTGTGCCCCAGCACCCTCCTCCCTTGCACACCCTACCTCTCCATCTCCAGGAGGGCTGCGGGATGCTGCCTCCAGGTCCCGGGCACCTCAGAAGTCTCAGAGAGTACACACTTACTCACCCATCTTTACCTGCCGGTCATACCCTTTGCTTTCTTCTACCAGTCTTAGTGGCATAGTCTCACCCACCCTAGAAAAATGTCCACCTCCTTCCCCAAGTCTTTTGCATTCAGCTTCTAGATCTAAATCAGATTCATCAGAAACATCTGTTCAGGACATGAGTACCCCTTCTCCTACCCCTTCAAGTGTTTTAAAGCAGTGGTCTCTCTCACGGCCTCATTCTACTCCACCAGTTCCACAAACTGGTAATATTAATTCCCAGTCACTGCAGCTTAATTCTGCATTGGTGCATACAAATTATAGGCCTAATTCCTCCTCTCCAAGACCTGAGCAATCTGCCACCTCACTGGTGTTAAAGTGCAGATCTCCTGTCTCAGACAACTCACCAGGCACACTGCCATCAAGACCCAGAGAGCTGACTTCACCACAGTCTTTTTCCCTGCCTTCTGACCGTGAAAACATCAAACCCAAGGTACTCCTGGTGCATGCTTATTTTCTAATAGTTCTTTGTCCATGTAGGAAAAACCACATCTGTGTTGCACAATGCTAGTAAAATAAATGAGCTGTGGAAAAATTGTTTAAAAAGGAACTGGTTTTGTATTGATAGTGAAGATAGCAAAGACTAAATCCTACCATATAAAATTGCTAGTAATGACTTCCATATTGTGGAGAAGATGCTGTAGGAAACCTTTAGCATAAAAATAAAATACTGTATTCATGAGTTGGAGGAGATACTACTAAGTGTGTGTTTGTGAACATAGGCTCTGATATACATTTGGTGCACTTATTTTTGAAGCTCACCTAAAACACTGCGGTGTCAAAAATAAACCATAAAACATGTTCTATACACCCCATGCTAATGTAAATTCATATATATTCCTACTGAAAGTAACAGAAGTATGGTGATCTTAGGTGTGGGACTGAGCAAGAAACAGCTTAATCTGATTGATGTGAACTGGTTGTTCCAGTGACAACTGATTCCCAAGCACCCCATTTCACCTGCCCCCCCTGCTCCCTAGGAGGCTGTACCCACCCTAGCTGCTCTGCCCTGCTCCAGGACCAGCCCAGAGGCTCAGCCTGAGCAGGGGCTTTGGGGCCAAGGACAGTCTTCTGCTTCTTCCATTTCTTTGGTAATTCTCCCATCTTCTTGTACTAGGCAGAGGGCAAGGGTAAAAAACCAAAACAAAACAAAGAAACAAAACAACAACAACAACAATAACCAAAACAAAAAAACCAAGCAAGCTTCCCACAGCATGAGCTACTGCAAATAGGAAAGTCACTCTCGATACATCAGCCACACTCCTGCTGTTTGTCATCTGCCCAAAGGCAGGGGAGTTCCAGTAATGTGAGAATAAGAAATGGCAGTGATTGCTGCAGGAGGGCTTGGGAACCAGTCACACTTTATACCTCAATCTCAAGAATAGGTAAAAGAAGGAAAGGAAACCTGATCAAAAAACATGCAGCAAGCAGGTGAAAACAAAAGGAAATGCTGTTTAAAAAGGAAGAGGTAGTGGCAGAAGACATCAGAGCTGCAGAGCAATTTCCAGGAGTTTTGTCTTATAGCTGCACTCTTTGCTTCGTATCTGCCTTCTCTTGCTGGTATCTGAGCTCTGCTCATCACAGAAAAGCTATCGTAGTTTATTGATTTATTTGTTCACAGCACAAAATTACAGCCTGGTCTGCCGGATCAAGTTGTGTCAGATGCGTTCCTAATAGCTTGGCCAGGGCAATGGTGACTTGAACTGCTTGGAAAATGTTAATTGAAAATGAGAGGTTTAAATCAGCGCAAAGTAACAATTGTCATGAATGGTTCTTTTAAAAATCAAACAGCCCAAGAGGAATCATTGTGCCAAGCACAGCTACACAGTGTTGTTACACCCTGTCAGTATTACTTAATGAAACAAAAAGCTAAATGAAATTGTAGAAATTCCAAGAAAAAACCTCCAAGACAGACCTGGAAGGCATGACTGAGCCTGCAGATTGCAAAGCAGTTGCAGTTTCTGATAGTCAGTGCAATGAGCACTCTGAGAGTCTCTGACAGTAAGGAAATTCTCTGCTTGTGACACAAAGCTATTGCCTGGGTTTATATTTGCAGAGGTTATTGCACTCTTTCTGTCTTCCCTACTGTCACTTTATCTGCTAATTCTGATTTATCATGTGATAAGGTGTCACTTTTGAAACTGCCCCATCACCTCATTGAAACTGGGAGAGTGTCCACTAGTTTAAGAGACTTGGAATGTTAGTCTGGTGCAACTTTTAATCATACAGACAAAGCTGGCTCCGCTGGGGATATGGAAGACCTGAAATCTCTAAATCACAGGCAGCTGGGTGTTCAGTGCAGGAAAGGTCTCTTGTAGTTTTAAAATGTGAAGCTGAGGCTTCATTTACAGTTACAATAGTGTGCTTTTAATATTCCCCTTTCCTCCTGCTCTGATTTATTTCCGTGCCTAGTTTATAGCATAGCTCAACAAACATCGCTGATCTGTTAATGATGCTCTCTGATAGCACTTCAGCCTCAAATCTCAAGATATTTCCAGAGAAAAAAGGAAAACATTGAGGAGAGACATCAGCATCCTAAGCAGTATTTAGGTCTCTTTAATACCAATCCACTCAACTTCAGAACTGGACAAAAAGCATGTTGTTCCATCTGATGGCTGTAGATGCATGATAAAATTTTTGCATGTATGAATTTGCTACATGAATATCAAGGAAAAAGTGCCTGACTTTGGCACGTATAATTTTGCAACCTTAATGTTGCTTGAAGCAATGTTAAGGCACGGATTAAACCTATTAAACCAGACTTTTGACATTAGATGTACTTCTCAATATTCACAACTGTTTCATCAGCATGATACCAAAGCAATTATGCAACAAGGCTTCTTTAATAGGCAGCTTTTAGATATCTATGTCTATGCATGCACCAATTCATGCAAATTAAAGAACAACTTATGAACTTATCTAACTGTTTGCATTTGTATTACATATATAATTGCATATGCTTTCCCATGCTTTATACATTTACCCTTATGTTGCCAAAGATTTAAAAATATGACTGTTTTGCAAAGTGAATATAAACATAAATCCACAGATCAGTGTGAATTGTGAACTGTGGATGACTTCAGGAAATAAAAAATCCTCTTTTATCCACTTTAATAATGTCCTATTAGACCTGATATAGCAAAATGAACAGGAGGATGGAGACAGATAAAATTGCTGATTCTGCAGGAACAGATTAGAATATAAACTTCCGGTTGTTTGAAAACTCTTTGCAGTGGTTTCATGGGGTGTTGTTTCTACATATTCTTTGATTTTTCCTATTTAAATACATGTAGATCTACCCAAAACAGCTGGGGAACAAACTAACTGTAAGAACATGGAGCTGTGCACAGCTGCAAAACCTAACACAAAGCAGGAAAGATTACTCACCAGGAGTTCTGCACTACCATGGTTAGTTGCTGACTTGAAGCCTTTATAGGTATGTGTCTAGCACACTTTGCAAGGCTCTGTGTGTCCCCTAAGTGATTATTTGAGCAAGAAAAGTAGGAAATTTTCCCTAAAACTCCCCAGGTTGATATTTGCCCAAGCTTTGATACTAGAGTTAGTTTGTTTCTGGCTGGACCATGGTGTAGGCCAGCAGACCTGACTGTCCATGGCTGTTTAAAAATATTGCTAGATTCCTATAAACCAGATTATTAAATGTATTTAGGCATTAACGAATGCATTTAACTAATGGGAACTGACATGTCAAGAAACATATTCATACAGATGAGAAAACAAACTAAAGACTTTCCATCTGCCTCAGACACCGTGACAATAGAACATTGCTCACAGGTCCTACAGTAACTAGAAATAATAAACCACATTAAAGCAGTATAGAAACCTTTACATTTTTAACAGTCTATTTAGTTCATATAACATTATAACTTTAAAGTAGTCAAAGTGTTTTTATCATATATGATGCACATCTCATCATATGTAAAAGCCTGTGGGCTAGTGAAGACTTTGCATTTCATGTACATGTTCAATAATATAATTTTATTGATTAAATATCAATTATAAAAAACAAAACAAGGATAAATTTTGTGGATATCCCAATGTTAATATGTGAAATATTGGTCTTCCATTTTACTTCAGTACATAGTATTTTATGTCTTATCCACATATAGATTTTGTATATACAGAAATATATATATGACACACAGATTTATAGTGGAGTGTTGCTGTCTTAAGTGTTCAAAGTGCAGGATTCAACTCACATGACTTTTGAAATTTGAAAGTTAGATATCCAAGCATAACTTCAGTCATTCTATTACAGTTAATGGAGATGATTTTATTTTATTGTTCTAGATGCCGATTTGGGGATGAGATGAATTATCCTGTAGAAATGCCAATAAGTATAAATGGCATTAGTTTTGAAGCACCTAAATGGAGACATCCAAGTTAGAATCACCCATCTCATACAAATTACTAACACCCCCCCCCAAAAAAATAACGGGGGTAGTTCTAGCATTTGCATTCACCTGCTTTCTTTGTCAGATTGTTCATTCAATATGATTGTTGTGATTTTTGTCTTCCTGAATGTCTGTCAGTCTCTAAATTCTAAAAATTAAATATGACTAAAGTCAAAAGCAAATGTAATACGTATAGAAAGGAATAAAAGTTGGTGTCCTACAATATTTCAAGAGAGGTGCAAGAATACTATAAACTTCTCTTATCTGAATTTAAATTTTGTCCCCTCTGCTGCCATTGAGGCTTTTATTAGATTTAAAGAAAAGAACAACCCAAAGTACAGCATGCTGCTCAGCCTCTTATCTCAGTCACCAGTATTCACTGTTACAGACAACAGTACATTAAAAAACCTGAAGTGATTAACACATAACTATTTCTGAGTGACTATCACAAAAATATTCAATAAAAACCTTAAAACCCTAGTATTGTATGAATTTATGATTTTTAATTAGAATGTTGCTGATAAGGGATCTATGTAGTAAACCCTCATTTAATTGTCAAAAAGGAAAATATTCCAGAAGTCATGTGATTAAGAATCCTAGCTCCTGAACTCACGTAAGCACAGAGGAATCTCATCAGTAATTCAAAAATTACTGAATTCAACTTCCATAATTGCAAAGAAAATGTAGAAAGTATGGTTTCTAAAGTCTTAAAAATAGCTGGGCAAGCTAATACAGTTTAAGATATAAATAGTTTAAAAATAATAATTTTAAAGACTAATCTTAGAATTTTTGTGGTTTTTAATGGTTTAGATTGTCAGTTCTGTATGCTTGGTTAGAATGTGAAAACTCCTACACTTGTTTTGAAATATTTGTTTGAGTGGTAGAGTTACCTATTCTTGAGATGAAAAATTGTGGCATGACTTAAATGATCTTACACTTCCACAAGTAATTCAGCATTTAAGGATTCTAACCAGTCTCATTAAAGCCAGTCACAGAAATCCTTCTGACTTTGTGGTCCAGGGTCACACCACACAGCAGAAATTGTTGAGGTGCATGTACTGGCAGCAGTAGCAGTGCATTATCATATCAAATCACAACCTAACTTGGAAAAAAACTCGCAACTTCTCCTGACATTCATTTAAGGATAGTAGTCATCAGAAAGTGGTCAAAAACACTTCAGAAGTTGTAAGTTGGTATAGGTAATTCGCTTCATCCTACTTCATTCCTAAAAGCAAAAGATATAGATTGCAGTCCTTTAAAATCTTAACAGGAAAAGATTAAGAAATAGCTTTCCTAGCCAGTATGTAAGCATTGTATTGTTGCAACATGTCTACAAGACAATTGGAATCATCTTTCATTCTGTCATACCTTTCCCCTCTCTTCCCCCTCTCTCCTTCTTCCTCTTCTACCCTGTTTACTTTTCCTGCTTTCTGGTTTACCCTTTTAGCAATACAAGATCAAGACAAGCTACAAGGCATTTGCAGCAATCCCTACAAACACATTACTTATGGAACAGAAGGTTAGTGTTTGCTCAAAGATGTGGGAATTGCATTATGTATTTGAGACCATTCAACTTTACGTACATATTCTAACATTTCTGTGGGGCATATGGCAGAATGCAAACTCTGGGAACTAACTGCTCAGGGTTATAATTACAACCATTTTTCAGGGTCAACTACTTTCCACTGAAGATCAAAACTTTTGCTAATCTGAATTTCTACACACACACACCAAAAAAACCACCAAAACAAACTGTAAAAAAAAAAGAGAAAATGAGTCCTTAAAAGTCCTAAAGGAGTTGCCATTTATGGCAACATCTCAAAGTCTGTTTTGTTATTGGAAAGTTTTTGGAGCACTGCTATTCTGGGACCTACCAATCAGTAGGTCTTGGTCAGTTAGTGATTATTCAAGGGTTATGCTTATACTAGTAAATTTAACATCCCAAGATAGGCCAATTTGACCAGTTATATTGTTAAACTGTGGGAATGGTTCTGGACATTGCACTGGCCTCTGTTAACTACCATTCTCCCAAACAACTTCCCTAAGCACTTCAACAATCAATCAACATGGGCCAAGGGTCTGTTCCCAGTAGGTAGTTTGGACTAACAATCCTTTTCTGTAGGTCATGATGACAGATCCAAAGAACAGGCTGAGAGAGTTGGGGCTGTTCAGCCTGGAGAAGAGAAGGTTTCAGTGACTCCTCATAGCAGCCTTTCAGTACCTAACTGGGCCTAAAAGAATTCTGGAGAGGGACTGTTTACAAGGGCATGTAATTATAGGAAAAGTGGTAATGGCTTTAAACGGAAAGAGGGTACATTTAGATTAGACACAAGGAAGAAATTCTTCCCCATGAGGGTGTTGAGGCTACCCAGAGAAGCTGTGGATGCCCCATCCCTGGAAGTCTTCACGGTCAGGTTGGATGGGGCTTTGAGCAACCTGGATAAGTGGAAGGTGTCCCTCACCATGGCAGCGGGGTTGGAACTAGGTCATCTTCAAGATTCCTTCCAAACCAAACCATCCTCTGATTCTATGAATGGTCTTTGTTGACTTTATTTACTACCAAAGACAGCCAACAAATTCAGATATATTTAGGTAATGCATCTTTGAAAGTCAATTGAAAATTTGGATTTTGCATAAAGGGTTCAAAATACCCACCGCTGTCCATTTTTAATTTTTTTTTTCCCAAATTGGTTTTAGACAAAAGAATAGCCAACTAAGTTTAACAAAACTTTCCTACTATGAGTAATGAGCTAAGTGTCTTACGTGTTTAAAGGCATGCTTAATCACTCTGACATCCATTTTATAGCTTTATCAGAAAAATCTTTCTGTGGACCCAGTTCAGGAACTTAGCCTCAGATTAATTTCTGCAAGATTAAGCATTTCTAACTGCTCATTTAAATATGTATTCACATACACAGCTCAGTTGATTTCATTAGGAGTTTGAAGAGCCTGAAGACGGTGGAGAGGGTATAAGAATTTTGAAGATAATTTTCCCCTCAAAATATTACTGATTGTGATCCAGTAGTTGCCAGTTAACTGTTATAAATAAGATTTTTTTTTTTCCAAAAAAGGGACATTATTTTCTTTCCCAATGTTCTTTTAAACTTGGATAATTTTTAAATTAGTGATGTAAAACCTAATCCTCCTCTTCCTTAAATTTTGAATGCACTGACAAAGGCTAAGTGTGCAATAGCATGCAGTGTGATTCAACAGAAATGACTCTGTAGAAGAAAACAGTGGATGCAGGGGATACTACACCCCCATGGAATGTATTCTGATAGAGTTTTGTTTGGTCAGAGTGTCTATTAGTGGCTGGAAACGTTTGGTGAACTCCTGAAGTGCTGCTTCAGGTCTAACAATCTAAAAATCATCCAGTTTGTGCTCTCTAAGACTGCGCTACTCTGCAAACCAAGCTAGGAAGGTGACTTTGAGCAGGGTGTTAATTTTGAAAGTTCACTCCTGATGTGAACTACTGGGTTAATGTCAGCCATCTGACCACACGTTTTCAGAATAAAAGGGAGTCCTTTTGATGGTCTCACTGCTGTCCTCTGGGACATTAACTCGCAAGCCATGTGCTACTTGTCTCCAATACATAAAACTGAACCGTGTAATCTAATGTCAGTATTTGTAGAGAAAGCATCTCAAAAGATAGGGAATTTTATTGAAAATGCTGGCCTTGGTGTATTCTTCAGTAGTGCAAGCAGCCATGCAAAACTAATAAGAAACCGATTTTAGGTTACAGGATCTGCCTTCAGGAGAGGCTTTTGACTAATTTACTTTGAAAACTCTATGTTTCAGTATGGCCTGACTACACGCTTTCTCTCAGCTTGGGATTTATGGACAATGAATTGATCCATGTTGATCCATAACAGCAGCTAGATATAGTGCTCATAAGCAAGTCTTGTTTTGTTAGGTGATGTGCATTTGGAGTTTGTATCTTAAAGAAGCATGAAGGAGTCACATGGTAAACTCAGGTCCCATTGTACCAATCCCTAATATCCAGGTATTCCCCTAAAAATATGGGGGAGGGAACCGGGAAGGAACTCATGACACATTGTACCTTAATGACAGTAATTGTGTTGCTCCTGTTTTATGGAATGCATCTTATGCAATGGATTAAAAAGACATTAAGGACAATAAGATTTAAGTACATGCATGATATTTTATTGAGATTGAGATAATGATTATGTGGAGAAGAAGTTTTCAAGCATCTTTTTTTAACAAGGAAGGAAGGCAGGTAATATCTGCAAGGCACAGATATTACTGGGCTGTATGCATGATTAGGAAAGCATTGTCTGCCTAAAGTACTAAAAAGTGTTTTGCTATGTGGTTGAACTGGAAAAGTACATTCTCAGAAGTCAGCTTTTTCCACTGTGTGAGTAATTATATTACTTAATTTGAGTGGTCATGAGAAATAAGATTAGTCAGAACTGTGATGTGGGCGATCCTAGTGACAATTCACATGCAGTATTAATTAGATCCCATGAGAGAAAACTGGCTTGGATGTGTCATATAACGTAGAGTGTTTTGTTTGCCTCTTAATTGTCTCCTTGCGTATAACTTTCTCAAGTAATTTTTTTCTTTTATATGAGTGTAGATGCTTTAATATCAGGTGCTACTTTTCAGCTTCTCCTTATGAAACCACTAAGCTATCATCATCTTAATGTTTTTTCTAGAACATGTTCTTATCCTCCAACACGCTTTCCCAAAGTGAGTTGTTCTAATCTGTGCTCATTAGGAGAGAATAAAAGGCTTACTGAGTATATGTATGTATACTTTGACAACCCCAGAAGTGGCTTAATCTCATCAATCTCATAACTGTCATGCTTTCCATCTGTTTGAGTTTGTGTGAACCTGATGTTGCTCACATTGCCTGTGCTCTATTCAGAAAAATCCAAGACAAGATATCTCTCAGATGACTGGGCTGTAAATTCCTTCACAACCAGAAAAGCAAAATCTTGTTTTTAAGGGACTTGTTCTCAGCATGATCAGGCTCTGTCAGGGAGCGGCAAGAGTGGGCTGCTCCCAGGGATGGTGAACCAAAAGCTGGGGTGACAGCAAGGCTGGCAGACAATGTCCTCACCAGCAAGGGTACAACTCCACAGTTGCTAAGTAAGGAGAGCAGAGATGGTGATAATGAGATGATGGTAACCATGGTCAGTCAGCAGTCTCATCACAGCCACACAGATTCATAGCGATGAGGTAGGTCCACAGACTGTGATAATGAGCTCTGCTCAGCAGATGATAGGATCCACCGGCTAGAAGAGGAAGCTGGACAAGTTTAATGTAGGCATAAGGCAAAAGTTTAACAGAAAGGATTAATTAACCATTAGAATAAATTTTCAGAGACTAAAATGGGCTCTTTATCATAGAAATTGAAAAATTGAGACAGGACTCTTTCCTGGCACTTCATAAAGTAATTCCAGGCAGTTCTGTGGTTTAAAGAAAAGGTCACGCTAGGTGCTCACTGTGGTTCCTTCTGGCCTTATTAATGTTGAATCAGTGAGTCATCCCACTACTGACATTCGCTCTTTTATTGCTTCTCCAGTTACATATAAGTGATTACAGTGTATTTCAAAATTCCATTCCTAATCAGGTAGTATTTAAAAAGTAATGCATCTATTATTTAAAGATTTTATTTAGCAAATATCTGTAAAAATCTATTTCACTCAAAACAGATAGTGATGAAGAGTTTATTTCAGGGGGCTACAGAAAAATTCTTCTCTTTAAGTAGGCAGTCTCTTAAACAAGATCCTACTTCATCTTCAGAATTATATCAAATTTGAGATGTAACATCTTGGAATTGCAAACCAAAATTGTATTATCTGAACAAATCAGTGAACCTTGGTCTACAGCGAGGACTATGCAGAGGAACTTAGGTTTGCTGTATTTGTCCAGATACACATCCCCTCTGCATGCTGACTGGCATGACCGTCCCTTATCTGGGCATCATTTTGATGGAAAAGAAACCTGGGCAGAGAGACTTGGGGTGAGGAGAAGGGAGAAGGTGGTGCTGCAAATATTCTGCTCAGACTTCCCCCAATTTGGACTGTGGTGAAACCAGGATGATGGGGTGTGCCACGAAGTACACCTGATTCAGAGTTGAGGCTTATCCCACACCAAGTCTTCAGAAAGCACTAGGTTATGGTGTGAATGAAAGCACTATTGACTTATCTAGCTTGTATTTGTCAACTAATTACAAACACAAAACTATAATTTCAATTTTAAATAAATGTTGGAAAAAATCTCCTGTCTTAAAGAATAAATATTTTAGGTTATGGATTTTGTCTCTATATGACTGTTTTTCATGTTTTCTCTTGTCAAAGTGCTGTTTGACTAACTTCAAGAGAGTCTAAAACAGTCTTTCCAGATGATGTTGCACTTCTAGAAAAAGTTCAAAGACCCAGTAATCGCATCTCATCATCACCTACTCAGTGGACTTCCAGCAGTGTAGCATTCTCCACATACAAAAGGAAAATGAGAGTGTTTTGACTCTTTTTTTTTTTCTTTTCATGAAGAGAAAGAGATGCAGCTGAGTAAATATGAAAGTGATCTACTACATTGGAGACCCAGTTTTAATTTCTTGCCTTGAGGGAACTCTTATCTATTGTGTTATTAAAATCTTTTGGTATTGATCATGGCAAACACAATTTGAAGTCCCTCACTGAAATCACACAGAAGGAACCTGAAAGATGATTTTCCCCAGTCTTAGATGGCAGACCTAACTGTTGGACGATTGGCTATTATCAAGCATATTAGGAGCATTTCTGACAACACTTTGTAGTGAATATTTTCGTTTAAAAACACGTATTTTTCCCCAAGTTCTTCTGATGTGCACCTACTGAGTGAATTTCTTGCACTGAGACTACATGTTTGTGTCAAAATACTTCTCAAGTCTAGAGATCGATACCTTGTGGTAAGAAAGAAAGGAAATCATCTGTGCAATCATAGAGTGATAAAGGACCTAGTTCATCTGCAATAATAACCAAGCGTGCCAATGTAGGAGCAGGATACAAGCTCCCTCCTTCTTTCAAAGGCCTTGCAGTTTTTAATATTAATAAAGAGGAAAGGTAATCAGGTCATTTCAGTATCATCTCCCAGGATCTTCAAGGAATATATTAAAGAAACTCATAGTATATGAAGTTATGAAGTTCTGTTATACAGAGGGATTTTTTTTTTTTTTTTTTTGCATATGCTGATGACTTAGAAAATATATTGATGGGGAAAATATACAAGACAAACAAGAAGAAGCTTCTTGGCTTTTACTCAGCACAGGGTCTTCAGGACACAGTAAGAAGGAAGCTGTGTCAGATTCAGGCTGCAATATTCATGTTTTCTCCCTCTATTGATGTGCTTCATTGGTGGGCGAAACAATGTTCTATATTTCCTGTATGTTGCCAAGACCTTTGATTCTTCTAACAAAATATTGGAGGTACTGTTTGGACCATTTATTAGTATCCTTTCAGCTCTGATACAGCTTTAGCAATCAGATAGCCTGAGGGAAAAAGGAGGGAAGGATCACAGTCGTCACTGACATTAATGGCATATATGCATCACACCCTCAAAGGTGCATTTTGTAAGGAAAAAATTAGTGGTTTAGCAACTGGTTATTTCATCTGAACATTTAAATTCCATCACAAATACATTTTCACTCTCTAAATTGCACTCTTCTTTTAAATAAAAGGTCCCCATTGTTTTTCATATCTATTAAAAATTTTTGAATGCCTTAATACGAATGTTCCACTTTTGATGTAAACTGTCAGCATAGGAAGTGAAGCTTGAATGCTGTTGATAGCGCTAATCAGCAACACTGTAGATAACACTAATGCTTTAAATTAATCATAACACTATTGCATGGTAACTTCAGTAATGAGTTCAAAAAGCTAGTCATACTTTTTAATCTCACATTTTTCTCTGTGTTAAAAAATAGGCTTTGCTGGAAAAAAGATTGAGTTATATTTTCAAAAGTTAACCACACACTTAACAGAATCTATTCATAGAGGTGACAGGGATGCCTAAATGTAGTTCTCTTTGTTTTTCTCTTTCTTTGGAGGACTTGGACTGTTAAAATAAAATTATTAAAAGAAATTACATGGATCACTCTGAAGATTAAAATTTTCCTTCTCCAAAGGTTCAAAAAGGGAAAAGAATGCTGCAGCTTTCTCTAGTATGGTTCCTGCACAATGTCAGTATCCCAGAGGGACTACAGAGCACATAGGTCTTAATGCTGTGCTTACTTGAATTCTTTAGTCAATGAAGGCTACAAAATGCAAAGATAGTTGAGTTCCCAATTTCTACTGAAACTGATAGATGTTTAATACTTAAATTATCCAGAGTCTTGGTTCTGAACAGACACTTGCAGATGTGGTTGTAGTTCTTCTAGAAAGATTCCTTGGTAGCTTTTGGGTAGTTGTTTCTTGATTGCATTCACCCTCTCCCACTGCTCTGGTGAAGTGAATATGAAATAGAAACGTGTTTTTTCTTAACAACAACTTTATTATGTTCATTACCCTACTGATTTCTTGGGGGTTTTGAGAAACTTAGCAATCTCTCTGTTCTGAACCCGTGACTGATTAAAACCTATTGTTTTTCCTAGCTTGAATTAAGACTCATTATCTCTGTATACCAGGCTGCTTTGGCATTCCTGGCCCCCACAGATACTGGAATGACTCTTCTACTTCATTTTATCACTTCATTTCATGTTTACTGGGAGGATGTAATCTTGAAGTTGAACCAGAGCCACAGTACTCCAGTGTGGTGCTGAGCCCTCTTTTGCTGAGCCCTCCCCTTCTACAGGATGGTCTGTTGATCTCAGAATTTAGCTGGGTAACACTGATGAAATAGGAGAAATGAGAAAGCCTATATATCTTCCATCTTTTGTCTTGGGATAAGATTGCATTAATATCTGTATACCAGAAATAATAATTCCTTTATTTTTTCCTTTTGAACTACAACTACTTCAAGGTCAACAGGTTTGTCTGACACTGGAGGGGAGGGAAGAAATGTGTTTGGAAAGAAGCTGCTCTTAATTTTTGCTTACTGTGCTACCTGACAGAACACGTGGTGTTCCATAAACATGCTTCTGTGCAGGATCATTTGTGGATGGTATTAAAATAATATTAAAAATTAATTGTCATGAACTTTTCAGTTATGTCTACAGAGATATATGCTGCCACTAGCTGGGCAACAAGAGAAAAAAAAACTGTACTCAGCAAATTAAACTAATAAATAATTACTTAAGGATGTGCTTATTTTCTTTGTTTTAAAGATTCTGCCATTATTTGTCCCAGCTCCACATACACCTTTTATTACTGATCTCTGTCTCACTGGGATAAGTCCATTCCCACAGAACCCTGCATGCATGAAAAAGTGCTTTACTGTCATACTCTATTTTGTTTGTTTGTTTGTTTTTGGTTTTGTGTGGTTTTTTTTTTTTTTTTCTCCTCTTATTATAATTTATTTTTTGGAATAACTAGCAAAAGGAAACATCAGAAAAAACATAATGTGTCACATAAAAAATCCACAAACCCTGTGGTTGCCTCCTGCGTAGTCCAGCTTCACACATCAGCAGGCTTCCAGAGCAATTTTTGGTCTCAGCACTGAGTCTGTTTGAAAATTGCCTCAAAGCAAAAGGGGTGATGGCAGTGAGAGTGTGCCTCACAGACTGGACAAAGATGAAAAGGGAATTGAGCGCTGGAGTTTGACTTTTGAGAGTGTTTTGTGAGTTTCTTCATAAAGCAGAGGGATCGGCCAACTTATTACCACTATTCTTAAACCTGCTCCAAGTACGAGCGTAGGAAAGTAGGAGGTATAGCCAAACACAAGAAGCTTGTTTTGGAGAGATTGCATGCCTGTTTAGATGAGCTGTGTTTTCATGTGGTTTCACATATGTTTAGTGCATATTTCACATTATCCAATTCTGACTTAGGGCTAAGGTCCAAAAATGGTGAGCACCATTTTTGTTGCAATGTGGAATCACCGTCCTCTTTAAACAAGAGGCACTTTTAAAGAAAACAACTACTGGAGGAAAAAGAAGTGCCTCCAACGTGCTTGGACCCCCTCCTTGTCTGCTGGCTCACAGTTAGTGTTTTTGCCCTGATGGTACCTGGCTGGCAGCCCCTGATGCCTCCATGGCACACAGCCATATCCACTGCTAAGTCGGGGACATTGCCGAAGGAGAAGACAATTTAAACTGGCAGTTTCTGATCTCTAAAAGTAGAGACAGTTCACCTAGCTGCCTCTCTGCAACCCCTTTCCCTCCAATTCAGAATCAGAAGATGGTAACCTGAAGAACCTTACTAGGCTTGTAATTCCTTCTTTTTCTATTCTGACATGGTGAAATGAAAAGTGACACATTTGGAAACATAAGATTGCAAAAAGTGTATGTTTGCTTCATTTTTAAAATTTTCAACTCAGTATCACACTGAAATTTTTTGAATTGCAGGCCTTAGAAGAGCCAACAAAGACTGCTAGTGTGACTGAAGGCACTGCTTTGGACACCCATTCAGAGGTAATACTGTTATATCTCTTTCAAATCTCTATTTGAAATCAAAAAGCAAAGGCTAATGGAATGATATCTCCTTGTTTTTCAGATGTGCTCCCCTGCCCAGCTCAGACAACAAACAGAAGAGCTGTGTGCTGTCATTGATCAAGTGCTGCAGGACCCATTGACTATGGTAACCCATCAGTATGTGGATTGACTTTTTATCTTCCTTTCTTTTTGTCTCTAGTCGTTAATAAGTCTGTTCTCTGTTCAAAATAATTTTCCAGCGCCGATGCGAATCTTCGCCAAGTTTTCTGCAGATGAGCACGGAGTCAGATGTTGGCAAGGTAGGTGGAAAAGCCCACTCACACACCAAGGGTTCTTTCCAGGTAGGCATTAAATCAAGCAAAATCACAGTAGAGGCTATGGCAACAGAAAGCTGCAACTGAGAGATGCAGTGTCAGTAGAAATGCCTGGCAGTTTAAAAGACATGGAAGGACAGAACTGTAGTTCTGGAGTTATATTACAAAAGAAAAGGCTTCAGAGGCTAGGATCCACAAGGAAGAAATCTGACATATCTTGCCTTCCATATTGCACAGTCTCTGGCCATCTCCCAGTTTTTGACCCATCTATGTGTCCTTACTACAGTGGAGGCAATATTTCTAGCTTCAATGATTGGAAACATATTTCAGATTTTTTTTTTTTTCTTGTTCATTATTGGTTTTCAAATAACAGGATAATTGAATAAATAAGTAGACTTATTTAGTCTAGTTTAGTGCTGATTTCCTTCTAACCCTAGGCCCTCACAGGAGGGGGATGTCTGCCACATCCATTTGCCCTGGATGACTCAGGAACAGATAGTAAGAGGCATTGATAACTTTATATACTGGAGTTAAACTTCTGTTTTCCCTAAGTTATAATGAGGTGCCTTCTCGATTTGTTCACAAGGTGGACTAGCCAAGGAAAGAGAGTCCTGTACTCAGTTTGCTACAGGTAATTTAAGTTGCTTGTAGTAGCTATAGGAAAGTCAAAATGGCAGAAATCCAACTGAAAATGGGAGGAAAAGGATATTTGGCGAAGGAACACATCAAAAAGTCAATACATTAAAAATATCCTGCACAATATCCAGTCTACCATGCAAAAATAGGGCACAGAACCAGTATTCCTGAGCAGCTAAAGGCTGTAAGCACCTCAGAATGAGAGAGAAAAGTGGTTAAAATAGGGTAAAAGAGAATCATAGTCAGATCAAGACAATTTCTTGCAAATGTGAGCACAGAAAAGTACCATTTCAGGTTATTTTGTGAGCAAATGAAACTTAAATTTCATGAGGCAACCACACCTATGGCTATCTAATAATAAGCATTTCGTTATGAGAGTTCTGAGAGATAATTTAAATGCCATCCTCAATAGAAGTGGGAACAATGATTTTGAGCAGTAAAAAATGAAATAATATTTTCCACAATGAATAAAACTTTAATATACCTTATTCTCGTGTATCACACAAATCTTTCTGGAAATCTGAAGTTTTACTGAATTTGAGCAGTTGACAACTTGTCACAATGATTCAAATCTCTCTGAGTTATTCCATAGAGTAACTATTTGCTCTTAACATATCTATTTATTTTGTACAAGGTGTCAACAACACTGCAGAGAGCAGCTGGACGTGAAACCAGATATGTAAGTACTTTTATAACTAATCTACATTTTGCATGAAGAAATGTCTAATTGGTCTGCTCTTGCTAGAATACTGGGTGAGTCTGCACAGGCACCTACTCATGACTTAAGAAGTTGACTAGTACAGAGAAACGAGTATGTTAAAGAACTGCTAATTGAGACCTGGGATGTCTTTCCCCTGCTGTAAATCCACCATGGCCAGAATCTCTTCAGTGCAGTGTCTACTGATAGTTTTGCCTGTGTGAATGTGATGTTAAAATTAATTAATTCACATATTTCTTTGTTGTTGTTTGCTTTGAACATGGGGCAGGAGCAAACAGATTGTTAGAAGTGCTGAAGGGTCCATTTGGTTGTATTCAGTCTGCACTGCAGGGGATTTGCTTTGCTAGAAGTCCTTCAGTTCTTACCTATCCATCAGAATTTGGGGTTGACCCAAACTTTTCTTTCCAAGGTGTAGAGCTGGCTGAAAACCCTTAGATGAATAGAAACTGTTTTGTCGCATATATGCATGTGCCAACATAAAAAGAAAATCTCTATGTTGAATAATCTGTTCAATTATTGAAACATTAAACCAAATGAACATTAGAATTCTTACTAGCACACACAGTTACTGCAGGTTCCATATTTAACTTACAACTCATCTAGTCATGTGGTGAGAAATCTCTGCTTACTATTCTTCATTCAGCATTTCTATTGAACCTCAAGTCAAAGCAGTGCTAGCAAAGCAATAGAGGACTTCCAGTTTCATGCCAACAGAATGCTTGAATGATCAATTCAATTTTGCTTTTGAATGTGGAGACATGCAGATTTTATTGCATACAGTAATTTTTACTTGACAGATTGTGCTGGCTCATACTAATTAGAAAGGATTTTGGAAGAGAGCTTTTTAATGAAGCAGAAGAGTGTGTTTCAGAGGCAGTCTGTGAGAATAGAGTATATCTAATATCACTCCAGTGCAGATCTCTAGCTCCTAGAATTATGACTGTCAAATACCATAAATTCAGAAATGCAACTTATACACATATGGATACAGGTTTTCTTTACTGGCATAGAAAATCATCCTTCTAAATCCTTCCTTACCAGTCTCATTATACACATTTCAGGTAACCTCTTTGAAATGAGATTTACTCTTCAATTGCATCACTGAAGTGAGAAAATTTAATTCCAGCAGTTTGTACCTGTAGATCATTCTGAAGTGCCTTGGTGTCTCTAAGCTCGACATGAGGCTGGTCATCACACTTGCTTCGAAGCATAAAAGAGAGCTTCTAGTATAAAAGTAACCACTAGTAAAACCTCTAGCTTACTCTGCCAGTGGCACACAATGTACTTCTTGTATATTTAGTGCTAAATTACAGCTGTCGCTGTGTGGGTGGGAAGGTTTCCTCCACCAGAGGCTGTGTTCAGAGATGTGAGTGCTCTCAGTGAGGAGCACAGTCCTCCACCATGACTCATGTTGATGTTCTCACCACTGACAGAGGAGTAGAACCAACAGGTCCAGAAAGTCATTAAACATCTCTGTTTAACACTTGGGAAACCACACCTGGAGTCCTGTGATCAAACCTCTGCAAGGTCTTTGCCATGGAAGGACAAGGGAAGAGTATGGTCTTCCATCTCCAAATGTGCTGAAAATTGTTTTTTTGCTTGAAACTGTAAGAAGAAATAGTCGAATCAATGAAAATCCAAGTGTAGTGGTCTTTCTACAGAGGATGCAGGCTGTAACGGCAGTCTTATACTATAGCTATAGCATCTATCCATTGTATCTAGTACCCTTTTTACCACCATACAGAAGAATATTCACATTTTAGAGTCTAAAGGCCTGCAAATCACGTCTATTATACATCAAGGAAGGTTATGTTATTTGTACAGAATCAATGTGTTATCCAGAGGAAGTCTTACAGAGTTTGAAGTAGCTGATAACCAGAAATCCTGGACTTTGC
The DNA here is from genome assembly GCF_036013475.1 of Columba livia. Taxonomy (NCBI): domain Eukaryota; kingdom Metazoa; phylum Chordata; class Aves; order Columbiformes; family Columbidae; genus Columba; species Columba livia. The sequence continues at coordinate 25,784,111 of NC_088604.1, forward strand.
CACAGTGTGGGCAAAAAAACATGTGGCATGTGATTATTTCACATAGAAACACAAATACTTTACATTTAGCACATTTACCCTTGATTTTGAAAACAAGGCTTCTGCTGTTTAGTGTATACTCAGAAAAAATGTAATACTTGAGTAGGGTTGTTCTGGTTTTCATAATGTGGAGTCAGAAGGATGAGAAGGTTGGACTAATCTCTCCTTAGAATTGTTAGTGTTAATAACACTGATGCTGCAAATTAACTGACACAAGCAGATTTAGAAATGTCAGGGTTTCAATATCAAATCAAGATGAAAATTGAAATGTTGTTGCACTTAGAAAAAAGTATCCCTAAACTTTTAACAACAAGCATTCGTATTTAATTATACCTATAGACAAAATGGAAAAGACAATCTTTTAACTTACCAATTGGACATCACTACATCAGTGGTAAAAGCTTCTGTAGTCAAGCATACTACTGTCCATATATTTTTTCCTTCTCCTAAAACAGGCCTCAGAAAAATACAAGTGAAATGTCAAATGCGAATGCATTATTTTGTCATTCAGGAACTATTAACAGTGAAACAGTGAAACATCATCAGTAAAAAACCTTATCCTTCTGGATTTTTCTTCTGTCATGACTATAATAACTATGATGTTTTATGTAATACTGTACATATTTATGTTTTTTGCAGGCCAGCCTTTACAAATCAGCACCTATGATGACAGAGAGTCAGCTGGTAGGTAATGAACAGCTGTGCTATGCTGCTTTTCAAAATTTGCATAAGCACAAAATCTAAAGTAATCATTATTTACTTTATTAGACTCTGAAGGAAGTTTCAGTCAACATCCTCCTACGAAGCTGTATTGCTTCTACAGAGCTACATTGCTTCCTGCTCTACTGAATACACACCTGGTTTAAGTAACTGTAAATTGTGACACTACTTGTAAACGCATGGACCAAATGACAAACTAGAGTCTTGCTGAATCTTGAGATGTATGACAACTAGAGAGTCTATTGCTGGTTCTTGGACCCTTTCAATTTCTACAATTTTATTTATATCAAAAAATGTTCTGGCATCTATTTTCTTCTTACACACTGGTTTAAATCAAAGATGGCTTAACAAGCAAAAAACAAGGGTAATAAAAAGCAAATAAAGAAAGGGAGATTATGCGCTAGATGTTCATTTTATCTCTGACCACAATTAAATGCTGTTGAAGTCAAACTTTCTGAAGAAGAGTCAGGAGAGAAGTAATGGAGCCTGTCCAGGTGTCAGTGACCACTGGTGAATACTTAAGGAAAAAATGAGGTGTGGATGAGAGTTCTCCTCCACTGTATTTCAGCTAATGGAACTTTAGGGACTTCTTGAATCAATTTCTAATGTTTAGTAATCTTTTGCCACTTCCTTTTTCATTATTTTTTCCAGTTGCTTATTGAATCTTGTTATACTTTGGTCTCTAAAACATTCTGTAGCAACAGAGTTTATTTTAAAATAATACATTGTGTGAAATAGTACTTTATTTCCTTGTTTTAAACCTAATGCTTGACCTCAGTTCTTGTACTGAAACAGTAAATCATTTTTCTTTCTTCACTTTCTAAATAATACTAAGGATTTCCTGGATATTAACTGTAATACCCTATCAGTCCACTCTTTTTCATACAGAAAAGTCAAAATTGCTTAATCAGTCTTTGAGAATTATGGATATCGTCCCATATCTTTACGTAACCTTGTTGCCCTTTACTATGTCTTTTTTAAGTTTTTGGTTTTGAGATTAGGAGACTAAAACCACAAACTGCTCTTGTCTAGCTCTGAACACAGGACTTCCTATTTACATGGTGATGTGATAAGGTTCTTTATTGATATTTCTGTTTCTTTCTTAGCAATTCCTAGTAGTTTATTTAGTTCTTGTCTTGAGCAGTAAGCCAAAGTTTGTAAATAATGGTGTGCAATAAATCCAACATACATTTCCTGAATAGTGAGAGCTAGTGTCTGAGCTAACTTGTTCAACAGTGAATGAATAAATCTAGGATGCAGTTTAGTTTTTCTCTGTGAAATGTATCAATGTTGAATTAATTTAAGTCTCAACTGCCTTTTTATAATTCATTCACTCAGTGTCGTAAGGTCTATCTGCAACTCTTTGCACTGATATTTTGTTTTTACTACCCTGAATGACTCAGTATTATTAGCCAACTTCATCACTTTACTAGCCACTTTTTTCTAGTTGATGAAAATCCATAATTTGAAGCCCAGATTCAAGAGCACACCTCTGAGGAACTCTGTGACATCCTCCACTGTGAAATTTGAACATTCATTCCAACCTTTTCCTTCCTATCTTTTAACTGGTCTGTAAGAAATATTCGCTTTTACTCTGTAGCAGTTTCATTTCCTTAGTAGACCCTGCTGAAAGACCTTCACCAAAGGTCTTTGGAAATCCATGTGCAGCAGGGCTGCATGTCCACTGAACTTTATAATCTGTGATGCATCCTCATTTTGTTATCCCTGGTTGTGCATTTAGGGAGCTGGTGGGAAGAAAAAAACCAAACACTGAGCCTCACGTAAGATGGTCTGTTTATTCCTACTTGGTTTCATCTAATGAGTGCTCCTAGGTGCCAAAAGATTCTCATATTGCTAGTTTAAACATAACCTTCATCTGCTGTTTCAGTCAGCTTTCTTGCATCCTTGACTCTTAAATAACTGTACAAGATTTATCAGGCCCTTTCAAAAGCCATTCCCTATTATTTGTCTGTATATATACTAATTATGTTCTTTAGTATATCTTTTCCTACTACTTTGCACAGTTTGAAATGTGACACATGGTGATTTGTGATTCCTGGTGCCCTTTAGGATCCTGTAGTAAAACCTGCCCCATAGTTGGTCACTTCTCATTCTTCTGGTGCTGATCACGTCTGAAGGAGTAAATTAAATACCACATTTCATAGTGTGGCAGTTTCATGCTGGAATTGCTTTATACTTTTATTTACCCCTTGCACTTCATCTGCTCATTTTATTGTTTTGTTCTCAAACCTGTCTTGTTAACTCTGAACTCGAGAAAGTTCCTCCAGATTGTTCCTTTGCTGAACTTAGAACTGCCCTCAGTCTTCCTGTAAGTAAAGCTGAAGTGAGGAAATTTTCAGCCCTGTTCTCTTCATGCATCTTTTTCATGTCTTCGATATATCCACCAGTTTCATAGACTTCTAGTTGTAAGGGGATTTAGCAAGTTTATTTTTCTCAAAGTTTTCCTTGGCCTAATATATGACATTTTTATATTGTGGGCTAGATTTTTTTTCCACTATATGATATTTGAATAGAAATTTGTGTCTTTGGACACTTCTCTTCCTTATTCAGTTGTTTGTTGTTTTGTTTTTTTTTTTTTTCCATTTCTTTGCACTGTTCTTTGAACATCACAGAATTTATCGATCTCTTAAATCCTTTTTATAAGCTGATGTACAGCTTTTCTGAAATGTTACTGTCTTAAGAAGTATCCGGGTCACTTATAACCATTTCATCCTTCTGGTAGCTCCTTTGATTTTTTTCCTCTTTTTTTATAGCTACTTTAATTATTTAACTATCTATTTTATTTCACTTGTTTCAAGTTGCATTCACAACAGTGGAACTCTTTTGCATGTTTTTTTTTCCTACAGCAAGACTGTCTCTGAACACACTGTGATCTCTATTCATGAATAATTCTTCAGTAGTAACATTTTGACTTAGCAATTTTGCAGGATTTATGATTCAGCTAATTACTTTTTCTCTTGTGGCATCTCTGACACAAGACTAATTATTTATGGTGACCAGATATGTTGTCTCTGTCTCTATAGCTCTCAACTATGTGACTTTTATCCAATGGACAGGTGAAGCATTGGGCATGCCACTGTGACTCTCATCAACAGGTTTTCTACTCTTTCAAAAGATGACTACGAAAGACTCATGATAACAAAGTGCAAAGCCATACCCAGCACACCAATACCACACACAATGTTGCCATTATCATTAACGATAAGCAAATAAGGCAAAATTCGCATGGGACTGGTCTTGCTTAACTTGGTAGCATTTTCCTAAGTTCATTTGGTTCACACATTTTGATGTTGCAACAGTAATTCATGGTTTTCAGGTGGAAGGATTTATCAAAAGGTAATAAGAAAAGAGTGGGAAGGGACTCATAGATTAGAACAAATACATAATGATGATTCTGTATTTTGTGAGCAAGTTTAAATGATAGTAACAGAAACAACACAGTGCAGTTTGTTGTGTGAAAAGATTGTGGATAGGAGTTGTAGGGACTCAAGGCTAGACAGAAGATGAGTTCAAGCATTTGAAGAAAGAAAAGCATTAGGGAAAAATAGATAACAATCCTCATGGTCTGGGCCAGGAGTTGAAACTGGAGTATTCTAATTAGTATCTAGACATATTTTTGCGGCTTTTTTGTTCTAGAATATTTTTGTTGTGACTTGGCAGCTTGAAGTATTTTTTTTTCTCTGATTCATTAATTTTGAAGCAAACATATTACTGAGGTTCCTGTATTTCCCAGGTTTAATGCTGTTGAGCCCAAGGCTCTATGAAATAAATTAAACCATGTTTGAGAATATGACACCTCAAGAATTATGGCATGATTGATTTAAAATCAAATAGTAGTAAATTCAGCATCTTTTAAGACCCATTTCAGGTCAGAATGGAATAAAATATAGCAGCTGTCAGGTCAAACACAAAATCAGGGGTTATGGGTACATCTGTCCACCTAAAATGATTTCATGGTCTTTGAGTACTAATGAATGGCTTCTGGAAGGCAGTCCTTGCCATGGCTCTATGCCCATAATTTCTCAAGCACCAAATTGCAGTGCTGCTGAGGAAAATGTGAGTGAAGGAAACTTAAATGTGCTGAAAGAGTTGCCTAAAGAAACAGAAGGATGGAGAGAGGGAAGCAGAAAGCAGTACCAGTGCTAAGGGCTTGGTCTTACTCCCCTCCCTGCCACAAGCCTGGGCAGCAAGCAGTGCCTGGGCAAACCTACTCCCTTTTCTGCTCCCAGACTTGCAACCTTGCTCTTCTGCTGGCCCAGAGCAGCATCAGAGGTCAGTGCCTCCTCCACACTGCTCTCACTGTGGGTCTGTCCCTTTTATGCAGCTGTTGTGAAAAAGACAAATCCGTGTACCGTGAGTTGAAAAGGACTAAATACATTCATTTTAGTCTTGGCTTAGTTTAGCACAGAGCCAGTGGAAAACATAATATACAGCATAGTATCAGACATGTGATTGAGAATTCAGATCTTTCCTGAAATGCGAATATTTCAGTATGAACAAAAGACAATTTGAATTTCAAACAGGTGACCGTTATTGTTCTCTGTGCTCTGGTGAAAGACCTGCTGCTGCTTCAGCACGGAGATGGAGAAAATAATCATCTTTCCTTTCTAGGCTTTTCAGTGAGTTCAGTGATTTACTATTTAGCTGGAGGAAGAGGGAATCCTTTTAACCACAGTTATATGCCTTCACACCTTCAATTGTACGAAAGAAGAACTTCATTGTAGACTGATACACTGCCTGGAATGCTTTATTGTGTTTTTCCATCTGTAAGGCCTCTATAAGGGAAAATAAACTAATATATTCAGTAGCACATTTCCCTTTGTGAAGACTAATTTGTGGCAGAAAATAAATAGAAGGGGAATATTTTAGGGTGATTCACAGTTCAACTAGACAAATGCTCTATACTTGTATTATTAGGGCAACAGCATCTTTTTGCTGACAGTGGAAGCTGCACTGCTTCTTCATGACAAGGGAGCCAGTTCCTCACTATCTGAAAGCAGGTGCTTTCTACCATTTAGAGACTCTTTAGGTGATTCTGGCTTCTCAGTGCTGACAGAAGGTGACTGCATTGGTTGGGCTGGGCTGTGTTGCAAATTTGCCCCATCTGCCTCAGGATCCCTTTCCCCAAAACTGATGAGCTCATTGGAAAGGACCAGGAATGGTTCCTCTCTATGAGGGAATTCTTTAGTTACCCCATTTGAAGCAGAAGTCTTAAAAGACCGCAGGAGACTGTTTGTACTGAAAAGTTGGATATAAAGGCTATGCAGGCAAAAAACTCAGTGCTTGCTCTTCGTCAAGTGAGGTCTGATGGACTCAGAGCAGAAAGGAAAGAAAGAAGGCAGTTAAAGCCTCTATCCCAAGGCTAGCTCTCCTGTTTGTTGCATATTTTTATCTAATCATGTTATATTTTTGTTAGTCATTTGTCTGATTATCTCAGAGGCAGGCTGCTTAGAAACAGCATGGCATCAATAGCATATTGAAAAAGCCATGTCTTTGTTAAACATTCAGAGGCAACTTTCTGGCTTACAGGACAGCTGTTCAGGTATCCAGAATGACTTAATGTCTGTGTAGTGATACAGAGCACTGCAAAGAGTGGTTGCCATCATTGCTAGGTATCAAATAAAGGTCTGGCCATACATAGTTTGGGGATCTCTGAATACTCTGGATAAGAGGAAGTGACAGTGACTTGGATAGGAAAAAAAATGGACTCAGAGGATTTTAGGCCTCTGTTGAGAGGAACAGGATTGCAACTGGGACCTAGCTCAGCAGTTTCAGCAAGATCTCAGGGACAACCAGTATCATAATAACAGTTCAGTCTTCTGACTTTTGAGGCAAATATCATGCAAGCCTCATTTCCATAAAGCCAAAACACCTTCTGCCACTGAAGAAGAGTGGCCATGTCCATACCATCTATTGAGAGGCACCCTGGCCCAGCCTATTCTCCTATTTGTGATTGTGTGCTTGCTGACTTGGGCCAAAACCATGCCAGGGAGCATCCTGACACTGAATCCATACAATTGATTGTGAGTCAACTCTGGAGTTTGTGTCTTGACCCCGTATAATTTGCTAATAGGGCCGTAGCTATATGATGATAACCCATGGCTACCATAACATTTTTCAGTGCTGTTGTGGCAAAATGAACACTTTCCTTGGGAAAACTAAGTCTTAGCTCATTTCTCAGCAGTGTCAGTTGTGCCACCTACTATCAAAGGAAGAGTTCAAGTTTTTAGTTTTGGATCAGAGATTTTATATTGCTTGTCAGGGAGCTAATAAAGTATTTCAAATTCTGGTTGCTGGCTGATATCTGCCATTCGGTTAGCAGAGTCAGACATACACATATGACTCAGTACTTGAGTGCATGATGTTTAGAAAAATCTTCCTTAAAAGCATTTCCACAGTGTGCTTTTGAAAGAGTCTTCTTACATAATGTGAATAGCATATATCCTTGATGATTTCAGGTACCTCAATGGTCTTTTAATAGCATGGTTACATGGTATGGAGGAGTATTAGAAGGCCACAGGTCCTTTATTTGCATAATGATGACTTGATAACAACTGCGGTTTTATTTTTGTATTTACCTTACTGTTGAAAGCCAGGAGTCTTTCACTTTTACAAACTATTTTCAGAAATCTCATAGAGGAAGGTAAGTATTTTATGGTGGATCCTAAATGAAATAATCATGAACTATGGACTATAAATTTACTAAATGAACACTGCATCTTTCACTAAGTTGACCTTTGTAATGAAAAAGTTTTTACTGCAACTTAGCAGTTATTACTCTCTAAAAAAAAACTAATATCACCTCATGGCTGATTTTTTGCTTTCAGTTGAATATATTTTTTCTTATTTGATGAGGCAGATGAACAGGCCCTGAGCTATGGAAAGGAGGGAGGGGATAAAACACAAAGCTAAGGGAAGATGTTTTGCTGCCTTGGCCTTGCTCTTCCCAGGTGCCTTGTGTTCCTTCCCTGCCTCTGCCACCTCCACCTCAGCCCCTGGGCACTGCTCTGTCCTTTCCTGGGCCAGAGGCAGAAGCACAAGACATGGGAATATCTCTTGCCTCCTGCACCCTCCCCTCTGATGGCCACCCCTTTTGCCCTGTCCTTGCTGGATGCTTGCTGATTTTATTTTTAGTTGACGTGAAAATGTAAACAGCAATCTCAGCTGCATCATTTCAAGCTTACTTTCACAGTAAGTTGCTCTGTCTTTTCCAGAAAGACTGCTTAAGTGTACTGCTCTTGTAAATAGGCAGCACGGTGTTATTAAATGCACACAGTCTACATCTTATAAATAAATCTAGTGGTGAATCAAGTTTATTCTCTGCATTTTTATACCCTGCTGGGTACTGAGGCCGGTGAGCTGTGACAGCAGCTATTTCTCAGTCCCGGCCGGACAAGCTGCCCCTCTGGGCTGCACCGGCAGGAGCAGCTCAGCAGCAGTGCTGTTGTTGTCTGTACCAGTTGTGACAACGACTGCCCATTTGCTGTGGGGTAGCTGTAACAGGAAAGAATATAATTGACTTATTTCAAAGTTTGAATCCAATCGCAGACCCCTCCAGGACTTCAGTGCTTACCCAATTCCAATGAGGATGTACACTTTTCTTCTTCCTTTGCTTACTGAATAAGTTGTCTATTTTAAAATTATCTTCTAGTCTCCGTTTAGAGTTCATCCCACAATCCATGATGTCAGACTTTACTATAAGAATTCTGAAAATCACAGATCTGCTAAACCGACAAATTAATAGTCAATTATTTGGTTGGCTGGTAGCTAACCAAGACATTTTTTCTTGATTAAATAATCCAATTTGTCTGAAATGGGAGGTATCACACATCCATTATGATTAAATTATCCAAAACCGTACTTTGCCAAGTGAACCCTTAAAGACACTGTCAAAATCCAACATGTAATCACTGGCATTTTTCCCCGGAAGTACTTTCCTCTAATGTGTTGTTGCCTGGGTCCAAGTTAACAGCATCACATGTTGCCTTTCCTTGTTTCACAGTGTTTTGAGGATCCCAGGAAGGATTTTGCAGTGTGAAAGCAGACTTCATGTTCTTATCAAGATGCAGCTGAACAGCTAGCAAAGGCAGCCAGCAAATCCCACAAACCATAGTCTGACACCCCAGCATCTATTTTTGTTTTAGTAACAAATAAATGTCAGTGATGAGGTTCTGTGCTTAAAAACAGCTCTTACCATTTTTGTCCACAATCTTTATTAAAAGTAGGCCAGGCAGCATGAACAATTTTGGTGGTGAAGCGTTATTAATAATTAAAAAAAAAATCTAGTCAGTGTAGCCCCACTGGAATTGACTTGTCTAATAAATATTCTGTAAATTATAAAGTATTTTATTTCTCTTTCATCTCTTTCTCCTGGGTGTGCTATGGGTTAAGACAAAACCTGGTGTCATTCGTCCTGTGCTGGTGAAAGCGAAGAGTGCACAGCAAAAGGAGGAGCCCTACCAACCCAATCCTTTTAAAAAGTACCTTGAAGAAATCAGTGATCAAGATACTGAGCAGGTGAGTAACTCTCACTCTAAAGGATTTTTTAGCCTCAGCTAGATGGGCAGCTGGGTTTTCTACAGGGGCATGTTTTTTGGTGATCTAAAAATCTGTAAGTTGAGGAGAGGACCTTTTAATGATGTATGTAGAAATCCTGTGCGCTCCTGTGAAGCATGTGTCTGCCTCAGATCTACTAGAAAGTGCTTCCTCCATTTGGGGTCCAGGCCTTGATCCTCTCTGAAAAGAAATCAGGACTGCAAGGACTGGGCAAAGTTCACTCTTCCCTCCCCAAGGGAGACTGCAGAGGACTACAGTGATTTTCCCTGTCACTCCCCAGTGTGTAGCTCCCCCAGGTCTGTATTCAGGTGCCTCCACAGCCTGAGGGGACAGCTCTTCTGCCACATGGGAGGGGCATTAATGGGCAGCCCATGGGGCACCCAAAGTGCTGTCTTCTCCCAAAGAACTCTGCATAAAGCCACAGGATCACTTTGAAAAAATACAACTTGAGCTTTGCAGACTTGTGTGGGGCATTATCTCAAACCCCAGATAAATGGTTCTGCCAGACTGTGCTTGCGTGCACTATTGTGAATTAAACCTTAACTGGAATACGTAATCTGAGTACCCCTGTAGGAGCTTATTATTAACTTACCCAGTATGCTTGGAATCTTCCAGCTGGAGGGTAGTAAAATGAAGCTAATAGTCCTCATGTCAGACGTGATGTGAATAAAATACCTTACTAATTGGATTTCTTTTACTTCTGTGCCCCTCTCAAATTAGAGAGAGACTTTAGCAATGGCAGTCCCCTCTTTTCCTTTTTTTAACTGTTTTTTTTTTAAGATTTCATTTTAGTTCTTTCCGTTCTTCCCCATATCTCTAACTTGCTGTAGGGCAAAGCCAGTGTTTCTTAAGAGTACTACAGAATTACAAACAGAGGAAGATTTATTTGTAGTATTAGTGGATTCCAGCAACACATATGGGTGGCATCAGAAGTTTTCTCATTCTCTAGGTTTCTACAGAATGTACAGTTTCTGTAAAACATAAGAAAAAAAGGAATAAAAGTGATAATTTACATTTTGTCTGAACTTTTGAGGTTGACTCTGAATATTTTACTTCAGAGACCACAAGTGAGTTCATAATGAGTTTTTCATGCTGTAACTTCCTGACAGCCTTCTGATGCCAAGGCACTGTGCTGCCATTTGCCTGGGATGAAAGACGAGGAGAACTGACTTTGAGCTGCTGTTACAGAATTTCTGGTCAAGGCCACCTCAGCGGGGCCTCTCTGCAAAGGCAGGGGCAGCTCATACCTCCCTTTCAACAGATCTGGGCACTGATTCTGCTGGCTGTAGTTTTGCTAATGAAGGAATGATGCAGTCGTCAAACTTTGTATTTTTTTTGGCAAATACAAACGTGGGGTTATTGCCATACTTTGAAGCTTTCTGACATTTCAAGATAATTGTAAAAACCCGTCAACTTACACATTATATATTACTTATGTTCCTACCTTATATATTACTTATGGTGCATATTACTGAAGGACTGAGGACATAATAAGTCCATGAATAAATGTGGTTGTCATAATTGAAGCCAAAATTATTTAATATAAAAGCTATGTATTAAACTAAACAAATAGTAAACTGAATTTGATAGACGGAAAAATTAATTTCACAATGAGTGTGCTCAGTTTTGCTTCATTTATTTAAAGATCAACATCATATTCTTTAAAGTACTAATAAATAGGTATTTTATCATAACCTAAGAAATACCAGAGGCTGCTGTAAAATACTCATTATTTTGGGAGATCTCTATTAGGACATCTTTGTTCTGAAAAAGGGAGTACTTTGACTTGTAGTTGGATGGATTCACTGACTTAAATAAATCGGTTTTGTTTGTGTGAGGAATGGCTATATGATTCCAGTGGTGGTCTAATACAACAATTGATAGCATGATAATAGCCATATCTATGGAAAACAGCAAACTGCTGAACATGCCAGCGTATGCTTATGATTTCAGCTCTTGCCTCTCAAAGTAGGTTATGGGACTGATGAAGTCCCTTGTGAGTGGAGGAGACTTGAGTGACCACATGAGGATGTTCGCAATCTTACAGCATCTGTGAAACTCTCCTGAGGGTTTTTAGTGCCTGTAAATGAGCTGCGGTGCTGCCTGTGGAATCGAGCTTGCTGCTGAGAAAACAGCTTGAAAATTACAGTGGTTGTCCCTGCCACAGGGTTGTTAATCTATAAGGACACTCATCCTCCCTCTTCACCCTCTCTCAGTAGTTAGCATTTTTGGCTGCACAGCAGTTGGCTTCCAAAGAGCAGGAGGTGTTCCCACAAATATTACCCCTAAATCAGGTAAACTGGCTGCTTTCATGGGATATGAGAGCTGTGAATTAAAACTAAGAGACTAGCAGCTAGGCTTTCTGCAGAAGAGCTGGTGCTAGTCCACTTGTCCTCAAATAAGAACTTAGTAGGCTTCTACTGTGGCTGAAGTGCAGAACTGCTTATAGTGTTGCTGATTTTCCCTGGTTTTCTTTGGAGATTTTCCAAGTCCTGCTGGGAGGTTCAGCTCTTACGTTTCTCTCCCTCCTTCTGCATTTTCCTTTCTTTCTAATACCATTGCCAACAACATCCTCCCTGGGTAATGTTGCTGCTCCTCCTTTACTCAGCCCATCTTGAAAGGACAGACCTTTTCAGACTGCATCTTCAAGCCTGGTACAGAGTAAATGAGGTTCAAGGTGGCATCAGCTTTATTAATGTCTCTCTTTTGATTTTTCTTAGACTTCTGCAGTACCTCCCCTCCCTGCCAAACCGCCCACTGTGACACTGGGCACTCGTGACTATGTGGGTGACATTCAGTTTGAGACATAATGATGCAGCCAGCCATAACTGCTGACCTTCAAGCTCATGTCCTTGTGTTGAGCACACATATTTATTTATTTTTTTTTCACAACAGAGAGTAGTTTGTTTTTTGCTTCATTAAAGTAATGTCCCCTTGTGGAAAAGGCTGTTCTAACAGGCAGCCGTTGTCATGCACATAGTTCAAAGAAATATTTTTAATTATTAATTTATATATCTTATTGCACTGCGTGTGTTGAATTATAGTGTTGGAAGTGAGAAAATAATAATATATTGTTTTACTTTGAATGAACTTTCAAGTTGGCAATCTTGAAATGATATGTCATTATTTCCTAGGCCAAGAGACAAAAAGAGATTCCTAAATTAGTAAAGATCATCTGAAAATTATGTAGCTCAGCTCACGGCTAGGTCTTTTTTATCTGTGTTTTGAGTATGCTGTATAAAGATTGACATTGTTTTGTCAATAAAATTTACAAAACAGGGAAAAATCCTGTTTTATTATTTTGGCATTTTCTTAGATTAGTTTAAGCTGCCCTTTTTTCAGCTATTCAGTGGATAACTCCCCATCAAACACTTGTTACAGACAGTCTGTAGTATTTCTGAGGTTCCAGTCTGACAGAATTAAGCTTCCCACATTTTTAGATAGCCTTACTGGAGAAGGAAATTTCCCCATCATAAGAACAATTGTTTTTCCCTTTCCTAGTACAGTTCAGTAAAGTTTCAGGAATTTTGCAACTGTGCTTCTGTTTGTTCAAAAGAGCACCACAAAAATATACTGGAGGTATAACGTACGTAACTCATGAGCAGTGATGATGTGATGGCTTCATGAAAATTTTCAATTAAAAGTGGGGAAATGGAACTTTTTTAGGGAAAAAGTGGGGCATTTTTTACACAGTAATAAGAAAACAACTCATAATGAAGTTGGAGAATTCACGTGTTTACAAATAGTTATTAACAAGTATGTACATAGACTCCTTTGTCATGAAAAAAAAATAAACCACTTTGGACAATGGAAGAACAAGATAAGGATAAACTATAGAGATATTAGTTATACTTGGCATGAAGCTGTGAGTCCACTCTGCCCAGGTCTATCAGGAATAGAGGTAGGGATGGTGCCTTGGAGGAGGAGCAGAAGGAGGCGAGGTCAGGGTGAAGCAGCTGTTGCCTGGTCCCTTTCCAGCTGCTCTCACCACTGCTCTCTGATCTGCTCCTTTGCTCATGCTCACCCTTTTGGTGAGCAGGACATTAATTTCTGCTGGAACTAATCGCAGCTCTTGTCACAAATTTTATCAGTCTTGAGCTCAAAGACACAGCATGCAGGGAAGTTTCTGGTCTAGACTCAGCCGCCAAGAGGGTGAGAATTCGGGGTTTATGGTGTTAACAGCCTTGGCAAAACTCAAGCACAAGGTTTGTGTCAAAAGCTGGGTGTGCCTCCTTGACTCTAGCCCAAGTATTTTATTTTATTTTATTTTATTTTATTTTATTTTATTTTATTTTATTTTATTTTATTTTATTTTATTTTATTTTATTTTTATTTAAGATTTTTTCCTTTAGGTGCAAAAAGCACATAAGCGATTTTTGTTGTTGTTGGATTTTTGTTTGTTTGTTTGTTTGTTTGTTTGTGGTTAACAAGAAACACTATTAGCTGCTGATGGTTTGCAGTAGTGAAATATATTGTGTGTTCACCTTCACTGGTTTAACTCTTAAAGGCTTGTTAGAGTCTTGTTAAAAAGCCTGAAGTGGTCCTACTAGTGCATAGGCACACTTTCTTTTGTACCTCTCAGACACTATAAAATGTGGCCATTTCATCCTAGCACAAGATCCTTCTGGGCTTTTCTGTCATGAGAGCATGAGTTGAGCTGCAGGAGGGAGATGCACTGGAACCCAGTGCATCCTACAGCAGGTGTTTGTGTGCATACTGTCATGCTGATGAAAGTACTTAGTGTAAAGCAATTGTCTTGGCATGAAGGTAGGGTATCTTTCCTAGTTAACTGTCAAGCCCTTTGAAATGTAAAAAAAGGTGTAAGACAAGCACTTTTCTTTCTGTCCAAAGCTGCTTTTTCTCATGCATTAATCGCTTTCTGTTTGCCTTTTTCTTTTTTTTTTCCCCATAGGAGACTGGTCTCCCACACCCTCTGTATCCAACTAAACTGATCCCTCCAACTAAGTCCCCTTTGCGTCCTTCGTCCGTCTCTCTCACTGACTGTCTAAACCCTGGACTTTTCAGCCACTTGTCTTCCATCGCGTGTGATTTTCACGAGAATCCTTATAGCCCTTACAGCCACAACTCTTTGTACAATAAGGTGAGCATCGAGTGTGGTGTGATTCAAGAGCTTTCTCAGGCTTTAATCCTTTTAACTCTAGGCTGAATTCAGCTGAGTCATTAGGATTCAGTGCCAGCGATGCTCTGGGAGATGCATCTTAGACAAGACCATATCTCCAACGTCCCTGGAGATATTGCTTTTCCTTCCCTTGGCATAGGTCATGTCAGGGCTTGCTACCTCCAGACCAGCTAGGACAGGGGTCACACCCATCTTCATTCAAACCATTTGTTCTCTAAGGGAGGAATTGTCTATTTTATCCCTCATTCACAGATTACTTCTAACATTTACCCAAACTACAGTAATGGGCTATTTCTTTTTTCTTGGGAACTGAGGAAAGGGAGGTTAACATGAAAGAAATATAGGCTTTTCCAGAGACATTTGTCATGGTGGCAAGCAGTTGTCTCTTGCCAAAGCAAAGGGAATAGTTGCACCCTTGCTGACATTGGTGTCCTTCTTGAAATGGCAGTGAAGAAGTTAGACAAAATCTCTGTAGTCAAATGTCTGGGGGTGACAGGGCTGGTAATGAGCTTTGTTGAGGTGAAAACGGGGCCCTAGGTCTTCATTACTGTTTTTGAAGAGTAGCCAGCACAAGGTATCTAGCACACCTCAAGAGATACCCTTTCTGCTGTTAAAAAAGCACCAGTTGTGGAAGTCCATAGAAGATGCTGTTTGAACCACTTAGATGCATCCCTCCCACATCCTCTTTTTCTAACAGAGAATTTGGCTGCAAATGCTCAAACCTTGATGCCAGGAGAGATAATCCCACTCTGAGGTGTACAGTGTGCTTGATTTGGGATGCAAGAGGTTAAAACATGGGCATCAGGTGCTGTTTCTTTAGGGTCTGTCACGGTTTCCTCATGAGGAGAAGCACCAGGGTGAAATATGCATTACTAGTTTTGGGCACATTGGGAGCCAAGACTGCTCAGGAGAGAAGCATCATCTCTGCAGATGTTGGTCAGCTGTCAGACTCTGAAGAAATGCCTGGAATCACCTTTATCTCCCTATCTAGAAACATAATTTAGCTTAACAGACAATGACAACAGTGTCAATATTGTCTGAAGTTGGCTTTTCTGTCCTGTAGGATTTATAGAATTTACTATTTTACTCACTTATTAGAATGGACTAACTAACTAAAACTAAACCCTGCCTTCCATTCTGTTTTTTAGTACCTTTTCATATCTGCTAGACAGGGTTTTGTTCTGTTTCAGTTTTTACTAAACCAAGCTGACACATTTATTTAGGCAGCAATGATTTTTTCAAGCATTTTTCGACAGGTTTCCTGGTTCATTGCAGGACATTCACATGAACAAACAAACGGTTCATATGACCACTGAAGTCGGTTTTTATATTGAAAATGGGTACATGCTGTTGCTAATGGAAACACTGCTAGAAACTAAGAAATTTGTATAAGAAAACGAATAAGGCAGGGAAAAGTTGTCTGAAGATAATTTTTTGGTATATCATATTAGCTGTTTTCTCAAAAAGGGATATTCGTGCTGAATATCTGAAATAGGGAAATTTTGCTGCCAATCTGACTTCCCATAGCACTGTGCACCCTAAACTCTCCTGAATGCAGAGGCCGTAGGACAGCCCAGCCTGAGTATTTGCATTCCGCTCATACGGTGTTGATTATGAGGCCTCTTCATCCACAATTCTATATCTCAAGGAACTTTTGTCATTCCAAGCAACATTTGTGAGCTTTGCAAACTGATAAATGCAGCCACACCTCTCTGACATTAACAGTTTTTTTCCTGTAAAGTGTAATTATGAGAGCTACATCATCACTGAGGGTTCGACTAGATGACCTTTAAATGTCCCTTCCAACCCAAACTATTCTGTACTTCTATGATTCTATCTCTTTGATTTCTTCCATTTCCATGTATAACATAAATTTGCTCTCTTACTTGGGTCATTTTTTACTGTTCCCCGTTAGGAAATGTGTTTCACATGTGTTTTTTTTTTTTTTTTTTTTTCTGCAAGCATATCTGTAAATAACTTTTATTTTAAAATTTTTTATGTATTATGTATATTTTATATATTCTTATTATCACATTGAACTCCGACTCTGTATTTAAGTCTACAACATTCCAGGGCTGAGCAGCATCATCCGTAGCCCAGAATTCACTGAAGAGTGCTATATTCTATATCAAAGAAATGCTCAGAGGTTCATTTGGTTTTACTTCAAATCCTTCTGCAGTAGCATTTTGAATGATTTTCTCATCAGGGAGCTAATTGGGAGGGCTACATTTTAGATGAGGCCCTGGTATGACCTACTGTGACAATTTAAGCAAAAAATGATCACACATTTGGGCTTTTGACTGACTTCCCGCTGCCATCCCTCTCATCATGTAGGTGAAACAGGCTGCTGACTTTGGTCAAGACCACATGCAATGGTAACGCTTTTTGTTTCTCCAAATGTATTCCTTAATTTAGTTAATGTAGCAAGTTCTCTCTTCCATCCCATAAGATTATCGTGAAAACGCATGGGAATCTATGATTTCAACCATGATTACTATAAAAAATTCAATAATTAGATCTTCTGAAGCAAGATAGATGAGAATGATAAAGATTTTTGAGACAAATATATTTTTTGGAGAATTTTCAGCTTAACTCAGTTTACCATCGATTGGTTCCTAGTGTTTAAAATAGTTTTAATTATTTACTTATTTACAATAATTTTAAAGTCTCAACCAATTAAGATAAGGTTAACTTATACAGAATGAGACAAACTCAGTTGTCAGAGATAGGTAAGATTTTAAAGCATTACTGGTAGTGCTAGTAAATACCTTTATAAAATGCGTTGTACTTCTGAACTGATGTCACTCTCTAGGTAGGTGTGTTCCAATACTTTTGGAAACAGAATAATCAGATGTCAGTACTGCCCTAGTTTGATACAAACAGAGTTTTATTTACACAAGAATTAAATATTCACCACCTCATAAATTTTTTTTAGTGTTTCTGTTTTGGTCTATAATATTTACATTTTTTGATAACCAAAGGAATATTAATTTAGATCTTATTCACACGATCAATATTTAATGTTTGAGTCAAAATATGTTGATAAAAACCCTGATGATATTTGCTTATTATTTCTTGCAATAACCCTGTCTTCTGTGACACCCAACTATAGAGTGAGTTACTCATGTCTTTCAAAAGAATTTATTTAACTCATTGTCATAAATAATTAAAGGAACAAAAAGCACAGTTCAGTAGACACAGCACCAGCTGTTGAAATTTCATACCATTAGACCTGTTCTGTAAGCAAAATCCTGACATCATGAGAATTTATTTCCATTCTTTACTTAACCTGGACTGTCATCTCCGTAAATTCCCTGCAGTTTCCCCTCTCCACTCATGAGGATAAGGGGTAATATGCACCATGACTTGCTTGCCGTGTCTCCAGCCATCCAGTAAACACATGGCCAGTGTTCTCGCAGTCACTATACATACATGTTACATTTCTAACTGTAACTTGTATTTTGCTTCATCTTCCACTAGAGGGCAAAACTCACTGGCATAAATTCTTACAGTCATCTGAAATATGTTGTGAATACACTATGGAGAATGGACAGGATGTGCCAGTGAATGGATTTGCTACTCTTCACTTGCACTTTCATTAAAACATTACCTTAAACTACACTTCCCTCACAAGTGGGAAATGGGATATGGGAAAAACCAGAATGATCACTTGTGTCTTATATTAGGGAGGTTTGATTTGATGAGCTCCTAAAAACAGTATCATTTAATTTGTTGGCTTAGGGTATAATAAACTAGCAGCTGTCTCTATCTGAAATGCTTTACAGAAAGGGCACTGTGGTGTTGTTTAGACAGATTGGAGCCAGTGCCAGGTTGGTTTTGATTGAAGCTCCACCAAGCACCTGAATCATCTTAGCTGATGGAATTGCACAGATGAAGCTGAAAGATAGACCTAGCAGATATTGTAGATTATGATGAAATCTGTATTTCACAAGGTGGTTTTAGCTTTGATGGGAGGAAGCAGTGGGAACAAAGGTATTGTGTATGTCCTCCTGGAAGAGGGCAGAGAAGGCTACTTCTGAAATAAAAATGTCACCCACTCAAGTGAGCTGATTCTGTTCTTATTGGCCTTGTCATCTCCCTTGTTCTCTCTTTCCTCACACTGTCCCCCACACACCAGGGGCTGCTGCCCTTATTTACACACCCTGGTCTTGAATAATTATATGAGTCAAATTTTTTATTATAAAAAAAGTTCCTTTTCATTTTGTTTGGAATGAAACAGCTCAGAAAAACGGACTTGAGCACAACCATTGCAGCACTGTGGAGTCTGAGGTAACATTCGGCTCTGTGGTTAACTCCAAAGCGTGCTTCTGCAGGGAATCCCTCCAGCCTTTAACTGAGAACTGTGTAGAATGGAAGAGTACAACACTGTGCCTGGAATAATGTGTCCAGTTCTGCTTTCTGGAATTTAAAAAAAAAATGCAGACAGACTGCAGAGGGTCCAAAGAAAGGCTATGGAAATAATCAAAGGGCTGAAGAACCTGCTCTATGAGGAAAGACTGAAGTAATTATGTCTTTTCTCCCTGGAGAAGGGAAGGCTCAGGGAAGACCTCATTACAGTATTCCTGTACTTAAAGGGTGGCTACAAAGAGAATGGAGACTCTTCACAGGGAGCCACATGGAGAAGACAAGAAACAATGGATACAACTTGCAATGCGAATGACTTCATCTTGTCATATGAAAGAATTTTTTTACAGTGAGAACAATCAATCACTGAAACAGCTTCCCCGGGGATGTGGTAAAGTCCCCATCACTGGAGGTTTTAAAGATGTGTTGGGACAGGGCACTAAATAAACTCATCTAAGCTCCCTTTCCCATGAAAAGTTGGACCCTTCCAAACTGGGCTATTCTATGATTCATATGGAAGGACAATCAATCTAAATATCTGTCTGGGCAGGGAGCATTACATTCTGGGAAACCGGCTGTCATTTTGAAGGAGAAAGGAATGACCTGCCCAGGTGAATGAGCGGGTGTAGCTCCCACAGCTGGGGACCACCTCTCAATCCCTATTGATGTTCCAACTCCCTTTTCTTTCTGTCAGCAAGGGCTGAGCACACAATTCATGTACATCCCAGTGAAAATCTCCCTTTCAGTTAAATATTTAGCAGCAAAGCCTTGAAAATGGATTAGAGAGCACTGGCTTTTTGAAAGAGGTATGACAAATGTTAAAAAATTACCATTTCTCTACCTGGACCTAAATGAAGTTTTCTTGAAATCAGTAAATATTGTCATATTGGAAGTGTCAGCCTTCTGTAATCACTTGCAGGTCTGCAGGCTCATAGGTAAGCAGAATATTTAAAGGGAATCTTTATTATTTTTTAAATGAAATCAGTGGTGTTTACCTCATTGGAGTTTCATTAATAGTAGCATAGTAAGAATTGACGTTCTGCAAGTACGGCAGCCTTTCAAGGTTGCCATGGAAAAGCACTTTTCTTGCAGACATCATCCCAGCTGCTTTTATTTCTAGAGGAGAGTTTTCTTTTTTTCCTTTGAACTTCAGTATTTAAATACTGTACTTGTGCAGGTATATTGTGGTTGATCAACTTTCTGTTATCTGTGATCCAGAACAACTGCTTTAGTGTAGAAAAAGAAATCAAAGGCGAACAAGCCAGTTCATTAGTGTTGTGCTACAAATGGGACCTCATTGTTGAGGAAATATTAATGCTTAACATTGTTGCGTCTCCTTTGTATATTCTTTTATTGCATTGCTTGGGCTTAGTGAGCTATTTTAATCATATCATATTTAGATGACATATCTATTATTTTGGACTTGGTTTGATCTTAACTGCAGAAAATGCCTCTAGAGTTCTCGCTCAGCTTGTCTTTAAAGAACGGTATTTATTCAAAAGCACTTTAGAAGGATCATAGCTTGGTAATCAATCACTCTCTTCAAAACCATCAAATTAACAACAGAACATGAAGGTAGCTTAGGTTCAATAGGAGACACAGCAGCATGCACTTAACGTAGAAACATCTTAAGTCTGTCAGTGTCTGGAAATAACTTTGCTACCCACTCCTGCAGAGACAGCTCTTCCAAAGGGAAAAAGAATTGATTACCGTGTCACCCCTTTTGGCCTGGGTACTTAGGCAATTTTGAGAGCCTTGCTGTTTTATTTCCGCTAGGAGAAGCTGTTGTTGGTAGGATCCTGATACTTTTTTGGCATAGTTCTGTTCATTTAGGAAAAAAACACACAAAATGTTGCTTTCTTGAACATGGTAGGACCAAACCCCAGCAGGCACTTTCCATACTTAGAAAACAAAATGTGGTTGCTAGTAAATGGTGTGCTGAGAAGTGTCCAGGTTTCTGCTTGGAACATACTTACAGCCCTTTCTGTTGCTTTCTGCCTTCTCATTTATACAGGCTGCCTCTGCTGGGATAGCTTAAACCAGTCCCAAGCACCAGAAAGTGCTTTAAAATGCTTCATCTTCATTCTTAGAAGTCTCTACATAACATAAAACTTTGGTTCAATCTTATGCCTGGCTTTCTAGGATGATTGTGTCTAGTTTTCTGCTTAGTGGATTTCAGGCAGACATTTTAAATACATAAAACAATATCAAATATCATAGAAATTCTGGTCCTAGCTAACAATTCATTTCTGAAATGTCTTTATCTTAGCCTTTTGTATCTTCAGATTAATATGTGAGCACACATCTTAGGAGAACAATGAAAGGACACACAACAGCAAATTCTACAACATTCCTAGCATCTGTTTCTAATGTCTTTGTTGGTTTGTGAAGGGGATTCCGTGATGTGGCCCATGGTGATGGGGGCAAGCTTGCCATAGCTCGGAGGCTGCTCCTGCTCCTAGGATCTTGATCTATGACTGCATTTGGACTGGATACAACTCCATTTCTAGGGGAATTTGAAACCATAGAAAATGGGAATATTAAAAAATAACCTCTATTAATGATATGGCGAATGGGAACTGCAACTTGGGGACATGCCATTGCTTGTAAGATAGCAATAAAAACAAAAGACAAAATTACAAAGAATCGAAGCCACACAGAGGTAAAGGTTTTTATTAACAGCAAAATTAGAAATATACTATTGAGTGAAATATATCAAACAAGATTGGGTGGGCATGTAACCTATGTGAGAAACAAAAACAATGCTTGTAGGCTTTTTATTGAAGACAGTGAGAAAACATTGTTTGAAGGAAAACAAGTCATAATTCATGGAAACTATCCCCAAACACCCAGAGCTATGTAGTCAGTATTTACCTGTGTGACAGAGGTTTATGAATTTCAAGGCATTAGTGTGTTTCTTCTTTTTGGCAAAGTGTTCTGAACTTTGATGTAGAGGTCAGATATGAAAAGACATAAATTATGGTATCAGCTTTATTTTTTTTCTTAATTAAACAGTGGCTATCGTTTTAGTAGTTACAGGACAGACAGGCACTGTTCTTAATACAAATTTTCAGATAGTAGGTGACAGTTATACGTGTATACTTTCAAAAATTCAGTCAAAGTTTGTCATTTGGATTTAAATCAGTTAAGTTCAAAGATCTCTGTTGCATGAGAAGCTTGCTCAGAAAACAGGGCTAATTCAGTTTTGCAGCTAATCTGTGAATAAAATATGTAAAGGGAAGGTGACCTCTTAATATTAAATGTGTTTCATTTCACACTCTCACCTGGAAAGCAGGTCTTTGGCTGTTGTAAGTCAATGAGCAATGAGTCCCTTCCTGGGGCAGGAAAGCATCGTCTCTTCTAAGCAATGACTTAGTTTCTGTGAGTCCACAAATAGTTCACAGACACTTACCTTGTTGGAAATTCAGTTGTTGTTGTTGTTGTTGTTGTTGTTGTTGTTGTTGTTGTTGTTGTTGTTGTTTTTTCCAATACATATGAAAATTTGGAAACATTTAAATACTCCAGAAATTAATATGCATCATTTGGGTAATATGAACTAACTCAAAGCAGATAGTTCTAATCCATGTGATTACAAAATGTTTGTGTCCTCTCGTGCCTTACTCTATGTGTGTGTAGGTCGTGGTGCTCATGCCTTAAGTCCTTGTTATGGGCCTGATACCCTCACTGGCCACCAGCTCCCATAATCACCTATAGTGAAATTAGTCCTGTAAGGAACTACAAAGGTTGATCAGCCCACATCAGAAAACAGAGCCTCTTATCATGATTGCCACAAGGTGCACTGATAGTGAAATACGTTTTAATATTAGGTGGAAGTGGTACAAAATGAAACATCCAGGTCAGAAAACACAATATTCCAGTTACAGACAGGTTTTCTTATGGTTAAATGCTTCATTTTGATTTTCTAAATGACTAGTCAGAGTTTGCAAGAGAGATCAAAATGTTTTTCAAAAAGCTTCATTTTTCAGTTACTTGTATTTTTCCATTGAAAAATCATTTTGGCAGAAAATTCACAGCCAGTTCCATCGTAGATTAGCCCCACATGAGAAGGTGAATTTGGCCTGGCAAAAGGCAGCCCAAGGAAAATTGCACTGCTGGGCTTGCGTGCATCTCCCTCCAGCTCCACTTAGAGATAAGGAATTTCTGCTGCAACACCCTGTAACTCCTCCAGCCTCTGGTATTCAGTTATAAATCTTCCAGTCTCACCCCACCCCGGTGCCCTCCAGGCCTGTGTCCTGTGAGAACCTGTCAGGGAACCGTGTCTGCGTACAACTCGTTCCTCTTGTGCAGGTACTTATCAGTATCTGGAGAGAGTTTTGAAATCTTCAAGTTAAAAATGCACAGGTACAGTAGTGTATAATGATGATTTGCAAGTAAGTCAGGATGTTCTGTTGCATATGTGGCTGAAAGTACATTATAAATCTTTGTTGTGCTTGCCATTTCTACTTTACATTTATTTTTATAGACAGGTGAAAGGTACAAAAGAATTGGGTGCTTAACTGAGTGAATCTTTGAAATGGATTTTATACTATGTCATTTCAGAGAGACTATAGACATCGTAATTGTAAATTCTCCCTTTATATTATATATTTTCTCTCCCCTTAGTTAATGTAGTCCTTGCTCTGCTGATGTGAGTGTTTTGGCATTTATTGGTAACCTAGATTTAGTGTTCTGGTATTCAGAAAAAGTGGTTATTTATAAAATTGTTTAATCTAAAAGTTTGCTTGTTATACATATATAAACAAACATATTTTACTTTTTGAGAAATCAGTAATTTTCCCTATTCTGAAGCAATGACTCTGTTTCATAGGAGTACCTAGTTTATTTTCAAAGTGGTTTAAAGGCTTAATGGAGTAGTTTGAAAAAATAGTGTGGACTTGAATGTTCTCTGGTTATCTAGTCGAAACATTCTTATTTCTTGTGTGCATTATCTCTCACTGGTTCCAAAGAGTTTTAAACTTGTGTCTCAGTTTGCAAAGGTTGCAGACTCCCTACAGAATGACTTAGATTTATGAAAAGGTATTGCCTTGAGAACACCTCAGAAAGCTTTATGAGGCAGCTGTGATTCATAGCATAATAAAGATAAACTGACCTTTTAAAGGCAAATATGTCTTGCTGATTACAGAGCTAAATGAACAAAGGTCTAATCAAGATGTTATATAACCACCTCTTTTCTAAGCCTTGACTGAGAGTCTAAGAGGTTATTTGGCCAGGCATGTAATTTCCCTTTGAACTTATATGCTGCAAACACTTATATTATCAGGACATTTTACTCTTCTCAGTACAATTTTTGCAGCCACAAATGCAGATTTGTTTAGTTCTCTCCTTTTGTATTCTTAGAAATAATACAGAAAATGTCACATTATCAGAAAACTAAGTGATGCCTGGAAAAATTGAGAATTATCCATTAACTTTGTAAGAGTAATGTAGAATTTTGTAACTGGTGAAGGAAATAAGAATAGAAATTAAAAATGCAATATTGTCATCTTCCACCATCAACAGAGATGAACACATCCTGTGAGGGTCTTTCACCTGTGCTCAGGGCTGTAAGCTATACTATATATAATTCAGGTATGAGTCTGAGTTTAATCAGGCAGGCTATCTGTCCTGTTAAGTGTCCTCCAAACACTCTGGGCTGACCACCATGCAGAAGAGACAACAATGGAGATTGTTTTATATGTTGGCTCTTTAGTTTGAAAATAACAGAGGATGTTACAAAAATAAAGGAAGCAAATATATTTCTTGGGCAAAAATAGATCATTGCTTTTGTCAGGTCTAAGGAGGGACTTGAGACCTCATACTCAAGGAACAAGGTGAGGCAGAATCATGACTCAGAGAGGCATTTCAGGTTAGCATGGTAGGCAATACCAGCAAGAAAGGCCAGGATGAGATAACTTTCATTGATTGGCTCACCGTGCAATTTAAGAGAAAGAGCTGTTGCATTCTTGAATCAATAACTGACTAGGGAGCTTTTCTTTCTCGCAAGAAGTGGACAATTCTTCCCAGAGAGAGCTTAACTGCACCTCAGAAAGCAAACAGAAAATGATTATTACTTTTCTCTTTTCTTTGTGATTCACCCTTCTTATTTTGCCTGGAATACAAAGAAGTCATATTCTGGTGAGGAAACAGGTAACTCAACTCTAGGGTTTATTTCAATGAAATAAGCTTGCCAACATACCACAGGTGTTGCTAGAACTTTGTACCCGTGTACCAAAAAAGATTGCCTCCCCCTCAGTAGCTGCAAGATGCTGGGACTGGAAATAGATTTTCTGTCTCTGACGTAGGCTTTTGGACTCCTCCTGTGTCTGTTGTGAAGAGCTGTGCTGCAGCAGCGGGGTGGTGTCAGGTCTGGGGCTGCCTTGGCAGCAGCACTGGCTGAAATCCAGAGCCAGGTGTGTGGCAAAGAGAGGGATGTGGCCACTGAGAAGATCTGGGCTCTTCACCATTTCCTTACCCTTCCTTTGCCTGAAGTTAGCCCCTTGTCTAAATTCACTGAATAAATAAATACATGTATTGCCTAAAGTTATTCACTTGCCTTTTCATATTTTTTTTTGAAAAAAAATTAAGTGGTTTAAAGCTTCTGTAGGTGCTGCTGTTGTTGGTACAGTTGATTCCTGCTTCCCTGAAAATAAATCAGGGCAAATTTGTGAAGGGTGAGTACAATACATAGCAGATCCATAATGTAATTAGAGAAGATTGTAGAGTCTCCTTCTCTGGAGATATTCAAAACTCACCTGGACACATTTCTGTGTGATCTACTCCAGGTGAACCTGTTTTAGCAGGTGGGTTGGATTAGATGATCTCCAGAGGTCACTCCCAACCCCAACCATTCTGTGATATCCTTCTTTCTTTATATGGTGAGTTTAGCCGATCAGTCTTGCTTCTCAAAAAGCACCGTTCCAAAATTAATTTTCTTAGGGCAAGAGCAGTATTTTTTTTTAAGCAACAGGTTATTTGTTAAATTACTGTTTGATCTAAATGCTAAAGCAAAGTGATGCCTTCGATGCATTGAAAATAGCAGGCTTCTTCCAACCTTGTTTTTGTACAATCCTAAAATACCCAAACCCCAATACTTTCAGCAGCCTTCACTCTAAAGAGAATGTCTCCATGTCACTGTATAGGAAAACCTCACAAGCCTATGATTTAAGACTGCCTTTATAAACTGAAGCTCATCTATTTACCTGTATTCTAATTATAATCTTATTGAAATTGGTATGGTTCTTCACTTGAGTTACATCCATCGAACTTCAGATGCAAGTTATATAATACTTAAAACACTGAAAAATGCCTGAGATCTGAAACTGCTTTCTGCACATACTAATTCCTGTTTTACAGTATTTTTTATTTAAATGCTTGTATGATGAATGTCTATGAAATTTAAGATCAATGAGAGGTCGTTTGGAGGAGATTTAAGAAGACAGTTATTCAAAGTGACAGAAAAACAGCTGTAATTTTAAATAACTTCATGTGCATTGTCTCATACTAAGTGTGTTATAAGGCAGGGACCCTTGCAGTGATTTTTACTTGAGATGCCTCTTTCAAACTGGAAAGTTATTTGTCCACTCCTCACCCTTCTAATTATGGTAATATGATATAACAGACAACAGACCATACCTTGAAATAGATTTTCTTACAAAGAGTATTAAGAGAGAGCCTGCTCAACAGGGAGCCTGTTGAACACATGGGGTTTCTCCTTGCCTTGCTATCCTTTGCATGCTTGAGGGTATTGGCTTACATTATTGAACTTTAATGATATTTTATACAGAAATAGAACTGATAACTGATTTCTCTTTCCTGTTTTTAATCTCATGCTCTCTACAACCTGTGACATCCTGGCTCGCTAGCCCAGTCATCCCATAGTGCCTATTCCAGAAAATGAAACACTCAGCTCGAAACAGGTAATCAGTTGTCATTTGATGGGTTTAAGCATTTGCATGCTAGCTTTATATTTTATTTATGTAGCTTGTGTAGATTGATGAGAAAAGATGTGCTGAACTCCCAAACCTGTTTTTGTCTAGTGCACAGACTAGATAAGCATTAATTATTCTCAATGATTAATGACAAAAAAAAAGAGATTGTTTTACAGTCTCTGTTGCTTGTGTGAATTTCGAGTAACACTATCATTTACACTTCAGGTTCCTGATGTGTGCTGTTGGGATGTTAGCAAGTGAGATTTGTTAAATTATACAGTTAGGCCCATTTGAATCATGCATTCTACAATTTACTGTCATTGCTATAACTTCCTTTTTAAATAACAGATACAAAAACTACCAGAAGCATTTAGGATAATCAGTTATTGAGAATTTCGTAATGGACTGTCAAGAAAATATAATACAATGCATAGTGCGAATTTCCCCAGCATCAAAATACAGTTCCAGTTTCATTTGACTTCAAAGGCCATAAATCTTCTTGAAGTCTAAATTCAGTCGCCAATTCCCTACTACTTTTACATATCTAAACTGTAAGACCAAAGTGGTTATCACCCTAGATAATTCACTCAGTGAGAGCCAATGTGATCTGCTACACATCACTAATTTTCTCTTGAGAAAGAACATATCAAACTTAAAAGGTTCTGCCAACACAGGCAAATCTTTTGTCCAACAAGGTCATGAACATGAAGCTGAATTACAGCCTCAATGTTGAAATAAACATATGTAATTCAATGAACTATCATATTCTTTACTGCAGGCTTTGGAACATCTTTAATTAAACAACATTTTTAACATTATTTTAGAAATCCACCTAAGAAGGCATAACTCACCACCAATAATAGCAATATGAGTACATTTATGACACAAGAATTAATTTTTGCTACTGACACCTCTTTTGTTTATCAGACACATGCACACAATTAATTCACTAGTTTTTTTATGAGTTGAACAATTTAAACAGAAATGATAATTACATTCTAGAAACAGGTAATTTTAAAATTATTATTTAAAAATTATATTATAGTCTTGTTAAAAGCCACAAAGTGAGCATTTAAATAAATCAAATGGATGTTTGCCAATAATTGCTACCAAAGGAGTAACTGTCTCGTTGTTTTGAAAAATATTGAGGGAGCTTTGAGGTAAGTGCCTTTGCATGTTGGAAGCAGAGGGTTTGCCTGAATTCTGAGTTTGTTGACAGAGCTTGTTAACATATCCTTCCAATTTATCTTGGTTTCTACAGAAAAAAAAGGTTTTAAAAAAAAAAGAGAAAATAATTTAAAAAACAAAGTAGACATCTCACTTTTTGGCTGGATTAAGAGACTGCTGTTCTGCACCAGGAATACATGAGACATGAACATAGCCTTTTATTCTCATGCACATTCCCAGCCTTCCTGTGCACAGGGTCAGAGACTTAGAGATACCTCCTAGCTCTTTTTATTTGAATCTTCATCATGGCCTTCCTGTCTCAGTTAAGGGTCAGCTGTCCCAGCTGTGTCCCCTCCCAACCTCTTGTGCACTAAGCACAGGATGAGAAGCTGAAAAGTCCTTGACTACTTACCAACAACTAAAACTTCTGTGTATTATCAACATTATTCTAATTCTAAATCCAAATGTTACAGCACTATATCAGCTATTACAAAGAAAATTAACTCTATCCCAGCCAAAACCCAGACGCTCTACCTCCCAGGAGCCATGTCTTTGTTCTCTCAAAAGCAGTTGTTATGGTTTCTGCTGAGGATCTGTCCAAAGGAAGCCCCAAGATGCCATCACAAAATGAAGTCAGACGACAAACACCTTGCTGAGCTTCTCAGATGGGTTGGTTTTTTTTTTCCATCTCATCCATAAAGTTTCTGAAATATTATTGAAGTAAAGGTATTTCATTATTGGGTGGTGAGACAGACTGAATAGTTCTGAGGATAAATTTGTTATTGAGATGAAACAGGTTTGCATGACATCAGGCATTCTAAAATGTGTATGTATGTACACTTGTGTATATATGTGTATATGTATTTGTGCACATGTGATAATGCAACTGATTTTCCTGTATTTGCAAATGAGTTAGCAGAAAGCAAACAGCTACTTTCACATCTCTCATCCTTTGTCTTCGCAATTAGTTGAGGGAGAGCTTTGCAGATCTAATGGAAAGAGAGATCTTTTCGAAGAAAACTCTTTTAAGAAACAAGGCACATAATTTAACATGCATTGTTAAGATTAGTATAGAAAGTGAAAGATCTCATGCTGACATAGTAAAGTCAGACTGCAATGACTGAGATATCCTTGAAAACATGAGATTGTAAGCATGTTCCAGATTGATGACAATGACAACAGAAGTGCAAAATTCCTTTGATTAAAGGCCAGCTGGCAGTAGTCTGTGCCAAGGCAGGTAAAATATATAGCACTGTCTTCTAAAAGTTTCTTTATATATAAACAAACACTTTTGAACCTAATTTCTATCAATTAGTTCATTAAAATCTTAAATGCACTCCAACAGTTGGAACATTTATACCATGACCTGTAGAATAAAGATCTCTGATGAAATTGTGGTTGCATTTATAAAGAACAATGACAATCACTTGGAAAGAAGAGGATTTATGTGTTATCAGTACTCTTTGTATTTCTATTGATTAACTTCTTATTAGGTGATGATCATTCTCCACTTACAATAATGTTAGCTGAGGCAAATAGTCAGCTTCAAATAAAAACAATGTCAGACACTGTTTGGTAAAGCTGAGCAAGCTGAGTATTTGTTCCGGTTCCCTGGGGCTTGTCACAAAACTGACCATGACTAGACAGGTGGGCACTAGTCCACACAGTGGGAAGAGCTGGGTCAGGCTCCCTACAAGCTAGTCAGGAAATAATGGCAAGAGATGACACATTTTGTGTTCTCTCTCTTGTAAAACCTCCCTTCTTGTAAAACCTAAGCAAAAGAAATACCAGTAATTTTTAAGACTGACTGTCTTCCTTTAAAATAAATCTAGTGTTTGCCCCCGTTATGGTACGTGAATAACATTATGATCCTTCTCAGAACAGTATTGAGTCAGATTATTTAGTGAGAACATGGGGCATGTGTCCCAAGAGGACATTGCAAGTAGGTGCTAAAAGTGCTAAAATGCATTACCCTTATTCATACGTGACTTGCAAAATCCCAGGTCTATTATACATTTATTTTAGTTTCTTATAATCTTTTGCTGCAGCTGTTACTCTGTCTTATCTGTTTGTTATTCCTGAAAGATCTGCAATAATTATTTGAGATAATAATAGTATCTGTCAACAGTCATAAAAAGACCTCATCAGAAAAAGATTATTCCATTGACTTCAGTGGTGACAGAATTTCAGTGACCATCTTTTGTGCAAATTTTTGTGAATTTTAGTAAAAAAAGCCTCCCCCCCTTTTTTTTTTTTCCTCCTGGGGAAGCAATTGATCTGCCCTGCTCTACTTTAAACAACTTTAAGAGAAGAAGTTATTGAAATTTTAAATTCTGTGAAAATGTCAATGAGGTCTAAAGTTCTGTTGTACATTGCTCTTTCTTAATCTTTATTTACTTCAGGAGAGTTCCTGTTCAGAGGTCAACATTAGAATTAATCATTGAAGGATTCTACATAGGAGAAAATGCATTCATTTTTGGAAAGAGTCCTTGTACTAAAGAGTTTATGTAAGAGGTTTTACATTAGACCAAATCTCCAACTCAAATGGCAATATCGGACCCAAGTGGTGTTCTTCCAAGCAACAATACCGACATTGTACCCTGGATTTACAAGGAAAACCCTAGAGAACAAAATTCCCCCACCAGGTGGCTTGACATCATGATCACTATGAGGATGAGATGGATGAGCACGGGCTGTGCCCTTCCCTGGCTCTGGTGAGGAGGTATGAGGGCAGGGTGCAGGCTGTTCTCTCCTCCAGCTTATCCTGACAGCCTGTGGGAGGCTGATGGTGGTGGTTAGGTGTTCTGGAACGAATCAGCTCTCACCTACCTTTTCAACAGGTAAAGATCCTTGTCAAAGTGAGAACAGGGGTGCGGTAGATACCAGATGAAACTAGAGGGAACTGTATTGGCAGTCACTTTTACACAAATGTCAACTCCTTCATTCAAGCACCTTTACCTTCCCTTTGGTGCTGGGACTGGTCCTTCCCTGAGTGCAGATATACTGAGGCGAAAGACTGTGTTGCTTCTTGTGCTTTCCTTGGAGCCACAAACATGGGATCTCCACCCATCACATTACAGACACACCGTTTTTAGTTTCAGTCTTGCATAAAATTACAGCCCTGTGTTGCAGACAGCAGTGAGCTGGTGTACACTGGTATGGCAGGGCATCACTGCCATTTCTGTAGCTGGCTAGGCTGCAGAGCATGTGTGTGTTAAACTCTGACACCATCAGCATCTCTTCTGGTCCCCAACCTGGGATGCAGGGTCAGTGGTCTTTGCAGCACTGCTGATTTGCAGAGATTATGAATTATCTAATTAACTAGGTGGCCTTAGACAACTCATAAAAAACACTGCACAGACTGAGCTTAAGCATAGTGATTAAGGTAGCAAATAATAAGGCAAAGAGCAACAGCAATACATATAAGAGAAGCTCTCAGTTGATGCAAATTAGAAAATCCTTGAGGTCACTTAATTCCAAAATGAGAACTCTTCTGTCTTCACCTGTGATCTTCCAAAATACTTTGGAACAAAATGAACAATACCTCTCTGAAGTGATAGTCTCACCACCCATAATTTATTCTGACCGAGCCAAGGACTGCAGCAATAGGCTCTCTCCATATCTTCAGAACAGTTTGTTTAACTGAAAATTTATTCGCCCTGCAAATGAGCACTAAAAGTAAGAATAACTGCTGCTTTTACTAAAGGAAATGTCATGGAACAGATGTGACAAATTTTTTAATGTCCTAAATGGATGGGCCACTAAAAGGAAACAAACTGTTGTCTTCTTATATTTATAAATAGAAAAGTAGGCTCAAAAAATGCACATTTGCAAATTCTCAAATAAAACCTTTAAATATCAGCAGACACACTTTCTATTTGCTTTATACTTTAACAATGCTTTAAAATTTATTGGTTTTGTACTTTATATGTAAAACAGGAAACTGATACTTGCAACAGGTGTTTGAGCAATACTTTTTGCCAGATTCAACTGTATCTCCTTGTTTTAAGTAAAAAAGCTTCAGTTATAGACTACTGATGTGAAAAGGCATATTAGATCACCATGCATTAACAAGGAAGAAGCATTTTATGAATTTATAGGATTTTATTTCTAATGTGATTGCTATGAAAAGAATTACTGTAAATGTATTATTTATATGGTAAATTTACATTAAAAAGACTGAAAGGGTAGTAATATAAATACGATAGAAAGTATGAAATATCTGTATGTCATTTAAAGGGTTATTTCAATCTAATTCTATCTGGCTCTAGGAAAAACCCGGTTTATTTGGTCTTTAGATAATGGCAGACGTTCTCTATAATAATTTTAGAGGAAAAGAGCTTGTCCTAAATAGATAGTCAGAACACAGTTGAAGTTTTGGAGTCTGAAGAGGGATGCTTTTTTTTTTTTTTTTTTTTTAATTCAATATTTAAATAGTGCAGAAGTAATTAGAATCAAAGAATCAGACAAAAATAGCCATAGTGTTTGGCAACTCTTATGATAAATATATCTTTCCTTATGGCTAGTTAAAACTTCCCTACTTGTTGCCTCCTTTCCTTTCAGCACACAAATCTCAGCTCTCTATAAACAGTGCTTAAACAGCTTGAGAGAGAGAATAGGTATGCCTTAACCTACTCTTCATGTTAAACAAGCCCTGTAGCCTCCCTTCATACGTCATATGCCTTTTCCAGTAGGCAAGGAACCCCTGCAAGCATCCTGATGGTCCTCCATTGAGTTTCTTCTGGTTGCTTGACAACTCTTCCACATTGGGAGGGCTCAAAAATGGAAACTATGTTCTAGATGCAGAATCAGTAGTGCCCAGCAGAAGGGAATAATAACTTCCCTCAACCTGCTGGCTATGGTGTGATTAATGCAACCGTGTATGAGGTTATCCTTCATCACAACAAGGGTGGACTGACATTCAGTTTGACGCCAGCCAGACCTCAGGTCCTTCTCTGCAGAGCTGCTACCCAGCCAGGCAGTCACTGGCCTGCACTGTTGTGTGAGGTTGCTCACTTCTTCACCAGCCTTGTCCCTTGCCAGATGCATGATTTTGTATTTGCCTTTGTTCACAAAGCTCCTGTTGGCCAGGACTGTTCCTCCAGTCTGGAAAAGTCCTCAAGAATGAGAGCTGTACCCTCAGCATATCAGTCGCTCTTTCCCCTCCAAGTTAGTAACATCCACAGACTTCCTGGACAGGTCAGGTCCCTGGTGGAGATGCCAAATAGCATTCACTTTAGCATCCTCTGAAGGGCCACCCGGAACAGAGACTTTGAACTGTTGACTACTAACTTTTCAGAGCAGTGGTCCAAGCAGTTATTTATGCGCTCTCTAGACCACCCCCTTCCTCAGTTAGGGTACCAGGTTACTGTAAGAGACTGTGTTGAAATCCTTGCTAAAGTGGAGGAAAACAACATCCATGCCATGTGAACGCAAGGTTGGTCACATGCTCTATCCTCCGAGGATGTGGTCCAAAAAAGAAGTGGAAACCCAACATGAGTCTGAAATGTCCTCTAACATGCATTTGATCAAGGTGATGTTTTGTCTGTTGAAATTTGCTGTGCACACTATAGTTCCTCAAAGACATCAATGTATGAAAAATCGTCCCAGGTTCAGTATCTTTGTTATAAATCAACAATGCAGGAAAATTATGTTTTTAATAGATGAGGAGCTGTATGAAGTTGTCCACCAGTCTGTAGAACTGTGCCTGCTTAACATACTGCAGTTTATATTGTCCTCTCCACTTTCGTTTCATCTTATATTTCCTTTTTTTTTTTCCTACAGGTTGACAATGAAAGAGGTTCTGTTTAGATATGGTGGTGAGTATTACTATTTTTCTGACTTGATTACAGTCACACTTAGAATATGTAACTACTTCTTTAGTGTAATTTTAACATATTTTCATGGTTTTGTTTAAAAAGATGAATTAGCTATACAATTTAGTGTTTGGATAATAAGCTGGCTATATTGGTGAATGATTTCCTATTAATAAGTACAAATATGGAACAATTCTACTTCTTAACATCACAGAATAAAATCACAACTGAATTAATTTTAAGAGAGATGAAATTAAACAGTTGGAAGAAATTGAGGTGTAGTCTGGAATTAGATTGTGAAGTAATGTCATTGAAGTAAGATTAATTCTATTTTATATTTGAGTGCATAACCATGTAGTGCCATTATAAATAATTGTTTGCTAAACAACACTGTATTGCAAATAATTTGCTATGCTTGAGAGCAGATATAATGTAGTACTTAACAAGGGAGGTCAGCAAATAGGTGAAAGAGAAAAGCCTGAAATGTTTGATGCCCTTTTTTTTGTCTGTTTCAGTCTTCACAAAGAAGGTTAATTATTACTAAAAGTTTATTTCAGTTATTATTAAGAATTTGAGAGTAGAATCATGGAGACAATAGGAAAAGAACAACTGAAGGAATACTGAAGTAAATTGGAGTATTCAGGATGGCACAGGCTAATGAAACTTACTCTTAAACCAATCAAAGTAATTTCTCAAATACTAGTGATTAGTAGGATGAGTAAGTTCCCAGAAAACTGGAGAAAGGCAAACACAAGGTATCTAATGAGACTGCAAAGAAAAATCTAAAGAATCACAGAAAAGTCAGCCCTAGCATTTCCAAGACACTGGAACAAAGTATTATACCACCTCTTTGTAAGCATCTGGAGAACAGTAAGGAGATAAGATGACTTGCACAGAGACATGTCAGAAATAAATCCTATCAAGTTGATCTCATTTCTTTCTTTGACAGCAAAACAGATATAGGGGATGCATCTGATACAGCATATTGTCAACACAATCCCACATTTCATTCATAAGCAAGCAAAGCAGACATAGACTAAATTAAATTCACATAAGGGAGATGTGCAACTGATTGGAAAGCAGGACTCAGAGAACAATCATTTGCTGCTGAAGTGGGAAAACATCTCACACAGGCTTCCACAATGCTGCCTTCTAGCTCTAACAGTATAAAACATTATCGTTAATTACTTGTTCAATCACATGGACAGCAAGCTTGCCAAATTTACAGATAATGCCCATTTGGGAGAACTTGCAAGCAACTCAGAAGGCAGGATTAGAAGTCAAAAAACGTCACTTATGTTAGATAGCTTGAAATCAAGATGATAAAATTAACTGAAGACAAATACAAGGAAATATGAAAAACACATAGAGAAAAGGAATGATGATAATACTGCAGGAGAGAATTTAAAGATTATAAGGAACCACAAACTCAATCTGAGTTAGAAGCAATGCTCTTAAGAAAAATGCCACTCACAGGAGATGTTGAAGGGATGGTTTATAATATGAAAGAGTTAGTTACTCATGTCTGTTCAGTGTTAGTGAAAAATCAGTTGCACAGTATGTGGAAGACAAATGGGAGCTTTAGAAAAGATGTAGAGGCTTCAGCGTCCTCACACAGAACAAAAGAAATAAGGATAGAGCAGAGGCACAGCAGTTGGTATTTCTGCAAATGGGCTGTTATAAAGTAATATTAGTGACTCTTCCATCCTTCCTGAGGGTAGGAAGAAAAAGAAATGGACCTAAATTTCAGAAAGAGAGATTCAATTTAGAATTTGGATGGTTTCAGCTATGTGGAAATTTAAGAACTGAGTTTATCTCAGGCTGCTGCAAAGATGGGCAAGTATCTCACAGGGTAAGTTTGGTTTGCCAGCTGTCATCTTCTCCCACAGTGACAGCACTAACAAGGTCTCTGAATATTTCTTCAAGCCTTTTTTTCTGTGAAACTATGAGTTAGGTTTGTTAGTCAGATCACCAGGTCACATAAAGTAGGAAAACTAAGTGACCCATGTGCATGTTATAGTTTTCTAATCTGTATTTTTGACTACTTGTATTCATGTGAAAACTCTTCTTTTCCAGCCCCGATTAGGATCAAGAGATAAAACCGTAGAGTATTTTGAGGCCTGTTTCGATAATAAGAAATGAATCAGCGGCACAAGTATTATTTAAAGCACCGTTCAAAATAAAATTGCTTCCAGTATGTTAATTGCAAAGCGGTTATAATAATCAAATATTCTTTCAAGAGACAATCTTATGTACTAGCATAATTAACCCCAGAGACACACACGTGAAGGTGCCATATTGAAGTATGATTTCTTGTGCTTGCTGGTTTAAAAGATGCCTTAAATAACACAGCATATTTTCTTTAGGAATAATATAAATGTTGGAAATAAATAAAGCCATATTTTTGTTGCGAAGTGTTTGCTGTGATTCTTGTTTTTTACTCCTGTAAATTTAGTTTCATGTATTTCAAATAGCTGAGAATGAATGGCATCATCTTTGGGAAATGAATGCTCCCATGCTCTTAACCTTGCTCACATTTTGCCTCTATCTAGACACATTTTGTGAAGCACTCCAGGAGTTATCCATGTCTGTGTCAGCACCCACAGCAATTGGCAGGCACAGTGATTCTTTCATGCCACGCAGTATTCGTAGCCCTTTTGGCCAGGCAGTGTCTGTGCCAACTGATGAGAGCAGCAGAATGACCAGCTGCACTCCTGCTGCACGTAGGAGAATCACCACTTTCCTCTCCAGCTTATGCCGCTCATTATTTGACCCTGTGCTACTCCCACAGACTGAATGTTGCCTGAGCCTGGATCTTAAAAAATTTGCTTTCAAGGTGTGTTATAAATGTCTATGCAAGATTGTTGTCTATGCTTGCATCAGTCAACCACCTTCTCTTTGACCCCTTGATCCTTTAAATCTTCCCACAGATATGTGCATGTCCAGAACCTTTGCATAACAGCCCTGTCCTGGTGTGCAGGAACATTTTACGTCCTGACATATTGCTCTGAGTTGTGGTTAAGACTAAAATTTTAATGAGACATGCTGCTGCTTTCATTAAAATTAATGTGATGAACTAATTTAGAATTTTTTTTCATCAGTTAAAACATTAAAATTCAAATCGATTTAAATGGAATAGTCCTTAGGCTACTCAGCCTCTTGCACTATAGGACCTGCTGTAATTTAAATCCAGCCTGCATTTAAACTGTTGACCTGTGAAACTGTTAAAACAGAAGTAAAGCAATCACTGAGTCTTTCTATATAGGTAAAATATACATTCTTCCTACAGGAGTACACACATCCTTAAAAATGTCATGAACAGACTGATAGATAAGCTTTGGTTTCGTACTAGTTTCTTTTCTCAATAGAAAAATAGTCGAATGTAAGTATGTACATCTTGTGGACAGCATACCCATTAACCAAATGTCCAAAAAAATATTGAGAAAAGCATTTCAGTGAGTTTAAGAGAGAGTTCCTAGGAACAGAAATCTGTACATGAAGGTAAATATAATAAAAATTATTTTTAAACTAAAATTTATATGTATATATATATGTAAATTCATACATATACACATTTATAACTGTAAATACAAACACTGTACAAGATGTAATAGGTTTACCCACCAAGGACCTAATAGAATTTATTGTTTTCAATCAGGCACTGAAGCAGGCAAAATTTGTATTTAGGACCAGAATGATCTGTGTGATTCTAAAAGCCTGCCCATTATTTCAAAGCACTTGCTTTGCTATGAGGTTGTTCCAAACTCAACTTTTCCTCTTGAATTTCATTTTTGTAAAGCCCAAATCCCGTCTAGCATGTCTAGCCAAAAGAATTATTCACATGATATGTTTTAGCTTTAAATTAGCCCAGGTGATAGACTGAAGCCAATAGGTGGACGGAACCCAAGAGAAAAACTACTGGGATTATAGGAAGAGCAAAAAGAGGAATCTTTTAATTGATCTCTGGGTCTGTGCATACTTTAAAAATCAGTTTCCCTATCAGTTCACACAGCTTCTATCTATGAATGAAAAATGAGAGTACATTGGTAATTGCAGTCTAGGAACTCTGTCCTGAGAAGCCAATGGAAAAAAGTATTTAGAGGAAAAGAAATCTTAGAGAGATTATATAGTGCTAAACTCAACAAAAAAAAATTGCTTGCTTTTTCAGTATCACTATAAAATTAATGGATGCTGTTTATGCAGTCGTGTAACATGTTAGGCCAAATTCTGATGCCTTTAACCTGCTTTTATTCGTTATTTTTCTGGTAAAATACACCTTTCCATCAGGATCGCAATGACTGCCTATGCTTTGTGAGGGCTTATGGTCCCCTTTTTCCCCCATCCTCCAGGCTAACACAAAGTCTGATATACAGTGTGTTCCCCATTCTATGCATGTTGCTGTTGTTTCTGTTGTTGCTATGTGCTACAAAGCAAGCTGGCAAAAAAAAGACTTATTAAAGTTGGCCCAGGTGGTCAGAAAGGAGATTTGCCCGGCACAAGGGCTGTACCTGCGCAGTGGCATAGAACTGGCCATGTGAAGGAGCATCAGAATTCATTACCTGAGAATGCTGGGTTGCTGCATCAGGCTAAGGTCAGCCCTTGGTCCAAGGGTTCAGCTGTCTGGGATCCAAAGCCTGGCTTGGTGTGGCACAGTGCTATGTTCTTGACTCAGTTTTAATAAGAAAAATATCGAGAAGTTCACAAGCTAAAGCTATGCAAAATGAGAACAGTGAAAACATAGACAGAAAGATTTTATTAAAAGCGTAACAATAGCAGCTCAAAGAGACAAAATGAAAAAAATCTGTACCCTAAGGTATAAAAAAAACTCTTAAAAGCAGAGAATCAGAAAGTGGCAGCTCAGCAACACTGAGGAGTTATGAGAATCAAGAAGCCCAGTCCTCCCCAAGCTGAGCGATGCTTTCCTGCCCCACAGGGTCACTGGCTGTCTTACCAGGGTTGGTGAGCATATCAATAGTGGATCTCTAGTATGTGCATTATTCAAGGCGAAATTGTTTCATATGAATAAATTGCATGTATCATTCTTGCAGCATTTCTTCGTACATTATAAAAGATATCTGAACAAAAATGAGCTGGTGATTTCTGTGTAAAACTGCTCTCACTTAT
This sequence comes from Columba livia, assembly GCF_036013475.1. Classification (NCBI taxonomy): domain Eukaryota; kingdom Metazoa; phylum Chordata; class Aves; order Columbiformes; family Columbidae; genus Columba; species Columba livia. The sequence continues at coordinate 25,822,987 of NC_088604.1, forward strand.
GCAAAGAACAGTACCTGTCCATGCACAGGGCAATCCTAGGCTGTGTCTACACCAGCCAAGTCATACACCCCAAAGCAAAAGGCACAGAGTAGCTTACAATTTAAGGGAAGAACCTGCTGCAAGCTGACGTCTCTAGAAGTGGTCTGGTGACACTCACATTGTGATAACACCAAACTTAATATGTATCCAAAGTGCTTCTGAGCTTGCCTTGTGGTAAGACTAATGGTAGGCATGTGGACAACCCATTCAGGCTTCTAGTATTGGTTTGGGAGGCTACTTCTGCCTCTTCCATTGTCAGTTTACACATGGTCAAGAGAAGAGTTTGTACTTTGTGTGCCAGCATTGGCTGGTGGGATCAGATAGTGCCACACTGTTGAGAAGAACACTGGTAGGTACACATCTGCCATGCAACACCAACACACCACCTTCTGAGAGCTCATATTGACAGTGAAATACAGTATATTCCCCTTCTCCTTCACCTCTAACTGGCTGGTGAGGTTTGAGATTGATAATCTCACTGCAAGCATCGCTTCTCTGAACTATGCATGGCCATGCACAGGCTGACCTGTCCATAATGAAGGTGGTATGTGGCCCATGATACGATGGGGCTACTGTCAAGATTTCCATGCCTGGTTGTGTCTCCTGACAGGTTTGTGTCCAGATATAAGCCACAATGATTGCTGTTACTTGTTCTGCAAGCCCTAGTGAAGTACTGTTTAGGAGGGCACTTGCAGCTGTGTGGCTGCATGCACGTGTGCTGGGTCATGCACAGGTCCTCCCAGTCTTCATGTGTACTTTCTTGTCTGAGTCCAAGGTGGGCTGACCTCAAGGCGATGCTGGAGTATGGCTGACAATAAGAAGAATGAGATGGCATCTGCTGCCTTGAGGTTGACCAAGAAATGCAGCTGGGGTGGGATGCATGCATGATGTGTTACTGTGGTGGGAAGAGTGAAAAAGTTACAAGGCAGTAGCAACCTCTTAGTACCATGTAACACCCACAAAGTCATCTTTTACTTGTGGTGGTTGTTGACTCTGAGTACTTGACCACTTGTGTGTGCAAATCTGTGTGTGTGAGGAATAGGGGTTTTTTTGGCATGGGCAACTGGGGTCAGTTTCTTTTCCTCTACCTCTGACTGTGACCCTAAATCTGTTGTTTTAAATATCTGATGAACTGAGTGCATTGGTCTCAGAGGTCGTGTCACATTGTGACAGTACTCTATTAGATACCTGCCAAAATTTGTCACCTAAGGCACCACTATTCTGAATTACATGTAACCTGGGTTAACATCAGAAGAATTAAGACAGCCAGCCCTGAAATGTTTGAATTAAAAGTGGCACTGCTTGATACCATGCCAACAACCCACAGTGAGCTTCCAGGTTGCTAAACAGGGTGAAAGCAACCCCATTCCTGTGCCTGCTCCAAACATATGGACACCAAAGTGACAGTGAGAAAATCACTTTAACACATAGCTTTACTCTGCATAAACACATCTAGGAGCTAGTCACTCACAGTCTGGGAAGGTGAATGCTGTCCTGTATTTAGTGCATGGAAGAGAGAAGGCATTGTGGGATCATGCTTTTGATGAAGTGAATTTGCTTTATAAACTTTTACTGCTTTGCAGACATTAATAATAGAGCAGTAAGTATAAACAATTGCAGCCATTGCAAACCAGTGGTGTATTTTGTGCAAAGAGTCATCAGTTAAGTTTCCATTTAAATTCAAAGCAAGGGATGTATCATTGCCGAGTTTAGCCTGAAGATAAGCAATTACAGAGCCTCTCTGATGCACTGAGTTACATCTACTGGCACATGACTGAATTGAGGTCTGGTGTCCTGGTTTCTTCGTAAACTGACCAAGAATCACTTTGTTTTCCTGGCACAAGGTAGCAGTACTTTAATTTTTGCTCTGGGTCTGCGCACAAAGCTTCACCCCAGCCCACTTGCAGCAGCCAGGAGAAGGAAAGGTGCCACAGTCTTCTGATGTGGTGAGCTCTGCAATCCGTCCTGGGAGCGACCTTCAGCACCCTGAGCCTCACCAGCCAGTGCTATTGCCTGTACTCTGAAGGTGATTAGAAATGACATTTTATGGTTTCTAATAAGCTCATTCAGATGAATCAGGGAGACCTTTGAAAGAAAGGCTTTGAAATAATCCTGCTCCAGCTTTAAAGAAATTATTGGACATTTTTCACTGTTTTTTTATCTGTTACTCCAAGTGTTCAGTGATCTTAATACGTGAATTCCTGCCAAATGTGTGGAGTTTTTGAAGCTCCAGAGTAGACACCAGGTAGAGCTGAAACAGTTACAAGTCAGATATATTTGTACTTAATTGTGAAGAACAGAACTAAGACTTGGACCCTAACTGAAAATCTTAGCAGAGCTATTGTGCTTGGAATAGGTTAATCTTCAATAGAGGAAAAGGATCAAATCTAACTGTTAATAAGTAGTTAAAGGTAAGTCAACACGTGCTTTTGTACAGTGAACACAAAGCTATTTTTGCTTACAAAGGAAACTACTGAAATAAAAATATTTCCTGAACCACAACAGAATAGATTTGTGGGGTTTTTTTAAGGTTTGAACATACGCCAACAAATGGGAATTGGATTTTATCAAGTATCAGTGGTTTCTTATATCACAAAACAAAGCTGTTTATAAGCACTAGTTACATATTCACATCCCTTTAAAAGAAATCTCATTCCTGTGTAGACTAGCTCATGTCATTTCTAAGCAAATCCCTTGCCTCTGGATTGTCATCAGCAAGATTTTAAAGTTGAAAATTAAAAACAAAAAAACCAAACCCCCAAAACCCATCAACAACCAAAAAACCACAAACCAATCAACAAACAAAAGCAACAACCGAAAAAAAACAAAAGCCAACAAAATAAATGAAACCAGAGTTCTGTAATTTAAGACACAGATTTGCCTGTTTACTTAATCTGATTGGCTGATAATATTTATCACATAAGGTAGCTTTTTTTTTGCTTTAAACTTTTAAAAATTATTCCCAATAATAAAGATTTACATTTTGCTAATGTCAGTGCAAATCAGGAGTCGTTCTCTTGGAACTGATGGAGCCATATAGACATAAGGAAAAGAACTGGATCATCATTTCCAATGAGCACTTGACTTGAGTTTCCATGAACATGTCTTTTCTCATTTTTCATGTGTTATATTTGGTGCGTTATAGCAGTCAGTGTCAGAATTAACATTGTCCAGATTTTTGTCTCATTAGCAAAACTTAATTAAAGAAGCCCAGAGCAAACCTGAAGGCTAAGATTTATGTCCTATTATGTCTTGCATAGTGATTGTATGTTGCTGACCTTGGCCTTTCTATAACTTCCACACAGAAGCCTGCTTGCAAGAGGGAAAAATAAAAATCCTGTGGTCTGATGCATTTTTCCATTATCCACAACTCTTCAGCTGTGGTGGGGACAGTGTGCGAGGCAGGTCAGATAAAAGCACCACAGTCAAGAAATTGTATTAAAAACTTGAGCGCTTGGATTACAAGCCCATATATATAAACACACACACGTATGCTTTCTTAATGTCTCTGCCATTCATGGCAATGCATCCAAACCAGCTGTGCTGCCATCTGTGCTTTCAAAAGTAGATGCCTTTTCATGCTACCACATCCTGCAGTGCTGAACAGCCCAGCTGAAGTCACAAAGGGAAAGATTCCCTTAATTCCCTAGGAAACGGTCTGCCAATAATTTCTCCAGGTTCCACTCATTTACTACAAAATGGAGATAGAGAGATGACTGGTTTTTAGCTCTGCTTGTTCAGCTTTGGAGACTTAAATTATCTTTAACAGTTCAGATTTCAAACTATGATTTTTTTTTATTTTTTATTTTTTGTTTACCATCATGTGCTACCTCTGCTGGGAATTTCAGAGTTCTTTACTGCCTTTTTTTTTTGTTTTTTCTGAATCTGTTAAGTTTTGGCAACGATACCATGCATTTTTCTTTAGGTCTGCTGTTGAAAAACCTGGAGATCATTGATTACAGATAAAGGCCAATAGACTTGTCTTTTTGATATCTGCTCTGGGTTTTTTTTGTGGTTTTATTAATACAGCCATTTCCTTTTTAAAATAGGAATGTGCACTCATCAGTGGGTATGTATTATGCTATTTACAGAGATTGCAAGTTCATTTTGACTAAAGAAATAAAGACCTTGAAACAAAATCTTCGAGCAGTAGTTTACATCGAGTATCACCTGACTTTTTTTTTTCTTTTTTTTTTCTTTTTTTTTTTTTTTAAATATGCCCACAATAAAACTGTGCAAATTAAGCATATAAAGCTCAGCTAGGTCACTGGAAGCAAGATTGAAATGGGGGATGCAGGATAAGTTTACTGTAGTGATACAGCCTTGTACATCGGGAGAGAAAATGTAGATGAAATGCAATCCCAGTGTTATATAGTATGGAGAACATTAGTTACAGGTAAATGAAGCCCAAAAGAAAGACACCTTCCTTTGAGATCATGTGCTCACTCCTCATGTTGTTTTGGTTTAGTTAAAGGTACAGAACTAAAATATCGGACCATGTATATTCTGCAACGTTTCCTATAAACTTTCTCACTTGCAAAATAATGCACCCAAAGTTTCATAATGATGAATACATAGTTGTGGGTCTTTCCAGTATCTCTGTATCTTAGGCAAATAAATCGGTTTACAACATGTCTGACTAATAATTAACACATACAGAGTCTTCCTAGAAAACCATAGTCCACAGCTTTCTGTTCAGATTTCTTTCTGAATACTAACTGAAGATATTACATCTGCATTGCATGGATATTTACCAATAAAGTGAAGTATAGAAAGACTTAAAAAGGCTGAAAGAGGCAGAATAATGTGTCTCAAAAGTCAGATATTTCTCTTGTGTTGCATTGCAAGTGAAGTTTGGATGGTAAAGCAGCTTGACTCCAGAAGAAATTTCTCCCAAGGACTTTACTCTGTTGAAGATGGCGGTTCTGCAAAGTGGAACAGGCTAAAAAGGAGCTTGTATCAGGGAAGGTCCTGCAGGCTACGAGGCTGCTGCACAGGAAGGGATGATGACTGCAGCTTTAACATCGTCTCCAGATCAGCTATTTGTTACTGTGACCAGTTCTGTGCCTCAGGTTCTCCTGGTCCTGTGGACTGTTGTCCTGACTACTGGGAAGCTTGCGACAACACCAATGAGCCCATCAGATCAAGCAAGCCTTGGCCAGCTGCACCATCAGGTAGGTATAGAGAAAGTGCTCAGCTGGCATTAGTGCATCATGGTAAAAATATACTTAGAAGTAAAATTACTGATTAAGCTTTAGAGTGTATACATCCTAAAAATACGACTAAAGGCGTAGTGGAAAAAGATACTGAGCTTGCAACTGGAGTGAAAATTACACTTGCTTTTATTTTTTTGTCTCTAGGGACATATTTTTAGAATTGGCTAGACCATATTTATGTTGGACTGAACCCCTGTTTTACCTGAAACTTAGCAGAGATAACCTCATTGGGTCAAAATTGATGTAATCTCATCAATTTCAATGGAGTTTTGCAAGTCAACATGAGATGAACAGCAAGACATTTTTTTTTTTTTTTTTTTTTAATGCATCAGTACAAAACCAAAATCAAGAAAACTGAGGGTTCTCCTGAATTGTACTTCTCTGAGGTATTCTGCAATGGTTTTGCTCCAGCACAGCTTTCCTGTGGGACACCATTTTTCCTGCAACAGCTCAAGTGCAGGAGTAGATGAACAGGTGTTGCTAGAACAAGGATCTCTGGTGTATTTTTGTTTCTCACTGGTTCATAAAGGAAGTTCCTCCAGGAATACTCTAAATTCAGTCTAATTTATTTTAGAAATAGAGATTTAAAAAGAAAAAATTATCTACAACCCTCTAGTCCTCTCTCAGTTACTGCACAGGCCAAATCTCTGCTGGTGAGAAAACTTTACAATTGTGGGTTTTAAGACTATGTAACTTCTTACTATTGGTAGACCAAATCTGTCTGAAAATGTGGAGACTGTACTAAAGTTTCAAAAGCCTAAAATCAACAGGAATAGCATTAGAACATTTAAAATTAACTGTTCCTTTGCAATAACCCTGCTGATTGCATTCCAGCACTCAGACCACAAGCTCTTCAAGAAGTTAAGCTCTTAAGCCAGGCATGCAGCCAAAATCTGATAAGTAGGAGTGACAGAAATGCTGTAAACCCAATTTGATTTTCCAAAGTATTTCTAATAATCTAGAAGAATGTTCTATGATTTATGTAAATAAAGACATTTGTTTCATATTTATTTGTTGCAGTCGTGTATAGTATTCCCAACAGATTGGGGGGCTGTTGTCATAAGCGCTATATAAACATTTAACAGCATTTTGGCTTTAGAGCTGACAGCCTGCCAGTCTAGTTCGGCAAAATCTTTCATGGAAATGAATCATTACAAAACCTACAGCAGTTTGCCATGTGGGCACTGCTGCAGGTCTGCCTCTAAAGAGTAAAAGTGTAACAGAGGGTTTAGATAAGGGAATATGTCAGTGGTAATATTTTTTACTGCCTTCTGTAATCCAAATTTTGCAGTTGTATTCACTTTTTTGCAACTCCTGGACTGTACATGCCTGCCAGAGGTAGCAATTATATTTACTCTATTCAAACACCTTTAATTATCCTATAGGTTATCTTATATATATTTTTTTTTTTCTTTTTATATCTCATCTCAAAATAATCTCCTGTTTTTCTGATCCTTAAAGTGATTCCCTAATAGAAAGTCTGCAGGTTTCAAGAATCTGTTTATTGAATATTTTTATATAAATAATTTAAAGGGTAAAAGGAGAATAATAAAGCAGCCAAAATATAACAGGAAACAGACAAACAAGCTATCAACCCCCCAAAGCCCCAACAAACACAACAAAAAACCACAAACAAAACCAAAACCAACAAAACACAAACCCAAAAATGCTCAAAAGGAACATTTAGAACTGAAATGTCCGAGGAACAGAAATTGGAAGGAAAAAATGGAGAAAAAAAAAAAAGGACTGAATACTTGAAGAGTAAGCAAACTAGGAAGCAATTTTAGAAATTATATACTAGCTGACTTTTAGTAACTGAGACTACACTTCTGCCTTTGGCTAAAGGCTAAGCACTAGAAGACCATATAGGTTAAAGTACTTTTCACCTGGAAGATTCTGGTCCTCAGGCTGCCTGTGGGTTTGCTCTCAGCACTTCCTGAGTCATACTGCTTTAAATAAACCAATAATTGGAAGTGCTTTACATGGGCTGGAATGAAAAGCAATAAAACTGCTCAGCATTTTATTTCTGGATCTCCGTCTCTTCACTGACTTGGTGCACAGCAGCAGTAAGCTATGCTGTGAGTTCTTCCATGGGTGTGCACCACACTGAGGGCCGGTCTTGGTTTAACTATGTGGAACTACTTTGACTTTGCCTTTATGAACCCAGCATTCAGTATGTTTCAATACCTTTCCTGCGTAGTTTCGGAAGAAACTGTGCACGTAAAGTATCAAACAGAAGTTCTGTTTTTTTCAGTTTTTATTAATTTTTGTTATGAGATGAACTGATAGGGTTTTATTTATTGACTGTACTTCTCATTTAATTGATTGTTTTGCTTCAACTGCTCTGATGGTACAAAAAGCCCTGTCAGAGTCAACACACTGGATGTCACCCTGGTGGTGGTATAAAAGTGACATTCAAAGAGTTTCCTAATGGTTTTTATACTACACAGTCATGATCTGGCCTACAAGTGAGTAAAACTGGAGACATTTCACTGACAAAAGTACTTACATCAATATTGTGGTCAAAGGAATTACAGGCTGTAAGAATATAGGAATGCCGGACTTGGAATGAAGTCCTGATTTATCAAATCTGCTTCCTTCTGATCATGATTTTTGCATCATATGATCTCATTCTTAAAGTCATCAGGCTGCATCTTCAAATTAATTCATTTCCCACTTAATAGATTAATATTCTATCCCAATACCTTCACAGCCAGTCAGTCTAGCTGTGTTCTTATGCAAACAGTGTCTTTTTGCTTAGACATCTCTGCTTTCTGCCACTGATCCCTTGAGCACATTTACAGGCAGCAGTCTTGGACTTCTAAGTCTTGATTTTGCTAGACTACAGAAACTGTGTATTTTTAATATTGAATTCCCTAAGCATGCATTATTAAAAATCTTCTCCTGTACTTGTCCGGGTTTGCATTTTTTCTTGGGCATGGGCGGTGAGGCCTGACAGCAGAGCTCCAGTGATACTCTGTCGTGTCACTCAGATGTTGCATCAGTTTCTTCAATCTATTTGAAATATCTTGCTTGATGCCTCCTTTCAGCTACTGTCTGATGCTGACTTCGTGGCAGGCTGTGACAAACAAAGATGGGTATTCTTTGAAAAACCATAGAATTGTAGAATATTTTGAGTTGGAAGGGACTTTAAAAGGTTATCTGGGCCAATTCCTCTGCAATGAGTAGGGACATCTTCAACTACATCAGGTTGCTCAGAGCACCATCCAGCCTGGACTTGGATGTTTCCAGGGATGGGGAACCTACCACCTCTCTGGGAAACCTGTGCCAGTGTTTCACCACCCTCATTGTAAAAAATATCTTTTTTATGTCTAGCCTGAATCCCTCCTCTTTTGGTTTAAAACCATTACTCCTTGTACTATCACAACAGGACCTGCTAAAAAGTCTGTTGCCATCTTTCTTATAGGCCCCTCTTAGGTACTGAAAGACCACAATAAGGTCTCCTTGGAGCCTTCTCTTCTCCAGATTGAACCACTCCAAATCTCTCAGTCTGTCCTCATAGCAGAGGTGTTCTAGCCCTCTGAACATTTTGGTGACCTCCTCTGGACTCTCTCCAACAGGTCCATGTCTTTCCTCTACTGAGGGTTCCAGAGCTGGATGCAGAACTACAGGTGGGGTCTCACCAGAGCAGAGTAGAGGGGAAGAATCACCTCCTCTGACCTGCTGGACATGCTTCTTTTGGGGCTGCAAGTGCACATTGTTGGCTCATGTCCAATCTTTCATTCACCAGTGCCCCCCAGTCCTTCTCCGCAGGGCTGCTCTCAGTCCCTTCATCCTCCAGCCTGTATTGATACTTGGGATTGCCCTGACCCAGGTGCAGGACCTTGCACGTGGCCTGTTGAACCTTGTGATGTTCACGTGGGCCCTCTTCTCGAGCTTGTCCAGATCCTTCAAGTGCACTAAAGAGTCAGTGTATATGGAGGGTCTTAGAGCACACACAATGTCTTTTCTCAGTGAAGTGGTATCAAAGAAAAAATTTAGGAGGCTTTTATTTGTTTGGAAAAGTCATCACTCAGTTGAAGTTTTATACTGGGCTTTGGAGAGTATGTGAAACTATTAAACTATTTAACAAGAAAAATAATATGTTACAAAAGTTTGGGAATAGTTCTTAGTTTTTTTAATTCTACAACTAGGAAAACATATTTCTATTTTAATTGCTTACTAGAAAATTCTTATTAGAAACATGTTCTTTTAAGTTTATTGCTGGAAAATAAATATATTTGAAGAATTATTTTTATTTACATGTAAGATAATAAATTTTCAGTGATTGTTTTCTATATGTTACTCTTTTGTTTCCTATAAATGATAATGTACCTGGTAAAAAATTAAAATATGTCAAACTGTCTGCATTACTTGAAAGAGACTTTAAATAATTGTTGCTGATTTTCAACTATTTATGCATACTGCATACAAACAATTCCATAATAGAGAGAGTTTTGAGTTAATTCACTTCAAATATGATCTTTTCATATATCTTTATGTTATGTTGGCAGGTTGTTATAAAGATGGCCGGTATTACGGAGAAGGAACAATAATTAAAGACAACTGCAATTCCTGGTAATGTTTCAGAGAACAGCAAATTTAATTTTATTTAGCATATGTCATGAAACAGGAATTAAGGTAGTGAGCATCCTTAAATTCTTATTAAACACGTAATCAAATCAAAATAGCTGGAAGACTAGTGCTGCATCAAGGTAATGTAGAAATAGACTCCAGCTGACTTAAAAGAATGGTAAGAGGTCCACAAGCTTTCTAATTGAGACATGAAAATGAGAATACTAAAGTCTCTTCCTCATGGCCTAATTCTGTTCCTGCTCAGTCAATCTGCTCACTCTGACTGGAGTAGAAATGGTTTCAGCTTCGACCTGGTCAGTAAAGTTTAGGGGATTATTTTAAAATGTCTTCCTCTGTTTCTTTTGCATGAGTGATGAGCACTTACATTATTTCAGAAGGGAAGAATATATATATATATATGTAGATTGATGTAGGAAAGCGATGAGCATCCCTTTCTTTGCCTTGGGATAGGAGGAGTGGGCAGGGGGCCCTGCAGCTCCAACCCCAGGCCAGCTTGGGGGACTCCAGAAGCACCCAAACAGAGCTGGGACCTCCACTGACCTGACTTTGGCCCATTGTCCTTGGAGCAAGGTTTCCTCAAAGCCTCTGATTTACAAGACAGACATTACCTTTTTTTATTTTTTATTTTTTTTTTTTTTAAATCTATTTCCCCTCATTTGGTCTCAGGAAGAAAGATAGAAGCAAAATTTTTCAAATATGACCTTTACCACAAACTGTAAATCTTCCCACCTTGTTCTGGTTAGGATTCATTAGGTTGTGAAGCAGTGAGAAGTACCATGGTGTTTTCATAAATATTATGTGACGTTTATGTTGTTTATGCTTTTTTTCTCTCCATCTTCCTTCTGCTGTCAAAATGCATATTTTTCCTTTGATAATTTGTTTTCTGCTCAGTTATATTCTTGCTGTTTCAGTAAATGCTTCCAAAGTCTCTGGAAGTGTTCAAAAGAAGTATGCCTAGTTCGTCAAGACTTACTTCAGCGCATAAATTCTGGAGACTATGGGTGAGAACACTTTTATTTTAAGGTTTTGTTGTAAACCACTGTATTGTATGTATGCGCAAATTATAAGTTATGCAGTTCTCCATTTCCCTTCCTTTCCCAATTACATCAACATCTGAGAAGCTTTCCTTAATCTCTGGCAGATTATTGAGTTTTAAATGGAAAGATACCAAAAGTCTCATGCTGGTAAGAGTTGACATTGTAAATATCTATTTAAAACATTCTCCAAATTTAGTACATTTTTTTTTTTTTCACAAAATGCTATTTAGGTAATTTTCCCCTATCCTTCACTTTACTTAATACTTGTGATATATATTTAAAGCCATTTTTCTCTCAAGAGCATCATTCCCTATAACAGGGTTCTAGGTAGCCTTGGAAAAGAGGATGGGCCAACTGAGGACCAAGAGGGGGCCTGCCGGCTGTTTACAGACAGAGGTACAGGGTTGTCTCCCTGGGAGATGAGGTGCTAAATTCACCAATGAATCCTACCCAGGTTTCAAGCTGTGACTCAGTGCTGAAACATTTTGTACTTCATGGGAGACATTCAAACCAACTGAGTTATGATAGACAATTAAGTCAGGTACCTGGAGCCCTTCACCTGCCTCATGTCAGTGGTAAGCAGTAAGGTTTGCCATGGGTTAGTTAAACCCACCTGAGATATGACTTTTGCAGATGTTTGCGCTCTTCACTGACTGCAGGCAGACCAAGAGCAATCGAGTTTCTTATTATTCAGGGACCATGAATCCCACCTCCTTGTTTCTCATACACAAACAAGGAAGAAATGGGGAAAGAGAATATTTTCCCCCATGGCTCAGAGTTTCAGTGTGTTCCAAGTGTGTATAGCTGCAAGGTATTTTTTTCTGTTGCACATACAGTGTACAGAGTTAATACTACAATCTGGGTCTAGTCTACCTGAGAGTAGGGAGAGACTAATTAACGAGCCACGGGGAGCCCTTTCTCTCACCCTGGCTCTTGGTGTAAAACTCGGGCAGAAGGTGTCAGCTGAGCTTTCTGCTGAGTTCAAGTGTCTCACTGCTGGTGCACCAGAGCTTCAAGACAATGTAATCTACTACACGAAGCTGTTAGTTCTCTGTGGGCATCTGGTCTGAAGCATATTGTGAACATAACTTTCAGACCACAGGAACTGTTATAAGTGAACATCTTGTTTTCCAGTGCTTCTCTGAAGCATTACATGTGTGTCTCCTGCAGTCCTACACAACACTGACCTCAAATCGCCACTTTTCTTGTACTGCTGTGTTGCTCTGTCTTATGCTCCTTCGCAGTGGAAGAGTCCATAATAAATATTTTCTTATGCATATTAAATGCAAGGTTTTGAATTGCAATTTGAAAGATTTATTTCTGGATGTTGTTATTAGTGGTGCTTTTATAAAGGAGCAAGGTATTAATGTGAGCAATATCTCTAACCTGGGTTTTGGTGTTTGTTTGTTTGGGTTTTTTTCCTGTCTGTGAGGAAGATGGAAAGCTGACAACTACAGCCAGTTCTGGGGAATGACAGTGGAAGAAGCTTTCAAAAAGCGCCTGGGCACATTCCCTCCATCTCATTCCTTGCTGAATATGAGAGAATCTCCTGTAAGTGTCATGTATAACTTTTTTTTTTTTTTTCATAACTTTATCATGTGGAAAAATAAATATGAACAATTACAAGACTATGATTTAACACTAAATGCTTCTGTGTTGTGTAAGAAGCTCCCAGAATAGTTCTTCAAGTCATAGAGAGTGTGGTCCTATTTGAAAGAAATCAAACAAGGAGGAGCAAAAGCAAATGCTAACTATTGGGAAGCTGTGCATCAATATTAACATTTCAGTACTGCATTATAGATCACTGGTGTTTGAAATCTTTGCTTCTTTAGGATGTTTCCCTATGATCTTCTTCACTTGCTAATCATTGCACACATAGCTGTAACCAATAAAGAAAAAAAAACAAATCAACCAAAACTTGGCATAGTTCATTAAGGCTGATGGCTGTCGCTAAACAGCAACCCTTGAAAGAAAGTCTGAAAGCCTGTAGGATCAAACAATGTAAAGACACATTAGGAGGCTCGGATTTTGGCTAAATGGAAATAAAAATAATGGGAAGCATGGGAAAATGAGGCGATTCATAACTATCAGCTTTCTAAACCTCAGCCTTGACCATTTTCATGGTAGCTAAATTATTAATGAATTTCCTATCACATATTCATGCTCAAATTAGTTCTGTAGCAAAGTGAATATACTTTAAGTTATGTAGGTAGGTTAAGCAATTAAAGAAGAAGCACACAGTAATTGAATCCAGAGTAGATTTTCCAATGCTATGGATCAGTTAGCTTCTTTCTTAGAAGACCTACAATTGTGGAAATCATAGACCGGAAAACCTAACTAACTCACCATAATGAAATTAGAAAACTTGTAGGAATAAGTAGATAGATCCAAGGTTTGCAAATGACATTAAATATAACAGGTTTTTATCTTTGTCTTTATATAGCTCAGGCATATTATGCCATTTGATTATCTATTTAAAGTCCATTATTGATGCTTGTTGTTTAAGTGTGTGCTGGGAGGGTTTCCACATCATGAAAGGACTTGTGGGGAGTGTAGTGCAGAGCTACCACTTGAGAGGGAATTTGGGCGAGAGAGGAAGGATGATGTGTCTCTTCAATAATTTTAACAACCCTAACCCTTTTGCCTGAGGCAGACTGTTCTTTTGTCCCACAGAAGGTTATCTACCTACAGTGGCTCAGATTGGCCGCCTTGCTCAAAATTACACTATGGAGTATTGTCAGAGTAAGAAACTGAAAGAAATTAAGCTTTGAAGTCATGCCTTGGGTGATTTGCTAGACTTAGACTACTGTGCAGCCAAAGGGTTAATCTCAGTGAGGATGGAAAGTCAAAGTAAGAAAACGACATAAAAGATTTTCATTAATATCTAGTGGACATCTGCCACAGGTTGCCAGTGAACTGCACTGAGGGTCAAGAGAGTTGGGAGTGAGCTGCTGTTGCTGTTGTTGGCTTTATCCTTGAGAAAATACAGTGTGATGATCATATAGCATAAGCAAAAAATGGATACTATGTACCCAGCTCACAGACTGACATCTATGTTACTAGATATCTAGTTAGGTAAGACAGATTCAACCCAGGAAAATGAGAAAAGGACGGATATAAGAAATTCTTTATGACATTTCCTTTCTCGTAGCCAGTTTGGGGTAGCTGGTCACTCAGTGGTCTTGCATTATGTCCAGCCTATTGAATTGGTGTCATTAAGTTTCCTGCAGCTGCTTTGCTGCACTTCTTATGGCCTTTGTTCCACTGACACGTTACTCAGTCATCCTTTCTCTATCCACTGTCTTTTTACAAAATCTAAAGTCTAAATAGTCTTTCTCTCTACTTACAAAAGCTAAAAATATAAAATAATATCTGTATGACTTTCTCAGCTTCTGGAGAATGCTTCAAGCTCACAGAAAATTGCTCCAAATTGTACATAAGCCTGTCTCCTACCTATGGCTTCTCTTCAGAAATATTAGAACTTTCTTGCTCCTAAGCCAGTGGTTTCAGTCTTGGCTAGTCTTGATGTAAAATGTTTTTCTCTGAAGTTTCCTGTGAAGCTCCAAATCTCCCTGATTCTTCCACCTTCTGTAGTTTTCTAGAAGAACATCATCTCTTTACAATCCTTGTTCTGCCTCAGGGAACTTCTCTTCTGCCACATTTTAACACTTCACAAAAACATTTTTAAAAAAGTTTTTTTTTTTTCACTCATAGCCAGCTCCATATTTATAATCACTGCACAATCCAGCGATTTCATAGCACAGATTGGGATCACCAGGGGTACATGGACAGATTCTTCCAAATGGCAAACTAACAGTAGCCATGGAGTTAACTTCCAGGCACTTTTTAGACAAGTGTCTTACCAGATTTTAAGAGACACTTGTCTGTGCTTCAGCTTACGTGAATAATGTTCTGTCACCAATATCCTGTGAAGCATACTAACACATTTACAAAGTCCAAAGTGATGAAAAACAAGTGAAAATTCACAACAGTGTTTCCATTAAGCTTCATCTGTAACTAGGTGGCAGCTCAGAAGAGAGTAAAAAGGTATGACTGATAAAATTCAGAAATAATGACTTTCTAATATTTTTCAGAGACATTCTCCAAACCTTAATGGCTTGAACTTTAAGTGACTTTGTTGAGTAATAATTCACCTTCAGGCCAAAGTACTGGTTACATACTCTGGATAAATTGGCACTAATTAAATATTCATTCATTCTCTGGGATTATTGCTGTCTTTCCCATTTTGCAGGTGAGAAAACTGCAAGTCATTAACCCAAAGTAATAAATTTAGTTGATAAAAATGCTACAACTAGTGTTCAGGAATTTTTTGCTCTATGAATCTTTGGCTCTATCTTGTGCTGACCTGATTAAAAACTGGTAGCTTTGCTAGTCTGTAAAAAAAACCCCAAACATGCACCTTTTTTTTTTTCTTTAATACTTTAAATAAAAAATGTTTCTTCAGCATGCTACTTAATCTACTGTTTAGGGAACAGATGGCAGTTTCTGGTACCTAAGGGCCTGCTGTTCTGATTATTTTCTACTGTACTTTTGGGATGCTTGAGAAAACCATTTTTGTGTAGAAGGAAGTCTTTACTCAATTGCATAAAAAAAAAGATTCAAGAACGTAAAGCCCTTCTGTGTTAATCACTTTACATCTACAGTGGAGTCTTAGATCTCAGTGGTGTTGAAATGTTTGGTTGTGGACTACAGTCTTATTAGTTGTTTGTTTGACTGACATATTCAACAACAAACATGGATTCATAACATTACTTCAAATACAGTGTGACAGAGCTACATTTCATCTCAGGGAAAACATAAGTTTCTTCAAGTTGTTCATAGAGCTTTTAAAGCTCTGCTATTATTAAAAGTCTATACCTGCTCAGTAAGGTGTTGTTTATGTCTGGGAAAGGTAGTTTGGTATATTAGAATACCTAAAAGACAATGATATGGAACAAGAACATAATCCGAACTGAGGACCCTCTACTCCAGAGGAGTATGGCTAGACTGAACGCAGACCGACAACTAAAATTACCTGAGAAGATATTTTGAAATGTTTACCCACTGCAGAAAACAGTGTCATAATTCTTTGAAGTCCTGTATAGCACAAAAATAACCACCATGCCTTTAAAACACATTATGATAGACGTTTGGTGGTCTGGAAAGAGGTGCATCACAATGGTTGGGTCTGCATCTGTTGGCAACAAGGTGCTCAGGTGTCATCTGACAAGAAAATAGAATACATAGTTATGTGGTACCATTTTGGATTAAGTATCAAAGAACTTGTAATGACAATGTGAAGGTATACGGAGTACACCAGCTCTTGCCTTATAGTTTACATGTCTAATATGTGTAATGGTTCCTCTGGCATACGTCTTTTCCTAGTAAAAAAGCTCAGCAGTTGTGTATCTCCCCTTGCAAACTGAAGGGCATGCGTGCCCATTTTGACTGTACAAAGCGAGTGATATCCAGAACTTTTCTCCTACATTAAAAAAATATTGCTTTCCCTCAGGAAAACTATTTGCAAATTCATTAATCTTTGTCCTTTTTTCTCTGATGGGCTAACTTTACTCAAGTCATAGCTGAAGTTTGAGTGTTCTTTCATAACCTCTTAGCCTCCTGCTTTGGCCAGACTACTAACTTCACTGCAGATAATACACAGAAAGGTTTAAAAATAGCTTGTCAGTCATTTTTTCTGATTTCATTGTGCTGTCTGATGGCGGTCTGATGGAGAAAGAATTTCCTAGACTTACTATTTGTCACAGAACAGCAATGTTTCTCAATATCAGGGTAGCAATTTCCCGATCAAAAAACTAATGTTTCTGGCTACAGGTCAATCCTGCATTTTTAAATGACAAGACTGAGGGTTAATGAGGGATTTGCTCTGGGATTTACAATATGAAGCTATTAAATATGTTGGCAGTAGTTTAGGAATATATAAAGTAACACATTGGCTCAGACCAAAGCTCTATTTAAAATCTTGTTTTTCTCAACTGCCTCATTTCATATAATTGTAGAGAATCATAGAATACCAGGTTGAAAGGGACCTTAAGGATCATCTGGCCCAACCTTTTCTCATTTGTAACATTGTAAGGGGACATTGCCCACACAAGTATGCCAAATAATATTTGCCAAATTTTGGTTATTTACTCGTTGATCAATTTAGAATGTAAAAGAAACACTATTTGTATAGGCCAGTATGATTCATCTTCAAAGCAAATCTTGTGCATTCTTATTGAAAATGAACATAATGATAATTTGGCAACATGTTCTTTACCTTAGCTGTTGCTTTCTGTGCATCATTTGAGGTTGCAAGTCCTGTGTATCTTGTGTAGCTTTTTAAAAGTAGATTTTTGAAAGAAATTAAAATATTGAGATTAATATTTTATCAAGTTTTAAAAGATTACTGGCATGTTATGGGTGGAGGTAAAATTTTCAAGAGCACTTAAGTGATTTAACAACTTGCAGTATACTTTAAAAATGGCTAATGGTGTTTAGAACTCACATCTTGCATCTAAACTACTGAACGTAGAAGCGCTTGATAGTGACTGAGTCTGGGCATATGCACAGACTGTATCAATATGTCTGTTGGGTGTGAATCCCAGTCTAATATCAGACAAAGACCTGAGATACAAGCTTTTTTTTCCCCTTACCCACTCTTAGCAACCCTGGGTTTTCTGTGGGAATGAAATCCAGGCACACAAGCTGGATGGGGGCACTGCTGTTTCCCAGCATATGCAACAAAGTGATATGGATACTGCCCAAGTGGTAAGCTTTGGTTTTCCAAAGAGTCCAGAAATAGTCTGAAAGAACTGGGTTCAAATGTTTAAATCCTCTTAGGAAAAGTTATGTAGTCTCATAAGTCACATAAACAATTTAGAAAAATGGTGCAGCAAGGACAGCCAGAATTAGGAAACTAAGTTGAAATAAAATAAAGGATTTTGAACAGGATAGAAGGCATTGACCTTCAGGGCATGAGCCTGCTTATAAGAAAGAAGCATCACGGACTATTTTACTTAGGAGCAGATTATCATATTTTGTATATTGTATTTTCCTCTGGAACACATGTTATCAACAATGGTTTGAGGCAACCTGATAAGACTGTATGGACTAATATTGTAATTCTGTATGGCCATTCCTGTTTCCCTGTGTAGCATAAGCAATCATTCCATAAAGTTCAACAGTGAAAAAAAAAAATAGGTCAATGGTTTTGCTATGTTGAACACAAAGCAGACTATTTGCAATTGTACCAGATGGTTCTTGCATATGGGGATATTTGTGCAAAGCTTGGGGGACATAAATTAAGGCTGAGAGATGAATATGCCAAAAAAGGCTGTCCCAGTGGCTTTACTGATCAGACCATGAATTCTCATCAGCTCAACATCAGATTGCCAAGCAGAAGAAAAATCACTGATTTTCATTCTGGAATTAGAATAAATGCTGGAAATTGAAAAACCTCTGTAAAAGACAAATCAATGATATATTGTACTGATGCCTACCCTGGGGTAACTAAAATTTCCTATCTGGTAGTTAACAGGTAGTTAACTTCCTAACAGGTAGTTAACTTTACTGCTATTTATAGCAGAAGGCTTTTCTTGCAAAAATTGGGGTAAAATTTAAGGAAATATTAGAAAACGGAACATATATAGATCTCCTACATTTTGTTTTAGGGAAACTCACTTCCAGAAGAAAAATTTCCTGTGTTTTTTGCAGCCACTTATGCGTGGCCTGAGTGGATTCATGATCCTTTGGATCAACGAAACTGTGGAGCATCCTGGGCTTTTTCAACCGCAAGTAATTTTTTCTTTAATCATCTTTAAATTGTCATTATATGTTAGGTGTCTGATGAAAATTTGAGTGACTACTAATGAAGAAATTTCAGCTTGCTCTTCACTTTTTATCAGCAAATCAGAACATTTGAAATTACTGTAACTTTCCCTCCAAGTTGTTCCAAAAACTTCAAAAGTCAATCTGAGCTGTAGAGCTTTGTTTCCTTTTCTTGGGTAACACAGAGAGGTTTTTGATGACAGGAAGTAGAGAATGAATTGCCTAATGCACTTTATCGTAACTGGTAGAGTAACTTTTTAAAAGTCTGCATCCCTTAGTTGCACAAGTACATGCTTGACTTGAAACTTAAAACAGGAAGGCTTTGGTTTTATCTATATATTTATATATTTGCATAATACATTTGCCATTGTCCAGCCCTTGTTATTGAAGCAAATTAAGTATAACTTTTTAAATAATTTTATGAGAAGAAAACCCTGAAACTCCTCAGATATTTGTGGAAGAAACTATTTTCGAATTCTGTAAGCAAAGAAATTTCAGTAATGCAATTCAAACTCATGCTACAACCTCTGCTTTTATGAAAAATGGACACAAATGTTCACATCACTTTCTGCTACACTGATTTTTCTTACACTGCAATAAATCTCAATACATATTGGGATATATAGAGAGGAAAAAACTAGGCAATCAACCTTTATGACTTGTTCCAGCCACTGAGTCCTCACAGGTTCAGGTTTCTGCAACTACCACTTTAAATCACAGCAGTAAGAGGAGGAATTAGGACAGGTAGTCCCAGCTCCCTGCCAAAGCCAGACTGAACACACTCTCTTACCAATATATCTTGTCCAGTGTAATTTTAAAAGAGGAAACAAGACAGCTTCTAACAGCTCTCTTGACAGATTACTGCAGGGATGAACAAAGGTCACTGACATAATTTCCAGATATTCAGTCTAAATTTTCCCTTTGATAAGTGAATCTTCTGATTTTCATTCAGATAATTATTTTCAATGCTAAATATTATGAGATATCTTCCCATGCTTTTTAGGTGCATTAGCAGTTTCAGTCTGAATTTTCAGTCCTTCTTTGTAAGATTAATTGTTGCTCAATGAATAGGCAAGCACTGCTGTATCATTTCTTCTTATCATGAGTAATTCCTATAAGTATCCCAAAACTCTTAAGTGAAAAACTTTTACACCTATGAAAATAAATTATCATGTGACACCTCACAAAAGCACAAAATATGGCCATTGTCACCTGTCAGTAGCAGACTGACTCTTCTAAAGTCTTGTCCAAACTTTACTGAAATCAGTGTTGATTTTGATGGGGCTTTAGATTTTGACAGTTCGTGGGGGTTTGTTGTTGTTGTTTGGGGTTTCTTTGTTGTTTTGTTTGTTTTGTTTTGTTTATTTTGTTTTATTATTATCTTTAGGCTCAAAAATGAAGTGCTAATTTAAGCACAGATTAACAACTAGGATTGAGAATTAGTTGTTTCACTGTGGTTTAAAGAAGTGGTTTAAATTTCACTGGCAACTCAGTTAACCTAGTCTCCCTTTAAATCAGTGTATAAATGTATTAGTACTCAGAATTACGACTATCTGATTGAGTTCAGATATCTAAGGTGTCTGTCTCTGAAGAATAGTTTCCTGCAATAAGGGAAGTCCAATGAATCCCACATTTACACAGTAATGTGAACAATTCTGAATATTATTTCCAGCAAAATCAAAACATACTTTCAGGTTTGGTGTTTCTTCTTCATAGGAATTTTTTGTTGTTGTTGTTGTTGTTTTTATTTGTTTTTTGTTTGTTTGTTTGTTGTTTTTTTTGGTTGTTTTTTTTGTGTGTTTTGTTTTGTTTTGTTTTGTTTTTTCTTCAAATAAAGGAAGGAAAGGTAGAAAATAGCGAAAAGAGATTTGGAGATTCAGCTCTAGAGAGTTGGGAAAGTATTTGCATTGCTTGCTGAAGTGAACCAGAGATAAATATGTATTTACAAACATGGTAAAGACTATCAGACTAAATTATGTAAACACCTCATCTGATGATTAGATATGTGGGACTTTATGATAACCAGTAACTCTATGGATATAAAATATTACAGCAAAGTTGCTCATGGTGCTTTGTAGTTTTGCAATCCCCTCTCTCTAAAGTGTGTACAGAATATTTATGTATTTTTTTCTAAAGAAATCTGCACAGACAGAAAATACTGATGTATTTCAGTCACAATAACCAGCATGAAGTTGTGAGTAATTATTTCTTTCTGATAACAGAAAATTTCTTTCCAAACAGGTGTTGCAGCAGATAGAATAGCTATTCATTCTGAGGGTCAGATCACAGACAACCTTTCTGTTCAGAATTTGATCTCTTGTGATACCAGGAATCAACATGGATGTAATGGTGGAAATATTGATAGTGCTTGGAGATACCTGAAAACACATGGGTAAATATTTTATCTGTCTGTTCAGATTATTTTAACTTGGACAAATTGCTTAAGTTACAATGTGGCTTGTGTTACAATGATGATTTCTGACTTTTCAAAAAGAGGCATTTAGCTCTGTATTATTTCATCAAGACTATCCCTATCTCTCATTTACACCTTCTTTAAATCACCTTTGTGAAGCCCAGAAACTATAAAGCTTTCCCAAAGAAATAAGTGAAGACTATTTTGAATGAGAGCTCTTGGTGAGAAAACTTTGCAACCACCTAGCTCCCATTTAAACTTCGTTAAATCTGGATGTTGGCATTATCTGTAACACAAATGAGGAAATATTAGCCTTTCTAACAGCAAAACAAACAAGAAAGGGTTTTTTTTATGTCAAACACCATGAGCAGACTCAAAAATTCTAAGGTTATTGGGATAAAGGCTCTTCACATTTAACAACTGTGGGTAAGCAGCCAGTTGCATGAGATAACATTTTGAATATTCAAAATGGTCAAACATCTTTCTATAAAACAAATTCTAGTGATCCCATCCCAAGATTGTTCCAGAATGCAATATGCTAGCAAGGACTACACCTGTAGATCCTTCTTCCTTCAAGCCAAACTAAGCAAAGTTAACATGAGCAGCTACAAGTTTTTTAAATGACACATAATAATTAATAGAATCACAGATGACTTAAGTTGGAATGAACTTCTAAAGGTTACCTAGTCCAATGCCCTGCTCAAAGCATAACTAACTCTGAAATTAGATCAGGCTGCTCAGGCCATGCCCCTGATGATGTTTTGATTATCTCCAGGGACAGAGGTTCTGTGCAACCTTTCTTGCAGCAGGTGTCTTTGACAATCCTTGTGGTCAAACTTTTTTTTTTTCTTATATCTAAACAGCAATTTTCCTTCGTACAATTTGTGACTGGTACCTTTCAGGTTTTCACCGTGTATCTCCAAGAAGAGTCTTGTTCTGTTTCTTCTATGACCTCTCCTTATGTAGTTGGAGACAGTAATCAGAACCTCTTTTAACCTTCACTTCTCTGGGCTGAACAAATCCAGCTGCCTCAGTCCCTCCTTTCATATCATATACTTTAGCCCCCTAAGTGCCTTCCATGGGACTTGCTCAGTTTGTCAGTGTCTTTACTGGTGATCACATAACTGAGCACAGTACTCCAGTTGTAACCTCACAAGTGACAGTTTGAGGAAATAATAACTTTTCACAATGTCTTGGCAATGTTCTTGCTAGCACAATCCAGCATAGATTGTCCACCTTTGCTGAGATGGCCCTCTGCTGATCTACATTCAACTTTCTGCTCCTCGGGACCCCTGGTCCTTCTCCATGAAACTGCTTTCTACACAGGCAGTGTCTTGCCAGTACTGCTGCATGTGAACTTCTAGCTCAGAGGCAGGATTTGGCTTCTGCCTTTGCTGAACTTCTTGAGGTTTCTGTCAGCTCATTTCTCCAACATTACTCTGAATGGCCACCCTGCATGCTAACCATTCCACACCAATGTGGCATCCTCCACAAATTTACTGAGTGCCTCATGTCCCACTGACTAGATTGTTAATAGAGGTGCAAAACTGTGTTGCTGCAGCAGCACTGACTCCCGAGGAATGCTGCTAGTAAACAGACACCAGTCACTTTGATCTGTTGACCTTTCAGTGTGCCAGTTCAGTTACTGACCTTGTAAGTGACTTACTCAGTCCAATGTCTCTCCAACTGAGCTACAAGACTACAGCAGGCCATGCTGAAAACGTTGCTGAAGTCAAGATAAATGATACCCACTACTTTTCTTATTCTCCATGAAGCCAATCATCTCATCACAGTCAGATCATCTCATAAGAGAGAGACATAATTTGGTATGATAAATCTGTCTTGCCTGTTCCCGGTCAACTACTTCAACTTCATGGCTTCCAGGAGGATTTGCAATAACCAGATTTTATACACCGAATAATTAAATTCCACTTTTTCTTACATTACAAGAAATACTTTTTTACTTCCTATTCCATACCAAAATCTCTTTCCTCTCTCACTTTCCTACACTCTCATCCCTTACTTTGTCTTTGATATACCTGATATTGATAGACAGATCTCAGGTATGCTGTGACAAATTTTAATTTCAGTTAAAAAAAACAACAAAGAAACCAATAATGGGAAGAGCAAAAGTATGTCAGTTGTGATGCATCAGCCTGGGGATCCAACTGAAGATTAAAGTGCTGTCATTTACTTGGACACAGTATATAAAGTGATCATTCTGCTTTCTTCAAGCGTTCGAAACTGTTTCTGATCTGACAAGGATTTTGTGTTGTTATGGGGGAGTTTACATAGAGTGTTCTTTTGTGTTTCTGTCTCAGGGTTTAAACACTGATCTAGTTCAGATCTAGGTTTTGAGTGGGAGACTTTTTAGATCAGTGATTACAGTGGAGAGTAATGGATTCCACCTCAGAACCTCATGTGGGTAAAAGCAAACGCTTCATTCATGAAGAAATGAAAGTTTTAGCTTAACATTTTAAGCAAGACTTTTCTGTAAGTAGAAGAACAGCCCCCTTTTGATCAGTAGCTCATGCTCTTAAGAGAGTAAGTTCAACACTTTCTCACTGGATTGTTTTCTTGCCCACCATGTTAAGGATAGAAGCACAAGAACTTTCAGTGTAGATGAGAGATACATTTCAATAAGTATTATATCTACAACAGTTGGAGCAAGTTATTGTTAGAGGAAAAGCTCTAAAGGACACAGCAACAGGACAACCTCCTAGTCTTCTGTTCCCTCTGACTGCTATTCCCGTACAGGCATAACCACCATGATTCTATAATAAGATTCTTCCTATACCAGAAAGCTGCATTATTTATTTATTTATGTATTTATGTCTTTATGTATTTATTTATTTATTTATTTATTTATTCATTCATTCATTCATTCATTCATTCATTCATTCATTCATTCATTCATTCAACCTGAAGCAGTGTGGCTAGTGACACAGAGTGTTCTGCAAAGACATTTTCAATACACAAGAGTTAGCTTATTTCTACAAGTAAAGCAACGCAGGCTGAAGCTGTATGACGCACTTAGTTATCAGCCCAGCTGTACCCACACAGGAGCTCCTGCTGGTATATGTATGTAGTAGTGAGAAGATTGCTCCCTGCCTGACCACAGAGTGCGAGTGTGAAAGTGGTGTGAAAGAGCAAGCTTTCTGGCTGATGGAAGCTTGGAAGCAAACAGACAGGGCACCTCAGCTCACCAGAGCACACCTGTGAACCGTCTTTTCGCCTCCAAAGTCTGAAGTACTTACATTATTGCTCACTCATCTGAGCCGCCTCATGGTATTCACCAGCTCCTTGCAGCTATCTGAGCAAACAATCTGCAGGATAGTTGTGAGAACCATCACAAAATTTTGGAACTGATAATAGAATCATTTTTATAGCTGAAACCCCATAACTAATAACCCTTTACCTTTGACAATCAAAAAATGGAAATTTATAGCGTAAAGTGTTTTTTGAATAAACCATGTTAAATAGTGCTTGTTTCCTCACAATTTCAGGTGACTTTTGTGAGTCAGTATATTGCAATCATTTTTCTCATTATCTCCATACCCTGCAATAAGGAAAAAGCACATTGATTTTCTGTATGAGATTGTAAATTTGCACAGCAGGTGTACAATACCCTTTTAAAGCTTCTGGTTTTCTGATTTCTGAAGTGTGGTTGTCTCAGGTTTTTGATAGATTTTCAGGAAAATTGAGTGCTAGTTTAATCTATCCCCAGTTAAGCCAATTGAAGACTTCCATAAAGCTCAATGAGGTTAAGATAGTGCTGAGACCTGACTTTTCAGAATTGCTGAGCACCCAATTAACAGTGAACTCTGCTACAAGTGGAGCTGAACTGCTGCTGGACTGTCTCTTTCTGTCCTCCACCTTTAATTAAAGAATAAATCTGTATTCTATTTCTAATTATTATTAAATTTAGACATTTCAGTTACAAGCCATAATTTGGGAGGAATCAGTGTAGTATGAAAACATCTATGTTATCTGCTAAAGGAAATTTAAAGCTTATAGTCTTTAAGAACGAGAAAGAAACATTTCATTTTCAAGTAGTAAAAAGGCTACACACTCGAATGCAAATACTTCTAATCAGGGCTTGGTCTGATTCGTACCTTGGGCTCTTAGTAGTTGCAGATAATGAGAAGGGTATTATTAGTTTTGGCCAACTTGTTAATAACATAACATAATGTTTTAGGTTATGTTCTCATCTCACAATTCAAACATACAAATACAGTAAAAACACAACATTTTTCATTAGATTGAACATATAAACATGACTTCAGATGGATTCTACCAAGAATGTATGAACACACTGCAGACTTTTGCTACTTCTCTCTGGGTGCTGCTTGCTTTTAGTAGGATTTATGTAGATGTGTGTGTATACATACGCATAAACATATTAACATTTATCTCTGTTTTTCTTCACTGACTCTTCTGGCAAGGTCTTCTCCTTGAAAAGCGTTTAATGTTTACTCTTGTGCTGATGCTTCAGCATGTACAAACTCTGTTCCAGCAAAGACCTGTCAAATTATGTTAATCATGACTGCAGAAAATATGGTTAGTGAAAAGACTCAAAAGTGACTGTTAGCTGAGAATGAGTTCTTATGTCTGGACTGCACACAGCATTGTTGGGTGCTTCATCTCTATGCCATATAAGACCCATCCATGCAGAACCTATGACACTCCAGTGCGACAATCCAACTGAAAGAAGAGGGGGAAGAATTCCTATTGCAGGGATCAATTTCTCCTCTGTTGTCTCTGAAGTGTTTCTCAGTACACCTGAGGTCTCATACCACTCCTTAAACTGGGTTGCAACCACCCACTCCTGCTCTGCTTATGCCAGATCACACTCTGAGGATTCTGTTTGCTCAGCTTACCTGCCTTTTGGAATCTGGCCATCAGTGGTGACTATAACAATTATGTATATAGAGACAGATATAAAACAAAGATTTCCTGCTATGCAGCAATAGAAACAAAACATAAGAAATTTTAAAATGATTAATAAAACCTCATATGTGTTTAACCTAAATACTTACCATTCCCTATTGGAAATCTTGGAATCCAGAATACCTTAAGACATTCAGAAAGGATTAAAGGGGTTGCTGGTGAGTAGATGGAAGACCTAACCAATAACAGCCTAACAACTTCAGGTGAACAATCTCTTTTCATGTAGGCGGAATTGCTGCTTTTTGCAGCTCTTGGGTGTGTTGGTCTAGTATGGGCAGAAAGAACTTCCTAAGCAAAAAGATGTTCAGCTCAGGGTCAATTTTTTCTACCACCAGATGCTAATGGGAAAGCACCATGTCTTATCCAAAGTAGCTGAAGCATATAGGTGCTCATATTTTAAAAATCCTAACAACTAAATATAAACAGGCAAACATAATTATCCTCCATATTGGGTAGAAATACAGTTTTCAGTTCTTTAGATTCAGTAAGTTCAGTATAATTGGCAAGTTACTTAAGTGCATATCCTCTTTATAGGACTACCAATTTTAAAATATTCTGCTTCAGTGAACTATTTAATAATGCTGTTTAAAAGAAACCCTCTGACAGGCCTCAATGGCATTATCACAGAGATATGTAAATTGTTTTGGAAACATGTATTAGTATAATGTAGAAAACTAGGAGGCAGAGTCCCTTTATTTGAGTATTTCAGGTTCTTAGTAAGTGCCTTTTAAGTATATGTTTTGTTTGCTTCACTTTATTGAAGTAAAAAGGATGTTCAGTTAGTTAAACAGTCAAAATGGCTGAACAATTCAGGATAAGCTACTTGAAAGAAACAAACTTACTGTATGAAGAAGCAGTTCATTTGATGTCTTGTCAGGGTAAAGAATTAAAATCACTCCTTACCTTTCCTGGAAAATACTTCTTATTTTCATTGCCCTTCTCCACACTTGGATGCAATGAGGACTCTCAACCTGTGCTTCAAAGCTCCTTTGATTTAGCACTCTAGAGATTTTCAAATCCAAAATTAGCATGAGTTTAAGTCTCAGGAGAATTATCACAGCTCCTCTACAATCACTGGACTGACATCAGTGTTAAATGACTTCAGGTCTTTGAAGCCTGCAACTGAGAAAGTGTTGGACAGATGATGTTTTCTTTGTTATTCAAAGATCTGTCTTTGTTTAATTTAAAATAATAAACACAAT
The DNA here is from genome assembly GCF_036013475.1 of Columba livia. Taxonomy (NCBI): domain Eukaryota; kingdom Metazoa; phylum Chordata; class Aves; order Columbiformes; family Columbidae; genus Columba; species Columba livia. Next base: position 25,850,267 of record NC_088604.1, read on the forward strand.
TCACGCATTTGCTGTTGCATGTTTCCTTCATAAACTGATTTTTGGGGTTTTGAAATCTGTTAGAACAGAAACTGTCCAGTGATTACTGGACTTAATATTTTTAAATTGTCATCTTTATAGAACATAGAATTTCATCTAAAAATTTTCAAATAAGTCATATTTCATTAATGTAAACTCTAAAACCTTGAAATTGAAAGCTTTAATGCAAATTTATAGTGAGTGGTATGAAAAATTTAATTGGTGTATGAGTAAGCAAAAGCTCTCTTAACATTTAGAAAATGTTTTGAGGTAGATGCTTTTCTAAGAAATAGCCACAGTGTTTTCAGGTGTTGTAGAGACCAGGCATGTACTCCTGTGATATTATGGCACAATCTGCCATTTTGTTTCCTTGAGATGCTCATTGTTGCCCATAAGCAGCAACTGCCTCAGCTTCCTTTTATTGGGAAGTACACTGTCTGAGTTCAGCCTACTTGGACTTTGAGTTCAACCCTGTCAAGAGCAATGTGATGGGAAAATGAAGACAACAGATAAAGCAAATACTTACCCATACTCATGTCGACTTCATAAGCATAAACGCCTGAACATTACTGCAAAATAGCAAAATCATAAAATTGCAAGAAGTCTCACCTCTCTGATCCTTACCCAACCTCACCTTTTCGATATCATGTATTTTGTCAGTGCTTCAACTTGGGCAAAGTCTTTCCTGCCAACTTCACTAATAAGAATCATTTTTTTCCTGGTGACTCCAGATGGACAAACTCTGTCACCAGGCCCTGTCCAAATGCTTTCCCTAGTACTGCTTTATGGTTGGATTGTTCATTAACTTACAAAAGCTGTGAGCTTAACATTTTTCAGAATTTGTACTTCACTCCCATGTATTTCAAGTAGTAGAGGTTCTGTTCTTTTTTAAGGAGGTATACTCCCTACCAATTAAGGTATTGTATTAATCACTGAGGGTTATGCCTGTCTTGGGAAGAACAACTGCATTTCATTATATTCCAATAGGAGACTAATTATTTTTACCCAAATCTTTACAAAATGAATATAGAATTTTTTTAAATCTCAACAAATTTTCACAGAAATGTGAGAAAATGTTCTCTATTAATTCAGGAAAATAGAAGTTCAGGGACTTTTTAGCTAAAAGAAATAAAAAGACCTGCAGCTTTTCACCAGCATTCCTATAGAAAATGTAGATAAAACTAGAAAATGGTTCATTTAGCTTCAAAATCCTCTGATGCAATTATTTCCATTTCACAAGCCATTTTTGATAAATAGATCCTGTTGACAACATTGGTAATTTATTGATCTCATTCAGTGTGAACATTCACGCATTGTTAATGAGATGAATGTACTAGGTGACAAGTGCTGAAACACATTTTCCAGTAGTCCAGAGAACTACTGCAACTGAAACTTAATCATAAACTTCACGCGTAAGAATTGAAGCAAACACCTTCCAGTTGAAGGTATGAGATATTCACACTTCTGAAGACTGAGGAACTCTATAAGTTTACTTGAAATCCAACAGTTGTAAAATAGTTAAACCTTGAAATAAAACTGCAAAAATAAAAAATATTTAAGTAATTTTTTGTTTTGTTTTGTTTTGTTTTTTTTCATATCTGAACAGGGTTGTATCTTATGCTTGTTATCCATCATTTTGGAAAAAACATCTGGAGCCAGCAGGTGAAAATCACTGTTATGTGTCAAGTGAATATGGAAAAAACTATACAAATGGGCCATGTCCCAATGCTTTAGAAAAATCGAATCGGTTATACCGGTGTGCCTCTCACTACAGGGTCTCCTCAAAAGTAAGTTCATGCTGTTCACCCATCATCTCACCCATTTTTCTCCTTTGAGAGTTGAAAATTATCTGGCATGTAGAAATATGTTCACTTCACTTGAAGACTAAAGGTATGAATTTTCCTTTATATTGTCCTTATGTTTTCAGAAGAATTTGAATTCTTTATTGCTTCTCAGTTTTGTGTCACCTCTTTAAAGGTGCTGCTTTGTGGTCCTGCAGAATTTAGAGATAGAAAAGAAAGTATGCAGTCATAACCGTGCATTCGTGCTTCTTAAACATGTTTCTGAAAGTTTTGTCCATTTGGTAAACCAGATATTCTCTAGTAGAAATACAAGTAGAATAATACATTTATACTATATATATATATTTATACAATGATAAATTAGTATGAGTTTTAATTTTATTTAATAGAATGTATTATCTATCTTCCCTTACTCTCTCTGCTGCTGCTCTCGCCTCCCCTCAGGAAACCAATATAATGAAGGAAATAATGGACAAAGGACCAGTACAAGGTATGGTAAATTTGGAAGATGACAATATGCATAATTTACAATGCCTTTTATCAAAATATTAGAAAACACAAATTGCATTCCACAGTGAACAAGCCAGACATATTCACTGTCTGCATATGCACTTCATCTAGGGACTTTTGATGGGCAAGCAGTGCCTCTAAAAGCAGCTCTCCTGCATCAAGAGTCCAGAATGAGTAGAATGACCTTGAGCTGGATTTATTGAAAATTTGCACAAAATCTGTGTGCTGGAAATTTGCCTTTTTTCCAATGACAAGTTCTTTGCTCATTGATGAAATAGCAATTTGGGGCTGTGCAGGAGGAGTTAATTGTTAGCAAACCTCTTCTCTCTAGGGCTGGGATTGATTCTCCCACTGGCTGAGGCCAAACCACCAAGCCTGCTGTCCTCTCAAGGCAACGCTGCTGCTCATGGGCCCTCCAGCAAATCATTCAGTGCTGGTTTACTCCTAGAATTTCCCCTTTCATAGTCCGAAGGCTCTTGTTAGTTGCAGAGGGGTACTTCTGCGTTTCAGCTGCCCACAATTATATAATGAATTATCATAACCTCCAATTTATTATAGAAATGGTCTTGATTATAAGATTTAATTAATTCCTGTGCATCACAGAATTGAAATTACTTCTTAAAGCTCTTTATGTAGGCAGTTGCAATTAATCTGAAGCTCAGACTTAACAAGATCAATACTATTAATCTTTTTTCTTCTGCCAAAGTTTGTTTACTCGAGGAAAATATCATTTGCCATGCTGCATTTGATCTAGAAGTGATTACAGTATTTTCCATAGGTTTTAAGAAAATTAAAAAATTGGGATCCTCAAGATAAAATTTCAAGCTGCTCTCTAAAGTTGCATTTGTAATCCATGTATACACAGTTTGCTCGATTAATCTGTCAGTACAAAATCGTCCACATAAAATAATCTATATTCAGCCATTTATTAGGTTTTAATCACTCAAAAAGTCATACAAGTTTTTGAAATGCCAATGCTTTTTTTCAGAGAAAGTGTCTGTATCAAATTAAGGTGATGTTGTATGTGGAAAATCAAGGTCTGAAGAACAGTGTATAACTGAGACAGTATATTTCTGAGTGATAGATATACTTTCAATTTTTTCTTTTTGCTATAATGAGATTTTAAATGAGGCACATTTAATAATTTGCCACTGATTTGTTCTTCTATCTTCTTGTACTACAAATGCAATCAGGGCATAATTCTAATTTTAAAACTATATAATACTTTTTTTTTTCCAAACATCCTGCAAATGATCATCAGCTCCTAAAAGAGATTTTTTTCATTATTCATTCACTTGCCATTCCTCAAGAATTTACAAAGTGCTTATGGTCTGTCTCATCTAATACACTAAGTGATGTTTAATAGCTGGAAAACATTCAAGATCCTTTCAAGATCATGATGCAGAAAGTAATTCTGTTTGTGCATTTGGGCTTTTGTACGTATTCAAAATTAAGAGAATAAAAATATTTTTAACAATTGTGAAACGGTAGGCATAAGAATTTAATGAAAAACTTCCTGTCACACAGCTTTGAAGTTCGAATGACTATTTCTCTCTGACATGCATCATTTTTTATATAATACAGAAGCTGAGCAGTTAGCTCTTTCAGATGCAAATGATGAAACATTACTTTTTTTAAAAAAATTCATTTTCAAATAAACATAGTGAAGTTTCATTAATGCTTTAAAAACATTCAAATGCATATTTTATTTTATTTTTTTAAATGGACTTTAGGAAGTACTCAGGTAGTTATAGCACTGATGTAGAAAAATAACCGTCTCTGTCACATTAGTCAGTCTCAACCAGAAGAAAAGCTAACACACTGTCAGCAATACAAAAAGCTTTGACTCTACAAAACTTATCATTTCAGCTATCATGATCTTGGAAAAAGTGAGTATTTAATTTGATGACACAAGGAACATCTGGAAAAAGCACTAGGCTACATCAGTGTACAGTACTACAGTTAATTCCTTTGTGGCAACTACTCTCAGTCTTTTGTATCTTTGTATGTCCACAAATTCTTATATAAGAATTTTATACAGAGGAGAGAACGATGGAATGAATCTTCTAATCTGCTACATTTATATGAATAGATCTGACAGCTCAGCATGGCTGAAGTAGTTCATGTATGAGCTACAGTCAACCTTAAGAAAAGTGCTACCTCTTCTGATTAATTAATAATTAATCCATTCATTTTAGAAAATGCAAAGTCTCTTCCACGTGGGAGGGAACACAGTTGACTGGTGGCATGTGATCATCTCATCCTGTCCAAGTCATGGTCCGTATCAGGACAAAGTCACTGAATAAATAAAAATATCTCAGTGCTTGACTTTGAATTATCATCTCTCTTTTCACTCTACATTTCATGTACCCAGCCCACTTAACTCCAAACACTATACTATTATTTTACTCCTGATTGCAGGGTGTATATATATAGATATATACATATACATATACATATACATAAGTATATATATTTACATATATATATATAAATATATACATACATATATATAAATGCACACTAAATGTAGACGTAATAGGCAATCATGAATAAAATTCTCTCATGTAAAGTTATTCGGGAAACATCCTTCAAAATTTTCTATTTCATTTCAGTGGAAATATTTTAGGTATGATGTTTCTTCACAGAGTCAAGAACGTGTTTTATTAAGAGTTGTTCATAAAGAATAAATTGTTTTCCGAAACTGAACATAGAGACCTTGATTTCAAAGAACAATGTGATTTAGAATGAGACTGCCTTCTCCTATCTCAGCCCAATGATAGATGAGAACCTGCAACATCAAACCTTCCATGGGAGAAGATAATTTTGCAGTCTTGGCACTTGCCCCTTTTTCTTTGCCTCCCTTTGACCAAGGCATCAAAACAAGATCCAGGGAAACCTCTACAGTAATTTTTTGAATGACTCATCCCCTTCATTTCTCCTCTGACACTCTCACCTGGACTAAGGATGGTGTGGTCTTCTTCCCCCTTTCTGTTCCTTTGTACCACTTTAAAATTCTCCCTCCACAGCCTCCTCTGCATCTCAGAAACCTCAACAGCTGATATTTTACACAATGGTACAGGGACATACCCAGGACTTGAGCTCCTGGCTCCATGCACTGGAGACCTGGGGCAGAGATCAGGGAGACCTTTGCAAAGAGCTCTAATGGGGTCCTGAACTTGCAGCTGGAAACCCAAAACAAAGTTTGTGCTATTTTCCACTTGAACTGTTGCTGTCAATATTTGTGAGCTCTGGTTCTGCAGGCAGTTTGGCAGAAGGTGCAATAGTATTCATTGAAAGCATTTAACTTTTTTTATGATTTTAATTGATATAGCTTTCCCTGAGACTTGCCACCTGGGTAACATCATGGCTGCTTATTGCCCATGTGTTGCTATCTGCATACATTTTTTTATGTGAGCAACCTCATTAGCAAAGTATGTTTTTAGCCATGATTCCTGGGCAAATAGGCTCATTTGGTAATGTTTTGAGCTGTTCTCTTTAATTCCCTAAAATTTATGAATGTTTTCTCTATTCAGCCAAGTATGATAGAGGTCAAGAGGTTATAAAGATAGTTAATTTCCTTCAAGTTTATGAAAACATTCAGGTAGGAAAAAGAAATTTGAAAATATGCCAGACAGAAGAGACTGCAGCATGAGCTCACCTTGCTGGATACTGCAGATCTACACCAGGCATATATGTTATAAATGCTCCAGCCACATTAAAATCAGAGAAACTTTTACTTTATGAGACTCCCAAGATGCAAGAGTTTAGGAAACTAATTCTCGTGTTCCAAGCTGTGTGGCAGTGTAAGACTGTTAAAATCATAAGCTAAAAATAAGTTTGAGTTAAGCTTGTATTTAATGCTTCTGATTCATTGGAATATAAATGTAATGTAGATCTGGAAAATACTTTCATTGCTCTGGATCTGGTGTCCCACCATATAGCAAAGAAAATGGTACTAAGGTAGCAGAACAAATGTAGAAAAGAAACACAAAACATTTTATTTAAAAAACAAGTGAATGATGTTCTCAGGAAATCATGAAGAGACATAAAATAAAAATGTAATCTTCATTCTCTTGCACAAAATTTCCAGTTCATCAGCCCTTTGGCCTTACATTTTCATGGACACAAAGTTTTTTTTCCCCACCTTTAGTTGGAAGTCAGGATGAACATATGCACAGAAAATCTAGTTTTCCGTAAGGAGATTTTGGTGTATTTAATTAATTCTATCTGAGTTTCAGAAAAAGGCACATGCATCACTCCACCATACCTCACAGGATATATTTTGTCTGTTAAATACTTTTCTTTAAAATGCAGATGCCTGACAGAAACTGAGGATTTTACCCATTAACTTTAAGATTTATTTTATCAAATTGAATTTCACTGGAATTGAGAAAAATTATGCAAACCTATGCGAGACAATATTTCTTCTTACTTTTTAAAAGAAGTCCATGACAGGTAGTTTCCATGACAAGGAAACCCAATTAACTTGACAAGAGACTTCAGAGAGAACTCTGTTGGAATATTTCCCTTGGTTCACTCATAGCAGGGAACTTCTGAGCAATTAGTGAATTTAGTGTAATTAGAAAGTACACTTATGCACACACACAGTGCAACACACAACAAAAATCTCACTGGTAAAACGCAAAGAGCAAACAAAAATAGAAGCAATATTTGCTGACCGTCCTGATTTTCACTATTGTTTTTTAGCTATAATGAAAGTGTATGAAGACTTTTTCCTTTACAAAGAGGGAATCTACAGACACTCACAGAAAGCAGGATCTAAATGGAAAACTCATTCAGTCAAACTCCTTGGGTGAGTGAAACATATTCTTTTACCCTTTTCCTCTGCCAGTCATGAGCACAATAAAATGTTAATGAATGGTTTGGTACACAAAGATTTCACTGTCAGAGGTGCAACACTGTTAACGCCCAACATAAGATTGTTGTTGTTTCATTTTCTTGTGTCTGAGAGCACTGGAAAGAGGTATAGACCCATGGTCTTTTAATCTACTCTAACATTTGCTCTAAAACTTCGAATATACTGGTTTATAGAATAAAATGTTTTGCTGAGTATTTACAAATATTCCATGTACACATCGAGTACATGATTTCATCCAGACATGCCACCAACCAGAATGCAAAAGGAAACACTGAAAATTTTCAGTGATGTTGTGGTGTAACCTCAGCCAGCAGCCAGGATTGCACAGCTGCTCACTCGCTTCCTGCTCCAAGTGGGATGAAGGACAGAATCGGAAAACCAAACAAACCAAAAAACCCTAAAATCAAAACAAATACTCACAGGTTGAGATAAAAAGAGTTCAATAGGACAGCAAAGGAAGATAAAATAATAATATAATATACAAAACAAGTGATGCACAATGCAATTGTTCACCATCCGCGTCATCAATAACCCGTTTGTTTCCAAGCAGCCTTATTTGCCCCCTGGCCAACTGCAGTTTATGTACTAAGCATGGCATGTGGCAAGGAAGAGCCTTGGGTCAGCTGTCCTGGCTTTGCTCCCTTCGAGCTTCTTGTGCGCCTGGCAGAGCATGGGAAGCTGAAAAGTCCTTGACTTCCTGGCAACAACCAAAACTTCATTGTATTTTCAACATTATTCTCATACTAAATCCAAAACTCAGCTACTAGAAAGAAAATTAACACTATGCCAGCCAAAACCAGGACAGGTGGCCTCCTAGGTAACAAGCACAGCTCACGGGCATAGGAGTCTGGGCTCTCTGCACCCCAAACAGAAATCAGCTGCTGGGATGCTGCTGATTTTTTTGGCAAGCACAAGGAATATACACCCAGGACTGAAACTGCTGCAGAAGAATGTATATAATACACTAATGGATTTCCCCTCAAATGTAGAACAGTGTCGCTATATTAAGATGACAAGTATCTTACAATGCATACGCTCAAATTACAGAACATGCCAAGGGGCTTTATTCTTTGACATGGAGGGACTATGTAGGGATAAATTTATTAATTCACTGAGAGAGTAGTTATACAGAAAAATGACTGGAGAGTCTCAAACAAATGTTTTATGAGTCGCCTAGAATACCAATAGATGATTCAGGTCTGTTCTAGGAAGATTGCTGAGAGTATCTTCAACATGTAGTTCAAGAAGATAAAGTAATGAAATAAAGTGCATTTTGTGTTTGTGATCTTAGTGAAGATATCCTTGTAAAGGACATGGAAATGCCTATGGCTGTGGATACCATTGGCTAAGAATTACAAGAGTATGCCTGATAGTGCACAGCAGTGAAGAGAAGCAGGAGGCTTATGCAAGATCATCCTTGACCCTATACTGTTGCAAAAGTACTGACTCAGACTAGCAGAGTAAAAGCTCCTGAAATATGCTCATTAGTGAATGTTGTGAAGCAATGAAAGAGAGAAACAGGAATGTTGCATGGAAAAATGGAGGACTGAATTAGGAAAAGATGTTTGTGTAGGACAGCTGGTGCATATGGATTTATGCCTATGTGCTTAAAATATATCTGATGGGCCATGAGAAATCAGTAAAATTAGACAGGGAAATCTGCAGTGCGATTTGAATACCCCAGTTCACAGATGAGCTGCTGTAAGGCTGTGAATGCAGGTAATGGGAGGGCTATGAAACATGCTTGGTGCATGACAGATGTTCCCTAGATGTGCTGCCTCAAATACATGCTGAATAATGTACAGAGGTGAGTGATTAAGCCAGAATGGCACAGGAGGATGAAGTGGTGACTGAGGAGGGAGAGAGGAGGAGGGTTATTAATATGCTGAAGTAGATGCTGATTTATATGGGAACTGATAGGCTGTGCAAGGAAAAGAAAGCAGCCCTTAGGCAAGGGACCACTCAAGAGCAGAAAACTGAGTGCCCTGCAGAGTATTGTGTTGAATGGTCGGTGCAAAACACTGAGTAGGAGAAAAGCCGAGTGGTCTGATATAATGGAAAAGGACATGAGAAGTGAAGGTAAAATAAAAAAATGTATGTTGAAGAAACCTCAGCCTGGTTCAAAGTTTAGAAGTGGGAAACACATTTGCTTACTGACTTTCATTGAACACTGCTGAAGTATCCAATGGATCCAAGAGTATAAAGAATTACCCATACTTTTATGTCTAATGCATGTGTTCTGACCTCCAAGGTTATGCTATACAAAAATATTTACAGAGTTGTTTAACTGTAAAAAATAAATCAAAGTTTGACAAGTTGAAGGCTGTTTGAGCCAAGGGCTAGGTGTTCTTGAGTTTCTAGCAGTGATAAATCCAGACATAAAACTGTGATTCTGCACCAGGAAGTAAAAAACACACTCTTTCATATAGATTTTAATGTCTTCAGGATTAAGCTATCACTTTTTCATAAAATTCATTAGTTTGAATTAATTTTGCAAATGTAAAATATGTGGCTATTTTCCACTCACATGTAGCTTGGGTGTTTTTGGTTTGGTTTGGTTTGGTTTTTTTGTTTGTTTGTTTTTTAAGCAAAAGATAATGCAAGCTCCTTGACCTAAATAAAAAAACTCATGAGAATCTCAATAAAGTTGGATTTCAAATTAAAATATTGATGATTATTTGCATTCTGCTTAACTAAAATTGTTCCTGGAGAGAGAAGAAAGAGAAAAGCATCAGAGACATGCTCACACATAAGTAAAAAATGCAGCTTTATGTGGATTGATGTTTATTGTAATCTGATTTTTTATTTACAACCCCTTCTGTAAAAGAGATTCAATATTTGTAAAAGGAAACCATAATGATGAATGACTATATTGACTTGATATTTGTAATCTCTTAGAAACATTATTGAGGATGCCTTAAGTTGCCTGTGAATTGTACAACATACAAGGTTCTGGAGTCCTAAAATGGAAATAAATTTTGATTGAACTTTCAAGAACTATTTGTACAAAACTAGAAATGCACATATAAACTGCCTAATTGATCACTGGATCATAAGGAACGTTCTGCAACTTGAAATTGCTAGTTGTTTTCTGTCATTTGAAGTCTTATTTATAAAATCAGCTCAGATAGGTCTGTCTCCAGTGAGGTACTGTGTGACCCCAGGCTTAAGAAGAGAATGTGAAATGACAGAGCAGCATGGAAGCAGGAGAGGAGAATGTGGAACTGCCAGGCAGAGGGTGTTGTGGGTACCAGACTGGGTTTGATCACAATATAGTTTGATCACAGTATGGACAGTATAACGGATCTTTCAGCTATCCAAAGGCAGGACAGACTGACCCCCATGACATTTACAGTACGATCTCTCAAGCAGTTTCTGTGCCTTGTATTCCAGAGACAGGGAGGTAAGCAGAAAAGTAACCAAGACCAGGATTCATAACAGCTAAGTTCTGATGTGTAAAAGTTAGATTTCTATGTCTCTGCTAGGTAGCCGTGCTTCTCTTTATGTTCTGTGGCTATTCATCTGCTTTATCCTAGGCATCCACCTCAAGGTGAGTTGAATCACTTTGTTGGGTCTTATTTCTCTTTGCTGACTGTAAAAGATAACACTGGGATAACATTAGACTTACATAACTAACATTAAAATGTCTAGGTTAGACTAGATGAATCCCACTTGTAATGGTACCATAAAGTAGCTTAAGCAACAAAATGACTGTCTAGCTGGTACATAATATTTACAGTAAGACAGTATCTTTAGAAAGTCTTGCACATGTATGTTTGTGTATATGTACACTCACACATGGATTTATGTGTACATACACTTACAATTACAACTCACAACAATACCAGAATGAAAGCAAGCTAAAGGGGCACAATGAAACTGCCAATGGAAAGTGGGACTAAGGAAGAGTAGTGGTCAAACTTTGGTAATTTTCACTTTTTCAGCTGCACTCTATTATTTTAAGAAGACTAATGACTGAAAACTGACATGCGAAACTGTCATCTTTATCTCAACTTCTCTTATTAATAAAAGCAGACTGAATTCACATCAAAGATGTATTTGGTAGCAGATTTCTCTGACAGATCTATATATTTAAGCTACAGCTGCTGAACAAACCTGTCAAGTCTATTCTATAGCAGATTCTCTGTAGAAGTGATGCATCTTTTTTTAAACTTATTTTTCTTCTACTCCTCTGGCTTTCTTAGTTCCACCTAGGAAAAGATGACAGATGAGAAATGTAGTTTCCACAGGGAAAGAAAACATGAGGATTATTTCTTGATGGTGTAAAGATGCTGAAGTCTGTTCAGCATAGAGAAAGTACATTGGCTTTAATAGCTATGGTTCTGGCTCAAGAATCTCTCTTTTCAAAGTCAGGCATAGTGAAGTAAAGTATTCGTCATTGATGTTTGCAGACTATTCCGATAAATCTTCTCTCAGAGCCTTTCCTCTGCATCACTTCAGCTACAATATCTGACCCACACCCTCACTCAAAACTCTGTATCTGCTGATCCCCTGACACTGAAAAATTCAGAAAGGCCCTAAAAGCCCATGTCTTTGGCTATAATCAGATCTATGTACTGTCACTTTAAGGCTTGGGGGGTACAAGAATAATTTTATTAAAAGCCTTAGATACTGTTTAATGAACAAGATAGTTTTTCAGGTGTTCAGAAGGTGCTCAGAATGCCAAAGGACTTTCACACAATGACATTGAGAGATGTGCATTAACTGGAAGCGCATTTCCCCTCTATTTTTATCAGTGATTCACTGGAAGCTTTACATTCAATAGTTCAGTAGATTAAATAACATTGAAACATCTCTGCCCTGAAAAAAAAAAATATTGTATGTTTCTTAATGCAAAAAAGCCATTTTAATAGAGACAAAATTGACATGTGAGGCAAAAATGTGTGTTTTATTGTAGTGTTGAGGGGATAGCCAGGCAGAACAACAGCACTGTAAGATTTAATATACAACTAAATGACTACTTGTGCAAAGTCCAAAGGTTAAAAAAATGACACTGGTGATTTCTGTTACTGACATCCCAGGTTTTGGCTTTGAAGACACCGCTTTTCTCTTCCTTTTTGTCTTCAATTGTCCTCACTCAAGCTTAGACTCAGAATAATAACAAAGTAACATCTTAAACCATGAAAAGTCATGACATAAATTATTTTCTTCCTGACTAAAGAAGCCTTGGGTTGAGTTCCCTTTTTCTTTCACGTGGAAAAATCTACCTCATTATTGTCAGACAATCGACATCAGGTATTACAGTTTTAAAATTAAACAGCAACACCCCAAAATATTTCACAGCAAAGAAAAATACATCAGAAGATCACAAGGAAAAGATACACAGAGTGTGATGATTCATGCAGTTAAAATCATGAGACCATCTCCCACATAATTCATTACAGTAGAGTTTATTCACTGATAATCTGACTCATCTCTCATGCACAAAAGTACAGGCAAAACTGTAGTTTCAAATTCTAGCAACCATTTTCTAAGTTTGGCTCACACTAGACAGTGACTCCAACATTCTTATTAAGAAAAGATAAGAAAAGACAAGAACTAAACGTTTGTCTAATTGAGTAGATGAAAATTCTGGTCTTCAAAAAGTACTAGTATTTTGTGTTACAACACCAAGAATAGGGCATAACCTGTGATAGCTATACAGTTTTTGTCTGGTAGCACTATGACAGTTAAACAACCAGGTCCAGGGAAAAAAGTGAGTTGAAAAGTTTTAGACCACATGTATTTCTGTCTCACTATCTTTTTGTCTGGAGAAGAAGGTATTTTGAGCATTTTATGAAAGCAGAACTTAGGTATTAAAATAAACCAGGTCAAGATGAAAGGTACTGAATAATCTTTGTATCCTGTTGCTGTGTATATAGGAAGACAGTATTTTTGCCCAAGACATTTCATAGTTTGTTTGGCCAGTGTGGTGACAGCAAATTTGCAATGCTTACATAGAAAACATAGTATTAGAGAGACAAATTAGTCCAGTTTGTTAGCACTGTTTGTGGTCAGCACTTAGGTGGAATGAATTATCTTCAGGAGGTATCCCTCTCTCTTGATAGCTGGGAGTGGTTTTTTTCCTAATTCAAATATCTCAGTTCCTGAAAGCTGAATTGGATGAATTTGGACTTCATCAAATCTTGTTTGATCACCAGCATTTTTTTTCAAAGATGGAAAGGGTCAGAAATCTCTCATGAAATGAATAACTATGAAAACCCTATGGTTTATGTGCCCTGGCAGCCAAGAGCTCAAACCACATCATAGGATCCATCAAACACACCATAACCAGCCAGCCAGAAGAGCTGATTATCCTGCTTTATTATCCTACTGTATTCAGCATTGGTGTAGCCTCACCTTGAGCACTGTGTGCGGTTCTGAGTCCCACAACTTAAGAAGGATGTGAAGGTCCTTGCATGCGTCCACAAAGCAACAAAGCTGGAAAAAGGGCTGGAAGGAATGTCCTGTGAGGAGTGTTTGAGGACTTTGGGCCAGCCTGGAGAAGAGGACGCCAAGGGGCAACCTCATTGTTCTCTAGAGCTTCCTGAGGAAAGGAAGTGGAGAGGGCGGTGCCAATCTCTTCTCCCTAGTATCCTGTGGCAGGACGTGTGGGAATGCTTCAGAGCTGCACCAGGGGAGCTCTAGACTGGACATTAGGAAGCATTTCTTTACCAAGTAGGGGTCAAACACTGAAACAGGTTTCCCAGAGAGGTGTTGGTGCCCCAAGCCTGTCAGTGTTTAAGACAGGGGATTTGGACAATGCCCTTAACAACACTCTTTACATTTTGGTCAGCCCTGAACTGGTCACACAGTTGAACTAGATGAGCATTGTAGGTCCCTTCCAGCTGAAATATTCTATTCTGAGTTTATGTTGTGGTTGTGTTGGTTGACTCATTTGACTTGAAGATCCTTGTGAATACAGAAGCTAAGTGAAATGAACATATTTGAAAAATTGGAAAGATGTTGCAGAATGATGATTCCTAGAGCCCTGGTGTTCAGTAAACAGTTTAATTCCTCAGTTAACACAGAGCACTGACTTTTACTAACATTAACAGATCTGCAGGAATTAATACCTTGAGATGTGAGATCTATCATTCTTCTTTACTCTTAAGACTTTATTCCTTTTTAGTTGACACCTCCAGCATTAAGGAGTTAGATTGTATAATATTATGTAGCACAATCTTCAGATATCTTTTCTATGTTTGTTTTTAACAGCATTTTACCTATAAAGCTGAATGTAAGCATGCTAGAATCTAGTTTCTGTTCTCTTACAAAACACCTAAGTTTTGAAGCCACTGCTGATAACCTTTTTTGTTGTGTTAGATTATATTTCTAGTTTTTTACTGGTTTATTAACTGATATTTAATTATCAATGACTACTTTTTTTCTGAAAATTTTCTTTATACTTCTCTTGTGAAGGCCACCTCCACTATAGTTGATAGAGTTTCTTGAAAAAGAAACTAGGAAATGTTCAAACAAAACCAATTTCCATTCTATGGAAGAGTACTGAAACAGTCTCCATGTTCTAGTTCTTTAACTGTCAGGCAATGTTGTGCATTCAAGGGCCTACTTCAGCAGAATTAATATCAAGGGGAAGTCATTACTGAAAAGGACAGGCAAATTGCCTCTACTATATAAAACTGGACAAAAAATTATGAAAATTCTTTTATGGAAGCACACAGGTACTCATCCTTTTATCTAAAAGTGCGCCAGAATTCTCCTTGCAGAGTCACTTGGAGCTGGTTCACCTTGAGTAAATGGAAATACCTTGCTTACTTTTTCTCCTGAAGGGGACTGAATGCAGTTTAGTGAAATTACTTCTTTTTATTCAAGGTTATTTTTGATTGGAGACCATGAGGGTATCTTTTGGAAAAGCTAAGCAGTGTATTTCTCACAAATGTTTTTATTAGATGGAAAAAAAAACCAACCTTTTTTAAAAGTAATTTTCATTAATTGATAGGCAGACATTTTCATTAATGATTCCTTTAAATTAATTCTTTTTTTTTTCCTAATAAAAATAGAAATTTTGGAAAGGGTAAGGTTGAAAACTTTTCCTGAAAAATACCAAAGGTGGAGACATTAATTGTCTAAAGCTTTGTAAAAATAACCCTAATAGATTTCCTGTCTCTGTGAGTAATGAGGTCCAGCATCTGTTTGATTTTGAAATGTCATTCATTTGGAGTAAATATCAGGTTGGAATAATCACAAAAGCAAGAGACAAAAAAGTGCTATTAGATTATTTTGGTAATCTTCCAGAAAATGTAATATTGTTCTGTAGTGGATGTTGTCCAAGAATGTGTCAAGTCACTTTTAAGTCTCTGTCGTTTCCACTTGGGAACTAATTCCACTGGGATTAAATCCATTGCTGGGATAATTTTTCTTGATGTTTTCTTTCCTGGACCTCTTTCCCCTATTCTATCTGTAGACTAAATATACAGCACTTAATTTTCTCTTTCTGCCTGGTGTTTGAGGCCTACACACATCTACATTGATAGTGTTTATGCATTTCGACATATTCTTTTCTCAATTCATCACACAAATACTTGGTATTGTTGCTTTTTTATTCCTAGAAGTAATTTACCAGATTTAGTGTAGTGTTCCAATCATGCACTGTATAATTCTTTAATCAAAACATGCATGGCTTTGCCTACTTTTAATCACATCTCTTTAGGTTTTCTTTCTAATGTTTTACCATACTTAAAGCAGACTCCGTGTCTAAAAGCAGACTCCATGTCTAATTTCCCACTAACTATCACGTCTATTATCTTCCAAGGCCTTGCCTTCCCTGGAAACACTGGAAATCTCTGATTACCTTCAACAAGGTCAATATGTCTTTGGTCAGGAACACACAGTTTGAGTAGGTCTACTTTAGGAAAAATTGGTAATGACTACATTGACTGCGTGACCTACAATTTATCAGGAACAAGAAACATCAGAGAAAATAAAAAAAAAAAAACTGTAAGGGGAGATACAATATTGACTGTATTAAAGAATTTATGTCAGCTAGCAACTCTGAAAGTGTCGTAGTAATTTTATGAAGTAGTTACCATCATTTATTAATTCCCATTGATTTTAACTTATGATCAAAATATTTATACCTCTCATATTCATGAATAGATTCCCATTTCTTTGAAGTTTACTTTCTGAAAGCAGATAATGGCAACAAGATTTGCTCTCCTACTAAATCATTTTCACTTAAAGTGTCCAGCATAAATGGGTTATGTTCCATGATTAAGACTCCAAGGCACAGCTGTTTTACATGAAAAAATAACTGGTGTCATTTTCCTTTCCAATCTTTTGGTCCCTAAACCAGCTCTTGCTCCAAAACATAAGGGAACATAAAACACATTTCAGATTAATTTAACAACCTTTTTAGCACAGTACATTCCTGGTTTAATCTTGTTCAACCAAACTGTACAATCTATGATTTTGTGCTATATTGTGAAAAAATTATATATATCAGAACTGTAATTTCCATGTTGTTTATTATGATAACTTTACCCTATTTTCTAAAGTCATTGATTTTCTCCCTGATGGTTTAAGATGGACAGAATCCAAGTTCTTCAGCCTGTAATGTCTTCATTCTCCTAATAATTTATTCTGAAATCATGTGTTACAGTTGTGTAGTTCTGGAAGCTAATACATTCTATTGTCTGCTGATTCCCATTCTAACACTTTATTCACTGTATATTTCCTAATAATTTCAGTCTTCTCCTTTGCACATCTTATGTTTCAGTAGGCAAATAATAATATCAGGATTCAATCTGAAATTCAGGCACGAGTGATGTGCTTGATTTCCCCATTCTCATCACAGAGATGGTGATCTAGTCAACGAAGTCAGTGGAGGCTGGAGGGCAACTCATGGATCCATTTGATGCCCCCACACAAATATTTGGTTCTACAGAAGTGTGAGGAACTTACCACTTACCAGCATCTGCAAAAGGACGTGGATGTCTCATAGGCCCACTGTCACATCTGCCAGAAACACGCGGATATCTGAGGCACCCTAAGGCATATCAAGTAGCCCCAGACACCTGCATTTAGGCAAGTGCTACTGTGTGACACATACGTTTAAATATCTTAATCCTGAACTAAATCCCACAGTGTTTTACTCTCAGGAAAAAAAAAAACAAATTCTAATTCCAGTTCTGACATTAACATTTGCATTAAGGATAATTATGTCAATGTACTGCTTAAATCTCAGAAGAGACCAGCAAAACACTGTATTACCTACGTTTTTAAAAATATTGTAAAGGAACCATTACATATTCTATCATACTCTATTTTTCCACAGTGTATACTCAAAGCAAAAACGTGCACTGATTAATAATATGCTTGTACTATTGGTGCCTTTCATAATCTGTACAGATCTTTCACTTTCCTGTGACAGAAGTGGGTGGTATGGGTTTCAAATTTAAACCACAATGGCTTAATTAGCTCCTTCAGGATTATACTTCTAGTTACTCAATTTTATTTTAATTTTGATTTAGAAGAGGTTGAGGGACCAGTCAACACTTTCTCTGAGTTGCTACTCTCCAGGGATAATGATCTGGAACGCTATCAGTTTCCACTGTGGTTATTAATAATATACCAGGTTACTTTTCACTCCCATAGTGTCTTCCATTAGGGCTCCTTTTTAATTTATTAGTGAATAAGCTTTTGCAACTAATGACTATTTTAAAATATGAAATAAATAAAGAAGTCAAATTGCAAAGATTACCCAGATTCAGAAAGAGATATTTGTACAGAGACCTGTCTATGCAGAAAAGCATACAGGACGTGAACTCTTAAGAAACAAGACAGTTCTGAATTGTTGAAATAAGATGCCATTGAGTTTCCATTCAGCATAGCGGGTTTCTAAGAGTTTTAGAAGGTTAACATTTTCCCTGAATTTATTTTTAGATTACTAAATGTTATCTGACCATTTTAACAAATTCCTGTCAGCCTTTGTTCATATTTCAAGGAGTAGTACTTACAGCATCAAGTAAAACAACAATTAAAACTAAAGCTGAATTTAATAGTATTTATTCATATTGTATATTTCTTTATCACTCAGAAAATTCACCCTCAGATGCCTGGCTTAGTAACAGAAAGGATATTTAGAGATTTGTTTTTTTCTGAGGAATCTAAAAAATTAAGCTTGAAGAGGAAACTGCTTGGATGCTGTAACGCATTTCATAGGTGTAACCGAAAGATACACTGCAGAATGAATTTATTCCATCAGGAAGGCTGAAATAATGAAAACTACTGAAGTATAACTTTATAGGCAGGAAAAGGGGAAAAAAAAGAGAAATGGCAAAGATCAAATGAAATACTTACGCTGAGAAATCTATTTTAGAAAATTGAGATATCTATCTTAGAAAGTATGTCCTCCTTTTCTAAAGACATTACTGCAGAAATACTTTCCACTTAGGAGTTTTTTGAAATAATTGCTTCCTCTATAGAAGGCATATTAGTATGAATGAGCCAAGAAATCCCCAGAAATGTTCTTGATGGAGCTGGCATTCATTCCCAGAGGCAAGATGTCAAATCAAACTGGCATGTGGCTACAAACACTACATCATTGTGTTTCCATCACAGCTGAGTACTTTTTCAGACTGAGAAAAGTATGTTAGCCTGGGAGAAATGGGAATCGATGAATCTCAGCCAGTCTTCTGAATAAGCCTGAACAAACTGTGCCAAGTTTTAGGAAAGGCTTGGTAAACAGGCCAAGGACCTCATGCCACAGTTTCTGCCAGTAAAGGCCAGCATCTAGGGAGATGACACTCCACCCGCCTTTTTTGCTAAGTCCTGCTCCTGATTCATGCACTAACCCTAAGACTGGTTTTGATCAGTAAACAGTAAATCAACCTTATTGTCTGCCCTTTAGACTGCAGTCATTAAAAGAATTGGGGAAATCACTTACACCATCAAAATCTATTAGCATACTGAGTTATTTAGCTGTTACACAAAATCTATACATTGAATATAAAATGTAATAATTCATAGAACTGTAGACTAACTGAGGCTGGAAGTTGTTTGGTTCAACTCTCTGTGACTTAAATTGGCAGGGCCATCTTAGATCAAGTCATTTGTATCATTGAATACTTTAGATTAGAAGGAATCTCTGAAGGTCATCTAATTTAATTGCCCAGCTCGAAGCAGAACCACCTTCATAGTTAAGGTTCATGGGGTTTCTCAGATGGTGTTTTGGATATTTCTGAGGACACATATTCCACAACCTCTAACTTGAGCAGTGCCTTGCCACTCTTGTTGTACAATACCTTTTTTCCCTATGTCCAACTGCAATTTGCCTTGCTGAAAACCGTGACTGTCATCTTCTGACTGTCAGCTGTGCATGTATCAGGAAAGTCTTCTGTATCATCTCTATACCCCCCCATTTTAAAACAGAAGACAACAAACAGATCTCTGGGGAGCCACCTCTCTTGAGAGCTCAACAAGGCCATCTGGCTCAGCCTCTCCTTGTACGTCGTGTGCTCCGGACCCCAAACATCGCAGTGGACTCCTGCAGGTCTTGTTTCAGCCTGTTAATGCCTTTCCTGTATGGTGAAGCCCAAAACTGGGCACAGGGCTCTGGATGCAGAATGGCAGGTCCTGAATAAAGGGGATTAGTTGCTTTTCTTGACCTGCTGGCTGCACTTTTGTATACTTCAATTTAATGCATTTTAATTTAGAGTGTTTGGATGAATGCCTGTGGGCGTGGATTACTGAGTAAACAGCTCTTCTTTCTAAACTGTAAGATAAAATGTATATGTCAAGTACCTCTTTTTGTATCTGGAATAAAACCTAGGAAATTAAATTCTTGGATATGTTACAGTTAAGGATAAAAAAGGATCCTTTTCCATTCTAGTTCCTAACTTTTCTTCCATTTAGAAACACTTCTGAGAATCAATTTGTATCGGTGTATGAAACCGGAATTTGACTTTTTTTTTTTTTTTTTTTTTCCCCATGAAAATAACATATGTTAGAAAAAGTATTAATCACAGAAATATGAGTCTGCAGGAACTGGTCATTATCCTGCTTAAACAAGTGGGAGAGAGAATGTGTAGCAATGAATACAGGAATACATGAATATAAATTAAAGGCATTTTTCATCTGTCTTTAAGACTGATGTAAATATTGGACTTTCACACTGCAGCTGATATATTTTTTTACTAAAACGGTAACAAGGAAAGAAGTAAATCTGAATTTGATGTGAAATCAGATAGCCTACTGTATACATATACATATATATATTTCAATTATGATCATGAGACACTGTATCTGAAAAAAATATTTGGCAAAGAAATGGCAAAGATTATTAATAACCACTGAATTTTCACTTGGTAATTCAAAGAAAAAGCATCATGAAGCCTTTTTAAAAAACAACAGTTACATTCAATGGTCATTATGACCAACATTGCTTTTATGATTCCTTGCATTTAATAAGCAGTAGCTATAATCTGTGCTTGCAGTTGAAATACAGACTTCACCTCTCTAGTCACCACTTTGTCTTGCATTTTTAACTTTGGCGGGACAAGCAGGTATTTCACACACATTAGAGTTTGCTGTTAACCAAAGAGACCTGATCTCACCATGGCTGTTCAAATTTTTTTACGGACATAGCACAAAATTTCCCTATTCACACTGTGGGCTTTCTCATATTTTTGCTGTTTATCTTTCAAAGCGAACAGAGCACTGCAAATACAGATCAAACATGTGGTGTTGTATCATACAACAACATACACTGATACACCTATAAACACCCTGTCAATGGCATTTTGTACATGCTAGGATTAACTTTTTATACTGTGGAGAAACCTGTAAAAGTTCACATATTTGGTTTTCTGTTTATTTGTGATCTTTTATTGGCACCCAGGCATCTGTGAATAGCAACTAGACAAGCATTCATTATATAAATGCAAAACAAGACAGAGCTCTTTAAGCAATCAATGGACATACCATATATACCTAGCTACCTAAGTAATGTGTGCAGTGCAGCTTTTGCTCATTGAACTACATCCAGATGATGGCCTTGAACCACTTGTGCTCTTATATATTCAAAGTGAAGATTAACAACTCAGAGCACTGTGCAGTTCAGCTGCAACTACACAATTATGAAAGTCTTATCACCTGGCAAGCGGGGGCAATCTCTTGTGTGGTTTCACAGATATTGCCACAACATCCAGCATGTCCTCAAAGAGGTCAAAGAAACATCAGGTAAGTTTATAGATCATCCCCCACACTCTGCACTAAAACAGATTAGGTTGTCAGAAATTTAATTTGAGCTGAGAAAAGCTGGGAACGTTTTCAGTTCCAACTCACCAGCTATTTTGGTAAAGGTGTTGGATGAGATCTTTAACAAAAACGTTCCTAGGGATCTTCAGCTCAGCTGAAGAAATGTGTTCACATTAATTTCAATACTCCTACACAGTTCAGTTCAGTTCATCTGGCAAGCTCTCTAGAGGAGATATTCTGTAAAAGAAAATAGGTTTTTACACTGACAAACTAAAATGACACTTGTGTTATAGTTTTGTAATATCTAATGGCAATTTGGCTTATGGCTAGCAGGATACTTATCTTCATTTTAATCATTAGCAAAGTTTGTTGTTTAAACATGGAGACATCCGTCAGTCAGGCTTTGGTCTGGCCCTGGTATTAGAACAACTAAGTCATGCTTACTTTTTTTTTATTTCTTTGTTTAAAGCTACAAAATGTGAACATAGGTATCAGATGTCTCACTAGTACCATCTCTTGCAACAGGTGGGGAGCATTAGCTGACAAAAATGGACAGAAACAGAAGTTCTGGGTAAGTGAATCTTTAGCACTGTGTTTTGAGGCAGAAGGAAAAATCTCTGCTAAACAAATTATGTCAGAATAACTTCTTTCTTTTCATTTACTCTGTGTCTATTTGTTGACTTCACCTTAAATTCTCCTCCATAATTCTGTCGCCTTTCTGGTAACTTTTATAATGCTAGCCCTTGAACTACAGCATCATCTACCTTAATTTCAAAGCCTGTTTCGTCCAATCTCCCACCTATATCAGGTTTTGTCGCTACATTGTCTTTTCTGTCTCAAATCTTATTCAGATTCTCAACTGTTACTCACATTTCCCATGAAGACTCAGTTCTTTTTGATGCCTGAAAATAAAGCTTAATAAAAGTAATCAATATTCTCCATTAAAGCATTTGGAAAAGAAAAGCTATCTTTTTAAACCGTGTTGGCAAATGTTATCCAGCTATCAGAAAAAAAATAACAAAAACATTGATTAGATTTTATCACTTTGATTATGATTAACAGCTCATCTCATTGTTCCTGTGTTAGTAGAAGGTAATTTGGAGTTTATATAGCTGATGACAGGGCTTATGGTAGGTAGTTTCACTGACATCTGGGGCAAAACTTCTACTGACTTCATTAGAAACTAAATTGCTCAATATGTCAATAGCTACCTGAATGAAATCTAATTTATTAAAAGTCAGCTTTTTCATATCTTGTGTCTCTCTTTAACAGATTAGTCGTAATTGAAATTTTGACCGTTGTTGTTTCAATGACTACTTTCTCCAGCCATTAGTTGAATTATCTAATGATTTCTGCTTCCTTTTATCAAACTGCCTTGTAGAAATAGTATTCCATTTTTATTAACCCTGATTTTGGTACTGAAAGTTTGATCAAAACAAAAATGAAGAAATTATTAGAAATCAGAAAAAGATGCATTGTAGTTCTTAGTGTATCAAATCTAAGAAACTCTGTTTCTTAAAAAGGAAACTAACACAAAAGATTCATTTTGCATTTTACAAGCTGCATTTTTAAATACTAATTTAAAATGAAATTTGATATTTTTTTCCTCTTTGTTTTTCTTTAGATTGCTGCAAATTCCTGGGGAAAATCTTGGGGAGAAAATGGCTATTTTAGGATTCTACGTGGACAAAATGAGTGTGATATTGAGAAGCTAATTTTAGCTACTTCGGGACAGCCATAGTCTTCTACTCTGATTTTCTTGTACCATATGCTGCTTTACGTATCTGTTCTTTTCATTGTTGTATATTGAGTCTTTCTAGAGATATAAAAATGTATTCTCTGTAAGCTACCTTTCTCTCTGTCATGGCTCATTAGGACTTCCTGACTCGAACACACCACAGCCACCACAACACTCTCAGATCCCAGCTGGAGCAAACACTCCTTTGTACTAATAGCAAGTTGTACCCAGGACAAATGAAAACCTTCGTGTCTCACAGAGCAGAAAGTTCCCTCCTCTGTTATTTACATCTCACCACTATTTTGTTGTGTAACTAATGGTTGATTCAACAGTACCTGAAATAAATGGAATTACTTAATTAGCATTAATCTCTTTATAATACATACTCTAGTCACAAATCACTTTAGAAATATTATATGCTCTTCCACACAAAATTGCCTCAGACAGCTCATGGTCATACTGGATAAAAGATTCCAAAGAAATGTAAGTAGAATTCTGATCCTGTTAGAGAATAATTATTTCCTAGCCTAGGTTAGATAAGTTGTATCTACATATCATTATCTCTTCCAGGAAATTAATTTTTTGCTAGTAGATAGCACAAAGTCGCATTTAGAATAATACAAACATCACTTGCAGTGAAACTGTAAATTCCTATTCCCACAACCACAATTAAAATGTACAATTTTAATAATTTGTTTAATTAAAAAAAAAAAAAATTCTCCTCAATAAAGTTTAGACTAGACTGATTCCTGAACTGCTTGCCTTCTACTTGCTGTTTGACCTGGGAACAGGTGTGTGCTACCATTTCCAAAAGCCTGTTTCTATTGCCCAATGGAGAAAGACAGAAAAGACATTTTGTTGTTTGCCTCCACTGATGTATCTGTAGCCCAGGCATGGTTCCTAGTGATGGCCAGCAGGATTGTTAGTGCAGATGAGATGTCCAGAGCTCCTTTCACTCCTACTGCTCCCAAAGATGCTTCTGTCTGAAGAAAAAGCCTACTGGCATGAAACCCCTCCCATCAGAAGCTATGCTCCCTGGTTAGGGAGCAATTAGGCAATCTGGACATCCATAAATCCATGGGTCCAGATGGGTGAGTGCTGGGGGAGCTGGCTGAGGTCATTGCTAGACCACTCTTCATCATCTTTGCCAAGTCTTGGGAAACGGGAGAGGTGCCTGAGGACTGGAGGAAAACAAATGTCACTCCACTTTTCAAAAAGGGCAAGAAAGAGGACCCGGGTAACTATAGACCAGTCAGCCTCACCTCCATTCCTGGGAAACTGATGGAATGACTTATCCTTGGTGCCATCTCAAGGCATATCAGGGATAAGAGGGTCATTAGGGGCAGTCAACATGGCTTCACCAAGAGGAAGTCATGCTTGACCAACCTCATAGACTTTTATGAGGACATAACAAGGTGGATAGGTGATGGCAGGGCAGTGGACGTGGTCTACTTTGACTTCAGCAAAGCATTTGACACAGTCTCCCACAGCATTCTTACAACTAAACTGAGGGAGTGCGGTCTGGACAATCAGGTAGTGAGGTGGACTGCAAACTGGCTGAAGAAAAGAAGCCAGAGAGTTGTGGTCAGTGGGGCAGAGTCCAGTTGGAGGCCTGTATCTAGTGGAGTGCCTCAAGGGTCAGTACTGGGGCCGGTATTATTCAATATATTCATCAATGATTTGGATGAAGGAATAGAGTGTACTATCAGCAAGTTTGCTGATGACACCAAGCTGGGAGGAGTGGCTGACACGCCAGAAGGCTGTGCTGCCATCCAGCGAGACCTGAACAGGCTGGAAAGTTGGCAGGGAAAAATTTAATGAAATACAACAAGGGCAAGTGTAGAGTCTTGCATGTGGGCAGGAACAACCCCAGGTTCCAGTATAAATTGGGGAATGACCTATTAGAGAGCAGCACAGGGGAAAGGGACCTGGGGGTCCTGGTGGACAGCAGGATGACCATGAGCCAGCACTGTGCCCTTGTGGCCAGGAAGGCCAATGGCATCCTGGGGTGTATTAGAAGGGGGATGATTAGTAGGTTGAGAGAGGTTCTCCTTCCCCTCTACTCTGCCCTGGTGAGACCATATCTGGAATATTGTGTCCAGTTCTGGGCCCCTCAGTTCAAGAAGAACAGGGAACTGCTGGAGAGAGTCCAGCGTAGGGCAACAAAGATAATCAAGGGAGTGGAGCATCTCCCTTATGAAGAAAGGCTGAGGGAGCTGAGTCTCTCTAGCTTGGAGAAGAGGAGACTGAGGGGTGACCTTATTAATGTTTACAAATATACAAAGAGTGAGTGTCATGAGGATGGAGCCAGGCTCTTCTTGGTGACAACCAATGGTAGGACAAGGGGTAATGGGTTCAAACTGGAACACAAGAGATTCCACTTAAATTTGAGAAGAAACTTCTCAGTAAGGGTAACAGAACCCTGGAACAGGCTGCCCAGGGGGGTTGTAGAGTCTCCTACTCTGGAGACATTCAAAACCCACCTGGACACATTCCTATGTATCCTCATCTAAGTGTTCCTGCTCTGACAGGGGGATTGGACTAGACAATATTTTGTTGTCCCTTCCAATCCCTAATGTTCTGTGATTCTGTGATTCTGTGACATAAGAAGAAATTAACTACTATTTATTACTTTTAGTTTCAATGAATCCAAACAGGATTCCAACAGGAATCATCAGTCATAAAATTATCTGTGAAAGAAACAATCCTCACATGTTAAATAGATGGGGGGAAAAGCTTCCATGAAATTCCAGTGGACAAAGAATTTCCAGTGACACCTTCAGTGTCTTTAGCAGATTATGCTTCATTCTTTCTTGAAAGTTAGGAATTGACTTCTCATATCATCAGGAAAGGAGTAATAACTTTTAATTCAATAACTTTGTGTGTTGGTGGAATACAATAGATGGCCTTGCCACCAAAATAATGCCTGTCAAACTAAACTTATGTTGCATCACTACTGAAAGAGCTATTATTAAAACATCAGTGTCATGCTGCTGCAAAATAAGCTATTCTGTGGCCACTAGTGTCATATAATAAACTGAATTTAGACACAAAAACATTTATCACTTGAAATTTATATCAAATTGTAACACAAGCAATTTTGGAAGGACTAAGTGCTCTGAGAGAAGTAGTAACTTTTTTAAACTGAGTGAGCTAAACCAGTATTTGCGAGGAAAATGAGCCACCTACACAGCTACTTCCCAATATCTTCGTATGTATTGATTCCATAAACTTCAAGATTTCAAAATAATAGAATTTAGGTCTGAAGTGAATGAACCTGCAAAAACATACCCAGTTATCTCTGGGGTTTTTTTGTTTCATTTAACTTCAAGACGGTTTGTACTTGTGCCAGTAGCTGTTTCTACTCCTGATTTGCTTGTGAGATCTTTCCAGGATCTGGCTCATCATGTTAAACATCTTCAGTGATGGGAAATCTCAAAACTAGTCTCCTATATCTTTACTTGATCAAATGGTCATCTTGGCTTGAACAAAACACCATATGCAAGTGAAATAAATCCAACCATGTCAAAGAAATTTAATGCTTTAGAAAATGATAATGCTCTACCCACCTTCTAGGGTTAGTCTTTGGTGCTCTCAGTGATGTATCTGCTCAGCACCCTCAGTATCATAATGCTTCTGTCTGTGGAAATGCCATAGTATCCAGAATTTAAGAGGCAGGCAAATGTCTGCACCTGGAAGCCAATTTCCCCTTTGAAAACTATCTTGATGCTGAGGCAGCTATTCTGCTGCCATTCAGGGTGCAAGCAAAGGACCTCCTGCCAGTGCAGGTCTTCTCACGGTGATCTAGGGACAGTGGGACCTGGAAGCCACCAGTGGCTCTGTCTCACGCAGACTATTTGGAGACGGATTTTGAATGTGAGAAGGGCTTTGGGCTCCTCTAGTCCACTATTTGGTGACACTATGGGGAGACTTGCTTTACATTAGAATGCCACCTGTCTCATTTCTCTCCTTTTTTTTTTTGGCCTCTCCATCACTAATGTTCAGCCATGCCTGCTAGCTTGGACTAAAAGTGTCATCTAGCCTGGAGCTTTTCCCTGTGTGAATAGAAAGAAACAATATGTGGCTCAGGTTAAGTCAATAGAGAACTCATCAGCTTCAAATCACTAGTATTACCAATAGTCTGCGGGAACCGCAGAAAGGGAAGGCACTGCAGTAATAGTGTTTGTGATGCAGTGTAACTTTCCTTTTCTATAAAAACGAGAAGGCAATATTTTATGGTGAGCAAAATATAAATCACCACTCAGACTACACGTTACAATATTTCTTGTTAACAACATGCTATGTGGACTTTTCATTACTTGTTAATCTAACTGTGAGACTTCTAAAACTGAGTAAGGAAATAGCTAGAAGAATATATGTTGTGGAACCTGCTACCTCACAGTATTCATAAGTAATGGAAAAGTCTTTGTATAAATTCCTATATATTTAGGAACAATTTCATATAGAATTCTGAACAGAAATACCTATGAACTCTCTGAGACTTTAAATCTTCCCAATATTAACTGAGCAGAACAGTCTCCTTTTGCAAATGATATTGATCATCCTTCAGAGCTTTCCCACAATCAGATCCTAAATGTTACTGACAGTATCTAATACATGAACACTGTTAATGTTCTTTGAGATGGCTTTAATTGGAAATTCATTTTCAAATTAAAATTACTAACAAGACAATAAAGGAATCCAGCTATTTTCACACTATTGCCACCCTTTTTTTCCATCCTATTGTCATAGAAACATCATCCATCTGCTAAATGAGAGTAAATCACATCTTGAAGATTGGCTTCCTATGCCAGAGAATGCACTATCAAGCCTGGTTAATATTCTATGAGTGAACAGTTTTGTTTGCATACAAGTGCCCATCAGGCATTGAATTCCTGAAGGGAATTGCTCTGCTGAGGGGTCTGAGTCACTGCAGACACTGAGTCCCAGGGAGCTGTCTCTACACCTGGCTCCAGTCAGATTTTGGTGTGGCTGAGAGGCACAGAAAGCTCCTTTCCCACCTCATTAGCAACTGTACCACACAACTTGGCAAGACCAGGTTTCTCCAACTTGGGGGGTTTGCTCATTATCAGTAGGAAGTGTGAAAATCACATGTGCTATAATAGGGATTTTCATTTCATGTTTCTCTTTCAGACTCATGTATGATTAAAATGCTTTTACAGAGCCACACAGAGCATTAAAGCACAGTATGTGCATACTGCTGTTAAAATTAATGGAGAAAAGAGAAGCAGTTGAACCTGTCACCTAATGAGCACAATTGCTTGAGAACAAAAAGATTAAGGCAGCCAGGCTGCAAAATGAGGTTGGAGCACAGGAAAAGGTTTTGACAGTGTGGCATTTAAATACTTCAAATTATGAGTGAAGTAGGGCATGTGGACATCCTCCTGAATGCTATCTGCAGAGAACTGAGAGGCCCCTGTTTCAGCACTGTTGTTCCTACCCTGCCTTTATCTGGCAGATGTATTATGTGGCTTGGATTTCACCTGTCTTCTGTTTACAGCCTATACTTTTCCTCTACAAGACTGTGGCTAGGCAGAAAAAGAAAAATGTTTTTAGGGTCGTTGCTTTGTCCTTGATGCTGGGGGTGAACTCCTTCTAGGAGAACTTCCCCTGGGCATGCTGAGCTTAGGGAGGCTTCTGGGCTTCAAACAAAAGTCATATTACAGGGGAATGCAACCTAAAGCCAGCAGAAAGGGAGATCCAAGAGATGTAAGGGACTTGTGTCTGGAGCAGGGACTGGACAAGCCCTGAGAGGTATGACAAAGGGACTATTTTTCTTGAATTCCAGGGAACAAGGAAAGTTGCTAGACTGAGAGTAAGGCTGAAGAAAAGGAGCTACACTTCTAGTTACCAGAGATAGAGGGAGATTCACTTGTAAATCCTTTCAGCTTTGTGTTTAACTGGAGACGTGGCAGGATCTTGCACCTCGGTATTTAATGCTGCGCTTACTATTTGGTAACCATTTCCCATGTGAACAACTGGCTTACATCTTTGCACCCATTTCTCACTGCAAGGGTCAAGCTATTTGCATGATGGAGACGTGTCTTTGCTCAAGTGAGTAACATTGCTTATTCTGAAGCACTCTTATGTCCCTTCAGCTGAGACATATTCATATCCAGTTACAAAGTTTATATCCAGACAGATTCAATGTGGTAACTCCATGCTGCTTGAATTTTCTTGGTCTTCTACTTCTGGTCCCAAGTGCTGTTCAGCAGTCCCTTAGAGCCAAGGAAGTTGGCAGTGAGTGAGGTCTCTATAACATGAACCTCTGCTCTCTATGGCAGCAACTTGTTTTTAGGGCATATTAAAGACAGAAATAATGCAATGAAAGGAGTCAAATTTTGCTTTTCTTTGGAATAGTGTTGTTGTAAAATACACATAGGATTTTATATCAGTGACTGTTATTATTTCATCTATAACAACTCACTGCTGTGTCTGGAAATCTTGGTCATGGAGCAGCGCCACACAAAGGTGTTCCCAGAGAAGGCAACTGAAGGAGAAGCCTGAGGCAGAAGGTCAGACTCTGCTCACCACTGAAAACCTCAACACTTTATAGTTTTTGGGAGCACATGAAGCCATGGACTGCCTCAGGCTGTGTATGAAATAATTTAGGGTTATCTGGAGGTTTCACTCAGCTGTGCCAACAGTAACAGTCGCATAAACACATAGATAGGAACTCATGAATTTAAACTATTCCCTTAATCTAAGCATAACCACATTTCTATTGCAAAACTCTGAACAGTATCCCCTTTACTTTTTCTCTGCAGAAAAAAAAAAAAAGAAGCACAAAAGCACAGATTTAGTACATTACATTTATCAAATCATGTTATATTGCACAATATTTTATCAAAGAAAAATGTCTAGAAAACTTATGTGTGAAAGACAAATATTTAGTCCTAGTCTGCTGTATTGTCATAGTGTGAAGGACTCAACTTATGATCCAAATTCATTGGGAATTTTGCTATTGAACACAATGGCACTATTCTTTTCACTGAGACGGCATAAATTAGCTAACAGGGCTTCTGTATATCAAGAACCTTGCAAGCAGGGAAACTGGACAATCAAGTTTTTAGAACCTGTAGATGTCTTCTCTTTCAACCTACATAAGCAGTTCTACAAAACTACTCTGTACTCCTACCTGGCATGATCCACAGACTGTGCATTAAAAGTGTATGACCTCAATAGAAACCAAATTGCTGAAGTTTATGAAAGTCTTGACATCAGGAGGAAGGCAAAAAGAGTGGAAGAAGAGGGAAGGGTTGAAGTGGTTTAACAATTCTTTTGTTTTCTGCCAGGAATGGAAGCAAAAACTAATTGTACTTTTGTCTCAGAAAGAAAATTCAGCAAGTTTTGCTAAGTTTCACCTTATTTTAAAAAAGAAAAAAAGAACAACCCCCCCCAATAAAAAACTAACACGGTGATACAGATTTTTCAGTAAGTTTAGGCCAAGCTTTGAGAAAGCCCAAACCAAGAGTATGTTTCTCTTGGAAGCTGCATTAAACATCACCTTGTATTAGTTTTACTCCACCCAGCCTGGCTTGGAACTCACCCCCATTTCACCCTTGATTTCCTTGTTAGACAACTATACAAAACCAGAATGAACTGTGACAGGAGAGTAACACAGCTTGCATTGGAGGAAGGCATCAGGAGTAAAAAACAATACGTGTTTGATGACCAGTGAATAGATCCTGAAAAGTTTCATACAACACTGCTGCAGACAAAAATACGAAAGAACCATGGGGTAAGCTGCCCTAGTGGCATTTTAAAGGTAAATAATCACATAACAATTCACCCAATAAAAAAGGCCAGACCAAGGGGAAAAAAAATACAACTAATCACTTTTCTTCCAAACCTTGAAAAATTAATTATCAGTTAAGCAAGAAAACTTCCTACTTTTGAGTGAAGTTTGCATGAGCAGATGGCATTTCACTAATTGGATAGTTTTAATGTGGATTTTCACTCACCGTTTTGATGCTTTTCTGCCTCCTCATGGTGTGTTATCTCTTAATGTGTTTGCATTTCTGCATTACCTTTGTCATTATTGACAGGTTCATGTTTTGGACAGTGAAGTTGATACTTAAATAAAATTGTAGGAAAGCCATCTGTACACCCTTGAAATACTCTGTTCCCTTAAGTTTCTCTGGTGTTCCAGAAAGGCTGCTGGAATTTACTTCAGGAGAGCGGGAGAACAAGAAATTTAACATAACTCCTGGGTACTGAATTTTTTAATGGACAGACCACACAACTGACAATAGCAGAGAGGGAAAGAATATAAATGGGGGTAACAGCAGTTTTGATGTTACCTATCAGTCTGATTCTGTTGCACTCTTCTTTCAGCCTGGGTCTCTACCAGTTTCCCTCCACGCATGGCAAGGCACATTCAGTCCTCGCTGGAAGACTCCGCTCACTCAATATACAGCTCCAACAGCAGAGGCTTTTCTCTAGCAAAGAGTCACCCTAAAACCAAGGTAAACTATTAGTCATTGGAAGATACTGTGAACAATTAAGTAAAGATGTTAAAAAAAGCCTTTGGTTTAAGCCTGAAAGTCCATGCTGATTTTGGGAAAGTGAGGTGCTTGAATAGTTCAGATTGATGCCCCAGAACAGTATTATGCATGTGTGGCTTTTAAGGCTACTTACAGTTTCCTCTGCTGAGATACTCTAAGTTTTCACAAGGGTTAGCACAGCTCCAGGAAGAGCTAAAAGCTGTTTGGGTTGTGTGTGCAGCAGAGAACAGGGATCATGCTAACAGACATGACAATAGCTACAGTACATGTGTGCAGCTGTGAACACATGGGTCTCTGTGTCTGGATAAATACATTGAGATTTTTTTCTCCATAGCTCTGTATGTGGGCTGGAGTTGTCCTGAAGCAGAGCTAAATCCCATTGGCAGGTGATTCAGGTGGTCCAGGTGTTTTTGGGGGATAAATCTCAGGGAAGATAATAATGTTCTCATTCTAAAGGCAAGTTGCTCAGTTAGTCTCAAGACCATGAAGGTATCTGTGGACAAAAGGTGAATTTGCTTTGCTGAGAACACTGACTAAACAAGATCAAACTGCATAATCACTTCTTCCTGTATCTTTTTTTCTCTCTTTGGGATCAGCTGTTCAGGACCAGGTGCTGCTTCCTGGGACTGGCTGCTTAGTATGGATGAAGTTCGTGAGGAATTGCATTAAGTATATTTTATTTTATATTCTATTTCTAATTTATATATATATATTTACTAGTAGTGTGTTAGTATGCTGTTATTTTATTAAACTGTGTCTATCTCAACCCAAGTTTCTCCCTTTCCTTTCAATTTGCTCTGCTATTTGGAGGGTGGGGAGTGGGGATGAGTGAGCGGTTGTCGTGGTTGTATTGCTAGCTTGAGTTGAATCAAGCACCAGGTTTTAATGAGACCGATGCTCTGACTGCAGACTTAGCTGAACTGGGAAAAGGCACTGCCTTTTCTTTTTATTTATTTGAAAGTCTCCCTCTTTCTTCAAACTCTTGGAACACTTTTGGTCAGTGATGCTCAGTGCTCATGTCGCTCTGAAGGGATTCAGTTGTATGGTCCGTGGCAGCATTCAGGATGTCATCATGCTATGGCTTTAGAGCAGTACCAGCCTGGCCAATAGTAGTTGTCTTTACTCAGAGGGGTCAAACTCTGTGTCAGAATGAGGTGTAACCATCCGTGTAGGCCTGTGTACATCTATACCTGTGAAAGCTATTTCAAGGGGAATGCTGTAAAGATGTGTGTGTTTATATGATCAAGGAAGTTAATACCTTTATTTATGCCTTTTTGGGGCGGGAGGGGAAATATTTCCTTCACCTTTACATTTTCTTTCCAATACAGCAGAGTACAGGAAATTTCCATATGTATGTAAAATTTTTCAAGTATGATGTAACTCCTCAGAAAACACAGTACCACTCTTACAGTATGGCACAAGAAATGCCAGATTTTTACTGCTGAAAAACAAAAATGTTCCTGAACCTTCACTGGGCAAATGTCCTTTAGTGTCTGCTTAATCTTTCAGTTTTGCTATCAGTGGTTATTTGTATGTAAGGTCATTACATAAGGTTACCTTTGCATAAGGTCATTATTGAATGTGTTTCTTACTGGTAGCAGGTTAAAAAATATTGTAGAGAGTACTACTTTTGCCCATGCTAAAAAGCCTGAAGACCAGGATGCATTGCCTATTAAATTAGTTTTAAAGATATCTTCTCTTCCCAAATAAATTTTGTCACACTGAAGTCCATGCTGTTTTTTCTCCTTCTTTAAGTAGGCTTCTCTGGGTGTACATAAGCCTCCCCCAGGCTGACCTGCCCACCTGTAATCCCCTCTCCACTCCCAGCATTAGGTAACTGGACAGAATTGTCAGAGATTAAGGAGAACTTTGGACCATTCAAAGAGTGAGGTAAACACGTAACCAGTGGTTTCTTTCATTTAATTTGGTTTCCAGGGGTATCTCTCACCCAAACAGAGTAGGATGAAACACTGTCTTTGCTCAGGGCCAAGACAGGAGGACCTGGCCCTGGCTGGGCTGTACCTTTCAGATGTAAATGCTGGGCCCCCATTTTGTGTATTTTGTGCCAGCCTCGGCTCCAGGCCTTTTGTGTTAAAGCAGCTTCTGGAGTTTGAGGGTTAGTGTATCTGGCAGTGTAGAAAAAGGTAACAGACACAGAAATGCTCTGTGAGTTATCGATTGTCTGTTTTTCACAATACTCTATTCAGCAACAAACTTAGCCACCATTGATGCACTCAATACCAAACATGCGGGTAAGGCTTTCGGAAATGCTTAAAAAAAGCTGCAAGTCAGGTTCTGTAGATGCAGAAGGAAGTTGGATGAATTATTTCTGGGTACTTATAAAAAGCCCACTTGTGGGTATTAGAAAACCGATTTGTGTTCAAAACACTCCACTATTTACAGACATAATATGACTTAAAATAGCATCTTAATGGAGTCCAGGTAGAACTTAAAATCAATATTTCATTCCTCTTAAAGACAGCCTTTGCTTTCTAAAAGACACAAAAAATAGTGCCTACATGCCTGATAAGGTCATGCAGTCCTTCATCCACTAGAACTACCACAGGACGTCACTCTTTTTCCTTACTTCACACTTTGTTTACTTTGCGCTTCACACTGCGTTTTCTTTTGATATAAACAAATTGATATACAATATCAAGCTTATAATTAAGAGCCTGCTTTAAGCTTCAAGGTACACAATTTTGTGTATGAATTTATATACAGGTTCTTGTATTCACGTCAGAAAATTCTATAAGGTTGTGCCAAGGTCAGTTAGGTGA
Organism: Columba livia; assembly: GCF_036013475.1. NCBI lineage: Eukaryota > Metazoa > Chordata > Aves > Columbiformes > Columbidae > Columba > Columba livia. Next base: position 25,884,745 of record NC_088604.1, read on the forward strand.
GTTCACCTCTCAAATCTCTTGTGATACACCTGAACAAAAACATCTTCTACTGCAGACATCAGGTAATTACATGTTGTGTGTTCACATGTGGAGGAGTATGTAGGACTGGTTAAAATGAGGGACAGTAAAGGAAATGTGACCAGTGCTCTGAACAGTATTGTGCAGTGCAACACATAGAGGCATTTGTACAACAGTTTGGGGGTTATTTATCATCCTTGTTTACCAGCTGCACACAGAGCACACTCTTTCTGTTTATTCTCACTTTCCTGGGCACAGCTAACTGGTATGTCTTAGATTCCTCCACTTCTTTACTGTCACCATCCAGCTTACTTCTTAAAACCAAGATTGTGTCTGCTTTTACAAATTCTTGTCCTCAGAAGGACTCAGATTGATTTCAACACACATGTAGAAACAATCTACTATAGTGTACTATACTCCATGCTGCATGAGGCTGGGAGAGAAAACGAATGTGTGTGCTGAATCCACAGCTATTCATTAGGTCCTGTTTGAGATCTAAGAGGCTAGAAGCATTCATTATATGAGCCTGAAGCAAAAATATGTTGTTTAAGGTTATAACCATTCAGAAATAATATCTTCACACAGGATCTCCTTTTCCAGGTGAAATGAAACCTTCCACAATATAAATTGTATGGAATAAGTTAAAAATAAAGAGTAATGTTTTCTGAGGCTACTGTAGCACTTTGTTATTTTTGCAATTTCTTATTTTAAACCCACACATGTAATTCCCACAATGGTAACAGGACACAGGGATTTAACTTCATTTTTCTTTTTTCTCTTTTTAACAGAAAGCTCCTTATCATAGAGAGTCCTTCAAAAGGGCTAATATAGGCTTATTGAATATCAGCAAACATTGTAATGCAGTGATGTAATTCCAAAAACTACTTATTGCTACATTTCCATTCTCTTTAGGCTCCACAGAGGCCCAGGCATTAGATTTCAAGCTGGGATTTCTATTTTTAGAAAGGCAGTAATTTTCATTCGCAGTTCAGCCAGGCTGGCTGTAATTCTGTCTGAACTGAATGGAACTGAAAGAATGGCGTCACCTCATTCATTAGTTTCTTTGGATGTGTATCCTTCAAAATGTCACTGCTTTGTGGGGCTTTATTTAGCTTGACTGTAGATTGAACTCAATCTAGTTGTAACAGGAAAACAATAGTCAATGTCATATTTCAAAGTAAAAGCAGCATTCACCCATTGCATTCTTTAAGAGAAGTGTCTTGCTAAATCCTATGGTTAAATTACTGTCAGACGTCAAAGAATCTTGAGATTGATGTAAATCATAAATAAATTAAAAGGAGGGGTTTTCTGTCAGTTTCAAGGATTTTTCTTTTACATACAGACCACATATATCAAACTCTTTCACTGTAGTTATGTGAGCTTTACAATCCCTTTACAAAGAGTAAATTTAATCAGTGCATTTATTATATGCGTATTTATTTGTTAGATTCAGTAAAGATAGTATTCCGAACATTAGTGAATTTGGTGTATTCATTAGGAAATATTGTAGTATGCTGTGGCAATTTGAAGTTCACTGTTGTCAATAGTTATTGGTATTTCCACTTGTTGTAGTAAAAGATTGAATAAACAGGAATTCATTTTTTATGTCCTTCCCTGTTTTCAGTGGTGTCACATCACTCTTTCTCCAAGACCAATTAAAAGTGACACATCACTATTAGGAACTCTTACGTGCTTGTACTTAGCAGAAGGCTTCTTACTTGAATAGAAAAGGTCTTTTTTAATCACCATGATCATATCTGGTTCACAGTTTCCTATGAATATATATTAATCACATAGAGCTGGGAGTTTCATTCCCTTCTCATTGCAATAAAATTATTGCATGACAACTGGCAAAATGAGTTACATTTCAGTTTAGAAGCTAAATATATAGTCCAGTTATCAACCCAAAAATCTTGGAGTTCATCTGTCACACTGAGGAAGTTTCTGCATTTTTCTGCACTTTGGTTTCCTATATATAAAAATAAATTATTATTCTTCTACCTCATGGTACACAAATTCATCCCTAGTTACAATCCTTGCTCACAGTAACAGTCCTGGTTTATCTGATAGCAGTATTACAGGTCTGAATGATTCTGCTACCATCCAACTAAGCATAATTTTTCTTACTACTCTCACTTTAAACAATGTAAGAAAAAAATATTCTAACCTGTATAAATTCAACAGCTCTGACATCTAGTAAAGAGAGAAAGAGAGATGTTTCTTGTTTAATATATATTTTAGTAATAAAAATTTGAAACTTGAGTTTTGTCTTACATCAAGCTGTTACAATTCATACTTATGAAATATTCAACAGAATTCATGAAACAAGGGATTGCCAATAGCTGCTAAGCAACTGATTAAGAAGTATATCCTTTAACTTTCAAAATGTCTTGTTAAGAACATAAATTGAAAGTCCTCAACCATGAGAACATGTTTCATGAGAACAGCTGGATTGATTCAGACAGATTGTGTCTCTGATAATGGTAATGTGTCTGGGAGGAATATTTAGAGATATATATTTTTATGTATATATATTTTTGAGAATTTAGTAACTGATATTTTCAGATGTAGATTTGACTATCTAAGTATTCAATAATCCCAAGTGGATTTTTTAATTCTGACTAATTAAATGCATCTAATTACCAAATGTCAATTATATAACCTTCAGAATATCTTGGAGATATTTAAAATTATTAATGAATTAATCTTCATAAGGTACTGAAATATGTATGTCTTTTAAAATGGAGGAAAAAGTGAATAAAAGTGGCTCATGTCCTGTCATGCAGAAGTTTGGTAGAAAATTGATGGTTTTGCTGTATTGATATAGAAGAGTACACTCAGTAGAACACCCTGGAATTGATTTGGCAACTAGAAGGAGAATAAGCCTTATAATGGATCTTAGAGCTTTACCATTATTAGTGTTGTGTTTTCTTAAATAGCCCTTACTTCTCTAAAACACCTTTCTCCTGTTGCCAATTTTCACCCTTATTTTCTAAAGAGGGAGTCCTTAATAACTTACTACAGCTGCAGCATGGTTCAAGGGTAGACGACTGACAGGGATTTCAGTAAAATGCATAGGAACCTAATCCAGGCACAGGCAGAACTTATTTGTCTCCGTTAGGGTTGAAGCACCCCTTATTGCAGAAGAGATAAGCCGCACTGGGGCAGAAGCATTGAAAATACCTCAAGATCTTTAACTGAACACTTGCTGGACCTCACATACCCTTTAACAAGAAGGAATTAAGCAAAAAAAAAATAAAAATCAAAGAAATCAAAAGTCCTTAATTCAGTTGCTCACAACCAGTGCATCTGCACAAAGAATTTTTCAGGTTTCTGAAGAAAGAGCATATGGCTGAGACACAGCTCACTGAGGTGCTACTTGGCATGTTAGCATTTCCTTTTAAATAATGAATCATAGTGCAGTAATTCTGTGGACAGATGCCTGTTGCTGGGTTAAGCCCAATCAGCTGCCTTGTTCATTCTCATTGCACTGTTTCAATCACTTCTCATCCTACCAGGCAGGCATTTGCAGAAAAATCCCAGAGTTATTTCAGTAAACTGAACAAAGTTATGTTCAGTAGAGTTCTCTCAAATGTCATTTGCTTTTTCAAGTCATGTACAGCTTCAGTCAGTGTCCCTTTTGAAAGCTCTGTTAAACCATTTCCATATAGTTACTCTTCTTGTTGTCTTTTTTTTCCCCAGCATCCTTAGTTCAGCATTCACCATGTAGCTGCCCATCACTCTCTGTGAAGAAAGTCCAAATGTGGAGTGCACCACTGAATTGAACTGCTGATTGTACTGTGAGCAATGGCATTTATTAAAGTTAGTTACTGTATTACAATCATTAATGTAATGAGGCAGAGGACTCCTCTTTCACACAGCACGCTGTTGCAAAGAGCTCCTAGAGCTAACCTGAGCATCCTGGCATACCTTTGCTAACCTGAAGAATACTACTGGGTAATGTGAGAATATTCTCCTTTTAATAATCTCAAAATCAGTGTACTGCAAGACAGTTCATGGCAAGTACAAAGGCTATCATTGCAAAAATTAAATGCGCGCAGCTGCCCGGAGTGTGTGGGAGACATCAGCCCTTCTTTCCTCCCCTCAGCTGGTGGCTCCTGTTGCAGGGACAGGGAGAAGGTTGTCTCTGCACACTCTGAAGCTGTGCTCTGTGTGCCTAGCCAGGCTGGTCAGCCTTGCTCTGCGCACCTCCCAAAAGAGCAAAGGGCTGTTGTCCTCCTTGTCCTCTGAGAGGTGCCTCAACAGCCAGCAACGTGACCAAACACTGCCCTGTTCTTGGCCAGAGGGCTGGGGATTGGACACCCCTACTTGTATTAAAAGCACAAGAAGAGCAAACTTTTGCTCTCTCTGATCTTAAATTGGGGAATATGACTTTGATGCAGATGTTATTCCTCCCCTTTCCAGTAATAAATAATATAAAAGATAAGTGTATTAATGAGGACCTCTTTTTTTTCTTCTTTTCCCTACTACAAAGTAACAACTACATTTTTAGTTTAGAAAGAATGTATTTGTAAATTATTTTTAAAAATAAGTATTTCTAAATGTAACTGTAACATAAAATTAATAAAAGAAGAAAATACGTTAATGAGAGTTCATTCTCTACATACCCTGTTTCTTATGCTTCTTCCCAAGGCACCTGTACAGAAGGCTCCCTGGCAGAAACAAGATGCTACTTTAGGCAATCTGCCAGGTCCATTAAGGACATTAAAAACCAGCATATGGGATAGTTAAGTGATCTTCCATTATATAGTTCCTGTGGCTAAGAGAAAAACAAACATTCACGTGAAGCTCCGGTTTTGTTTTTTGTTGTTGTTGTTTTGTTTTGTTTTGATTTTTTTTTTTTCCTAATAACTATTGAAGCTGCATTATTCTTTTGAATAAAATGTGAATTGGAAAACTTCATTAGCTTGGATTATACCGTTTCCTGCAGAATGAAACATAAGTCAAATTATGTCAGTGAATGATAGTCTAAAGGTTTTGAACAAAGATGGAACATTATTCTTCTTAATTTAAAAAGAAAATGCATGAAGTTCTTTGTTGCTGTAATGAAATTGCCATCAGGACAAACACATTAGAGGTACAGAAACAGAATTCACATTCACAAAGCAGTAGCTGCCAGCATGCAATTAAGATAAGAAAATAATATGTTTCCAGCTGAGTGTCCATACTTCCTCATGATCCTTTAGGCACACTGAACTTACAGCTCATCCCAGCCTACACACAATTCCAGTAAATAAACCAAAATATGATGTCAAAATGAGGGAATCATAGACGGTCTTAGCCCAGTGCAGGAACAAATTAGAATGGGACTGATAGGAACAGACAATATTACTTTAAACCTCAAGGATGTTTAATTAAAGTAAAAGACTTTTTGAGAACATTTGTGTTGACAGTATGATTGGTTAGTCACACAGTACAAACACTATGTTGTACTGCACGAGAAATGTTATCAAGCTTTCAGAAGTACAAGCTGGTCTGAGCTAAAAAAGACAGAACTGAGCAGCTGAGAATATTTGCCAGAGACCCAGGAATAAATGCTGAATTTGAAACCATAAATAAAATATCTGTGAAGTGCACAATCTTAGTGGAAAAACAGTGTAGGAAATGAGTATTTCCTATGACACTAGTTATCCAATGTAGCCTAGTGGTATTAGCTTTTGCACTTTTTTTTTTTTAATAGAATTTTGCTCAGAATGACAGAAAATAACCTGGGAATCGGAAAGTCCATCTCATTTTTCCTCCTCCATTTGAGGCAAGACTGGCTGTATCTAAACTATTCCTGACAGATCCTGAGTCAGATCCTGCAGCAGAAGACGTTCCATATTATGCCTAAGCAATCTACTCCAATAATTACTTGTCTTTCCTATCAGATGTTTTTCTGCCTGCCTGATGTACACCTCCATTGCTGCAATTCTCATCCATACTACTTGTCTCATTCACAGTAGACATGAAAAACTTTATTCCGTTCTTGGCATTTTAGCAGTTTTTTAAGCTCATAATAATTTTCCCCCACAGTTTTCTTTTCTCTTACAAACCAAATCACATTTTCATCTTTCCACATTTATTGTCTCTCTGATAATTCCTATGGGCCTATCTTTTTGATGTATAACATTCACAGTGGAAAACAGCGACCCTGAGGAGGCCATATCAGTACTGAGTAGAGCAGAATGATAACTTCCTGTCATCCACTTTAAACAAACCCATTTTTATCTTTCAGTATTTAAGTGTTAACACTATTTAATTAGGATTGATTCGTAAACAAGCATTACCCAAATTCTTATTTGCACTGATACTACTTGCCATTGATTGTTTCATGTAACTGGTTTTTGATTGTCCCTGTTTTCCGTCTAGGGCTGGTATTCTTCATTTTTTTGTTTTTTGACAGTTTTCCCCATTTGTCAAGACATTTCATCTTCCTCTTCCTCTCAGAGTAAGCTTATGGCCCCTCACCACTTCTTGCACATTTAATGCATAGTCTTTTGTTGAGGTCTCTAATGAAAATATTTAAGATTATGGAACCCACAAAACTGTCATATAGTACTTAATTAATCCTTTAACCTTTAATCTCTAGAAACTTTTTTCTCCAATTGCCTATCCTTTTTTGTGGTAAGCTAATCATGAGTGTAATTTTGGAGGAAGTCAAGTGAATTACCTGTTGGACAGGGTCAAAAGTCCTATATAATTAAAAATGTCTCCTTTTACCTAACTCCCATGTTCGCTGTGTCACAGAAATTGAATGGGTTCAACAGGTTTTCTTTTTGACAACCCCATGCTGACTATTGCTTATAATTTTTGTATCTTTTAGATGATAAGTAGACCTTTTCAGGGTTTTTTTTTTCTCTAACGTTTCTTTAAGAATTGAAGTTACATTGATTTCAGCAGCTTTTAGTTCTACCCTGTTGTTTGGTCTCTTATATTCTAGTAAAGACACTGCATACTGTTATGATTACTGTCTCCCACAATGCCACTTTTCAGAAGTTGTTCAGGACTGAAGAAGCTGCTATTCTTCAGATGCTGTCTTAATTTCTTGGATCTAAAGATGTTTAGCCACGTCCTACTTGCCTGTTGTATAGTCTCCTTTTTCTTCAGTGGACCAGGTGTTAGAAACCTGCCATTAACACAGAAGCCCATCCCTCAGGTGACTGTGCTAACACTTTTTTCTTTTTGTTCTTTTCTAGAAGCTTCTTCCACCCGATCTTGCTGTTTTAGACGTCAGCAATAGACCATACCAGACAACATTACTATTGGATTTTTTCCTTCTATCATTGTGTGGAGGTCTAAGGAGTCTAATTATCATTATATTTTTGACTCAGGGCAAGTGCATATATACACCCTTGATATACAAAATTCTACCTCTTCTTTCTATTCCTTAATAAGCAGCATTATTATTCATCAGCACTTATGTTATTGAAATGATCCTATGATAGCTTTGTCGCTGCAATACTTTTGATGAAATAAACACATTTTTGTTTCTATTTGTTTGCTTGCACAGTTCTTTTTTTCATTGTTGGTGCATCTAAAATGTTCAGCAGATTGACCTGTTTTCTTTCCTTGCTGTACCTCATCAGATTTTCAGGAGTTTATCCAGGTGACTTGCCTCTGAATTTGACATGAGCTGCAATCAGTCCTCATTCTATCTCTTCTCACTTAGTGAGAAAATCCAGGCATGAGACCTTTTCTTCTCCCTTCTGTGTGAGAGAGACTTAACTCCTATGGAACAGTTTCCTTCTTGAGACACTGGTGTATGACGAAGGAAAAAACCAAAAACCATTCCAAGTGGCCACTACCTCTGCAGCTGTTTTTATGGCTCTGTCCCTACGTGGCTGTTGTGCTGGGATGGAAGATTGTGTCACACACTGATCCTTGGCTCCCTTTCCCTCATGCTGAGAGCCTGTTGTCACCTCTGCTCAGGCGTCATCCATGCCACAATGTGGCAGTCAGAGTGAGCCTTGGTAATTCTTCATACTGTAACAGATCTGAGCTCCTAGCAGGGAGCACCTGGATGTATCCATCCATTAAAGGGATACTAGCCAACCATTACCACTATTTGCATTTTGCACAGTAGCCATAAATCTCTTCGGGGGCAAATGACTTTTTCTTCTTGTCCATCACTGTAAGTAATCTTTCTTTGGTGGTGTGGTATGGATGCTGGATGGGAAGCAGATTCTTTTTCCTAATATTGTGGCATCTTTTCCTACCTAGACAGTTCTCCGTCCAGTAGAGAATTGTATGTGCATTATGTTGATTAACTCCTAGTCTTTGTTGAAACTCATTAACCTAATTCAATCATCCAGGCTCTCCCACTTAGAATCATAGAATCAATTAGTTTGGAAAAGTCCAACTTTTAACCTAGCACTGCCAAGCCTACAAATAAACCATGTCCTTAAGCACCACATCTACACATCTTTTAAATACCTCCAGGGGTGGTGACTCAACCACTTCCCTGGGCAGCCTGTTCCAATGCCTGACAACCCTTTCTGTGAAGAAATTTTTCCTAATATCCAATCTAAACCTCCCCTGGTGCAACTTGAGACCATTTCTTCTGGTCCTATCACTTGTTACCTGGGAGAAGAAATGAACACCCTCCACGCTACAACCTCTTTTCAGATCATTGTACACAGTAATGAGGTCTCCCCTCAGCATCCTTTTCTCCAGGCTAAACAGTCCCAGTTACCTCAGCTGCTTCTCACAAGACTTGTGCTCCAGACCCTTCACCAGCTTTGTTGCCCTTCTTTGGACTTGATTAGTCTGACAAGAGACACTTCTCATACCAGGTGATGTTTCTGACATTTTTTCTTGGCAGGAAGGTGGAAGACACTTTGTGTAGAAACCTGGACCAGGGTACATTCTGAGGATTTTCACTGTTGGACAGAAGGCATTTTGACAATACAGCAGTACCCAGCCGATTTGCTTCTTCCTCCTGAAACCTTTGCAAATTTGAATGATTGTTTCAAATGTTATTGTTGTAGGATTAGTACATGGAAGGATTTAAAAGCATGTTCTTGAAACTACTGAAAAGGAATTGAGGACAGCCTAGATCAGCATTCAGATGGAAACATTTAACATCATGAGTCACACTGTAATGTATTACGGTCAAAGCTCGGGGGGGAGAATTTTTTTTAGTTCTCAGAAAACTGTGAATCCAGATCCATCAATGTGGTTAAATTATTTTTTTTTACATATTCAAATTATGAGAATAACCAACAAATCTTTAATAACAGCAAAAGACAGCCATTAGCCATGATTTTCTATCAGCTAGAAAACTGATCTTCCTTATCAATTATAACTTTATGGCATAAGAGAGGACACTTCTTTACGTACAATCCCATTAGTCTGTTTTGTTTCAGACTGTAAAAAGCCCTATTATGTTAATTTGCACTAAAACAAATACAATTTACTTTAATTTTGTTTTCTGAAGGTTGTTTTAGCCTCTAAACTTACGGGAAATACCTTTAAGACTTCTCCAACATTTTAAATGATGCAAACAATAGCATTTCATATTGGAGGGCTGATAAATGCTTCTTTATTACAACAACACAGATTACTGCATTGAAGTAAAAACAGTCAATATTGCTTTTGAGAACAAAACAATGAAAACAAAGTATAAGAGTCTGTGGTCTAGGCATATTCAATTCCTCGTTGTAAAATACAAATATATTATACACAGCAGGTATAGTTATAATTCTTAATTTAGTAACTGATTTAACACAGAATGTAGTCAAGGGAAATGCACAGTAGAATTAAAAAGAGCTAGCTGTAACTGATGAAGAATATAATGTAAAAATTCACTGATATTATAGCATGCAGAAAATATGCTTCATTATTGGAAACAGAGGTCACTGCAGTAATAATTTCGAGCTAACATATGCCTGAAAACCTCTGAGGTCTGCCATGCTTTCAGTGATGCCAAGGTCAAAGATAAGGGCTATGCTCAGCAGGCATACATCAAAAGTACAAATTAATGTAACCACTTATTGCAGTTGTTTCTGAATAACTACCACCATCACTGGGATATAGGTCAAAACAATTATCATTTTAACCCCTCAATTAGCTGTTATGTTATTAAGTATGTCTTAGATATCTAAAAGCCAGACTCAAAAGTGTACTTAGGGCTTAAAGGAAAAAGACACAAGGAATACAAATCAGTGAATTAGTGGTTAGAGCTCTTAGATGGTAAGGCTGAGTCTTGCACACAGGTCACACTCCCATAGTTATTACTATTTCTTGTTTCTCATCCACTATTAATGTGAAATATATCCCAGAGAGAGGATTAGGGTCCTTTCCTCCTGCTCCCTCTCCCTGGTGTCTTTGACACCCACCTTTAACTGAAAGCTCTCCTGGACAGGGTCTGCAGCTGGGAGCAGAAATGTCTGACTGCAGTAACTTCTGAAGACTCACCGTATGCTCACCCAATGCTCTTACCCCTCTTCATCAACAAGATGGATGAAATATGCACATCTTCCTATAAAAAGCATACACGCTTCCACTCCAGGAGGGTCAGGTAGCTAGAAGTTAGGTATTAAAAAATGTTTGTACCTGAATCCTGATTTAAATAGGAAGGGAAATATATCAGTACAGAAGCTGATCAAGCACTGCATGTAGAAGGAAAGCATTGGCTTGTTATAAGCTCTGAAGTTAACATCTCAATTTTACATGTAATGTTAGTCAGAAAACCATTAGGGGAAAAGGCTGAATTGTGATTAAAAATCACTGAATGATAAGCAATTTAATTTGGTTTTCTGAAATCAATAAAAAGACCTCTAACTAACTGCAGGACTTTGACACAAGCCTTTACAATGGTTATAAACTGTGACAAATACTTTGTGTCTTCCTAAAGTGCAGAGGCACAAAAGGAGTTTTCTCGGACAGCACAGAGAACAAAAGAAGCAGCAGTAACATATACAAGGGACCAGGGCCAATAGAGGATTTCAGTTGAAACTGAATTAGGCTCCAAAACTGATCCTGAAAATGTCTTATTCAGCTGCTACTGGACATTGAAGGTACCTGGATTAAGATAGACATTTTGACTTCAACAGTCAAACCAAACTACTGAACTCTTTAACCAACCACAAAAAGGTCTGTTTCTGGTTACTCGTGGTATCACCTTTGCTGACAGGATTGAGGGGTTGTGTGCTCAGATCCCACACCTTATCCTGCTCTGGAGTTGTAGAGAAGGGGCTCTCCACCATGGCCCACCAGGTCACCAGTCTCTGAGCCGCTGCCAGAGCACCCCCCAACCCGTTGCACATACGCATAGGACTGGGATTCACATGCAAGTGGGTGGTATCTGCACCTGAGGAGGAGAATTGGCCTGGCTTTCAGAGAAAGGTGTGACTTTCTGTCCTAACAGTTCAGACAGTCATTCAAGAAACAAGCAGAACCATAAACCAGTCCCCAATCCCACAATTCTACATATCTTATCTGGTGACTTTTACAGTCACTGGCCAGCAGAATAGTTTCAAGTTGAGAGAGGGGTGTAGCATCCATCTTCTGCTAAAGCCTGATGACAAAAGAGATGAAAAATAGTGGCTTGTTTCCTTTTTAGTATGTAGAATATAAGTGTTCTGCATAATTTTTAAGTTCTAAGTATATACAGTCTAAGTAAGTGTGTTAGAGTGGGTTCCTTTTTTTTTTCCTTCTTTTTAATTTTTTTTTTGAGAGAGAGACATTTATCTTAGCATGAGAATTCTGCACCTGAGTGCAGGAAAACATCTTCCTTATTTGACTTAAACAAGTTTTTAGTATTGCCTTTGGGCTTTTGCTTTCTCTTTTTCATTCAGCTTGTCTTCTGTCTGGAGGTATCTTTTCCCGTTCACCAAAAAGAGAGCTTATGTCCCAGTTTTGCATTCTATACCAAACACCTAAAGAATAATTCAAAAACATCTGTCATTTTTAGGGTCTGGCAGAAGATACTTCTAAATTGCTAAGAGGAGTTGATTATCTGGTTGATATTTTTGTTGTCCAAAAATCTCAAACTCTCAGCCCTTTCTGAGAAATGTTTTCTATTTTTTATTGCACCTTTAATGACCTTTTTTTCTAAGAAGTCTGAAGAGGTTATATTGCACTGAAAAATAATTGCTTAATTTTCTGTGCTAAGACGTGTCTCTCAAGCAGTAAATAATAACACAGAACCAAACATCATCTGATGACCTATTGCCAGAAGCACAGGAGCCTAAAAATCTGGATGGTATTCACTAGGCTGCTGTGTGACCTTCAAAAGATGTTGGAAATCTTGCATGTGTAACTTTTCACCTGCAGAGCAGGAACAACTCTCGATTGCAGAAAGCTGGAGGACAGGCATTTTCAAGGGTTGTTATTTCCATGTTGTCCCCTGTTGAAGGCAGAGCAAAGAGTCCATCTGAACCTCCACTGGCACCAGCTTTGAGAGAGGAGAAGGGACCTTGTTGCCTCTTCAGGGTTTCTTGGATTCTGCAAGGAACAATGGGAGAATGCTTTGTGAAGCATATTACTGTCTTGGCCCTCAAGGGAGGTTAGGAAAACCTGTTTTATAGCTGTGAACTTCCATTCCTTTCTATAATATAAGGAAAACAGTATTTCAGAGGCACAGTATGTAGCTAAGTTTAATAAAGCTGGTGTGGTGTTTGTTACATATGTCTGTGGTTCAAGAGACTGTCAAAAGTAACGTGACTGGAATGGAACAGAGTGGGGTGAGAGCATGGGATGAGTGACAGAGCCACAGAGAAATATAATTTAACAAAATTGATGGAGGAATAGAGACCAACCTGCTGAGCTCAGGGACCTGCTGGCAGCTAGCTTACCTCATACTGAATGCTGCTCATTTCTTAATCAGTCAAGACGTAACTCCCCAGACTGTGTTTGGGAAATTGAAGGAAGAAATATTGAAAAAATATTTCTCTGGATTCATTCCAATACTCAATTTTGACATCTGTTTACTACTGTCATATGCAACTTCATTTGTCAGCACAACAACAGAGCACTGGCTTCAGGCTCAGTGTATTCCTCGATAGGCTTACAAACTGAAAAGGGAAATTGCAAAAGAGAGTGGAAATAGGGAGTCACTCACAGGACTGGCCAAGCAGCAATTTTTCTGTCAGCAAAGAGGCAATGCAGCAGTAATGGTCCCCCTGTTAGCATGTTCCAGCACGGCATTTTACAGTGTGATGCCAGTGACGCCGCCGATTATAGGAATATGGTTGCACTGGCCAAGTCTCATGTGCTGAGCATGCAGCCAACACTGCTGGCTCCCGTTATGCTTACGTTTGCACTTCCTACATCTGAAGGATAAAGCTGCACTTTTTTTTCTGTCTCTGAAACCCTATACACATTTCACTGCCTCTGCAGTGGAGTTTAGCACACAAAGGGTACTGAAAAAGATACAAGAAAGCTTCCTAACAGCAACCCAGCATGAAAGTGGCTCCTGTTTGTGTTCACAGTCACTGGGAGAAAAGTAAGTGATCCATCAGTCATAGGACATAAAGCAATGAACGGGGAATGGAAATTACATTCATTTCAAGATAAAATTAGACCTCTGGATAATTTTGTTTCACCTCTAATTAATTTAAAACTTTGATTAACCAGGTCTGGCTTTTCTTTAATAGATTCCAGAATTATATTTGCTTTGTGACTTATTTCATTTTCTTTGTGACTTATTTATGCTTATTGCTGGGAAGACAAGTCGATGTGGTCTTTTAAGTCCAGGTCTTTACACACACTGACAAAAAAAATGCTTATGTAGATTTCAGCCAATCAGCTCCCACACTGGCAAATTCTGATTACTTCACCTTGATATTCTCTGTGATCCTATTGACTGCTATCTTTCACAAATGGAAGAGATAAAGCTAATGAAAACATAAATACCATCACCCTGTGTCTCAGTGCTCTTCCTCTCCAAAAAGAAACTACCAAAGTCTCTTCATTGAAAGGATATAAAGGTTTTAGGTAGAATTCCAGTTGCATTGAAGGCAATGTCAAAACTCCAACCGAGTTCAGTCAGGTCAGGATTTCAGTGCTTGGCTTTATAAAGCTGATGAATAAGAGGATGTGAGGTATCTATATATAAAGTGATCACAAATCACAGAATGTGAATCATGCACTGTGTGAGTTGGACTTTCATAATACAAGAAATAGGGTCATCCTGGGAAACAGAGTTGCAAATCTAAAGCTGATAAATGGGAACTGTTTTTATCCCATGCATAGTTACTTCTGGAACACTGTGCCATAATCTTCACATCTCTGAGTGAAGGGATTAGACAGTCAGCATTAGCTAATGAATAAAATTGGGCTTGAATTACAAGGGATGAGCATGGAGATATGTAGTAGGAAACAAGCATTCAATAAAAGAAGATCAAAACAAAAATAGATGAGCTTTGGCAAAATGCTTAGCTGTAATCACACAATTCTGAAAGCCAAGGAAGTGACAACTATTGCAATACTTTCTCATAAAGCATTCTTTTTTTCCATTTTAGATGAAGGAAGAAAATTACACAATGCAGAAGAGATTCCATAAGTTTTGTTGAAAATAAATGTGAACAAAGAGATGATGCTGTGAAATTAGTCCGCACATTATATGCCCCAGCAATAGACACAAGGGTGTAACACTGAGTAACCTGATGTTTCCCAACATGGACAGGAACTGCACTCTGTGCTCTGCCACTTACTGTCCCATCTTTGCAGTGTGGAAGGAGCTTAAAGAGACAACAAATTTACTTGAGGCAAGCAAAAAGTAAAACACTTAATTACAAAGTTGGAAACAAAGCTAGAAAGAAAGAACAAGACAGGAGAAGGGGGTTAGAGTAGGTGACCAGAGGTGCCTTCTCACCTGAATTGTGTTATGATCCTATGAAAACATGAGTTACAAACTCAAACTACACCACATCTCAGCCTCCTATTCTCACTGTGGTAAGGGATTTCTCTGATGCCTTTCCTGGTTGTGAGGCCCCAGCTTGACTGTGCTGCTCCTTACATTGAATCCTCTTTACAAAACATCCTTATTCATCTGCTAACTAGGAGATACCTGTACTGTTGTTGCCATTTAGGTATCTGGAACTCATGGAAACTTTAATGCATTTCTCTTCAGTTTATCTGAAAATTAGTGAGAGTTTCCTCTCCTTAATGCTGATTCTTCTACCCCAATAAATGTTTTTCCCCTAGGAAATCAACTGAGTTGAAATTACAAATCCACAGTTTCAATATTTTGCAAATTAAGTGTCTGAGAGGTATGTTTTTTTCTTCACAGTGGTTTTTATGTCTGCTGGCTTTCACAGAGACAGTTAATGGCACATTAATTAATCTCAATTATTTAAAGGACACCCCATCACAATACATTATTGGACTCCAGATCAGTAATATGTTAATAAATTCATCCTGTTAAAAGCCACAGCAAGCTGGAAAAACAATCAAACAATCAGAAAAAAAAAAAAAAAAGGAAAAAAACCCCACAATTTTTTCATTAAAAAAATAACATTTTTTTAAAACTTGAAACTGCCCTTATTTTTTCAAGCACTCTAATTCAGAAAAGATTGCTGAGGACACACAATAGTGTGTCATCACCTAAATCAACGATTACAGTTACTGAATATCAACTCACAAACAATTTTCTCTTTCCATTATTGCTGGCTTTGCTTCTCTCTGTCGGAGGAAGAAATAAAGATGATGACTCTGTCTTTCTTTTACTTGCATTTAACAACTGAGATGTTTGTCCAAATTGGATGGTCTAATTTTTCCTGCCATGTCTCATTGTACAAAGCAAGCACGAGCATTGGGATTTTATCTAAAGACCTTGGACTAGACCCTGGAGCCCACTGAGTCTGTAACAGCAAGTTTATTATAGAACTGATTCAGCTGTGATTTAGTTCAGAGTGTCTGGCTTTTAATTGTATAGAAATCCATAAGCCAGGAGGGGAGTGAAAAGAATTGTTCTGACTCATCTGAAGACTTAGTTAGCAGAGACTTTTTTGGGATCTTTTCCACATGAAATTAACCTTGCAAATGTGAATTGATATAACCTACTTGCTAAAGGAAAAGCAGTAGCACCTGAGATATACTTCTGCAGTACTTGACTTTGCAGAGTGAGAACTAAGTACCTTTTTTTTATACCTCTCTCCAACACCTTATGTCACATCTGCAAAGCTACTAATTTTTGATAAAATGTCAAATACTGAGCATGATTTTAGCAAAATCTGTATCAACTGAATGTTTGTACATTTTTTTTCCCTTAATGAAATTAAGTTCTAAACAAAGGTTTTATTGTTTTTGTATTTTGCATACAGTTGGTCCTTGGAAGAGTGACACTGTTGCTGTTGTGATGACAGGTAGAAAAGCATTCTTATCACACCAGATAAGCACTGTCCTTGAAACTACAAAGGTCTTTTCTCTCAGTAACATTGAAAATAATGAAAAAAATAATTTGGACAAGTGAAAGTGAAGGCAGGACAAATCTTAATAGGTCTATGTCTGAAAATTCAGGGCTACCATCACCCCCTTTTAACCCTGGAAACACCTTATCAAATTATAAATAACACCTCCACTGCAAATAGTTCAGGACTGTTGTATACCTATTAGTAACTGCCTCAGTTGATTAGTCCATAACTGTATCACTGTACACAATAGCTTCCTGCAATAGCAATTGCAAACTAAAATCCGTTACAAGTTTTATTTTTAAAATTATTTTAACTGAGATATCAAAGTTGTAAATTCACTGAGAGAAAAAAAAAAAAGTACAAGCAGTTAAGGTAAATAAAGCAAAACTAAACTTTCTCATCACCATTTACATTAGGTCTTCATCTGAAATCACACACAAAACATCTTTTGCATTCACAAGTTGCATATGTGTTAAATAAACACTCAAATGCCTATAATGTCCTTTATTTCTGTCTAGGGTACAGAAGGTATATTTATTTTTGGAGAGAAAAGACACCTTGAAATTATTTCCTTAATCTGATGTCTTCTAGCTCATTTATCACGATGTTATCTGAAGATATTTGTGTCACTACCAATGAGACAGCAGTTTTTAACTGAGATACTAAAAAGGTCTTTGACATTCATGCAGCTGTGGGTTTGAAAAAACAAGAACCCTATCTGTTTGAAGCTGTACAACAAGTCTGTAGGGAACAGGTGCAGTGCCTGTCCTTGTTCCAAGCCTCCTCAGCATTCCTCCTTGTTGTAGCCTGGTGTTATTTCATGCTGTACAAAGTTAAATGTACATGATGATCTGTTAATTTGTCTCTACTTGAGTACATTGTCACATGTGGTATTAAACAAGAAAACAGAGAGACATCTGTGTTCTGTTTTGGACCCTCATCATAAGAAGGACATTGAAGTATTAGAGAGAGTGCAGGGGAGGGCAACGAAGCTGGTGAGGGGCCTGGAGCACAAGTCTGATGAGAAGAGGCTGAGGCTGGGGCTGTTTAGCCTGGAGAAAAAAAGGCTGAGGGGAGACCTTATCACTGTTTACAACTACCTGAAAGGAGGTTATGGTGTGGACGGTATTGGTCTCTTCTCCCAAGTAGTAAGTGATAGGACAAAACGAAATGGCCTCAAGTTGGGCCAGAGGAGGTTTAGATCAGACGTTAGGAAAAAAATTATTCACGGAAAGTGTTGTCAGGCATTGGAACAGGCTGTACAGGGAAGCGGTGGAGTCACCATCCCTGGAGGTGTTTAAAAGACATTTAGACGAGGTTCTTAGGGACATGGTTTAGTGCTAGAATTAGGTTAGGTTATGGTTGGACTCGATTATCCTGAGGGTCTCTTCTAACTGAAATACTTCTCTTTCTATATCCTTCAGACTGCCTTTCCTTCTGCCGTAACCACTTGTGCTTTCTAAAAGAAAACAGAAGGGCCCCAATGTAACAGTAAATAACAATATAAGTGGGATGGTGGCCATGCTCTGTTTCATTCAGTATTCAGCTTTTAAACTTTCACGCATTTTCAGCTACACGCATCAGAATTATCTTACAGGATTTTACGCACATAGAGCTACCTTTTTAGATTCTCTTTCCATACTGGTGCTTTCATTCTTCTGATAACTATTATTGTATCAGTTCCCAAGGCAGAGTCAGTGAGTTCCTCTCAAACTGAATATGCTCTGCATCCTTTTTTATGATTATATTTATTTGCTTTAATCATTTTTCTGTGTATTAGTTCCACTGAACCTTGGTCTCTTTTGTCTTGCTTTGATGACTTTATAGCTCTCAATTTGTTTCCTTTTAATTTTGCAGCACTAAATGAGGTGAGATACTGTCATCAGCTGTAGCTATGGTCATTGAACAGATTTCTGATATGACTGCACTCATTCAGTATATATTTTTAAAAATGTTATAATATTATTTATTGAATAAGTAAATATAAAGAACAACTTTCTGTAATATTAAATTGTATCACCACAGAGCCTGAAATGAATGAAAAGTGTGCAGATTTCATGGGACTCTGAATGAAACCATTAATCTTAATTTTATCACATCTAATCACTTAATCCTCTTCCACAAACAATGAAACTTCATTCTCTGAGTGACTGTACCCTCTGAACTGATACAAAATGTTTTTGATGTTGTTCTGGGGGTTTTGTTTGTTTGCTTGCTATTTTAGCCATTTTCACAGGAAAAAGTGAGCCACAATTTGAGCATGTATTAAGGGCTCTTTTTGTTTTTACATAAATCTAATATCTGAATGTGGAGACAATTGCCACTCACTGAGGGGGCACAAATATCCTTGAAACTTGGAAAGAGTGTTACCTTTTGTTTTTTCTAGGTAGAAAAGGTTAGCACAGTACATTTTTTTAACATTTATGACATGCTGTTAATCATACTGTAACTCATATCATTAGATATATAACACTGTCATCTTCATTTTTTTCTCTGATATAATCATTGGATTAATTTTTCATGGAAGTCACCATTTTCACATTTGAGGTGAAAAGTTATTAATAACAAAGCCTTCATAGGCTGGCTGAAGGTGTCTAAAATTATAAATACCATTTTCAATTGTAATCCATGTTGAACAGTAGAACTGAATCAAATATTGCTTCAGGCTCTGGAAAGAGCTGGAAACTTAATTTTCAGACTCCTGTTTTCCTGTATGTTTTTGCCAGCTAGGATCTAGAGGTAAAATATATTGCCTCTTCGAATTTGATCTTTTAACCCTTAGGGACCAGTTCATGCAAGAATTGAAGCTTGCTTCCTAAATTACCTACATCAGATGTTTGTAAACTATATTGCACATTTGAGCATGGTATTCTACAGACTTCACTGATTTATACAAAATGTCCAAAGTTTGAATAAGTATCCTAAAGATAAATATTTGCCTCATCAGAAACCTGAATTTTTGGAGTTGGCTACTATTAATCCAAGTTCTCTGTTCTATTTTTCTTGTCTATATTCCTCCTTTTCAAGACTGTTTTTCATTGCATCTGTTCTATTCAGTTATGTGTGGAAAGCAACTCCAGTTCTACACTTAAATGGACTTTCAAGGCTCTCCATTCTTATCAGTGAGTACATTCAAGTATAATCTGGTAGAGTTTTAAGCAATGCAATAAGCACAGGTAAATAACAGATTTCTAAGGATATGCCAGTCATTGCTGCTTTAACAAAATGAATCTGCTCTCTCCTTCCCTTCCAGTTGCCCTTTTCCTTATGTACTTTGAATATCAGATTTTTATACATCTAAAGACCAAATTATGTCTTGACACACACCTTGTACATCCCTGGGCCATGAGATCACATAGTACGACACATTTACAACTTTTTCCTTGACTAAAGAATGATGACAAAGAGTCACTATTTAAAGGTGCAATCTTACATTTCTTGCATTAAAAACAACAACAACAAACCCCAAAACATAAAAAAAAAACCAAAAACAAACAAAGTATTACAATGTGTAGACAATTTACCACTGTTATTTGGCTCATCCATCAGGGAGCATTTAGCTGAAAGGCAGCAGTGCTGACATTGTATCTCTGCCAAAGGGCACAGAACTGCAGGAATCAGAGGCAACCTATCATGAATGAAGATTATACTGCAGCGTAAAAATTCACCTTCCCATCTGCAGAAGCAGAAGGAAGGTCAAAGTAATCCATGTTTTTAGTTCCTGTTTGTTTTCAATCGTGTGAAGGCTGCAAGATAAGATAGTTTCTGAAATTCCCATGGCAGACTGGTAAGCATAATAGAAAATCAAAACACCAAACAGGGGATTCAGTGGAAAAAAAAAAGGGCTGCAAACGCCAGCTTTACATTTGGAACAAAGCTGAGCATGATCAGACATCTGGTGGAATTATTCACACCTGCCAATACTCATCCATTAGGTGTGCAGAGCACATGAAAGAGAGGTGGGAGCGTGTATGCAGAAGAATGAAACATCTCCTGAATAGCACACTGGGCAGCAATTGCAGGTTGCATTGCCCAAGCACATATTAGAGACAAATGCCCATATTTTGAAAACAGGACAGATTTTCAACTAGGTGCAAATTTTAAGGACTGAAATATTTTAGTGTTTTTATGACTAACAGCAAGGGCTACACAAATAATGTACCACTGGGATATTTTTATTATTTCCTCTGAAAGAACTTACTAATTTTTGAAAGCCTTTCTTACAGTTTCTAGGCAAAATGAAACAACCATCATGTGCTGAAGTCATTCTTACATGTGTTGTGCTGCTTAGGCAAGTGTGGTGTCTCATTAAGACTTAGCATTTTAACATTTTAGTGTTAATGTGCAAAGAAGGGTGCAATTATCACTTTTAAAACTTTTTTCACTGTTCCTAAGAGTATACCTTTTCTATATTTTTACTTATTTATTGCAAAACCAAGATTTGCCACTTAACTAAAATTAATTAAAATTAAAGCTAGTTAGTCTACATTTTAGTATGTATGTCTATAGGACACTTTTTAAGCATTGTATTATACTGACAAACTTCTAGTCCCTCTGATTTCTGCTAAATATGTATCTGCCATCAAGTATCTTGATACAGAACAACAGCTTTATACCCTCTTTCAGAGCCCTAGAGAAGAGGTTTGTCTCAGAAGACTAAGCTAATAATGAATATATGAGAAGCAAAGATATTTCAGTTTTTCAGGGAAATAGATGCTGCCTTGTAAGTCTGATTTCATAGCTGTACACTTTTCTTAAAAAGAATAATATGCTGATGATCTGTGGCTTTACAAGATGAGCTTGGTAAGTACCTGTGCAGGATTAACAAATGTGATACATAGTCTAAATGTGCAAATACTTGGGATTTCTATTGTCCTTTATACATCAGCAAAAGACTAGAAGGGAAGAGGACAAAAGTAGAAGCAGAGAATAAAAGAAAACCCAAGAAGAAAGATGCTTTTGCTTCTGGAGCAATCCAAAGATAATGTTACAAGGGAAGTGAGAGTATTATTAGTTTTATGATCTGTCTCACATATTATACTTTCTACAATTTAAGAAACAACCTGGAGGTGAGAAAAGAAAAAAGATTAGATAAAGATGTAACAAAAACCAGGACGGGTTATAGAACAGTCTTATACAATAAGCACACTGTGTTGGAGATGGATAACAATAAAAGAATAAGGTTACAAGCAGAAAAGAAGATTTACATCAGATTCTTAAATAGTCCCAGACCTATCAAATATTCATTTATGACTAGTTAACTGGAAATCCTACAAAATATTTTATCTTTATTGGTTGAGTCGCACAGTACAGGAAAGCCAATATCTGTGCCCAAAGGCAGCTTCTGTGTATTGCTCCTCTTTGTGCTCCTGGGTCTGCAATAAGCCACTGCCTTTTACAATAATATATAAAAGAAAACCCAGACCCTTAAGTTTATCTGGTTGCTCTACAGAAAGATAAATGTCAAACCAAAGCACGAATGTGAGTTGAGTTTATTTTCCAGTTAGTTTACTTATAAAACCTGACAAGAATGGGAAGATAAACTGTAATTCTTTCAGAGGATGAAATGACAGACAAAACCAAATTTGCACAGAATCTGACAATAAATTAAAATAAAAATAAACTGAAAGCAAGCATAAAAAGCATATAATATTTTTAATGTCATAATACTAGAAAAAACCTGTAGGTCATTCCAGTGACTGGGACCTCACATTCTTCAATATAACTGGATTATTTATTTGAGATGTCAACCTGACTGATGATCTGTACACAACCTTGTAGTAAAATTTTCATTAAACCTTTTGTCATCCATTCAGTCATTCTTCAGAAAGGTATATTGATTTCATTTTTCTTTTGTAAATTAAATTGTACTTAGAGGAATGCTTTACATAAAAATGTTTATTGTTTTACTGTACAGAATGCCATTTTTAAGCAGGGTTATCCTTTCAAAATCACTTCAATTTTTTTCTGTTATGTTCTTTTACTTGTCTCTTTTCTCATGACAGTACTGAGTAGCACATCAATCAGCAATAATTCACCATAATATAAAAATATTGCTAGGCTTTATTATGTCTGAAACTTTAAAGGGCAGCTGATACTACTGATCGAAACTACTGATGTCTCCTGTGTCTTCTGTGACAAAAAATACTGTGGTTCTTCAAACACAAAAGCAGATAAACTCAAAATACACTAATTACGTGAACAGCAACTTTCAGTACCTTTTGTTGGGAGATATTCCATTCCAGCATCTATCTCATTTCCTTCAGGATAACTGAAGTACTCATGCCGTGTAGCATTAAAAGCCTGAGTTATGAGTCTCTCTTCTATCAAAATAGTTTACGGAGAGAGATGCATAACTTTAGATAGTCAGCAAAAGCAAAAGCTTGAAATTCTCTAAAATGCTCTTGACTCACTGCTCACTGAAAAGAGATCTTAAGACAACCAGGTTGTCAATTTAGAGACCTAAACTGAAATGCTTAATGTAGGCAGTGTAAATACTATGTTCAGGTAGTACTTACAAAAACATAAATTAGGAAATAAAAATGAATAGTATAGTTTGGCAGTTATAAGGATATATTGAGTTATATTGCTGCTGCTACAATGTGCCACAATGTAATGAAATTTAAGGTTATAGGAGATGTCATATTATACAGCAATACATGCTTACATGCCATGAAATATTGCAATAATAATTCATATAAAGATGATAAATATTGAAAAATAAATGTACATTCTTCTCACGCATAATTTATGGAGTTTGTTTTTGTTTTCCTGAAATGAAATATCTTTGAAACTTTTCTTTGTGAAAAGCTTTTGTGAGCGGGTTAGCCTTGGCTAATAGCCAAATACCCAGCCAGTAGCTCTCTCTCTCCCCCTCCTCAAGGGGACGGGGTGAAACAGAACAAGAAATCTTAGGTCAAGGTAAAGACAGAGAGATTGCTCACCCATTATTGTCACAGGAAAAACAGACTCCAAATGGTGAAAATTAAACTAATCTATTGCCAATTTAAATAGATTTGGGTAGTGAAAATGAGAAGACAAACATTCAAACACCTTTCCCCTCAGCTGTGCCCTGTGGTGGTTTGTTGGAGCTGCTGGAACCAGCTGTGTCCAGCACGGGGCAGCCCCAGCCTCTCCATACAGAGACCCCCCACAGCCCCCAGAGCCTGGGCACCTGCACTGCTTACACCCTTCTAGAATGAAAACAGATTTTGTACATTTAATAGTGTCAGAAAAGTGAAAAAGTTTAGCAAAATTTCAGAAGTACCCATATTGGCAATGATATTAAAAAGAACATGATGTCCAGTCATATCAACCATAGATAGCCCAAGCAGGACTCAGAATGAAATATTCCTCTCTGGCACATCATCTAAATGCCAGGAGATGTTTAATAAGGACAGTGCAGGTGAGTTCTGGAGTAGGTTCATATTTTGATGCTGTTTAAGAGTAGTGCACTTATATACCTGGTATTGCTGGTCAGAAAGTATATTCTCCAGATTCAAATTGGCTGGGGGCAGGGCAGCTTTTTAAAATCCTTTCAGCACCAAAAATCTCTGATTTAAATCTGTTTTATGGCTTTTGATGATTCACAGGTACAATATGCATTCAGATGTACTCCTAGGCATAGCAGATCATTGACAACGCTTTCTCAGGCAAAGGCCACGTCCTCTTAAAGAGTAGTAACAGTCACTAGTTTTTCAAAAGTATTAATTTCATGTTTAATATTTTGAGTAGGTTGTCCTGCTTCTCCAGATCTCGTTTTAGGCTAGTGGTTAGAGACATCCATATAAATGTTGGTGGGAGGAGTCAGAGAGTAGATGTTAAACAGGCTCACACCTTGGTTATTTTGATCTGGCACCATGAACAGAATCTTTACACTGCATTTTCAGTTTTGGATATATTCAGCGGCTTTCTCTGTTAGCTGTTACTCAGTAGATGTGATCTTGAATCATGGAGGCTTGGAGAAAACATGGGAGCATTTCAGAAAAGTAGTGGAAGCATTCATTTGTTCTCAGTGTAGCACACTGTTGGGAGGCTTTTTGACAGGCACCTTAAAGGTTTTGTCAGGAAATTTATTTATTTATTTATTTATTTATTTATGGCATAGCTATCAATGGCTCGAGACGTGTGCTTTTCACATTTTCTAAATAACCAAAATTAGTTTATTACCTTTGCTACACACTGTTCTTTGTACCACAAGACTGATACGTATTGACTTGTAATTTTGGAAAAGAAAATTCTTTCCCTGTCAAGAATCTCAAATACGTGCTTTGTAATGTCTAACATGAAAGGGAATTTCTTTTTAACATATTTGAAAAACAGAAACCTTACATTAGGGTATTATTAGATTAAATGGCTGCTATTGTGTGGGAAAGCAATATTGGTCAATACCTAGCAGGATCTTAGACATTTACAAATATATCTTATGCTATCATAGCCTCACAGAGTCCACTTCTCCGTGTCTTCATATGTTTTGTGTCTCAGCTTGTCCATTTGTAAAGCATTGCCTATTTTTAAGCCTTTATAACTATGAAAATTATCCCCAGATAAATTCTGAGTGCTTCTGGCACACTGACAAGTCCATTGGCATAAATATTTCTCAGGACCCATATTCACTAGTTTTTTTCTACAAATAATATCTTAATACATACAATGGCTACAATGTTATTCTGAATACCAAAGACTACTGCAAAAAAAACAGTCTTCAAAAGAAAATGAGTGGTGTGGATGCAAGCTTAATAATTTGGTATCTATCATCACATTTCTCAAGATACTCATTATTACTGTTTGCACCACCTCTTCCCCTCAGGTCTGTCCCACTACCATTCCTGGTCTCAGCTGCCTGCTAGGTCACCTCTTGGATACTTTGCATGTTACTTGGGGAGTGGAAAGGAAATATTTCTTACTACCAGACCACATGACATACAGCGCAACAGAACTTTAGTGTGATGGGAGCCTCTAAGCACTAATGAAATGTTAGTAATTAGGTATACTGACTAATTTTTAGTGCCTCTTGTTCAAAAATCATTGTTTCCATTTTTATCTTCCAAGTAGCTCTTACTTTCCTATATTCAGGATTACATTTTTTCACAGAACTTACTAAAACTCAAGCAGTTGTCTTACTATCTATCAAACATTCCTCTCTTGTTCATGTCTGCAAATGCTCCATTTGTAAAAGCCACACAAAGCAGAGGTACATAATGACTCATCTCAGTTTGTGTTGTATTTTTTCCCCTCCACTGTTGGCCATTTTTTCCCAGCTGCACATATCTCATGCTTTAGATGAGGGGTCTTTGAGGGGTCTCAACACCAGAGAAGGAGCAGCCACGCTTGCCAGGACTCCGTGCAAGGTCTCTTGCAGGATTGAATTCTTGTAATGCCAAACCCTCAGGAAAACAAATATCCTGTTAGACTGTGAGACGGACAGGGTGCAGCAAAGACTTTGAAGATGATAAGATGCACCAGTGGTAATTTAAGTGTTTGGCGGGACTGACAAGTGTGCACATTACAGAGGAATTTTGATAAGTTCATAGGGGAAGATAAGAAGACAACAATTAGGCTTTTCCCTCTACATGGAAGTGTGTGACTAAGAGCTATCATATGCAGCAGAGTGAAATATGATGTAATTGTAATAGCTCCATTTTTCTTCCATGTTCAGTATTGCGAGCAGTGTGGAAAAAATTGTACTGAACACTAGTATTGCTTTTTCAGTACAGCATGTAGCAAAAAAGAAATCCACAGAATATTATATTACCATATAAACCATGTTTGAAATTTCCAATCTTAAAGATAAAACTTAAGGTAATAGTATAAATATTGCTTTTAAAAATGAATTATTTATACAGAGGTTTTACAATTTTAGCTTTAAGTAGAGTTTGTTCAACAAAGCTCAGACTAGACTCTTATATGTCTATGGATAAGCTGTAATGCCCAGACATTTTGTGTTTAATTTATATTAGCACAATTTAAAACTTGTTTCATTTATAACATTCAGAAGTGTTAATGAACGGAACAATCACAACAAAGCTCACATTACACAACAATTTAAATTCAATAGTGGAGTCAAGCAATCTCTTCTTGAGGTACCCTTTTATGATCTTTCTATTAATAAATCACTGCCTTCTGCAAAGTCCAAGTTTTCAGAGATCATAAATGTTCTAAAAATGAGGAAACCAGGACATTTGTATTTATTTATTTATTTTTTTATGGTGAATCCCCATGGGCCTTAATCGCTTTTTGGCATTGCGACATCTTTTGGAGGAATAACTGTGTTTACACAAACTGCATTTTACCTGCAGAACCTTACATACTGAACAATTCTAAGTGCTTCCAGAGTTAAGTGTACTATACAAGTGTGTAAATGCAATGACATTCCAACACTAGGATTAAATAACTAAGAACCCAGGTACTCAAATTAGCATTTTTGCTCTAGACATTACATGAACTGCAACCACTACTATTTGTTTTGGCTACTGGTGTCTATTCTTAAAATGTTTCCTGCTTCTGTTCTGTGAGACCTTGTTTCAATTTGTCTTCTATGTGCATCTTTTTACTCACCTCCCTGTCATACATATTTAAATAACATGAAGGGAAAGATAAAATTACTGAAGCAGCAGCAACAATTTCAGGAATGTAGATAAAATGGACTTCGTTCACTATAGTGTGACAGAGTGTTTCTGAGTGTGAATAGTTAGGTTTTCCCATTTGCAAGTTTTAAATAATCACATTGTTAAAGCAAAGAATTGTCAGGAGAAGGAAGGAAGGAGGCAAAGCTCTGCTGGAAAGCTGCAGAACATGGGGTGTACCAAGCATCATTCAGAGCAATACAACAGAGGCAATAGAGAGAAGTAAAAGGTGGGATTTTGGCACATATTTGCCATCCTTTTTGAAGTGTGTGTGGCCAGCAGTGTCTGGAGCCTGCAGTGAGAGGGGCTGGAGAAGCCATAGCAGAGACACAACACAGGCTTCAGTCTGGCTGATGCTAAACCTGCTCAGCTCTCTCTGCAGACCTGATCATTCAGCCAAAAGACAGAGGTTTATAAGGGACTGAATTATATTTTATACCTCACGGAAAAGGACAGCACATCATATTTCACATACTGTCTGCTGTGTCATCTAGCAGTAAAATGACAGGTGCTTACATTGTAAAATGCCCATTTGAAAGGAGACAGGACTGGTATCAATCACAATAAGCAATCTTTTTCATTCTTCAAACAGACAATGTACATACAAACACTATAGAGACAGGCTGATTCTAACTGAAGTTTTTTTCCATTTAGTTTCATCTGCTACCCATGCAATCATTTTTTAACATCCTTCCAAAGCTACAAATCTCTCTACAAGATAAAAGACCAGCTGAATATTGATTTTGTTTTTCTGCAAGATGGAATTTGTTGTCCTCTTTTTAACACAAACACAAAAGAACAGCTAACTTGTCCTTGCCCTGTACTTACATTTTGAACAGTTACTTGACACCTGTGTATCAAGATACATAATCCCTTGTCTCATCTACAACATCCCAGTCATCTAGAAAACTGAAAAGTTAGATTTAAAAATAGCAGATATTGTTTTGGGGCAGCATAACGCAATTAAACTACAGTGTCCCACTGAATTGAATTCCTGAAGTATGTCAATTTCTTCTGTAGTTCTAATGGTTCTCTACATTCATTGAAATGCCTCAGAAAAAAAATAGCTATGTTTTCAATTTTGTTTTTAACATGAAACTTAATATATTAAAAGCCAGTAATGCAAAAGATCGTATATAAAAGGTCATGAGTGTCCACGTTTCACCCGTCTTTTGGAAATACAACTGAGATCATTTTGATCTGAAGATACAAAACAATACATAGGCAAGACTGCTTTCAAAATCTCAAATTAATCAGAACATTGTCCTCCTTTTGTCCTCAAAACAATCAATTAACCACCAGACTTCATGATACATATTAAACATGGTGGTCAGAATACAGATCAGAATCTTTTAGCAAAACTTATTAGTCGTGTGCTTTGAAAGCAGAGTCTTGTGATAGAGTTTTTCAGTCCACATTTAAATATACAATAAGCACAGGAGTCTTGAATACTGATGATCAGAGTATTGATTAAAATTTTTTGCAAGATTTATTTATTACTGAGACAATGTTCCCTCAACATGTCACAAGTCCTCGCTGGAAACTTTATAGACTTTAATAATTTTATTGTAAACATCTTTTAAGCAAATACATCTAGCAATTTAGGTGCTTCTACGGCTGCATCATTACAACAAATGATCATCTTGTCGTGATTATATGTCTATCCCTATCACACTCCTTTGAGATAGAGAAACCACATCCCCTTTTACCAACAAAGCAGAGTGCTTTAAAAATAAGACAGGCCAAATCCAAAAAAGATTTTCAGAAGTTAAAGATATTATAGGAAACAAAATTCCTATAAAATTGTGCTTCAGAATAATAACTCATGAGCTGCTTAACTTAGAACATTTTTTACATGAAAGTGAAGGAAATTCTCAAGCATTCATAATTGTATTCATGCCCAGATCATGTCTGGCTTAAGAAATCTTTCTCTTTAGACTCTATAAACTTAATGGCACTGTGCCTAAATTCCCAAGGGACCAAATTCACCCAGCATACTCACAGAATCTGCACACTTGCCTCCCAGTACAACCAATCTTGCTCTCTGCAGACCATGATGGTGCACCTGTGACAAGAGACAGGCAATGTCAGTGTGATCAAGGAAGGGACTTGGACTTTGTCTCTTACACGGCCAACAAGTGGTCTCACACCTGGGTACATCTGAACAGGATGAAGGTTTTCCAGTTAAAGTGACAGTGCAGTACTTAGAAAAAAATAAAATAAAGAATCATTTATCAGCACTTAACTAGAAGTGAAAGACAAGTGAAGACACAGACAAGTTGGACTGAATTTCATGTTTATTATATTTTGCGTGGACTTATGGCCACATAATTTAAAGAGCTATACACTGGCATTGACTTTAAATTGAGATAACTAGGCTACATACTCTGGTGTGATATATGTACTGCAGCCAGTATATACTGGACAATTCTGCTGAAGCTAATGCTGAAGATACCCATCCATCTGTCCATCTTACTTGTGACAAAAATTGCAATGTGTCATTTTTTTTATCCCTGTAGCTGATATAACCTTTAGTTTTCTTTAGTTTTGCATGATTTAACTTAACAATTTAACATAACAGAGTGGTTTTAAAGTTATCTGGCAGGGACAGAGCCACTTAGGTAGCATAGGGCTGATTGATAGCACAACCTCATGAGTTACAAATCCTGTCTCTGAGGTTGAGAAGCAGCTGGTTCACTGCGAAGTCTCCACCATTATACTGCAACTGCAATGAGTCAGATTAAACAAACAAGAAAACACAGAGCAAAATCAAGCAAAACCCCATTTTGTACCAGAATTTATTGTGCTAATAGGTCACTGAAAGCCAAGACTGAACACTTAATTATTTAGATACAAAATAAGGAGCTCAAGATGTGTCAATTAACATCAAATGTCAGGGATTTTCTGGATTTTGCAATGCTAAAAAAATGTTCTGTAGATTTTTCACCTCTCGCTCCTCTCAGCATTGCTCAGGGAACATACTGCCTTGCACAAAATTACCTTAAAGGTGACCTTACAAGAACATTAAATCAAAAGCTAAAATATACCTGACATAATTGGGAAGATTTTTTTTAAAAAACAAAGAGTAGTGTTCTCTTGTTTTTCTCTCTCCAAAACAAGGTAGAGGCTGACCTTGACAATTACAGCCTGCAGAAACACTTCTGAAATTGAGAGCAGCTGGAAGCAATGCAGTATAGATATGAAATGTAGAAAGACATGTTTTTCTCCACACACAGCGTTGTTTGCGTCATGCATTTCTTAGTTTTTTTCAAATCACTCATAACCTGCAATACAGCAAGAGGATGGAACCACTGACACCTTGTCTTTCCACCTCAAAGCAATGCCTGTGAAAAGAAATCCAGTTTAAGAAGAAAAGGAAATGGAAAGGAGATGCAGAGGCAGGTTTGCAAAGTCCTTTCAGCTGAAAGCTGAACAGTTATAGGTGCTTAATTAACCTTTTTAAAAGGGATTTTGGGAATTTTTAAAAAATGCCTTCATAGAAGATGAAAGTATTATATTCCATTTCTCTATGTAGAATTTTTCAATGTTCCATTCTTTTGATAGCCACTTCTACTTTCAAAGTCAGCAAGAAGTTTTAAAATGTATATCTCTACCAAAATGTACTGCAGAGCAATGACTGTATTCATGCTCAGCTGTGGCTGTGAACTGAAAAGTGGTGATATTTGTGCTACGAGACACATCAGCTTTCTGAGAAATGAACTAAGCACTCAGAACTTTTACTGGCTCACTAATTCTTGCTGAATTACCATGGGAAATTAATGGAATAAAGATTTCCTAGGGGTTATGGTTCAAAAAATGTGCAGCCAAATTTCTCTCAGGTACAGAATGACTCTAAAAACTGTTCCGATTATTTGTTTTACTTTTTTTTTTTTTTTCTTGCTGATGATAGATAAATCCTTGGAGTGAAGTGGGTGAGTGAGTGGAACAGAACATGCATTCAAAGTGGCACACCCGAACTGGTCCTGTCACATCTGCCTCACCATCATTTTACTTCTGAAGCATACAGATTTCTAATTTATGTTCAAGGTGGAGCATCTCAGTGCTAAATGAGTGGGATTTTAGTAAACATCATAACAGATGTATCAATTCTCAAAGTCATAGCTGTCATTCATAGGTGACTGCCAGCAGTCTTCTGTTAGCTGAAGGAGCCTATCATGGTCTTGCGTTCAAATGAAATCAATTAGCTGTTAATATGCATTCAGTTTGCAAGCTTTCATATAATGATTCATACCATTAATGTTAATGAAACCTGCCTTGTCAAAGCAATTTTGATGGCAGACCCTCATCTGCCATTCCCATAACACTCATGCAGTTTGCCACACCACGAACGTGGTGACCTCAGGTATCATGAAGTTAATTGAATTATGTACAAAGAAATCTAGATTGTAAGCAGGAATGTTACAGCTTCAGGCTGTAATTCCATATGCCTTAATCAGCTGAAATTCCCATGAACTCAGTCACAGGGCTCAGACACGGAGTTGAGTCTTTATGCTGCTTTTGCTGTATTAGCAACCATGTGAAATGTCTGAATCTCCACCCAGTTGTTTCTGTTTCATTGACTTCTATCACTTTTCTTTAACGATAAAGCTGGAGGTAGGTATTTCTTAATGTATGTTTTATAGGCTTACTTTTGTGGTCAATTAAGTCCAGAGCTGAAGGGGATAAGGAGGTTTGTGAACATGCCCATCCATTTTATTACCAAAACTTCAATTCAGAGTGTCCTCTGAGTGGCTGCTTAATCTTACGGATGCTTCATCTTGTACTGATGTCCCACTGGTGTTTCACTCTGAGCTGCTACTGGGCAAACACAGACCGGCTATTTCTTTGCAATGTGAGCGTAAGCTTCCAGTGCATTGAATACAAGTGGTCTTCACAGTCCATAAAAAAACCTTAATTTTTGGGGTTGAGTCTTTATAATATTAGAAAGAAGAAAATTCTTGCCTGCTCTTCAGTAGTATATAAATGAATGATGCCATTATTAAAGTTCATTCCTCTTTAGTTAACATGCAGCACATTTCTTCATAGAACATGCATTAATCAAAAAGGGTATTTAATGACAAACAAGGAGTTTAAAGAGTTCAAAAGGCTTATTGTATATGCTATCTCAAAATCCAGCCACTTTATATTTTTTGATGCAAAACAAAAAAAAAAAAAGAAAGAAAGTAAAAAAAAAACACCAACAAAACCCCAACCACCAACAACAAAAAAGCACAAAAACAACAAAACTGCAAAAATCAACAATTTTCACAAGTAAAATTAATTCTTACATTAACCTTTATGGTAGGGGAATAGAAGGAAACACTTCTTTCCCTATAACATTCTGATCTGTAATGCCACAAGGCAAAATGTTAAAAATGATGGCAGATAATTGTTATACATCAAGGTGAAATCTGGAGAATAGAAGGAGCTGGTTCACTAAAAACCAGTTCACCTAGTAGACTAAGCCTTTCACTGCGGAGGAGAGAAGGAAAGACAAGACATGAGAGCTGTAGCTTCAAAAAGAGATGTGTTTCTTCGGTTCAAAACTAATGCAAAAACTGTAACTATACAGCAGGAAAGGAACATAGGTAAATAACATAAACTATTATTCAGGCAGTCATTTCAATGAAAAAGATTTAGTCTCAAAGATTTGTAGCAGGAAGTTAGTGTAATAAAATCAGAAAATTCTCTATGGCAAAAAAATAGGCTAATTTGGTACATGAGTGAATAAGAAAGGAAGGACAGTAGGTGGCAATAAAGGCAGGGTGAACAAAGGGGCTCAGATACAAGCCTGACTTGGATCTCTTCTACAAGAAAAAGTCACGATTTAACAGGATGGGAAGATCTTCCTGGCTGTGATAGAGTGGCTGATGCCAGGTCACTTTGAAGCGTCAAGGTCACCACAGTGTTTTCTACACCTTGCACATAATGTAACCACATGGAAAGTACTTGTGGAAAACACTTTTGGTAAATCACTACAAAGCCTAAAGATGACCACCATCCTGAGAAAAGACAAGCACACACCGCACAAACAGAGGTCCCTGACAGCTGATCTCCTGGAAAAGTCAGTCAACTGGATAATTAATTTTGTGACAGTCACATCTGGAAAGTCAAAATGTCCATTGGGAGCAGAAGCACAAACCTACTCAAAAGCATCATCATTGCCTTCAAATACAAAGAAAGTGAAAGATTAACATTTGTCAGAAGCAAGCAAACAATCTGCAAATCCATGACAAAACTGCTTTTTATTGGGGAGAACAGTTTTATTGCATCCATTCCTGCCTCCATGACCCTCACGTGGGGCAGTAGTCATTACCATAGCAAACACTATGTTTTCAAAGAATGAAGTTTTAGTCATTCTGAAATTGCTATGTGTTATCATAGAAGCATACAGTTAATTTTGTTTATGTGGGAACTTGAAATACTACTCATGCATAAGCATGGGTCACAATAGATTCACAGGCTTGCGTGAAGTGTAAAGGTATACAATATTTATTTTTAAAATAAAAAAAAAACGGACTAAAACCAAAGTTAAATTTACTGTAAAAAATAAAGTAGTTCAATTTACAAAGAATTACAGATACAAAGGGAACGAATACTCTGTGTGCTGCACTAGGCTTTGTTCAGATGTAAGCAAGAACTCTCGCTTAAAAAGCTTCAGATGGCTGTACCAATACCACCAATCTCAACAGGTTCATTTTGTTTTAAACCCAGTCTGTGAGATTAGCATAGTTTTATAGAATTACTGTCTATTCCTTAACATAACTGTGATTCTTAACAGTGAACATGTTTTTATTTGTTCCCTGTTATAGAAATCTTAAACGGTAAAAATATTTGTATACGGAATTTGAAGCTGCATTCTTGAGCTCTGTGTGAAGCAACTTTGTTAGTTCTGCCAGATTATAGACAAGAACTACTCCTCCAGCAACGGAATACATTGAATGACTCAGACTAATTGTGCACCTACAATTACATGAACAAACGTGGTGTTGCAGATGATGGCTTTAACAGATGCTGAGCAGGAAGGTTTAGCTCTCCTGATTAGAAGATATGCAAAGCATTAATTGTATTTTTCTCTTAACATGCCTGAACAGCACTACATAGCTTTATTTCAGCTATTAGTTACTGGACAGGAACATAGGAAGAGATATTGTAGAAAGCTTGTGTTGGAACTAGAGATTATAAGATTAGTTGAACATGTATATATTTAATATCTCAGTAAAATTCATTATATTACTTGTGCCAAGTATGCCTGTGGGATAAATGAATAGTTCAGATTGGATGGGGACAAGTGGCAGGTAGAGTGAATCAGAAGCATATGGAAAAGTCCTTAAGCATCTCAAATTTCCCAATTCAGGAAGAACTATTCAATGGTATGTATAGAATTCATATATCTGCTTGCTAGTCAGTTTTGAGAAACCACATTTAAGCATCTGTGTAACATGCTTCCAGTCAAGAAAGCTTCTATTGGTGTCCACAATCTAACCCTAAAGGAAAGCAGGTTAGAAGTAATCAGAAATGGAGAGCTGCTGGGGGAGAAGAACACCTCCAGGAGTCCTGCACCTCAAGTAGATGCCTGGAGACATCAAAGGTTATCTAAGAGAGAGGGATCAAAGCAGCCAGGAAGGATTCCTGTGGGCTTAAATGGTATCTTAGATTTCTTCATTTTAGTATTTCCCTTGCACATGTTACTATCGAAAAGAGTTACCTCAAGTAAACAATTCTCTGTTTTACTATTTGGCCTGTTGAATGCCAAGAAAGATGATAAATACCTGTAAGAAAAAACATCTGGGTGTGAAAGCTGGAGCTCTCAGATCACAGCTTTCCTATGGGTATAAACAAACAACCATTTTCAGGGGCTAGTGGGCGTTATAATAGACAACAATTAAGATATTAGAGACGTTTTAATATTTAATTTAATCTTGTCCTTTGGCTTAAATTATTCTCATTACTGTTACTCTCCTTTGGTCTTTCTGCCTTCCTACCCTTCTACCTCCTAAATAAATGAGCTCTGTTATCCCATATGCAATTATTATAAACTATTAGAAAAAGACAAGAGTACTTAAAAATAATGACCTAATGTTTTAAACTTGTTAAGTGGTCATTAAACTTGTTCATCTGCTCAAACAGCAACTAAGTGGCAACAGAAGGACAAGAAAATAACAATAAAAAAGAATTACTGGGTCCTCAGAAATCTGTGAAGGAGCACTGATCCATACTATACCATTAAAGATTTGTGAAGAATCCAAGTAAATTACCTTGATGATGAACAAGAAAATGCCAGGATGTAATTACTTATAACCAAATTGCATTGGAAATCTCATGTAATTTTTGAGAAAAACACCAGTGTTACCACTTACTTACTTAATTTCCGTTATGTGAATATATATATAGAAAAAAAAAAGTGTAAGGTCATTCAAGAACAGTAGGTTAGAAGCTAACATAATTATGATAAACTTAAGAAATCTCATTAAAAATATGCATCCTAAAAGCTTTTAATCACTATGCATCACATCTATTAACAGCTACTAGCAGCAATCTAAGTATGGCGATATTTTACAAACTGATCAGGTAGGCATATAACAAGGGAAACTGGCTCTGTGAATAATTCAACATTGTCAAATACCAGCTGACTGCAAAACTGAAAACAGATTTGTGGGTGAGTATTACTGTTCACAAACCAGCACCTAAGGGGAGGCATTTTAAAAGCTTGTACAGCTACAAATAACTGTTCAAACATTCATGTCAGGGTTCAAAGAGAAGTTGATAAGTGAGAGACTTCTGAGCTTAAGGAGTGCCTGGTGTGGGCTATACTTTGTACTGTGAAAGAAGACTGTGAAGAAAAAAAAAACAGCATAAACACGAAGAATTCACATTATTAGGCCAGGCTTTATGCTCAGATTCACACATCCAGTGCAGCAGTGAAAACACACTTTTTGAGCTCACCAGGACACCTACCCAGCCTGAGGCAGCCACTATTTCTTGGATAGTATCTCCTTGTTATACTATATATATAAAAAAATATATATTTAAAATAATTTCGCTATAATATTAGTTCTGGCTTTGGTACAGATGGAAGGCAGGTGATGTCTAGGAAAACAATAACAGACTTTACTTGTGATTGATTAGAGTCTGGCATCAACTCTGTGGATCAGATAAGTGAATCAGAAGCAGAATAAGTGAATTAAACTCTGGTAACTATCTGCAATCTGTGAGATGCGGCCACAAGATATCTTGAAGAACTTCATTTTAAGCTTTTGGAGAGAGAGTATTGAAACCATGCTAGGCACTGATACTGGCTTACACCATTGCAAAATAAGTACCTTGATGAAATTTTGTCCCAGCTGTTGGAAAAAATATGACCACAGTTTCTGGGGATTTGAAATAAATTATGTATTACTAAAACTTCTGCTTGTTCATTTTACTTCCTTAGACAAGATATAGTTGTTTTTGTTTTTTTTTCTCACATGCATCACTATTTTGCTTCCTCTAACATGATGGATAACATTCCTTTCAACATATATTACAGAGTGAATGGAAGAATTGATATTGGCAGGAGCTTAACCTTTAACAGTAGTACTACATCTATCTCATTAATACAACGAAAACTCCATAACACAGCTTGTGGAACCTATCTCGCCTGGACTCTTTCCATCCCCTTTTTTCTATAAATAGAAGGAAACAAGCAAGGAAACATACTTGAAATGATAAAGTTTTGGTTGGAACTGCTGGTTAGAGCACAAATCCTTTTTTTGAGGGCTTGATAGCAGTATGATTACTGATCAGTAGCAATCCCTTCAGGGAAAAGGCTTCAGATACATGTCCCATCTCCAAAGTCTTTGGGTATATCTGCTGTATTTTGAGGGGAGATGAAAGCTGAGGGAACCTGCATCGATCTTGCTCATAGTTAATGCAGCAGACCTTGGGTGAACAAGCTCTGCAGAGGTTTTGCAAAGGCAAGTTTCTTGTCAAACACAGATCTCACAGTTTTGCATGGCAGATGGCAGATGGAAAGAACCTGAAGAATAGGATAAAATGGGATGGGACTATGTGTGTATTTTCAGGGTTTCAGTGCATCTCGTTCACATGAGAACAGGCATGCAGCCCAGTGGCACCCCTTAGGTAGGTTTTGGGCCTTTGCTGGTGTTGCATTTCCCCTCATGTCATTAAGTAGTTTAGGCTCTGCCAGGGCACTGTGAACAGATCCATTATGTCTGCAGCATCTCATCCCCCTACACTCCTCTCTGGAAATGACAGAGCTTTCATCTTTGTCTTTCTGGCCCTGTGCTCAGCCTTGTGCTGAACTGCTCCCACAGCTGGGTGACAAACTGCTGCCTTCTTGCTCTCACATGCCATCTGTCCCAGGCATGGTGATACTCCTGGTGCTCCCCACCTGGTCCTCAGGGCCTCCCTGGCTCCAGTGCTGGCTCCAGCCTCCCCCAGCACTCCTGGCACTGGGACTGAGGGATCCACACCTGAAGCCACCACACCTTCCTCTTTCATGTCCCTTTCACTGCCTTCTGAACATCCCTTGGGACTATCAGTATAGGGAACCGTCCTTCAGAATAGAATAGAGTAGAAGAGAATGTGTACGTATATACAGACATATATACATATGCATATATATATGCACACTCACAAATATATATATACACACACCCATATGTATATTAATTATTAAAGAGCCTTAAGGCAGGGGCAGTGGGAGCAGCCATTCCTTTGCAAAAGAATATAAAACTATGATTGGTCTGCTGTTACGCCATCAGTCCATGCTACAGTTTCCCATAAGAGTCAAATTGAGATATGTCATAGTTTAATTGCAAGGTGACAATAAACTGTGGCAGATGCTCTCTGTTAATCTCCTCCATCCTCTACCCTCTTTGCATAGGAAAAAGTCCTTGCTAAGGGAAGGTGATAGGAAGGAAAAAGGGAGAAAGACTTCAAGTTGGAAAGGTCCTAAAATGCTTTACTAATGCTACTAATGAATAGATAAAATAATACAAAATATAAAAAACCCAATCTTGAATATCCTAGGGTAGCAGCTTTGTGCCTCCCTCAGCTCCAGCAGCTGCAAGGCAGGCACCTGGAAGTCCTGCGTGGGACTTCACAGCAAACCAGGAACTGGATTCCAGGATGCAGAGCATCAGACCTCAGCTTGCAGGGATGACCGGCAGGGTCCTCTTCAGACGCCGGCCATGGTCAAAGAGAGAGAAACCCTCGTGATCTCCCTCTTTCATAGGGCGTATGAGGTGTATGGGATGGAATGCTCAGTTAGTCAGTTTTAGTCACCTGTTCTGTTTGCCCCTCCTTGCAAACACACCCTTCTCATGACAGAATGTGTGAAATTTTATCAGAATTGTTGGCTGCCATAGCAATAAATCTACACGTGAGCTTCTTCAGCATTCCATTGGTCACTCTTATAAGTCTGGAGAGCTGTGTCCAAAAAACAAGCAGTTACTTAGGAGGTACTTAGAACTTAGCTGAAAGGAAAATTCACTAAAAGACAAAACCAGGACAGGATATGAGGCCACGTATTTGTACACAAAATACAAGTGAGGAAGCCAGAGGAGAGCCAGTGCATAACTCTCTAGCTTTGTTGTTAACTAGGGTAGGAACCAGCACAAAGCAAAGTTAATTTCCTTATTTCAAAGTTATTTTCATGTAGGAAGTCATGGGGAATAAACGCATCTATGTTTAATCTTTCTGATAGGAAATCCACAGAGTACCTGGTGCTTTGCCAAAAATGCGTGTGACAGTTTCTTTACTGAGCTCCCATTTCATTTTCCAAACTCCCCTCATGCAAGGGACTGAAACAGAAAGGAGGTTATGTGCACACACATGCAACTGCTTTTGAACAGAGAATCACAGAATCATGAAATCATAGAATGGTGTGGGCTGGAAGGGACCTTAAAGAATCATGAAATGGTGTGCGTTGGAAGGGACCTTAAAGATCACAGTTCCCACCCTTCTGCCATGGGCAGGGACACCTTCCACTAGACCAGGTTGCTCAAAGCCCCATCCAACCTGGCCTTGAACACTTCCAGGGATGGGCCATCTACAGCTCCTCTGGGCAGTTTGTTCTAGTGCCTCACCAACCTCATGGGGAAGAATTTCTTCTTTATATCTAATCTAATCCAGCCTCTTTCAGTTTAAAGCCATTACTCCTTGTCTTATCACTACATACCCTTGTAAAAAGTCCCTCTCCAGCTTTCTCGTAGGTCCCTTTAAGGTACTAGAAGGCTGCTATAAGGTGTCCCTGGAGCCTTCTCTTCTCCAGTCTTTCTTGAGTGCCATTTAAAAAGGTTTCTCCTTGGTGCCTGCTTTGTTCCAGCAGTACGGGTGTGTGTACAAATAACAGTTTGTATTCCTTGACAACTTCCTGAATTAGAATAGGACTTGTGGTCCATCACAGCAGAAAGAACAGCAGGGAAATACTTTGACCCGACAGGCACAATCATGCCATTTGTTGACTAGTAAAGTGGGTGCTTGTGTCGCAAGTGATGGTTTTCACTTATGTCCTTTTGCTTGCTATAATCACTATCAGCTTTTCTGCTGTGCTTTAGAAAGGTGGTCCATCTGCTGCGTTCTCTCTTGACAGCTCTAATCTCTCAAAGGGACAAAATGCAGGTAAGAAAAACAGAGTTAGGTGACTTAACTGCTTCTGAGCCGAGATTCAGGCAAGCCTTTGAAAAATGGATTCTCCTTTTCTTTCTCCTTATTTTCCTTCACTAACCTTGACTTCACGTAGCTTCAGGAAGAAGACAGATCTATAGCTCTTGCTGCTTTTTTATCTCTAAGTGGTCAGTCATCCACTGAAAGTACCTGGAAACTTGTCTGTTTATTCCTACAGGAATCAATAAGAGTACCCTTCTGCAACACTGCAGCCAATGAGCCTGAAATTCCTATTCTTTTGTAGGTATATAGAATTGGTAAAATTTACATATGATACTTAGCTAGAAAAAATTCAGAGTTTTCATATTTTGCATCTGTCTCTTCTGCTCTTGCACTCATCATATTTGTCAAATAAATAATATGCTGTGGATTTGGTCTCAAGAACAATGTCAAAATGTGCTATACACACAGAAAAAGCAAACTACTCAGAAAGTATAGGTTTTATGAATAAAGCTAATTATGGGTAACTATTGTAGATTATCAATTAATAGGTTAACTGCCAGTTTTGAAAATTAATATAATTGTTATTGCTATTTTTTATTGTTTTCTCCAGCAAGTGCGTAGAGAAACTCGGAGGTCCTCACTTGTCCCAAGACGTTTTTCTGTTTGAAGGGAATGATGTGCCTGAAGGGGGTGCGTGGATATCCGTGAGATGTACAGAACTCTGGAAGTTCCAAAACAATGTCAGGTTTTAAAAATGAGAGAAAATTTTAACATTTCAGCAGTCTAACTACTTCATATGCAGCGAGAAAGGTGGTTGTTTACATATTATAAGTTTTTCTGACTTGGTTCAGTTTTATTTGATTAAACTACTCTCTATTTTTCTCACCTATGTGCTGATTTTAATGC